>NC_000074.6:122507747-123160247 GCF_000001635.26 Mus musculus | reverse complement strand
GTGGGACACACATATTCATTCCATAACAGAAGTTATATGAATTAAATCTTTTAAAAATATTTTAAACTTACATGTGTGAGTGTTTAGCCTGCACATACATATTTGTACCATCTGGTGCAGTGACTTTGATGGCCAGAAGAGTGTCCTAGTCATAAAACCCCCTAGAATTGGAGTTATAGATGGTTGTGAGCCACCATGTGGGTACTGGGAACTGAATCCAAGTCCCCTGCAAGAGCAGGAAGTGCTGTTAATTGCTGAGCCATCTCTCTAATCTCCCACTGCTTTTGAGACAGGGTCTCCTGTAGCTCAGGCTGGCCTTAAAGTCAATGTATAGCTGATGACCTTAAATATTTGACTCTCCTCTACCTCCTGAATGCTGGGATTGTAGGCATATGTCACCATGTTTGTGCAATGGCACATATGCCACCATGTATGTGCATTGGCATGTATGCCACCTTGTATGTGCAATGGCGGAGACTGAATCCAGGGTTCCCGAACGCCAGGTAAGCACTCTTCCGACTGAGCCCCATCTTCAGCTCTTCTATATGAATCACACTTCAAGAAAGCTATCACAGCCGGGTGGTGGTGGCACACGCCTTTAATCCCAGCACTTGGGAAGCAGAGGCAGGCGGATTTCTGAGTTCGAGGACAGCCTGGTCTACAAAGTGAGTTCCAGGACAGCCTGTAGGACTATACAGAGAAACCCTGTCTTCAAAAAACAAAAAAACAAACAAACAAAAAAGAAATCTATCACAACTAGAAACAGCCCTGATGTCCGTAAACATACGGTGAGCAGGTGAACACTTACCTATTCAACACAACACAGCCGCGTGGAAGAACTGTCCATACACACAATGACATGGATGAATGTCGTAAGCAACACAAGGAGCAGGGAACAAACCCAGACACAAGGCTGTGCATCGTGTGGCCTTCAACAACAAGGGAAACAAGAGGTGATGACAGGCTTGAGTAACTTATCGGGGGAGGACACGGGTTTATGGTAAGAAGGAGGCCTGAACTGTTTTATATGTCCCAGTCGTGACTGTGGTAGTCACATGGTGTGTGAATTAGTGAAATCAATTTAGCTGAGCCTTTGGAGAACTTGGCTGTAGTCTCTGTGGGTTGCGTGTGCTGATTTCTCCCGGGCAAGGTCTGAGAAGAGGAATCAGGACCAGAGTTACACTTTAAAGGACAGCCAAGGACAAACAGACACCGGGTCAGTGTGTGCTCTGTGGGTGTGTGTTGATACACACACCGTTTCCTACCTATAAGACAAAGAGGATGAGGACCCTTGGGTACTCCCCTGCAGCAGAATGGATCAAAAACAAACCAGAAGCCCAAACCAACCAAACAGAAGAACACAAATCTCCTAAGCAAATGGAAGAAGTTTTGTTGTGTTGTATACAAATCCCCTGGACTCTGGTTGTAAGTGGCCCTGTAGGCAGAGAGACATTTTCATGCTGGCTGGCAGCTGCCTAATGAGAACATGAGACAAGGGAATCTGGTGGTTGGCAGCTGGAGGTGGCGGGAGATGGAAAAGTCTTCACGGATGTACTCTGTCAGAGCTGGTTGCTTTGTACTGTATCTTACCACAAATGTCAAAATTATATAAACTGCATGGTGGGTCCTAGGGTGGTAGAGAAAGCTGCCTTCTGTTGTCAGAATACAAGAAAGGGACGGTGCACTGCCTCTTCCTGGCCCCTTCCTGGCCCCTTCCTGGCCCTTCCTGGCCAGTGCTCCACAGGGGAGCATTGTTGAAACAGGAAAATTGTGTCATTCCCAGACACTGTTAAACTTATTTTTTGAGCACCTTAGTCTGCTTGAAAAATAGGTTTTGTCCCGAAGATTATCCGCTTATTGCTTGCCTATGGGGGCGCTCTTCCCAGCCCCTCCCCCAAATGGGTCTGGTTGGGGGCGGGGCACCCTGCAGTCTTCTGCCCCAGGGCCCTGCAACGCTAGGGTGGAGCCTCTTTGGAGGTGCCCAAGTAGAGCCTGAGCCACATTTCCTAGGTCTGGGCTGCGTGCGCACAGCCAGGTACCACTGGAAGAAGGACTTTGTGGTAAGTAGGGGATCCCGAGGAAACAGGGGAGGTGGGGCTTCTGTCGGAGGCTGCTCCAGGATTCAGTAGAAACATTCCTGTCAGCCCAGTCTGGGCAGCTGTAGAGCAAGACTGGAGGGGGGCTGTGGGTGGGAGCTGCTTGCTCTCTAGATGGGGCCTTTAGATACCGATCCCACTATGCTTTGGGGCCGAGACAAGCAGCTCTCAAGTCCGCAAGGATGTTCATGATCCATCACAACCACACACTTTCGAGGTGTAGCCCTGCATACAGATGGCCAAGAGCTGGTGGCTAGGGCAGAATTCTGCAAGCAACCAGCCACACTCTCAAGGCCAGACAGATGCCACTGTCATTCCAAGGCCATAGCACAGAGGTCTATATCCTCTGATGGGGTTGGGACCTTTCTTGGGCCAGACGACAGACAAGTCTGTCCAAGGTTCTAAGATGGTCCTGCAATGATGCCTGAGAGCAATAACAGTAGCCACTGGGTGTGGACCTATCTCAACACTTTCATGATGGAATGGCAGACTGGCCTGTATCTACTGGAAAGAGCTTGGGCCCTCGGTAACAGACTTCCTCACCTCCAGCCCTGTTCCGCACAGCACCAGCATGACTGAGCGCATGAACACCACTGAAATCTTCGATGGCGTCCGCTTCCCAGGATTCATACACACCCCAGAGTCCCTGAAAGCGGCTTGCTCCTTCCAGTTCCAGGACACAGACATCCTCTTGGTAACATTTCCCAAGTCAGGTGAGAGACAGACTGGGACAAGGAGCCTGGACAATCCAACACCAGGGCTTCCTGCCACCCATAGTGCCTCAGTCCCCTTCTCGGCACTGTAGACACCCGGGCCCTCTCTGTCACCTGTGACTGGTATAAGCTGTAGGGCTGCCTTTCTGGCTTGAGTCAGTACCAGCTGTATGAAGCCCCTCACTAGCCTCCTTGGCTGGTTGTTCCTCTTTCTAATAGCCTCAGAAGCACAGGGTATCCTGGGTACAAGCAGCCCCCCTCTCCCCCTGTACCTTGGTCAGGTTCACACAGACTTCTTGTAATCTCTCTGCACTTGCTTGAACGTGTTTCTGAGGCCATGGGAGGAATGCTGGGGGGGGGGGGGTGAAATGGGGTGTGTGCTGAGAATCTGGCTTTATTCTTAGGCGGGTGGTCCTTGGGGGACAAAGCTTTTCCTTGTCCTGAATCATGCTGGGGTGAATGGTGTACATCACCCCAGTGAAGTATGTTTATGTGGGGCACAGGAACTCCCTAATCCCATAAGACTGCCTGGTCTACTCTCCTCCAGTGTGCTCAGGGTAGCAGCATAGCTCTGCAGACCCTGCATAACCATCCTCCCCATCCTGAATCCGTCAGGATAGGCACATAGGGCATAGTTTGCTTTTGTCTCCTGGACATAGCCCAGCTAGGACACAATGCCACTGAGAGCAAGATCTGCTTCATGTGACTTGGCCACCAGGGCCACCTGGACTGTAGTGACTTAGGTAAGTCAGCAATTCAGCAGATAGGGCCAAGCAACCCTCCTATACTCCACATTCCTGACAGTCTTCCCCTCACACCAGACCCCCTTCCCCTCCACCCTGCATAGTTGTCCCAAGTTCCAGCCCTGCCCCACCCCCCTCCTACTCCCTGGATCCGATCCCTCCATTCACATCTTAACATATCTACCCAGGGGCCTGGTCTGTGGGCTGGGCTTCCCACCAGAAAGAATGCAGTGGGTGGGCTGGGATCTGTCAGACTGCGCCTCCAGCCTCAGTATATCTTAAAGGATAGGGCAGCAGAGCTATGGGATCCTGGATCCAGGCTGTCACTGTCCCTGTATGTGGGCAGGGGGTGGGGACCGATCATCCCACTATAAGTACGAGATCCCATCCTCGCAGAGCAGGCAGGTTCTGGCCTGTAGCGGAAAGATACCTTGCTGAATCTTATCACATGTCCCTGAACTGGGCCCAGGCGGGCTGGGCGGGAAGGGCCACGCCTGTTCTGAGGAACCTTTTCTGGTTTGCTTTTTCTTAGACTGGTTCTGTCTGGCCTAAAAATAAAAAGGTGATATAACCTTCCCCCTACTGGAAACCAGAGAAGCTAAGGGGGGGCCCTTGACCTTCCATTCCCATTGAGCTCTCTAGGATTTGCTATCTCTGAAGGTGACCCCAGAAAGTGTGGTTGCTTGAGGGGAGTAGACACCCGAACAACTCCCAGAGCACCCTCCTCTCTGGCCAGGGCCAAAGCTCCTTTTCAGATGTCTGAGGTAGAGAAATGGGTTGGGGCACAGCCCGGTAGAGTGTTTGCTTTGTGTAGGTGAGGAATAGGCCAGATTGGCTTTCTGGAAAGACCATCGCTAAGGCTTGAATGTTCTGGAACATTCCATTAGAAAGCGATAGTGAGATGAATGTGGTGGCTCACTCCTTTAGTCCTAGAAGTTTGGAGGCAGGGGCAGGCAGATCTCTATGAGTTCAAGGCCAGCCTGGTCTACAGAACTAGTTACAGTGTAGTCAGAGCTACACAGAGGTATCTTGGCTCAAAAAAACAAACAAACCAGAAAGTGGTACTTATTAGATGCCATGGTTTCCCCTCAGGGTGCTCACAACAGGGACTGCAGACATGCATGGGAAGCCACCAGGAGCTGGGTGAGAGGTCCATGTCAAATGCTCCTCTTACTTCTCTGGCCAGTGTCCTCACAGTTCATTGGCCATCCTTCCTGGGAAGGCTTCTGCAGATCTAAACCACACTTTGCCCTCTTTCTGCCTCATGTCCCTCCTCTGCCTGATGGGGTCACTGTAGCATCAAACACACCAAGGAGGCTCCAGACCATTCATACAGTGAGTGTCCATCTCAGACCAGGGCCCTCCAGGACTCTGCAGGAAGAGCGGCGGTAGGCTAAGGACACACAACCAAGCAGGAAGCTGGCATGCAGGACTCGGGTGTTCTCGGGTCAGCTCTTCCACAATGGATCCTCTCTTCCTCTCCGCCCTGCCCTCACATTCCTGCATCTGATGCCTTCCTGGCAGATGTAGGGCTGTCCTAGCCTCCTGTCTATCCCTGCCTGCCATCCCCTGAACAGCAGCCCCAACATGCTCATAATGTAATCCTCACGGTATGCGAGCGCATGGGGCAGAGGGGACTTTGCAGTCATGATGAGACTAAGGACCTTTAGATAGATCATCATGGATCAAGGAGCCCAGTGTCATCACAGTGTCCCTAGAGAACGGTGCGTAAGGCTCAGACATAAAAGGAGTTATGATGACAGGAGTGGGGACAGGTGAGAGACGTGGCAGTGCTGCGGTGAAGCTTTCGCCCTTGGATGAGATGGTTTGGAAGTAAGATGGTAGCCCCAAGAAGCTGGAAAGGTCGTGAGGAAACAGCATCTTCTGCAATACCACCCCTATTAGCGCTTTGATACCAGAGCTACAGGATGAGGCGCATTGGTGAAAGCCACTGGTTTGGTGGTTATCTGAACATTTATTTATTTATTTATTTGTGTGTGTGTGTGTGTGTGTGTGTGTGTGTGTGTGTGTGTGCGCTTCATTCTCAGAAGCCTACAGCTACCTTACTAAATGACATGTTGAGAAGACCAAATGAAATTAGCCTGAAAGAATTTCCAGATGTGATCTATATAACTTTCTCCCCCTAATACATATTAGAAAGAATATCATAGGCAAAAAAAAAAAAAAAAAAGGAAAAAAGTGGCTAGGACCAAGTCATCCCAGTAAACTGCCATAAATGTTTCTATCACTTCCACTCAGCACCCGGGCACACATTGTGACACAGTACGTGATGTACTGAGGTCAGGTGACAACTTTCAAGAGTCAGTTTTCTCCTTCTACCATGTAGTTCTCAGGGGAGTTTATCAGGCTTGGTGACAAACCTCTTTACCCATTGAATCATCTCACCCGTCTAACTGCTGTATGGGAGGAGACAGTGGTGGTGGTGGTGGTGGTGGTGGTGGTGGTGGTGGTGGTGGTGGTGGTGTCCAGGAAGATGCTTGACCACTGCCTCCATGTCCAGGACCACATCCTGGTCACACCACACCTAGCACCATACAGGTGCCCGCCACTCATGGTCTGGTGTAAATGGAGGCCTGAGCAGGCTACTGTGTGGACATCCAACTGCTGAGGACCAGGTCTTGCTTTAGCAGAGCACAAGGGGATGTGGGTGTCTCTCCTCCCGCCTCGCAGAAAACCTGCTTTTGCATCTACTCCTGTAGAAGCTGCGAATCCTTCCCAAGCTCCCAGAGGCTGACAGGAACTGCAGAATGGAGCAACACCTAGCCCTCAGGAACACCCGTACCTTCCTGCTCCAGTGGCCTCAGCCTACCTTTCTAAATGCAATGGATGACTAAAGTGTGCCTGCCCATAAGGCAGGAAGGTGGAAAGCCCTAGTGTTCCCTGGAAGCCACTCCTGCCCGGGTCCCTGTGATCCCAGAACTCTCTCTGGGGCCTTTTACATCCATGTCTCCTATCTCCTTGATAATGTTGTCTTTTTTTTTTTTTTCCAAGACAGGGTTTTTCTGTGTAGCCCTGGCTGTCCTGGAACTCACTCTGTAGACCAGGCTGGCCTCGAATTCAGAAATCTGCCTGCCTCTGCCTCCCAAGTGCTGGGATTAAAGGTGTGCACCACTACTGCCCTGATAGGGTTAAGTCTTACACACAGTACTTTCCCCTTGTTTGTGATCTTAGTTACCCAAACTCAGTGTAAAAATTTTAAAGGAAAAGTTCTAGAAATCACTAACTCCTGTCTTAAAGTGTGTGAGGAAAACCTCTCACCGTCTGCTTCCTCCAGCCTGGGACGTGACTTTTCCACTCTCTCCGTGCTGCATCTGTAATGGCCACCACTGATCTCTTATCAAAGTTCCCAGTTATCAAATCCAGGGCCACAGAACCCAGTACTCCTGTTCACGTAGCCCTTGTCTCAGGTTGCCAAGGTCTGTGGGGAAAAAGCAATCTGTGAAAGGATGAAAACGAGGGAAGAAATCCAAGCTGGTTTTGCTGTTACCTTGAGTGAGATGGGTCGCCAAGCAACATGGAAAAGGTAGTGGAACTTTAAGTCCTGGGCTTGGCCTTGAGTGTCCTTTGGGGAGGGTAGTAGGGTGGCCTGTGCCCGCTCTAGCTCCACTGCCCTCAGGACAAAGGAAGAGAGTGGTCCTTGTGGTCATGGGAAACAAACTGCAATCTCCAGCCTGGGGCCAGGTAAGACACAAAGAAAAAAAGGCACTAGGTTATAGATGGAAGATATGACTGATGGCAGGGTGCTGTCACTGATCTTGGTGTGTGCTCTACTTACTTATTTATTTACAGGGTTTTTCAAATTTGTTTTGTTTTGTTTTGAGACAGAGTCTCTCTTTGCAACCATGGCTGACCTGGAACTCACTATATAGACCAGTTTGACCTAGAACTCAAAGAAATCCAGCTACCCCTGATAGGACTAAAGGCATATGCCACATTGACCCAGCCTATGGTGTTTGTATAATAAGGTTTACAAAAGAAAAAGTAAGACTGGGAGAATGTGTTCCCACAACCTGTTACAGAGCATTGTTACAGTTGCCACAAGTAATTGTTAAGCCACACCGAGATACCACTACTGTAGGTCACTACTAGACTTTAATGAAAATGTGTCTTGTTGGGACACGGAAACTGTTTCTTTTCTTTTCTTTTTTTTTTTTTTTTTTTTTTTTTTTTTTTTTTTTGGTTTTTCGAGACAGGGTTTCTCTGTATAGCTCTGGCTGTCCTGGAACTCACTTTGTAGACCAGCCTGGCCTCGAACTCAGAAATCTACCTGTCTCTGCCTCCCAAGTGCTGGGATTAAAGGCGTGCGCCACCATGCCTGGCACTGTTTCTTTTCTTTTCTTTCCTTTCCTTTCCTTTCCTTTCCTTTCCTTTCCTTTCCTTTCCTTTCCTTTCCTTTCCTTTCCTTTTCTTTTCTTTTCTTTATTTTTGGAAAAAGGGTCTCACTATGGAGCCCTGGCTGGCCTAGAACTTGCTTTGTAGACCAGACAGGCCTTGAACTCATAGAGATCCTCCTGCCTCTACCTCCTAAGAGATTAAAAGTATGCTCTACTACTCCTGGCAGTAGGAACTTTCTAATTCACCCCTCCACACTGACAGCTAGCACTCTGTGAGTGTGAGTCAGTTTTCCCTTTCTTTGGAAAATCTCTCCAATAGTCAAGGCAAAGAGAGTTTCCACGGGCTCACGGTTCTAGAGATCCCAGTCCATGACCCAGGAGTACCACGGCTTTGGTCTTGTGGCACATCAGGGTAGAGAGGACTAGGCAGAGCAAATTCACTATGGCTGAGAAGTGAAAGGGACTAGGGTCTAGTGACAGAGCACACACATGCTGTGCACAAAGCCCTAGAGTCCATCCCAGATATAACGAACAAGAGAAGAGAAACACACTAGGGATACAGGAAGTTGGAAGAATGATTCCTGGCACCAGCAAGACCCAGAGTTTGAGGCCCGGAAACAAACAAGAAGCAGGCAAGGCAGGCAGCACATGTCTGTAATCCCAGCACTCAAAAGACGCTCAGGTGGCGGAGGCAGGAGAATCACAAGTTTAACAGGAGACCCTGCTCAAAAGAAGGAAGAGACTGGGGTGCTATTACCTCAGAAAACTTCCCCGTAATCCAAAGACCTCCCACCAGTCCCCATCTCTTCAGTCTCCCCTCCTCCCTCTAACATGTAGACCCTTCAGAAACATTCTGGATTCAAGTGAGCGTGCTGGCTAGCAAGTATTGTCAGACCTAGTCCTGCTTGCCTCTGAGCTTGAGGGAAGTCACTAATATTTTGCGCTGTACTTAGGGACAGTCACTGTATGGAGGCTACCAAGGAACCTGCCACCAAGTCTGGTGGTACACTTGGATCTTATGAGTTTGAGGCCAGCCTGGTTTGTAAGTTCCAGAACAGCTACATGGTGAGGTCCTATCTCAATAAAACAAAACAACGGAAACTAAAGAATTTGTCCATTGTTTGCCATTTTCACACTTGGTTTATTCCTGTGTGGTGTGAAGTAAGCTCTCATGCTGTGTTTTGCCAAATGTTTACTCTGCTGACCCAGAGCAGCTGTCCTGCACCACACACATGACCACACTTGAGTCTACCACGGGGCTGCCCGCGGGAGCCATGACATTTCCCCACACTGGGCTCCACTTGTGTTGAGGCCCGGCTGCTGCGTGTTTCTTTTCTGTATAATTTCTGCACTGACTTGCCTAAGTCTGTAGAACCCGAGGGTATTTTTATTGGAATTGAGTTTGATTTACAGATTAACATGGGAGAGCTGTTCTGTTTATTTAGTTAAGACATCCTGTCTAAGGACAGAGGCTTCTCCATCTGCCCAGCCCACCCCCACATCCTCACAGAGGCGGGAACACTCTTCCCACTTAGCCTTCGCCCGTTCCTTCCTGTTGGTCTCTCTCACTGGTGTGGTGGGGGAGGAAGCTTTTCTCTGCTGTTGTACCTCAGAGTTGTTCTGGGGCCCGTGAGGACAACTAATACTCTTCTTTTTCACTATTGCTTTTTTAATTTTTTAATTTTTTTTCCAGTTTTCTCGAGACAGGGTTTCTCTGTATAGCCCCGGCTGTCTTAGAATTCACTCTGTAGACCAAGCTGGCCTTGAACTCAGAAATCCACCTGCCTCTTCCTCCCAAGTGCTGGGATTAAAGGTGTGCGCCACCACCGCTTTGCTTGTTGTTGTTTATTAATTTAAAAACGTTTAATTTATGATTTTTTAAATGTATATGGGTACTTTGTCTGCATGTTTGTCTTTATGGTAAATGCCTGGTGCCTGAGGAGGCACACCCCCTGGAACTGGAGTTACAGATAGTTGTGAGCTGCCACGCGGGGATTTGAACCCACATCCTCTGGAAGAGCCAAACAAGCTTCTTAGTAAAGTCCTGGGGCTGCAAGACAGAAATTAATGCTGAAAACTAGGGTTCTACAATAACAAATACAAAAAGAAAAGAAAAGAAAAGAAAAGAAAAGAAAAGAAAAGAAAAGAAGAAAAGAAAAGAAGAAAAGAAAAGAAAAGAAGAGAAAAGAAAACCCATAGGTGGGAATGCAGGGAAGAGATTTTAGGTGCATTGCCACAGCAGGCAGTCCTGTAGTAAAGGCATAGGAAGAAAGGAGGAAGTGGCTGAGATTTGGCTCAGTGGTAGAGTTCAGGCTTAAATTATACACATTGCTGAGTTCTGCCTGTAGGACCCCAAGGAAGGGAGGAGGAGAGAAAACAGAAGTGGGGGGTGTTGTAGAGAAAGCCCAAGTTCTCTAGAAAACCCCTAATTTGAAGTTATCTCGCTGTGGCTGTGATGAGGGTCTAGGAAACCCCTGAACGTACAGAACGTTCCAGAAATATGGAAGATAAAAGCCGCACCAAAGGCCAGGTGCGACAGTTCCAGCATTTAATCCCAGCACTCGGGAGGCAGAGGCAGGGCGAACTCTGTAGATTCAATGCCAGCCTAATCTACATAATGAGAACCAGGACAGCCAGGGCTGTGGAGAGACTCCGTGTCAACAAACAAACATTGATTAAGGTCTCAACCGGAAGTAAGGAACACGGGGAAGAGTGGGAGGTCACTCAGCTGGACCAGGTTTGGGTTCTGTGGTCTGCGCACGCACCTAGCTGGCTTCCGAATCCTCGCAAGAACTAAGGGATGCACACAGTAAATCTGTTACTCTGGGGGGGAGGGGGGAGAAAAGCCGGGAATGTTTTAGGCAGAAGTAGCCACACCCCAACACCTGCCCCGCCCCGGTCCTGCAGGTACCACCTGGATGCAGCAGGTTCTGAGTCTTATCTTCTGTGAGGGTCACTTGTGGCCTATTCACAACCTCCCCACCTGGGCCCGCGTGCCCTGGATAGAGCAAATCTCCTTCGATAGCCTCCATTCCAAGCGGAACACTTCCTGGCCTCGGCTCTTCACCTCCCACTTGAACGCCAAAGGACTGTCCCCAGCTCTGATGAAGTCCAAGGCCAAGGTAAGGAACAGGCGCCTTCACGTTCCTAAGCATCTCATGAGAGCCAAGATGGAGTCAGGCTTTGGAGGTCTAAAGGCTTTACCTTCGACTCCTGGGGTGACGGGCATGGAGTACGTGTAGGTGGGTAAAAATCGCAGCAGCAACAGCAGACGGAGGCTGAAGGGGAGGCAGGGTCTACACAGCTGGGAGTTTGCCCCCCCACCCCCGCCAGCAGCGCCGCCCTGGCCAAGAGGAGGAGGGCGCATGCGTCAAGCAGTTTAACTCATCGTCCAGGTAAAGTGAATGTCAGTGGTTGGCCCTGGGGAAGAGAGATCCCTTCCTAACTTGGTAAGAAGGCCCTAAAGAAACTCAAGTGTGCCTTGGAGACACAGGTCTACACCAGACTTCCCGGCAGTAGATTCTGGTGGAGCCTTGATAGGCAATGCTCACTTACCCTGAGGGGTGATAGTGCCCACAAGCTGCCTAGAACCTGAGGGAATGAGAAACAGTGCTGCCCCCAATAAAAATGTAAACTGTAATAAATAAATCAAAACACTCCCCATGGGCCACCCATTCACCAGCCATACAGGACACCACCCACGGCCACTCAGGGATCAGGTGTGGTCCATGCCTGGCGTCCACCTCACCACTGCTGTGGTGGGGCCTGCAGGCCAGCATTGCACAACTCTTCCCACTTCTAGACGGGAGCTGGGGTCCCGGGCTCAATTACTTAAAGTAAGAGCAGGGGGTGGGAGGGACATCCTGGAGCTCAGAGCTCTGAGATTCTGGATTCTGCCCACCAGGTGGTGTACATGGCCCGGAACCCCAAGGATGTCCTTGTTTCCTTCTTCCACTTCCACCGAATAGCCGGCTTCCTGCCCAATCCCAGCTCCTTTGAGGACTTTGTGGATGAGTTTCTCGAGGGCACAGGTGAGTCTCATGGACTGAGGTGGCTCTCAGAGCCCCCCTGGTCCCCCAGCTGGTGCGCAGCCTTGCTTCCTTGTTCCAGTCGCTCTGAGGTCACCCTGCTCCTCCTCGAGCCCAGCCACACACAGCTGGGGCTGCAGAACCTTCTCTGTTTCCTCCTGGTTCAGGCTTCTTCGGCTCCTGGTTTGACCACGTGAAGGGGTGGCTGAGCCTGCAGAAGGACCTAACTTTGTTTTTTGTCACCTATGAGGAGCTGCACCAGGTGGGCACCCCTTCTACATATCCAACAGGCCACCTCTTTCAGTCAAAGCCCTGGCATGTGGCGTCCCCAGCTCTTCCAGAATATTCTGTGAAGCTTGTTTTTCTAAGACTGGACTGCCAACGATATTGGTGCCCTCAGAACCCCTAGCTGCTCCTGAGTCAGGCATGCTCTCCTGCCTGCAGCTTTCCAAAAGTAACAGCCATTGTGAGACTCGTCGTCTTCATGTATGTCTGGACCATGCGTGAGCCCAAGGAGGTCGGAAGAGGGCACTGGATCCCCTGAAACGGGAATTATAGATAGTTGTAGCCACCATGTGGGTGCTGGGAATCAAACCCAGGTCCTCTGCAAAAGCAATGAGTATTCTTAACTTCAGAGTCATCTTTCCAACCTGAGTTTCAAGAATTGTTTTACATTTATTGTGTGTGTGTGTGTGTGTGTGTGTGTGTGTGTGTGTGTGTGATCCAGTGTCAGTGGGGACTAGAAGAAGGCACTGAATCCCCTGAAGCTGGATTACAGGGAGCTCTCAGCTGCCTGATGTGGGTGCTGGGATTTGAACCTGCATTCTCTAGAACAAGTACTCACAACTACACAGCCATCTTTTCAGTCCCAAGGAATTTTTTAACATACATTTACAATTTTAATATTGTGGGGCTAGGGAAATAGCTAAGTTGGTAAAGTGTTCCTAGTATGTATGTATACAAGGACCTGCGTTTGATTCCTCAGAACCCATGTAAAGAAGCCAGGTTTGGTAAAAACAAGAGGGAGAGGCAGAGACAGGCAGATCCCTGTAGCTCACCTGGCTGGCCAGCCTAGTCTATTTGGCGAGTTGAAGGCTGGAGATAGACCTTTCAATAAAGGAAAATGGGCTTCTCTAAAGAATGGCACCTGAGATTGATTTTCCTCTGGCTTACACACACACACACACACACACACACACACACACACACACACACACACAGAGACAGACAGACAGAGACACACAGAGACAGAGGGAGAGGGAGAGAGAGAGAGAGAGAGAGAGAGAGACTCAAATACATAGGCACACTGAGAAACAAGAATTTAGGGACCAGTGAGATTGCTCAGTGGATAAAGACATTTGTTGGCCTGGTTTAATCCCTGGAACCCATAGGGTGGAGACAGAGAGCCGACCCCTCTCTCTCTTCTCCCCCTGTGCCTTAAGCTATGTATACATTTGGCTACTGATGTTATTTTTGTATTTATTCATCAGTGTGATCTTTGATTCACGTCCGACTGCATTTGGAGACACAAATGAGCTCCTCCGAGCAGCTTTGCATGGATTCAGGCCCTTCATTTGCTCCTCCTTCCAGCCCCTGCACTTTCTAACGGAACAGACAGGCCTCGCCATTGCTTACTCAGCCCACCCTGGCACAGCCAGCAACTGCATGCGCGATGCTGGAGAACCTGGCGTTCTCTGAGCTGTTCCAATATTATGTGTAAACAGCAAGATTCTAACTCAAGAATAACAAGATGAGATCTACTTCTTCACAGTATGTTTTAAATTCCACCCACAAGGCTGACCTTTCTCTGCCTGCAGCTTTGGCTCCAGCTGCTGATGCTCTGTGTGCTTAGGGATTTGGAGGAATCCAAGATCTGTTGGGCCTCAGAGACTGTACACATTTGCCCCCCAGCAGACAGCATCGGTTTGGCCTCAAGACATTAAAACAAGGGAAACAAAGACGATCATAAATAGATTCACATCGGCCAAGGTCTAGGCCTTCCCAACAAAATGAGTCTTGGTACAAAAATTAAAGCTCAATTTAAAAAAAAAAAAAAACAAGAATTCTTTTAAGATGTGACACTCTCTGAATGTAAAATACAACATGATCCAAACACAGAGATATATTAATACTTGAGGTTTTATTTAAGATTTTTATACTCTTGGTGGTGTTGGCCTATACTGCTCAAGATACAGACAGCTCTGAGCTTCTGTGTGGCTGCTAGGAATGGAACCTGGTCCCTCTTGCAAGAACAAGCACTCTGAACTGCTGAGCCGTCTCTCCAGCACCCCACCCATGCATTCTTTATGACTCTAAAATATTCTATGGTATAGACATAGCCCAAAGAAATTCCCTTTGTGGTTGATTTTCTACTGTTTCTAGCTACTTCCCATAACAGATAATGCTGAATTGAGTATGTTTGTCAACACCGAGTCTCTTGTGCTATCTACTACTATATGCTGGGGGATGTGTTGAGGCATATATGTGGCTCTGGCTGTCCTAGAACTCACTCTGTAGACCACTCTGGCCTCAAACTCACAGAGATCCACCTGGGTCTGCTTCCAGAGTGCTGGGATTGCCCGACTGATTGTTTTTATTTTTATATATGTGTATATTTGTGTGTCTATATTGATATTTATGCTTTGGACCCCATGGAGCTACAGTTACAGGGTGGGTGGTGGAAACTGATTTGGAACCATAGCAATGCGCTCTAAATCATTACATTGTTTCTCTCATCCCTTCTTGTACTGTGTTAATGTCTTCAATATGTATCCATTCCTCTGGGTCCAGGAACCTCGCTCTACTATCCGCAAGTTAAGTGAATTCCTGGGGCGCCCCCTGGGGCCAAAAGAGGAGGATATCATCCTGGAACACAGCAGCTTTTCCTTCATGAGTCAGAGCAACATAGTCAACTACAGCCTGCTGTCCAAGGAGATCATAGACCAGAGCGAGGGCAAGTTCTTCAGGAAAGGTAGGCCTCCCTCCCAGCCTCCATCCAAATACCCACGGCCCATCCTGGGACCATTCTACCCTTTTTGTGTGTGTATGTTTTGGGTTGGTTGGTTGGTTGGTTGGTTTTGGTTTTTTGAGACAGGGTTTCTCTGTGCAGCCCTGGCTGTCCTGGAACTCACTCTGTAGACCAGGCTGGCCTCAAACTCAGAAATCAGCCTGCTTCAGCCCCCCCCCCCACCCCCAAGTGCTGGGATTAAAGGCGTGCACCACCACACCTGGCTTTGGTTTTGGTTTTGAGAAAGGTCTCTACACAGTCCTGGCTGTCTTGAAACTCAGTCTGTAGACCAGGCTGGCCTCAAACTCAGGCAAATCTTAATGCTTCTGCCTCCCGAGTACTGGGATTAAAGGCGTTGGCCCCTACTCCTGGCACCCCCATCCTTTTGCATCTGATTACAGCCCCCAGCCTACCCAGTCTACTTGCTTC
Source organism: Mus musculus (assembly GCF_000001635.26). NCBI lineage: Eukaryota > Metazoa > Chordata > Mammalia > Rodentia > Muridae > Mus > Mus musculus. The sequence continues at coordinate 123,144,876 of NC_000074.6, read as the reverse complement.
CTGGACTTCCTCTTTCCTCCACAGTATCAGTGTGATGCTGAGGACACCCTCAGCCCCTGTGCCATTCTATTCTGGTGCTGCCTTCACAGGGGTCTCCTTTTGGCCCCAGGATACAGCCCTGTCTCAGACCACTCCTCCCAGAGCCACCTGAATTTCTGAATATCTCTCAGAAAGTGCTCCAAATGCCATCTCTGCCAGCTCTTCCAAAAGAGACTGACCTTCACCATTGTTATAGGTAACATGTACAGGCACGGCCTGAGTCCAGCCCCGCCCACCCAGTTCTGAAGAATGGACAGTAGAAAAGGTCTCTATCTGCCTGTGTACCTGTGGGATGCTTGGATGCAGAAAAGAGAGGGGCCTATGGATCCTCATGGCAGCTAAGAGTACGCCTTGCTGTTGCTCCTGATAAAACCCCTCAGTGCATGGGGACCTCTGGCCTGTGTGTAAACTGGGCCTTGCCTTTCTCAAAAGTCAGAATACTTGGAAATGTCCTCACCGTCTCCAACAAGACAAATCCTCAGGGCAGGTCTTCAGGGTACATGAAACCAGACACTGGCCCCCAACCCGTGGCCAAATCTGTAAACCTACAAGATTTTACCTTGGTCCAGAATGGGGCAGCCATAGGTGTACATGACCACATCCCTTAGCTGCCATCCAAAGTACAAGGACTAGGGGGAGTTCTCCCACAGCCCTGGAGGTCAGAGCATCCTTGGGCCACCCTTCTCCCTGCCTCTTATACTCCTGTGGTGCCTGTGTTCACAGTTTCTGGCCACATCACTTTAGGCTCTGTCTTTTTTTTTTTTTTTTTTTTTTTTTTGGTTTTTCGAGACAGGGTTTCTCTGTGTAGCCCTGGCTGTCCTAGAACTCACTTTGTAGACCAGGCTGGCCTCGAACTCAGAAATCCACCTGCTTCTGCCTCCCGAGTGCTGGGATTAAAGGCGTGCACCACCACTGCCCCGCTAGGCTCTGTCTTGATTAGGGTTTCATCGCTGTGAGGAGGCACCATGACCACAGGTACTCAGGCAGATAGAACCTTTCTGCTACCCTTTCTTCAGAACTGCATGGGCGGGGCTGGGCTCAGGCAATGCTTGAACATTGTTGCCTCTAACAATGGAGGTCAGTCTCTTCTGGAAGAGTTGGCAATGATGGAGTTTGGGGCACTTTCGGAGAGGTATTTTTACAAGGTAAAGCATTTAATTGGGGCTGGCTTACAGTTTCAGGATTTATTCAGGCCATCATCATCATGGCGGGAAGCATGGAGGTGTAGAGGCAGACATGGTGCTGGAGGAGCTAAGGGTTCCTGACCTGCAGGAGACGCTGTGCCACACCAGGCATAGCTTGAGCATAGAAGACTTCAAGGCCCACTCCCACAGTGATACATTTCCTCCAGCAAGGCCACACCTCCTCCAAGAAGGCCACACCTCCTAAGAGTGCTATACTCTACGGGCTAAGCATCACACACATGAGTCTATGGGAGCCATTCCTATTCAAACAACCCCAGGCTCTACTCCTACACTCTGCGGGCACCAGTCACTAGATTAGGCCTCTCTCCTCTTAACCTATTTCTAAATTAAGTCATGTTCCCAGGTACCAGATGGGAGGTTCGCATGCCTCCTCCAGGACATAATTCAGAATGTGGTGATGGAGAAGTAGCTGTCAGTCTCTCAGGAGTTAGTGTGGTTTACTGTCTTCTCTCCCTGCCTGACTCGCACCATCTGCCCTTACTCTAGGTGTTGTGGGGAACTGGAGGGAATACTTTACTCCTGAGCTGAATGAGAAGTTCAACGCTGTCTACCAGTCCAAGATGGGTGACTCTGGCCTTTGCCTCCCCTGGACCATGGACTGACCCTTCTGACCTATCTAGCCCATTCACATGGGCCCACCATGCTACAACCCTGGTCTAGCCTGTCCTCCTACTGTGCTATGCTACTGGTCTAGCCTGTCCTCCTCCTGTGCTACGCCCCTGGTCTAGCCTGTCCTCCTACTGTGCTATGTTCCTGGTCTAGCAATAAAAGCTCAGATTCATGTTATACAGACTCTGTCCCAGGCTCAGCCTGGACCTGTGTACTATATATACCCTTTACCTTGGAAGTTAGGGAAAAAAGGGGACACAGATCCTCGGAACCCTCTTTTTTCTCTAGAGCTTGGCCCTTTACTAGGCTGCAGTCCCAAAACTTTCTTTAGAACCTCCAGATGAGACTCCCTAGACCTTATACCCCAGGATCATTCTTCCAGAGGGCAAAGATAAAGAATGTAGAAAAGCGGGAGGAGCCTGTGGGGTTCCCAAGAAGATCAAATCTGGACCAGAGAAGCCAAAGCCAGCATTAGGAACAAACACCAACAAACCCAAGTAATGGGAAAGGTCTCTGCTCACTCATTGGGGCTCCCAGAGTATGTGGGCTGCCTTCCAAGATGGCTACCATCACAGTCACATGTGCACCGCAGCAAGCTTCCGCTCTGAGAAGAAGTGTTGGCAGCACTGGGCATAATGAGGCCCAAGTGGAGGCAGAAAGTCCCTTCTCATCCTCTCGATCCCTGTGCGCTGCCCATCTGCCTGAGTTCCATGGAATACTCTAATGGCAATATGACAAAAATCCGTCCCTGGCTTAAAGCCAAGGAGTGACTTGATCCAAGGAGCTGGCTCCAGAACCGGTTGATTCAGAGCTCCGTCCTGTTTTCATTTATAGCAGCTGTCTGCTCACGCACTGCGATGAGAACAACTCTCTCTAGACCCTTGGGCCTTGGCTCAGCAATTGGAAAGGGCCCCTGTGGAGTTTTGTTTTGTTTTGTTTTTTGGGTTTTTTTTTTTTTGGGGGGGGGGGCAGGACAGGACTGTGTCACACCAGACATAGCCTGAGCATAGAAGTCCACCCACACAGTGACACATCTATCCCTTCAACAAGGCCACACCCACTCCAACCAGGCCAAGAGAATCCATGAGGCCACATGAGAATGCAGACTTTTCGGGGTCTGATTGCAGATCTGGGAGCTCCCCCCACTTTGCCTGTCCCAGTGTGGAACATGAAGGTATCCAGACGCCAGGAACACTCACCCTGAACATTGTGGCACAGGTATCCGCTGCTCAGCCCCAGCCGTGGTCCACATGGAGGGAGTACCGGGTATGAGGCAGGCAGCTAGAGTACTGTGACTGTGAGCTGTCTGTCGCCCTCGGGAATTTTGGTGTCAAAAGCTAAGCCCAGGGGGCTGGAGAGATGGCTCAGCGGTTAAGAGCATTGACTGCTCTTCCAGAGGTCCTGAGTTCAATTCCCAGCAACCACATGGTGGCTCACAACCATGTGTACTAGCATGCATCTGATGCCCTCTTCTGGGGTGTCTGAAGACAGCCACTATATCTATATCTATATCTATATATATATAGATATAGATATAGATATAGATATATACACTATTTAAAAATAAAAAAGCTAAGCCCAGCTTGCCTGCCTCAGACCAGGGGACATCAAGAGAACTGGGAAGGAGTATGCCCTGGAAGAAAAAGGTAGAGCCTGTCCTGCGAGAGGCAGGGAAGCACCAAGCTCTGTTTCGCTGTTTCTTGGGTGAAAATTTAGATGCAGATCTTCGTCAGGCTTAGCAGTCCAACCAAGATGCCAGGATGACTCCACGCCAGTGCCCATGGGTAGGAGGAGCCCAAGGGTGGAGGCATCAAGCACACAGGACTGGGGTTGCCTGCAGAGGGAAGGAAGGTGACTTGCAGCACTGGACACTGAAGCCAGGAATCCACACACACTTAGCAAGGACTCTACAACTTCTGGAAGCCAGCCTAGTCTACATCGTGAGTTCCAGGACAACCAGGGCTATGTAGAGAGACCCTATCTCAGAGAGAGAGAGAGAGGGAGAGAGAGAGAGATACATACGAGTTCTCCAAGGAGTGTCTGTCTGTTGCGGGGTTGCTCTTAGCAGCCCAAGTCCTCGTACTGAAAGGACAATTGAATGGCCACAGCCAGGGACGCTGTCCCCAGACTTCATTATAGATGCCGTTTATAATGGTTGCGAACACAGCAGCAGCATCCTTGACTCTGGACCTTCTATGTGTCCCAGAGTGGGAGTTCCTATGACAACAGGTGACTTTTCCAAAGACCCCATGAGCTGGGAATGTAACCCAGTCGCTGAGATGCTCGCCTGGTGTTCAGGAAGCCCCAAATATGACCTCAAGCATTCATGAAACCTAACACAATGGTTCATGCCTGGAATCCAAACACTGGGGAGGAAGGGATAGGAGGATCAGAAGCCACAGGTCATCGTTAGCTACATAGTAAGTGGTTATATAAGACGCTGGCTCAAACAGCCTGATGTGGTGAAGCACACCTGTAACCCTAGTAGCACTTGGGAGACAGAGGCCAATGGATCTCTGGGAGGTCAAGGTCAGCTTGATCTATGTGATGGTTTGTATATTCTTGGACCAGGGAGTGGCACCATTTGGAGGTGTGGCCTTGTTGGAATAGGTGTGACCTGGTTGGGATGGGTGTGCCACTGTGGGTGTGGGCTTAAGATCCTCACCCTACTTGCCTGGAAGTCAGTCTTCCACTAGCAGCCTTTGGATGAAGATGTAGAACTCACAGCTCTGCCTGTGCCATGCCTGTCTAGATGCTGCCCTGCTCCCACCTTGATGATAATGGACTGGACCTCTGAACCTGTAAGCCGGCCCCAAATAAATGTTGCTTTTTATAAGACTTGCCTTGGTCATGGTGTCTGTTCACAGCAGTAAAGCCCTAACTTAGACAGTCTACATAGAGAGTTCCAACTCACCCAGTGCTACTTGGTGAGACCTTGTCTCAAAACAACAAGAAAAACCCAGGAGTCCCCAGTGGCCTGGAAGCACTGTGCCTCAACAGCAGAGAAAGAAATGGAAGTCAAGTCCCAGCACTTGGCACATGCCCAGAAGGGCTGAGAAGAAGGCACAAAAGGTGGCAAGTGTTCTGGATGGGCCCTGCCTCCTGACAAACTGTGTTCACCCTGGGACCAGCGGGCCAGCCTCCAAAAACTGAGTATAGGGACGTCCAGAGCAGCCCCCTAGCTAAAGAAGGATGCACAGCACAGAGGCAATGGAGGGGGAACCTCCTACCATGGGGTGAGAGATACGTATTCTGGATGCTACAGGTCAGTGAGAAGAGGGCCACGTGTACAGAGATTCCATGCACATAAGGTCCAAAGCCCAGCAAAACAGTAGGTGACCTTGTGACCATTTGGGGAAGTAGTAGCACCAGGGTGCTCCCAGGAGGTGCTCCCAGAAGGTGCTCCAGACCACAAAGAGGCACAGATACTTGTCTCGAGCCACAATAGCTAATGATCCAGGATGGGCCCAGGGTTTTTTTTAGATGAGTCCAGCAAGGACTTAGGATGGAGCTGAGCCAGTAAGAGCAGGCTCTCTTGGTAATATAGACTGGAATTGGGAGTGTAATTGTAATGGAGTCTTAAAGGACATACTGACCCTCTTCTAGACTCTCCTTTAGGGCCAGGAGCCTGGACTACGCAATGCAGCAGTCTAGGAAAAAAGAGAAACTATGTGAGCCAGAAGGAGTGCTCTCTCTCTCTCTCTCTCTCTCTCTCTCTGTGTGTGTGTGTGTGTCTGCGTCTGTGTCTGTCTGTCTGTCTCTATGTTTCTATGTCTCCGTCTCTCTGTCTCTGTCTGTCTCTGTATCTGTCTCTCTGTATCTGTCTCTGTCTCTCTGTATCTTTCTCTGTCTCTGTCTCTCCCTCTCTGTCTCTGTCTCTCTGTCTCTCTCCCTCTGTTTCACATGATGACTGAGACCTTGATATTTATTATCCTGAAACCCCACCAAGGATCACCTTGAAGTCTAGGCCTCAGGCCTGGCCAGGGTCAGGGTTGTGGCCCTGGCTGAGAGAGAACACTGAGAAGCAGCTGGCTCTGGAGGTGTCTTAGGACGTGTCCCCAAGTCTCATCTTGGTTGCTGAAGTAGATGCCACCAAAGCTAGAGCCCAGAGCAAGGGAGGAACCCCTGCTGCCTCACAGCCCTGCCCACCTCCTTTAGCCCAGGGCTGTTTCTCGGGGATATTCTGTTCAACATTGGTAACTCTGAGGATTTAGCCCATTAACCCTTGGCCATCAGTTCCCCCACCCACAGCCTAAAACGACGACATGTAACTCCTGGCACCCTGAACAGATGGCTTCTTACCCTACTTCCTCTGGCTGAGATTCTCGTATACTTGTAAAATGGAGCCTTCTAGGGGTGAGGCTACCCAGGGCAAACTCCACGAACCCACCTAATGCCTGAATTTTCATGCATGTGGTAAGGGGCATAGCTCTCTCGTGCACTGGCCTTCAAGCCCCAGTGCTCATTTACAAACTGGGCACAGTGACATAGCTGTTCAAGAGAGATACAGGCTTCACCCTGCAGATAACCTCTTTAAATCTGGATGTTCTTGTTGGGTTAAAGCCCCATAGAGTAGGCCAACTGGGAGAGTCTTGGAAGAGGCTTCAATAGTTAAAGCAACAGAGGAGAGTGCGGCCCTTCCCACACATGCACACTCAGACACATGGTAAAACAACACACAAACATGCGCGCGCACACGCGCACACGCGCGCGCACACACACACACACACTTGTGTGTGCACAGACACACACCTGAACACACCTGTATACATAACCAAAACTCAAGGCTTTGCAACCTGGGAGTCAAGCACGAAGGGCCCAGCTCAAGATTCTGCTGTGCATTCTTGGCTAACTGGCTGCATTTCTCTGAGTTCAACTCCCCTTTCCATGAAACGCACACACGCACTCACAGTAGGCCATCACGTGGGGCTGTTGTGAGAACTCAACACAGCAGGCAATGTTTAAGCAAATGGCTTAGGGAGTTCTGAGGAGGGAGGGATACTCCACCGTGTACAGGCACTGGATCTGGTGAGAGGAGGAGGGAGGGGGGAAGAGAGTTAGAAGAGAGAGGGGAGGGAGCAGGGAAGACACACCCCTAGAGCTGGCTGGTTGCCCACCATAAGGGGCCTGCACAGACAGGACAGGACAGGACCAGGTGGTGAAGGGAATGGGCTTCACTCACAGCTCTTGTGTGATTGGCCAGACTGCGTGGGGCTTGTCTGACAGCTTTTCAGCCCCCACACCAATTACAGGCACTTAGTCACAGGTTCCTGCCTGCACTTCCTCTCAGCAGCAGGGGAAAGAACAGCCTTCCAGTCCTTCTCACCCCCTCCATCCAGGCCTAGCTTGGATGAGGAGCAGGAGAGGCACTAATCCAGCCAGGCAGAGCTTGGCCTCCGAGGCCCAGGGGGCTCTGGAGGAGGGACAGTGAGGGGGGGAACACATTTAGAACACAGAGGAGGGACCTACAGAAGCTGGCTGTCCCCTTAGACTAATAAGCTGATACCACAAATCAGACTGACCACCACCCACCCTACCTCCTACAAAAGTCTTTATGTTACATCAGAGTGCATGGCAGGTCGAGCCGAAGTGCAGCGCTCAGAGCATAAGAAACTCTCAGTCGATTCAGTAAGGCAGCTATGTGGCTCTGCCTGAAGTCTCTCCTCTCTTAACAGTGACAGCAGCCAGGGCTGAATCTTAGGTAACTGAGAGAGGGGGACCATAAGGGGTCCTGAGGTCATTGATCCATTTAGTCAGGACAGAAGCTCACTGGGCCTGGAGACTTATTCTCATGACACTGGCCATGGGCCACTCTTGGCATGGTGGCCCCTTGGTGGCTAATATTTCAACTGAGCAGGACAGTATGTGGTATTTGTAGGAGTTTTGTTTATTTGTTTTTGTTTTTCAGGACAGAGTCTCTCTGTGTAGCCCTGGCTGTCCTATAACTCAATCTCTGGAACAGGCTGGCCTTGAACACAGAGATCTGCCTGCCTCTACCTCCTGAGTACTAGGATTAATGGTGTGCACCACCACCACCCAACATTTTTTTGTTTGTTTGTTTTTGTTTTTTTAAACAGGGTCCTCTTATGTAGCCTTAGCTAGCCTAGGATTTACTATGTAGACCAGGCTGGCCTTGAACTTACAGAAATCTGATATATCCACTTTCTGAATTCTGAGATCACTTAGCATGTGGTATTTTAATGACCTAGCTGTAGAAGTGACATTGGAACCCAAGTTCAAAAAGACAGAATGTAAGCCTACCTCTCAGTGGTACACTCGTAGCCCTGTTAAGTAGCCATACTTGTCTCTGGCAGACAAGGAACAAGGATCAGACCCCCTCAGATGGAGAGGCCGCCATCTCAGGCCAAAAGCTGTTAAAGGTCCACAGCTGTTAAACGCTGGTGCTGGCTAGGCAGATCACCCAATGCCTCCAGTTCTGCAGAGCCTGTGGAGAAAGGGCCGATCCCATAGCGTGAGTCAACCTCCAGGGTCCCAGTCAGTCCCAGTGGGTGGGCTTGTGGGGCCTGTGGCCACTCTAGGACCCCTAGTTCAGCCAACTTGGAAATTCTTCACCCAAGTCATTCCCGCGCTATCTGCTCGAGAGTGAGGCTCCAGCTGAGGTTGGGAGGCTCCCCAGCATCTGGGAACGCATTCCATCTGCCTCATTGGCTTTGTCTCACACAGGCTCCCCTCGATTCCAAGATCACATAGCACACACTTTTTTTTTTTTTTAAGATTTATTTTATTAATATATGTAAGTACACTATAGCTGTCTTCAGACACTCCAGAAGAGGGAGTCAGATCTTGTTGCGGATGGTTGTGAGCCACCATGTGGTTGCTGGGATTTGAACTCTGGACCTTCGGAAGAGCAGTCGGGTGCTCTTACCCACTGAGCCATCTCACCAGCCCAGCACACACTTTAAAGTAGCAAAGGGGGTGAACACAGGAACTCGGCCAATCGAGGATGTACTGGCCCTGCCCCCACCCAGCGCCTGACCCAGGCAAGTCCCTCCACTAATCCGAGCCATGATTTCCTTGTGAGGTGAGAGTCTAGGACACACTTCTGGACCAGGTTCCTCAAGCGCTGAGAGAAACTCACCCTCTCCTTGCTTTGTGATCTCTCACCCCTCCAGGCAGCAGCTATCCCAAGCCCTCCACACTGACTCTTCTAACGTGCATAAGCCTTTCCTCCATTCTCTTTCGTCTGCTGCTGCTGCTGCTGGGATCCCAGGTGCCTTGGCTTCACCAGAGAAGAACCCAGGCAAATCTAAAAACTGTCAGGCTCTTGCACTGTGGGACTGGGTCAGACGTGGCTGACACCCTGGGCCCCCAACCTCCTACCCTGCTGGTGTCTCCTTTCCGATATATCCATGGAAGGTACATTTCTCTGGTGTCCTCTCTGTCCCCAAAGAGACCAACATCCACCGGCCCTTCCGGAATCATAGCCAGGTTACCATGGTGATGCCTATTATCCGGGCTTAACAGGAGATGAATCAGTAGCTAAAAATAGCCCCAGAGTGGATAGATAGATTGATAGGTGGGTGGGTCTGATTCGGGGTTGGGACAATTTGTTTTTCTCAGACAAGATAATTGAGAGGAAATCTCAATTAAAAACCCGCCCCCACTCAGACAGGTGGAAGCTGCCCTCAGCCGACAGCTTGTGGCACTTGGTGAGTCCTGAGCGCAAGACAAATTGGTGCTCCTTTTTTCTCCCTGACACATCAGCTGAGGGGGCCACCTAAAGCCCAGGGCCACAATCCCGACTGGCGTGGGTGACCTGGTGAGCCTGATTCTAGGGACATTCACGCCGGATCCCCTGAAGCAAGAAAGGCACAGGCTGTGAGAATGAGGGATACTTTATTACACCCTAAGCTGTCTCCCAGGCCCCGCAGGCTCCAGGTGTGGGTACAGGTTGGAGAGGCACCAGACAGGACAGAGAAACCTATGGGGACAAAGTGCCCAGATATGGGTGTCCTCAAGGCTTGGGGTACTTCCTCTCTCCACACGATCAAATGGCAAGATTGTCCAGGTCGACCACCCCTTCACCACCCTTTCCATAGCTGAGCTGCCAGGATTATAACAGGAGCGATCCCACCCATCTCTCTGGGCCAAGCTGGGCTTGAGGGCTCTTCTGAAGTGGTGCTATGATTGACAGGAGAGTGACCTCAAGCAAGAGGGGAGAGCATCTTTGCAGCCCCATTTCTTTCAGAACACCCTGCTCCTTGCCTGTTGGGTGCAGGGAGGCCCAGAGCTGGGGGAGCTGCTAATTTCTGTCAAGCCACAAGGCCTAGATCTCTTCATGTTGGGGACCAGGCCACTGACGCAGGCCAGCAGAACACAGGAGCAGGGCTGGGAGGCCTGGGCTGGGTGATCAGTTTCTGAGGATTTCTGGGGGCACGGGAGATGCCATAGATGGACGGACGTACTGCTCCCTCCCCTGACATCCTCATGGCGCTGAGCTGGCAGCAGCCTCTCCAGTCTGGGCGCCAAGGCTTCGAGGAGGCAGCTCCTTGTGGCTGTAGTATTCAACCACCTGCTTTGGCACCTCGGCCAACACACACTTGGCCAGTGCTGCGGGGGATGCCTGGGTTCAGAGAGAACATGGTTACATCTGAGGGCCTTCTATGTCCTCATCTCCCTATCTGGGTCACAGTCCCAGGACTCAAATCTACTTAAGGAACATGTGACTTGGCAGTCAGTTGAGCTACTAAGGACACAGACTGGAAATGCAACCTCCGAGCCCCTAGACTGTCCTAGTGTTAGCTGATGGAAGTGCCTACAACTGTCCCCAGTATGTCTGTGCTGGGGACATCTCTCCCAGCACAGCAAGAAGAGACAGGAGGTGAAGTGGGGCCGCCAGGCACAGGTTCACCCTCATGCTCTCTCATGAAAACCTGCAATGCGTATGTGAGAGAGTCCGGGTGATATGTTTACTATAGAGTGGGCATGGGGAACTGTGTGCCAGGTCCACAGAACCCCCACTGCCTTCTCTGTGTCATAGATTTTAGGGTCAGAAGCTCACTGCTCAGGCAGCCGTCAGGGTGGAGGCTGACTAGGAGCCATCCCCAGGGCCTGCTCTTCAGGTGAGGGATCATATCCTGAGCAAGGAAACCATGCAATGGGGACTGCCCCCAGGGCCCAACTCTCAATGCCACCCCCCTCCCTTCCAGCCACTTACGTTCTTTAGCTCACGGAAGGGCACAAACTGAACGATGTCCCGGAGTGCAGGCTCGCCCCGTGGGGAACGCAGGACTCCATCATCCCCGTCTAAGATTTGCATATCTGTGAAGTCAGCGTTGCCCACCCCAACAATGATGACAGACATGGGCAGGTGGGAGGCACGCACAATGGCCTCTCGAGTGTCCGACATATCCGTCACCACACCGTCCGTGAGGATCAGCAGTATGTAATATTGCTGGAGGCATCAGAAGGAAGTCATGAGTTCAATTCCCAGCAGCCACATGGTGGCTCACAACCATCTGTAATGAGATCTGACTCCCTCTTCTGGTGTGTCTGAAGACAGCTACAGTGTACTTACATATAATAAATAAATACATCTTAAAAAAAAATAAAAGTACAATACCCAGCCAGATGTGGTAGTACACACCTAATCCCAGCCAGATGTGGTGGTGTGCACCTAATCCCAGCCAGATGTGGTGGTGTGCACCTAATGCCAGCACTAGGGAAGCAGAGGCAAGCTGATCCCTGAGTTCTAGGCCGGGAGTACAGACAGAGACAAGAGAACCAGAGAGAGGGCGCAGTGGTTAAGAGCACTGCTTGCTCTTACAGAGAACCAGGGTTTGATTCTCAGCACCCACATGGTAGCTCCCAACCCTCTGCAGCTCCAGTTCCAGGAGACACAGCACCCTCTTCTGGCCTCTGTGGGCACTGCATGCACATGGTGCACAGCCATACATGCAGGCAAGAGACTCATACATGTGTAATAACTATTACTAAAAAAATGTTTAAAAGCTTGGACAATTGGGGTTGAAGAGACAGGCTGCTCTTCCAGAAGACCTGGGCTAATTCCCAGCACTCATATAGAAGCTCACAACCATCTACATACATACAGGCAAATCACCCATACATACAAAGTTTAAAACAAAACAACAACAACAACAAAAAAAAACCCAAAAACAGAGAATTCACTGGAAATTAGCCAGCAGTGGGGGCTCACACTTGAATTCCCAACACTCAGGAGGCAGACACAAGGTACTGCTGCAAATCTGAGGCCAGCCTAGTCTCCACAGAAAGTTTCAGGCTAGCCAGGGCTACAGATGAATAAAGAGACAAACAAAAAATAAAGCTGACTGTGATTTCAGCACCCAGGAGGCTAGGGCAGCAACACTGCAAGATTAACTCAGCCTGAGATAAAGAACAAGATTTCTCTCAAACATACACGTGTGGGCACATACATACGTGCACACAATGCATGTGTATACAGAACTGAGGTGTATAAAAGCACCATTCAGTCAAAACACATAAGCAAGCAGGTATAGAGTTTCCTTGTGAAGTAAGAAAAGAAAAGCTGAAACTCAGGGCATTTGGAAAATGCAGGAATGTGTTCAGACCTCTCATCTGGGCATTTAAAGATAGTTGTAATCATAAATTTTCATTTGTATGTGTGTGTTTTATCACAACAAAATAGTTAAATCAATTTTTTTTCAAAACATAAGCAAAATGAAGCCCAGCCCCCATGACACAAAACAGTTCTAGAAGAGAATATGACAGAGCTCTTGGCCATGTTGTTGGGACTTTCCGCTAAGTCTCAGATTAACTCAAGGTGAAAAAGTGAAAATGTTTAAATTCAGGAACAAGGGACACATGGGCATTTGTTGATCAAGAGTGTAGGGAATCAGCCTTTAATCCCAGCACTCGGGAGGCAGAGGCAGGTGGATTTCTGAGTTCGAGGCCAGCCTGGTCTACAAAGTGAGTTCCAGGACAGCCTGGGCTATACAGAGAAATCCTGTCTCAAAAAAAAAAAAAAAAGTAGGGAATCATCTTGCAATTTCTTTTTTTCTTTTCTTTTCTTTCTTTTTCTTTTTTTCTTTTCTTTTCTTTCTTTTTCTTTTTTTCTTTTCTTTTCTTTCTTTTTCTTCTTTTCTTTTCTTTCTTTTTCTTTTTTTCTTTTCCTTTCGAGACAGGGTTTCTCGAGACAGGGTTTCTCTGGGTAGCCTTGGCTGTCCTGGAACTCACTCTGTAAACTAGGCTGGTCTGGAAGTCAAGAGATCCACCTGCCTCTGCCTCCCAACCCAAGTGCTGGGATTAAAGGTGTGAGCCACCACTGCTTGGCTGCAATTTCTAATTTCTAAAGCTAAAAAAATTAAAGATTATCACTGTGTGATGCACACATGCCCACGTGGAGGTCAGGGACCAACCCTTCTGCCTCACTCCTTTCCCTGTGTGCAGATTCCGGGAACCAAGCTGAGGTCATCAGACTTGCACGGCAGGAAACTCAGCAGCCCCACTCGGCAATTTCCTGACTTTGGGAAAACATTATGAGACCTCAAGTCTTAAAAAAGTTTTTTTCCAAGAAAAACAAAGAGCACAAAAGTTATTGCGAAAAAGGAGGTACACTCATCAGAAGACAAACTGGTTCACCACATCTGTCCACTCTGGACAGCACTGCCTAGAGCCCAGGACGATATCCGATGGAGTTGCTCCTTCCGGGAGCACAGAGGAATCCTGACAGCCTGCGCTGGAGAGGGCTCCACTGCCGGTAGTGTGTAACAGTTCCTGACAGAAGACAAGGCTGCTGCTCTCTATACCCTCCTCCCCCTCAGAGTGCTGTTGGGCAGCGGGACTACCCATGGCCAGAGTCTGGGGATTCCAGTAGAGTCTGGAGGGTCACAAGAGAGTCTGTGTATGTGTGTAGGAGGGGGCGGGGACGTCAAGATGAAGGAAACAAGCAAAGTCCAAATCAGACCACACCTGGGGGGATCTGGGGACAGGTACGAATGTGGACCTGGTAGGATTAGCTAGCAGGAGGAGCTGCCTTCCATGCCCTGCCAGACATGGGATGTACACCAGGCTCACTCTGCAGACATGGGCAACGAGGAGGAAGCCATATTAAACTATAGCCTCTTAAATAGTCCAGAAGGGCACTTCATGCATACATACATGAAGGGGATGGAGGCAGGAAGGGGATGGGAAGAAGAAGAGGATAAAAGGGACCAGGGAGAGGGGAGGGAGAAGGGAAGGAAGAAAGGGGCAAACTGGTAGCCACTATGACCCAGTGGATGGCCAGAAGTCATGTGGTAGTCTGGTCACTTGTAAATACGATTTTTTTTTTTTCAAAATGAAAAATTAAGAGAAAGAAGCAGGCCAGCTGCATCTTAGCAACACGCAGAGGGCTACACAGAGCAGAAAACAACCCTGAGGAAAATGTACACACTGAGGATGCCTTAAAGAAAGCAGATACCTGCAGAGGTGCAGAGGGACAGAGGGGAAACTGAGGCACACCAGTGTCTGCCCTGGATAGCCAAGGGCTGACTTTGAAGTGATTCATTCAGTTCTTTCCCCAAACTAAAAAATCGGACTGCCTGGGACTTTGAGGGAGCCACCAGCTGGCAACCTGACCCCGTCCCTCATCCCACCCTGTATCTCCTGGGTGCCTTTGCCCTGGACTCTATCCAGCTAACTGCTTCATCACGACTACAGACACAGTTAACTGGTGCCACGGCTGGCAGCATGCAGTCCCTGTCCCCAGTCACCTACAGAAGCCTCTCCTGTGCTCTCCTCAGCCGCTGCCATGCGGGCCACCTTAGAGATGATGGGTGCCACGTTGGTGGGGCCGTAGAGCTGAACCTTCGGCAGGCAGTTCTGGTAGGCCTCCACCACGCCCTGGATTCCTGTAGGGAACGGAGGGGTGAGCCTGGCCCGATGCAGCGCTATGCCAAACCCACCTCCAGCTCCTACCTTCACACTCATCGTCCTCAGGGTTGAAATTGATGGCAAAGTCGTGGGACACCTGGTGGGGACAAGAGTCAGACAGGACTTTCCCAGGCCCAGCTTGATTCCCCCTTACTGGGAGAAGCTGGTTTGCTGCTTCTCGGGCCCGTGTGGAAAGACCTCCATGGAGAGAGGAAGCCAAGAAGGAGGCAGACAGACAGACAAACTCATGTTGGGCAATTACTTTAGTGTCTGGATGCGTAATAACTGCATCTTCTAAGGTACATTAAGCAATAAATCCCAGCAGCTATGTAAGAAGTTGAACTGTCACTTTCTGATAAGAACATGCAGCATGCCTGCAGCTCCATCCTCTGAGGGGTTGACAGTCAGTCTCTGGCCCACGGGCCAGGGTCTCCCCTCCCTCCACGCCCAAACCAAAAGGGAATGGGGCAACCTGGGTTCTTATACCCAACACACTCCTTCCTGGGGAGGTGAAGGCCTAGGCGGAAGGGGTCCCAGCCCAGGGCTCTCCTACCTCATACTTGGGAGGGATCCGGGCTCCAAATCCCAGAGCAGAAAACCGCTTGTCACTGGAAAAGAGGCAAAACTGATAGCTCCAGAAACCAGGTTCCCAGGAGAGTGAAGTGGACCCTGGAGAGAGACTAGGAGGCCTGGGCCTTGCTGGGTCAGAAGTAGGGATTTCATGCATGCTACAGCGAAGAAACTAGGGAACTGGGCTGAGACTGTCCACAGCACAGGCAGGAAACGGTAGAGTTGACACCAGAAGACTGGGAGCTACTCCCCGGTTCTTTCCTCCAGGCCTGAGGACCCTGACCTGAGGTGGTAGCTCCTGACAGACACCTACTTTACCCCCACTGTACTCTCTGTTCTCCTCCAGGGGCAGGGAGCTCAGGATGGGGAACTGGGCCGTGGTGTGGAGCTCAGAGAGATCAGACCATCTGGGTCTCCCTCAGCCTCTTCATAGCCAGTCACCCCATCCTCCATGACTGCACTTTTTTCTGCCCAATAAAATGATCTCCAGCCAATGCCCAGGTTTGTGTCACAACGAAGGGGCATGTGGCCATGTTAGAGATACAACCCCTCCCCCAGTCCATCCCCTGAAGGGTCTGTACCCAAGGTCAGTTGAGCTGCGTGTCTACTGGGTCTACTGTCATGGACAGGGTCAATGACATCCTGGGATTCCAAGGGTGACAGAGTTTTCAGGGTCTGGGGAGCCTATCTCCCAGGGTAGTTCCAGCGAGCCTATCTCCTAAGGTAGTTCCAGCGAGCCTATCTCCTAGGGTAGTTCCTCTGCTGGATCCCTCTCCTGCATACCAGGTGTCAATCATAGCACCACTTCAAAGAGCTCCCCCCGCCCCCACAAGCCCAACTTGGCCCAGAGAGATGGGTTGGGGCCACACCTGTCATAATCCTGGCAGACCTCGCCCACTGCCACCAATGCCCTCAGGTACTCGTTGGGCTGGTAAGGGTTGATGTGGTGGAGGGAGCAGCTGTTCCTCGGGTCACCGTTGGAGGCTGTGAAGTCGATGGCTACCTGCAGGGGCCAGGATGACGGATGTCACTGTGCACCTGCGCTCCCCTCCCCCTACACACACACACACACACACACTGGACAGGCACAGGATACCCAAGCCCAGCTTTAATGTCAAGAACCTGGAATCTCAGCTTCCCCAATTCTACACAAGCTTGACTGTTCGCTGGAACGGCTCCCCAGACCCTGAAAACTCAGTGTCACCCTTGGAATCCCAGGATGTCATTGACCCTGTCCTCTGGGAGAATCTTTGGGCTGAACTCCCCTCAGAGGGACAAGGCCCATGAAAACACACTCTCTCTTAACTGCATGGTCCCCTCTGTGCCTTCCACCTCATCATTTCAAAGCCACCTTGGGTAATGGCTCTCTGGTCAGCAGCCCAGCATAGCCGTGCGTTCACACAGGTATCAGAGTCTGTGATGGACTCCCCTGGACTATCTGTGGTCTGCCCGAGGCTAAGCCAGATGGACTCTACAGCCCTCATTAGCGAAGTGCCCACTCCTGTTTTCTTCTTTAATGTGTTGGTTTTTTTTTGTTCTTCCCCTGTCCCTATATGTTTGTAGAAGGTAAGCCCTGGAGGCTGCTGAGGGAGGGTGGCCCTGGGCTGTCCTGAACTCCTGTATCCTTTCCTTCATCAGCATAAAGGGGAAGAAACAGGGAAATGTAGATGAGAACAAACAGCACCTAGGAACCTGACCCTCTCTGTTCACTCCTGCCCAGTTGGCTGGGGACAACACGGGGGTGGGGGGTGGGGGTCGGGTGGAGGTAGGCAGGACCTATAGACTCACCGTACAGTGGATCTGGCAGCCACCCATGATGTAATCCAGGAAGGAGTGGACCCTGTGGAGCTTCCAGGCAATGCAGTTGGCAAAGCCACTCGTGACCCCCTCACCCCACCCCACTCCACCCATTAAGCAGATCTGTGTCAGTGGGGGATGGAGCCCACTGGGCATCTCTCCCCTAGGCACTGAAGTCTGTGGGAGTGTCTTCCCCACTCCCTCCTCCCTCACCCTTCCCAGGTATTTCACGACCCCACAGTGAGACCCACCGCACCTCAGAACTGTACCTCTGAGAATCATCTGACTACTTGGAGAAGCTAATCCCACCAACCCATCTCCCTAGGGGCAGGAGTGAGGCTCACCTTCAGGTCTGCCAGGATCACCACCCCGGAATTCTTGTAATTGCGCTTCTTCTGTTTGTACTTGGCATTCACACAGTCCCACTGGGCCTGGGACGGGGACAAGGACAGGCAGAAACCCCGCCCAGAGCAGCACCATTCAGACCCCTCCCCCACAGGGGCCAGGAGCCCCTGGATGTTCCAGTCCTGCTGGGGACCTCACACTCCACAAGACTGTCACCAACAGTGCATACAAAGCCCGTGCTGCCCTTGGGGGCTAGAAATGGCCTCTGTGGGGACATACACATTTCACAGGGGGAACGGTCAAGCACACAGTGGAACAGAGACCAACCATGTAAATGAGGATATGAGCAAGATAGGGGCCGAGGTTAGACCCTGCACACACTGCAGCTTTGGGTCAGCCATATTCTGAACCTGTAGATCTTCCTCCGGGACACCAGGGTCCAGGGCAACTCTTCCAGCACGCCCACCCAGCTACAGAAGGTTAGGCAGGTCCCAGGAAGGGCACCCCTCCCACCTTGACACACAGAAGGACATGGTTGCTCACAGGGTCACTTGCTTGCAGGCCTCTGTTCTGGCCACGTGGTAGACGTCACTGCTCTTTGTCACCTTCGTGCCTTCTCTGGGGTGGGGTAGAATGACTAGCCTCCCAGAGACCCACTAGAACAAGTCAGAACCTATGTGGCCCGAGAAGGGCCAACAACTCACCTGCTGCTCCTCCTCAAAGGCCTTCTGCATCTCTGCGAACGTGGTGGTGAAGTCGCCAATGAAGTCATGCTTTCCTCGGGAGTCATAGTCCCAGACCAGGCACTGGGGAGCCCAGGCCTCTCAGTGGAGGCGTTCCTCGGAGGACCTAAGGCCCTCCCAGCCCTGGGCAGGCTGTCCTTTATCATTCTCCTCCTTGACCTTCCCTCAGTCACAAATCCTTACTCTCCAAATATTCAGCGGGTCCGGAGGAACTGGACACCTACCTGCCCATGGGCCCTGGCCCTGCCCCATGGCCACGCCCCTATCACGCTGGCCCTGCCCCGTGGTCACGCCCCCTAACTCACTGGCCACGCCCCACGGCACGCCCCTAACTCCCTGACCGCTGCTCCATACCCAGTCCCCACCTTCAGAGGCCGTGTCTCCTCGCAGCTGCAGAGTGAATTCAGGGACACCTTGAAGGGTTCCCACACTGGGTTAAGATTGTTCTTCACTACCTGTGGACCAGAAAAGACTGACCTGGGTGGGAACCCCATGGGAGCTAGGGCCCAGGGAGCTAGGGAATCCTTAGGTCATAGGTCCCTCAGCTGGGGTACAGGACTCTCAGAGTCTCAGCTGAGACTGGGTACCAGGACACTACGCCTGATTCAGGCTGCAGACAGAACTGGTGTAGCCCAGACGCTCCCAGTCTCCACCCCCTCCACCCCTGACCCTAATAGCTTCAGCCTCATGCCAACCACCTGGGCTGTTTTCTCCTTAAATAGATTCTTTCCATTCAAATTAATTTGTCTCAAAAGGAAACTCTCTCCCCGCTGCAACTAAAATCCTGTTTCCCTGCAGGAGGAAGCAGGTATCCCTAAAAATAGGACCGGTAACAACAAAGCCGACACGCTAAATTTGGGCAGACAGAGAGCCAATCCAGCCAGCTGTTGCCTCCATCAAGAGGGCCTTGGAAGTAAAGCCCCACCCCCACCCCCCAACCACAGGGTCATGGCATCTCCCTGTCCCTCATCTGGGAGGACGCTGGGCCCATTTCTGGTCGCCTCCTTTGATTCCTGAAGCCCCTCTGTCATCAGGCGGCGCGACCCTCACCTCTGTCCTGTACACGAGCTGCTCACTCCCGTCGTCATTAACCCGATACAGCTCTAGGAAGGGGTCCGACTTGCTGAAGAGGTCCTGAGACAGCAGAGGGTGTGCCAGAGGGTTAGCTGGCTGTTGGCCCGAGGAGGGCTCCATCCCTTATGGCTGGATGCCTGCCAGCTTGCTTCATCCTTTGCAGGTTAGTAATTCACCCCCTCCCCACAGCTCCAGTTTTCCCGGGAGTAAGAGAGTTGGAAACACTCTCCAAGAGCCCATCGTGGTGAGGAGTCATGGTTTGGAGCCTTCACTGGCTTCACTCATGGGGACCCTCACTTAGCCTGTCCCCAGGTGTGCTTCCACAGACCCCCACCCTGCTAGTCCTCACCTCTGCTGCTTGGTGTCTAAACAGTTGTCCATATCCCTCTCACCCACCCTTGCTTGTCCCAGCTTAAATATCTCAAGGGAGATGAGGACCTACGCAGGGTCAGTTTCCAACCCATGAGAGTTTCCAATAATGAACCAGGCCCAGTCCCAGTTCAACGCAGTGACCTCTTTGTCTTCTCTGGGTCTCTCTCTCCATCATTAAATATGCACCCTGCTGGAGGTAGTCTGATGGTCACATGCCAAGGTGGAACAAAGCTCTCTAGAGCTTATCGCAGTGTGTGTGTGTGTGTGCATGTATGTGTGTGCATGTATGTGTGTGCATGTATGTGTGTGCATGTGTGTGTGCATGTGTGTGCATGTGTGTGAGTGTGTGTGTGTGTGTGTGTGTGTGTGTGTGTGTGTAGCTGGGAGGGTGAAGGCCATGCCTGTGATGACTGTAAAGAGTAATGGTTAACAATGAATGTAGTGACCAGGACTGTGACCACGGCGTGCCAACAGCTCTATGCACGTCTCTCACGTCTCTTGTTTTCTTTTTTTTTTTTTTTTTGTTTTTTGTTTTTAGGTTTCTCTGTGTAACCCTGGCTGTCCTGGAACTCACTCTCTAGACCAGGCTGGCCTCGAACTCAGAAATCCGCCTGCCTCTGCCTCCAGAGTGCTGGGATTAAAGGCGTGCGCCACCATGCTCGGCACGTCTCTTGTTTTCTGAAGCTTAGAAGCCAGTGCTCAGCAGGAACTAGGTTTCCACAGTGAGTGGCCTGTGGGAGGCTCAGAGCCCAGCATGCAGCTCTTGACCTCACCTTGTCATCCAGTTTCCGGGCCTGGAAGGAGAGCTCCACATAGCCGTTGTTCCCAGAGATGTCCTCTGCTATCACCTGGGTGTGGGACAGGGGACCCATGGAATGAGACGGATGTCTCACCCCTCTGCCTCCGCTGCCACTGGTCCTGAGGGGGTTCTGGTCTCTCTTAGCAGCTACACAGACAGCTACAGTCCATCTGAGACCTTCTACTCGTCCCCTCCCAAGACACCCCTGCCCGAAGCTCTGGGCCTCACCGTGATGGTGGACTTGCCAGCATTCCTGCCGAATCGCAACAGCAATGGCCGTGTCATCTTCTTCTGGGCCACAATCTGGAAAACAAGAAAGCCAGGCAGGCTTAAAAGAGGAAGAGGAGCCGGGCAGTGGTGGCGCACGCCTTTAATCCCAGCACTTGGGAGGCAGAGGCAGGTGGATTTCTGAGTTCTAGGCCAGTCTGGTCTACAGAGTTAGTTCCAGGATAGCCAGGGCTACACAGAGAAACCCTGTCTCAAAAAACAAAAAACAAAAAAAAAAAACAAAAAAAAAAACAAAAAAAAAAGAGGAAGAGGACATCACTTGGCTCCCTGGGCTTGCTCTGCTCTCATTGGCTCCTCACCTCCCCTAGCCTCTGGTGGCCCTTCCACTGGTGTTTGAATGTCTATCTCTCCTGGGCCTTCCCCTCATCTGCCTGTGGGGTACACATGTACCAAGAGGGGCACCAGATGCAGATGCATTCAGACATCAACCATCCACCCTTAGCCAGGAACTCACTGTACAGTTGGCATGATTCTATTCATCGGTCTTGGGGTGAAAAGCCTTCAGGGTGACTAGTTAAATAAATAGCTCTGAGCTCTGGGCCCCTCCTGTCCCAAATGAGTCAGAGTGGCCGTGAGATGGCACAAGACTCACGCTTGCTTTTCTGCACAGGTGCCTGCTTAGAGAGGACCTCACCTGTCCCACTGGGTACGTAGCTCACCCACAGAGCAATGCACCCCTAACCTAAGGAGGGAAATGACTTTACACAGGCTCAGGGCGCACATGGCATTTCACCTGTCCAGTAGGGAACAGAGTCTAAGGACAAGATAAGGTGAACCCTTTTGGGCAGCAAGACCTGGTCTGAACAACAGGCCTTCACATCTCCCTGAAGAAAGCTCTGTATTCAAGGGCCCAAGATGGTCTATAGGATAGCTGTCACCTTGACACCCAAGAGTGGCCTCCGGCTCACAATTGCTACTTGTTAATGTACACCAGGGGACCATGCTAAAAAGAGCTACTGACTGTGGCACCTGACCAGTCGGCCAAGTTAACTTTATTGCTGACAGTGCATGCAGATATATTCAAGTACAGAGCCTGTGTGTGGCCATACCTGTATCCATTCACATGTAGTCATGTATGTCTATGCCTATATATGTTCATGTAGCTCAGTGCTGCCCGGACTGTGGTGCATATGTGTATGCACGTGAAGGCATGTGTGACTGCAGCCTCATGATCAGTACCTGTGCCATCTTCTGTAGGAACCAGGGAGGGAGTGAGCCCCACTTCATCTCAGCCACTGTTACATAAAGTGGGAATGACAAAAAGATCTACGGAGAAGGAGCCCTGACCAGGCAGTGGTGGGGATGAGTCACACACATGATGTCGGAATGGAGAATCAGACACCCAGAACAGGCTTGTGTGAACACACAGGAAACTCAAAAACAGAAGGGACTGGCCATAAAGGGCAGCCTGCAGGGTGACAGAAATGCCCACCCAGTCGGGTGACAGCCCCATGAAACTGTTCATCTCAGTGCCTCCATGTTATCTACAAATTATCCCTTAATGTAAAGGGCATCCTGTGGTGAGGTGAGGTGAGAGGGCTGTTCTATGAGGTCCAGAGCATGAGCAGGGCAATGTGCTTGTCACAGGGGCAACAGAGGAGGAAAGGCCAAGGACGGTGGCTCCTGGCTGCTAGCGGAGTCCCCTAAGATTCCCATCCCAACTCCAGCTGCAGGGAAAGACATGGAGTCTGCCCCCTGTCACGTGTGGGACGGAACCCAGACCCTCAAACATTAGAGGCAAATAGTGCCAGGGAGCTGTGTGTGCGTCAGACTCAGGAAGGCTTGTGTGTGCTGCTGTAGAAAGACTCGTGAAGAGACAAACACAAGGAGCAGGCAGAGCAGTGTGTAGAGTATGTGGGGGCGGGAGTGGGAGACCGGGTGGGGGGAGAGAGAGAGGAAGAGATTTTAAAGACAGGATCTTACTATGCAGCCCAGGCTTCTGAGGAATGGGAGGCAGCCCTCCTCCCTCGCTCGGCCTGCCGCAGCCTGGGATCATAGGTGGGAGCTGCTACAGCTGGCTGTGGTTTTCTTTTTCTTTTTGTTTGCTTGAGTTTTTTTTTTTTTTTTTTCCTTTTTCTTTTTTTCCTTCTTGTGTCGAGTCAGGATCTCAAGTCGCTTAGACTGGTTTGAGTCTTAGATGTGACACGTGTCTGATGATGGTCTCGAACTCCTGACCCTCCTGCCTTCAACTCCCAAATATTAGAATCACAGGCATACAATGCCATGCCTGGTGTGTGGGAGGGAGTGGATGTGTGTGTGCTGTGTGTGTGTGAAGGCCACAGTAGGACATCAGGTGTCTTGTCTACCACTCTCTTCCTTACTCAGTGTCCCTTACAGAACCTGGAGCTAGATTGGTGGCCAACAAGCTCCAATACATTTCTGGTCTGTTCCCTCTCAAAGCTTGTGGGTGCTGGAGATTTGAACTCATGTCCTTGTGTTTGTGCATCAAGAGCTTTTACCCGGTGACCATTTCCCAGGTTCTTTCTCCTTTTCTTTTTTGTAAGATAGTCTCGTTAATACAGGTTGGTTCCAAACTCACCATAGAGCAGAGGATAGCCCACCCACCCCCCTTTTTTGAGACAGGGTTTCTCTGTGTAGCCCTGGCTGAGCTGTAACTCACTATGTAGACCAGGCTGGCTTTGAACTCACAGAGATCAGCCTGCCTCTGCCTCTTGAGTGCTGGAATGAAAGTGTGCACTACCACTCCAGACAACCTTGACTTACTGATCCTCCTGCCTCTACTTTTTACATGGTGTTGGGGACAGCAAACCCAGGCCCCTGTGCACAATAGGCAAGCACCCTACCAAATGAGGGACATTCCCACCTGGCTATTTTTAAAGGAAAAATTATATGTTTATTTACTCCTATGAGAACATGACTCTGAAGTGACTAGGAGATGCTGGAGGGAGACATGCTAGAATAGGTCTATAGGAACACAGGAGCATGTAACCCAGCTCAAAAATATTAAGACTAAGCCTGATGGTGGCGGTGCACCCCTGTAATCCAGCACTCAGGAGAGTGAGTTCCAGGAGAGCCAGGGCTACACAGAGAAATTCTGTCTTGAGAAACAAAATTAAAAACTGGTATGGTGTTTCATGCTTGCAATTAGAGTGATTGGAAGATGGGAGCAAGAGGATTCAAAATTCACCATCATTCTTAGCGACAAATGGAATTCAAGGGCAACCTGAGCTATATGACATCCTGTGTTTACACACAGTTAGTTAGTTAGTTAGTTAATTAGTTAGTTAGTTAGTTAGTTAGTTAGTTAGTTTTTTTGAGACAGGGAGACAGGGTTTCTCTGTATAGCCCTGGCTGTCCTGGAACTCACTCTGTAGACCAGGCTGGCCTCAAACTCGGAAATCCACCTGCCTCTGCCTCCCAAGTGCTGGGTACACACTTCTTTAAAAACAAACAAGCGGGGCTGGTGAGATGGCTCAGCGGTTAAGAGCACCAACTGCTCTTCCAAAGGCCCTGAGTTCAAATCCCAGCAACTACATGGTGGCTCACAACCACCTGTAACAAAAATCTGATGCCCTCTTCTGGAGTGTCTGAAGGCAGCTGCAGTGTACACACATATAATAAATAAATCTTAAAAAAACAAAAACAAGCGAACACTCTGAGGTCTGAAGACAGTGTTCAGCAGTTAAGAATACTTGCTGTTCTTACAAGAGGACCCAGGTTTGGCTCCCAACACCCATATAGAGGCTAATAACATCTCTGCTTCCAGAGTCACTGCTACTCTCTTCTGATCTCCAAGGACTCAGGATAAATGTGGTACCCAGCCATAGTTGCATGCAAAACACATGCACATAATAAGTAATTAAAAAAAAAACAAAACTGAGCTGGGCATGGTGGTGCACGCCTTTAATCCCAGCACTTGGGAGGCAGAGGCAGGTAGATTTCTGAGTTTGAGGCCAGCCTGCTCTACAGAGTGAGTCCCAGGACAGCCAGGGCCATACAGAGAAACCCTGTCTCAAAAAACCAAAACCAAAAAAAAAAAAAAACTGATAAGGACCCTGGTTGGCGGCACACACCTTTAATGCCAACACTTGGGAGGCAGAGGCAGATGGATCTCTGTGAGACTCAGGTCAGTCAGGGCTACACAGTGAGACTGTCTAAAATAAAGAGACAACATCACAACTAGTAAGGAAAGGTGGACATGCTGGTACACTCCTGCACCAGCAGCACTCAGGGCTGAGGCAGGAGGATCTCAACTTCAAAGACAGCCTGGGCTGTCTCAAACAAACAAAGCGGTCTGAAGGAGAAGTGGAGGTGGGCGGAGTCAGATGCAGAATCCCTGAGCTGAGGGCATCAGGGCCTTAGAAGCCACTCCTACCCTTCCAAGGCGATGGGGAACTCACTTGACCCAGGGTACACTCCATGCCCCCTAGGAAGTCATCATCCTGGCAAGTCAGCCCACTAGGCCCGTGGGTGTCATACACCTCAAACCGTAGCTTCTGCACCCCCTCGAAGTAGTAGTCGACAGTGAAGACCTTGGAGAACACAGGATGCAGGCTGCTCTTCACCACCTCTGTTCTGTCCACCTGCAACAAGCCCCGTCTTATGAGCCATCCCCACAGGTGGGACCTCCCTACAGATTTGTCTGGGTTCCTGCCATCCCCCTCCCACTCACCCGTACCATTCCAAGCCTGTTTTCCATCCATGGGACCCAGTTCCCACCTGCATACATAGGGCTGCTTGCCCAGAAGGGTCGTATTGTACACCAGCGATACTTGCATGCCTGGGATAAAAGCACACCCTTCCCCTAGCCAGCCACAGGCTGCAGATTCTCTGTATTCTCTCATCTTGTGCCCACCACCGCCTTCCTATCTCCACATTATAGATGGTAACACTGAGGCTCAGGGACCAGCAGGGTCCTGCCTAAGGACCAAGATGTCAGGAACAATATCAGATTCTAGTCCTGGGCAAGGCAAGTCTAATGTGGAGACATTTTCCCCAGCACTCAGATGAGTGGCAAAGGGATTTCCCTGCCAGAGGGTTCACCAGTCCCTCCCACCGAGTTCAGCTCCTTCCTTCAGAACATACACCACTGACAAACCTTAGCTAATAGACTACCACGTCCTCTCAGCATGGAAGCTCCTGCATGTAAGACAAGGGTCTGCCTGGGCCCTTCCCAGAAATGTATGTACCAGGCAGCAATCAAGCCAGGCAATGCTATGAGAGGACCTGGGTCACAAGATGGTCCTTAAACAGACAGCTGCAGAGCAACCCCTTAATACCTTCTAGGGGCGTGACCACCAAAATGCTTTTGGGTATGTTCTTTATCTTCTAGGGCAGCGAACCACAAGACTTCTCAGACCCAGAGCCTAAGGAGTATGCTGAGATGCAGAGTTGGTTTTATGTGGGTCCCCGGGATACATTCTCCCCTTCACTCTCTGGATCCCCTGCACATTCACGGTGCCCTGGCTACCCTACGATAGTCACATAGTCTATCTGATACCTCTTTCCTGGCTCTCCTCCCATGTTTCCTGCATATGACTGCCACAGCCAAGTGGTGGCTCAGAGCTGCTGTTGGGGGAAGGGGGGACACTCCTGCTTGAGTAGAGACTCAGGTTCAAGTCTTTTATGCCTGTCAGGCCTTCCAACTAAGGTGTGCCCCTGTTTCCCACTCTTGAGACAAAGCCAGTCCCATGGGAGTTGGCAACTGAGAAAGTGGTTTATACACACTACAACACGGGCTATATAAAACAGCAGCCCAGAACATGGGCAGAACCCTGACACTACCCCAGAACAGGGGCAGTACCCTTCTGGGGGCTAATGGGAGCTGGTGACTACGGGGAAGCCCACTTTCTGAAGACCCTGGCTACCCCGGGTTTATGGGTGGCCAGTGGAAAAACCCCATGCTGGAAACAGGTACTCAGATCTGGGTCGGCAGGGGGCATTAAGGAGCGGGGAGGGGCTTTCAGTCCTCAACCGTAGCCACACGCACGCACGCAATTTGTGATTTCTCCTAAATCGCAGTGAGGAGACAGGTTGTAGGGTGGAGAGTCCTCTAACCAGGGCGTCTTAAATCTGAGCGATGGAGTCCCTGTGCCGCCCGGGGCCAGCTCCATTCTACCCAACCAGCATGTCTAGCTCGCAGCCCTAACATCACTGACGCTGCTTTCACTGGCGAGAAGCTCATGGCTGCTGCAGCCAATAAAGGTGGGACCCTGTGACCTTAGACAGTCCCTATACCTGCCTCAGGCAGCGTCCCCACTCCTGAGCTGCACTCCCTCCTGCGCTCCTTAGTCTAGCCTGGGCGCTTCACTCTTGCTCGACAATCCCAGGCTGAGACCCTCGGCTGTACTTCTAAGCACTTTTCCACCGAGGTTCCTTTCTGCCGCTGCTCCCGTTGCTATGCCCTTCCTCGCAGCAGGTGGACACCTCCTCTTTTGCCCCGGCAGCCCCAGTTTCAGAACACCCTTGCCAGCACCCCAAATCTCAACTCACACTTAGGTCTTCAGGTACCCAGCTCCCGGTCATTGGCCGCCCTACCTGTAGCCACTGGCCCTGTGCCTGCTGCAGCAGCACCACGCTGGGGTCGGACTTGGTCAATGGGTCCCGGTCCAGCAGGTGCCGGCAGCTCAGCCGCAGCTCCACCTTCGAGGCGCAGGGTGCAGGCACCACCCCCGGGGCCACCGCGCGCTCCGAGTCGCCGCTCATGCTTCAGGCTCCGCACTCGAACCGGTGGGCGCCGGAGAAATGGTGGCCGGACCAGGCGTGGCCGCGCTTCCCCGCACGCCCGCCGGGCGCGGGCACACGTGTCTCGGGCGGCCGCCACAGAGCGGGGGCTGTAGGGCGGCGATGCAGCGGGGAAGGGATGGAGGGGACCGCGAAGGGGCGGGGCCTGGGTGGGGCCACCGGAGAAAACCACAGGGACCTGGAAGGGAGCAGATAGCCCGGAGAGCCGCCCCTTGAAGAGGGGTTTCGATCCCCTCACTGGAGCGGAGAGATAGGGTCTGGGTTGCACGCAGGCTATGGGATTGTGGTCTCTTTATAGAGTCCATCGGTTCTGGAGGCTCCGCACTGATCGAACCTAGGCATCGGGTTTGCTTCGTCCAGACAGCCTCCGAGAGAGGCACTAGCCACCCCAGAGTCACACCAAAGCCCATGTCCCTTTTGGGATTGTCACCTAAACCAATGATCAAGTTAATGGGCTCTCACTGTTCGACCGGCGCTCACTGGCTGCAGGAAGGGTGTCCCTGTTTCTCAGAATTTGTAGGCCAGGGGCAGGCAAGAAGAGTTTCGTCATCGATCTCTGGTCTATGGCTGAGGGTCAGAGAGGGACTAGGAGCGTTCTCTCCCGGCCACTCTTACCGGGCTTGTCCACAACCATTCCCCCAGGTGGAAGCGAGGCTTCGTTACCCCCTCCCTCTTGTACCATCCCTCTCCTTCCCAGAGAAAGGCACTCGGAAGAGGAGGTGTTGGCTCCGACAGCAATCACCCTCAGCCCATTCTCTTTGCCAATTTCTGCCTAAATATAGGGCAGAAACCGGACCCAAAGCCACGGCTGGGGCGGGGATTGAGGTGAAGGGGGCGAGAGATCCGGAGTATAGAGCGGGATGTATATGCCTGTGGGGGCGTTGCGAGATGTGGTGTGTTCAGCATCAACAAACAAGACTCCTGAAGAGTCTGGGGTCAAAATGGTGTTAACACCAAGACAGGGATATACAAGACGGTGGGAGGAGAGTGTGGGAGGTAGCGTAGCTTTCGATGAAGTGGTAAACTCAAAGGGTATTGTGGGGACAACACCTCCTCCGCCAGCTTGGACCAGGGACATATCCCTCCCATTAGCCACGCTTCTGCTTATGGGCTGCAGCATCTAATCTCCATTTCCTGAGGCTCACCTATCACCATCCTGCTTCCCCAGCTGTTCTGAACCATCCTCCTCCAAAGCTGGCCCCAGTCAGGGCCCTTCCCTCTGCTAAGTCCAGCCTGGGTAGCTCTGGGTCTCTCAGTCCTGTAGGGTTGGGAGAACCCATCTGTAGCTCACTGTTGCTTGTGGGGTTGTAGTTGTGGCTTTCTGTTCACAAGGACTCATGGTTGTCCCAGAGCCTAGGATTCCCTGGGATTCTTCCATTCTGGGTCAGACCCTGGACCTCTTGGCCACTCAGCACTTACCATGAGCAAAGAGAATGCGAAATCCAAACAAAGAGCGAGGCTCAAAGCAGATCCCCAGCCCCACAAAGGACCAGCAGTGCCCACAGGGCCCCTGGACTCCCCAACAGGACTTCCAGGTCACTGCCCTCTGGGCTGTTCCCAGATCCCCAGGCAGACTTGCTGCCTTGATGTCACGGAATGTCCACTCACTTATTCCTCCAACACTGAGCGCTAGGCAGATGCTGGACAGCGTTACCTGTGGCCCTGTTCAACAGCTGCATCCCAAAGAAAGAGCCACCAAAGGATTTAGCATGGGCTGACAAGATGGCTCAGTGTACAAGGGGCTTGCTGCCAAGACTCACAACCTTCTGGAACCCACTTGGTAGAAGGAGAGAACTGATTTCCGTACAAGTACACACAGAAAGAAAGAAAGAAAGAAAGAAAGAAAGAAAGAAAGAAAGAAAGAAAGGAAGGAAGGAAGGAAGGAAGGAAGGAAGGAAGAAAGAAAGAAAGAAAGAAAGAAAGAAAGAAAGGAAGGAAGAAAGAAAGAGAAAGGGAGATGAATTTACTAAGAAAATGTTCACTTAAAAGGGGGGGGGCTGGAGAGATGGCTCAGCAGTTAAGAGCACTGGCTGTTCTTCCAGAGGTCCTGAGTTCAAATCCCAGCAACCACATGGTGGTTCACAACCATCTGTAATGGGATCTGATGCCCTCTTCTTGTATGTCTGGAGACATTTACAGTGTACTCATATACATTAAAAAAAAAAAAAAAAAAAACCTGGGCAGTGGTGGCACACGCCTTTAATCCCAGCACTCAGGAGGCAGAGGCAGGCGGATTTCTGAGTTTGACGCCAGCCTGGTCTACAAAGTGAGTTCCAGGACAGCCAGGGCTATACAGAGAAACCCTGCCTCGAACAAACAAAAAACAAAAACAACAAAAATAAAAGAGGAGACAGGTGTGGTTGGACACACCTTCAATCCCAGAACTTGAGAGGCAGAAGCTGTGAGTTCGAGGCCAGCCTGGTCTACATAGTGAGCTCCAGGACAGCCATGGCTACATAAAGAGATTATGTCTTAAAATAGCAAAACACCAACAATGAGTGTTTTGGTGCACAAATTTTGATTCCAGCACTTGGGAGGAAGAGGCAGGTGGATTTCTTTGAATTTGAGGTCAGTCTGGTATACATAGTGAGTTCCAGGACAGCCAGGGCTACATGATAAGATCTTATCTCAAAACACACACACACACACACACACACACACACACACACACACACTGTTCAAGAGGCTGTCGAAACAAACGGCTCAACAGTTCAACAGTTAAAAGCACACACTGCTCCCGCAGGGGACTGAGTTCAGTTCCTGGAGCCTATGTCAGCAGCAGGATCATAACCCCCTGTTACTGCAGCCAGGGGTATCTGATCCCTCTGGCGGTCTCAGGCAGTGGCATGCACATGTATGTGCCCACACAGAGACACAGACACATAATTAAAAACACGATAAACTGGAAAAAAATGTGATCAGCAGCTGGTCAAAATCACCTGCCCATCTGTGCTTCACCGACATTTCATCACAAAGCACAGCTGTAGGGCAGTGACAGATGGAGAGAGAGAGAGAGAGAGAGAGAGAGAGAGAGAGAGAGAAGACTCAAGGAGCTTGGTAGCTGGAATCTCAGACTTCAGGTTTTAATCAACCTCCTGGAAGCTAACTCAGTGTTTGCTGACTCCTGGTGGCTCTGACTGCAGTCAGCAGTAATAGACAAGCATGCAGAAACTATGGGGGACAAGCTGGTATCCCTGCTGCCTGATCTACCTGATGCTGGGTCATTGGCACTGCCTCATTGCCTGCCCAGTAGTCTAAGGGCCAGAGACGGTGAGCCATGTCCCACCTCCAAGCACTAGACAGCAACAAGTTCTTTCTGTTCCCAGCCTCTGCTGCCCCAGGTTTTTCTGCTGGCCAGACACAGGAAATGAGACCTCCCTTCAAATATATTTTGTTATTATCATACAGGAAATAACACATGTCAGTGTTGAAATGTTAAAAAGCTGATAAGCAAGCATTTTTTAAAGTGAGCGCCCAGACATAAACACCATTATCATTTTGCATCTATGCCTCTAGCTGTTGTTGCTGTTGTTGTTGGTTTTTTTTTTAATGCAAAAATGCTTTCACTGGTTGATGGGGTTTGGTTTTGTTGGCTAATTTTGTAAAAGAAGTTTTTCTTTTCCTTTTTTTCATTTTGCTTTATGAGACAGGATCTTTGGACGTAACCCTGGCTGTCCTGGAACTAACTATGTAGATCAGGCTGGCCTCAAATTTACAGAGAAATCCATGTGCCTCTGTCTCCCAAGTGCTGGGATTAAATGTGTGCCACCATGGCTGGGGTTTTTTGTTTGTTTTGTTTTTGTTTTTTTAAGATTTTAAAATTTTGGATGCTGGAGAGATGGCTCAGTGGTTAAAAGAACTGACTGCTCTTCCAGAGGTCCTGAGTTCAATTCCCAGCAACCACATGGTGGCTCACAACCATCTGTAATGGGAACCGATGCCCTCTTCTGGTGTGTCTGATGACAGCAAGTGTATTCATATAAATAAAATAAATTAAAAAAAAGATTTAAAAATTTTATGTTATGTGTTTGCATAGATAGATAGATAGATAGATAGATAGATAGATAGATAGATATTGGACATTTCTGGTTTCTTTGGAAAGTCGGTTATGACAAATGATGGTTTGCTGGGGCACACAGGTGAAAAGATGCTTTGCTAAAGCAGACACATGAGAGAACATGTGCTGAAGGAGTATAAATATGACTCCACAGACATACATGTATTGGTTGCCTTACATAGCTCTATCTGTGACACCACCATTGAGAGAAACTCGCCAAAGACCTCGTGAGGTTCCTGTGGCAACTTGCCATTTCTGCAGCCTCAGGCTGGTTGGCGAGCCTTGCGGTTTCTTCAGGATTGAACTACAGCTGCTGGTTGGTGCCTGGTGTCTGCCTGCCTGGAGGACTGGTCAGCAGCTGCTGAGTCGTAGTTGGTGTTTGCTACAGGACTGAACCGCTGCCAGAGAAGATCGGGCTTGCCCCTAAAGAACTATTGCTAAACAGGTCTACTTCCCTCGTATCCTAATAACTTTTCTCTTCACCACCTCTGCCGGGTGGTGGGCAAAAGGAGAGGTTGAACATTTATTAAAAATTAGGTTGCAGGGTTCTAGAGAGATGGCTCAGAGATTAAGAACACTGACTGCTCTTCCAGAGGTCCAGAGTC
Organism: Mus musculus; assembly: GCF_000001635.26. Taxonomy (NCBI): domain Eukaryota; kingdom Metazoa; phylum Chordata; class Mammalia; order Rodentia; family Muridae; genus Mus; species Mus musculus. The sequence goes on along the minus strand of NC_000074.6, from coordinate 123,112,795 downwards.
AATTCCCAGCACCCACATGCCTTCTTCTGGTGTATCTGAAGAGAGTGACAGTGTATTCATACACATAAAATCACTACATCTTTAAAAATAAAAGTAGGTTGCAGAAATGTATGCCTCTGTGTGTGTGTGTATGTGTGTGTGTGTGTGTGTGTGTGTGTGCATGTGTATGTAGCATTTGAGGACAGAAGAGTGTACCATGTGGATGCTGGATCTAGGCCCTCTGCAAGTGTCGTTGGGACTGAAGAGATGGCTCGGGAGTTAAGAGTCCAGTCCCAGGGATCCTGTGCTCTCTGCTGCACCTCCTATGTGGGGCACAGACACCCATGCATGCAAAACATCTGTGCACATAAAAATTTTAAATTACATAAAACAAACAGATGATAAAATAGATAAAAGTAAAACAAACCTTTTTTCCCTTTAATTTAGATGTAGTTACAAAACTGTAGGAAACAATACAACAGAACAAATGTTTTATTATATATGTTTTAAAAGAATTGTTCATCTTTATTTTGTGTGTGTGCATGAGAGTTCAGCCTGCATGTGCGTGCACTGATGTGTGCCTGCTGCCACGGGAGGCCAGGAGATGGTACCAGCCATCATGGACCAAGTTACAGGTTGTTTATACAAACCACAGCTGTGTGGGTGCTGGGAACCAAACCCAGGTCCTCTGTGAGAACAAGTGCTCTTAACTCCTGAGCCCTCTCTCCAACCCTGGTATATGATTTTTTTTTCAATGTTTTAGGTATCAGGACTACTGTTTATTTTATTGATTTTGTTGAGAATTTCATACATGAATACTGTCTTTACATCCCTCCCTCTCCCACTCCGATTTCTCCTGTGCCCTTCTACTTCCTCTTGCGTGTTGGGGAACACGTGTGCACCACTGTACCCAGCTCCATGTCCAGGGCTCACTTCACTGAATATCCCCAGAAGGCTTGAGGTAGCATCTGCAACCAGAAGTGAAAGACAGGAAGCAGTGGGACACCCAGACCAGTCCCTTCACCCTCCAGGGCCACCCATACTCTACCACCCACCTTTTGAGAAGTTGTCTCTGAGCTGCCTTGATCCACGGAAACTGTGCGTCGGGGAGTATCAATCTTAGTGAAGGTTTCCATTGCTGTGAAGAGACATCAATACCACAGCAACTCTTACAAAGGGAAGGATTTAATTGGATCTGGCTTGCAGTTAGTCCATTGTCACCATGGCAGTAAGCACAATGGTGTGCAGGCAGACATGGTGCTGGAGAGGCAGCTGAGAGCTCTCTCTGTATCACCAGACAGCAGTTAGAGAATGAGCCATGGGGCCTAGCTTGAAACCTCAAAGTCCACCCCCCAGTTTTCTTACAAGAGCTGGTATTTGTCTTCCTTTAGAGGTATGTGTGTCCTGGTGCCTCACTGACTGTGACAACACACTCTGTTAGGTCCTGGGCAACTCTGTGAGATTCCTCAGTCACCTAGTTATAGCATGAGAGAGAGAGGGGCACCACCCACCGTGGGCTGGGTCCTCCCCATTGACCACTAATTGAGAAAATGCCTTACAGCTGGATCTCATGGAGGCATTTCCTCAGCAGAGGCTCCTTCCTCTCTGATGACTCCAGCTTGTGTCAAGTTCACACAAAACCAGCCAGTTGCAGGCCCTTTGACCCACAGAGTCAGAAGCAATCCTGAGCTCCTGACCACACCTACGGACAACCTAGATGTGTCTTCAGGTGGCAGCCCCTTGGGACCTGTTTCTTCTGAGGCTTGTCTTAGAAGCCAAGGACATTCTCTGCAAACACACTTCTCCTATGTGGCCTAATCCACTACTAACTTGACATAGTCTTTGGCCTACACAGGTACACGAACTAAAATAGCCACTATTTTCCGGGTGCCTGGATCTCTCACGGGACAGGGTGGGGACTAGAGTTAAGGGTTACAAATGGTAGAAAGGATATTTTGCACAGTGGCCACAAGGGGGCCCAGGAGCAGGGTTAGGAAGAGGGAGGGCTGTTTGCTGGTGGAGGGCTGGTATGGCCAGCAGAGAGGCTAGGAGTATTGTGAGACAAACAAAACCTCGCTGACATTTAAGTCTGCACTGTGCAGAAAAGAACCTGTGGGGTTGGGGAGATGGCTCAGCTGTTAAAGGATAGACTCACAACCAAAAAATATAAGAGAGGAAACTGTGGACATATTACTTAGCTACTGACATGTAAAATTGCACCAGAACACGGCAGCCAGGACAGTGCTTACTGTCTACTGTGCTGATCCCGTGCAAGAAGAGCCTTGACTGGCCGGGCGTGGTGGTGCACGCCTTTAATCCCAGCACTCAGGAGGCAGAGGCAGGCGGATTTCTGAGTTTGAGGCCAGCCTGGTCTACAAAGTGAGTTCCAGGATAGCCAGGGCTACACAGAGAAACCCTGTCTCGGAAAAAAAAAAAAAAAAAAAAAAAGAGCCTTGATTGGAGGAACAGGGGCAGGCCTCTGCCACCCTGAGGTGCGGTGGGAAAGGCCTGCGTCCAGGATTCCTCCAGTGGCCAGGATGGCTTGGTAAGTAATCTAAGAAGGAAAAGGGGAGGGAGGGAGACAAGAATGTAGCAACTGAAGTGAGAGTGGAGGAGAAGGGCTGGAGAGATGGCTCAGCGGTTGAGAGCACTGACTGCTCTTCTAGAGGTCCTTAGTTCGAGTCCCAGCATGGTGGCTCACAGCCAACTGTGATGGGATCTGACGCCCTCTTCTGGTGTGTCTGAAGACAGCTACGGTGTACTTACATATAATAAATGGAAAAAAAAAGGAGAAAAAGAAGAAAAAGAGTGGAGGAGAAAAGGGACAGAGGAGAGAAGGGAGGAGACGGGAAGGAAAAGGGGTGACAGGGTGAGGAAGGGAAGGAGCCCCAGATAGCAGCCAGTCGCTGCTATGACACCATTTGTCAGGACTGCTAAGACCATGGAGACCAGAGACTGGTGCTTTGGTAGCCATGGCAGCGTGGGCCTAAGAGGCAGCCAGGAACAGAGTCCATGGGCTACGCATCAGGCAGAGCCTAGGAATGGACATCCTGATTTTAGTCTCTCTGGACTTACCTAGAGCTTTGATGATATTCTTAGCAAGAGTCCTGGACAGATGTCTGGATATTTTTCCACTCTCTTTTCGGTCCTTTTCATCAATAACCTAGTTTTTTTTTTCCCCTCCTCTTCACAGGTTTTTGTGGTGGGATGTTTTTCCATGAACCCATTTTAGGACAGACAGAAACAGTTTCTAGGATTTGAAGTGAAGTGTTGCTCTTTTTATTTTTTTCAAGACAGGATGTAGCCCTGGCTTTCCTGCCTCTAAAACTCATTCTGTAGACCACGCTGGCCTCGAACTCACAGAGGTCCACCTCCCTCTGTCTCCCGAGGGATTAAAGGCGTGCGATGCGCCACCACTGCCCTGCCGACATACACTTCTTTTGTGTGTGTGATGATGTTCAAATCCAAGCTCTTGCCAGTGTTAGGTTGAGCTACCTCCGAAGTCCTTTTCTGTAAGTTATATATAAAAAAAAAATGATATTAACATCCAAATGCCATTTAAAACAACAAACACCAAAATGGAACTACTTCTCCAGGCCACTGGCATGCCAGGGTGGGGCTTAGTGCCATGTGGCAGAGACTAACACGGCACGGCTCTTGCTGCCATTGCCCTGCTCTGATAGCACTGATAGACTAACACTGGCACGATGCTGTTGGAACTGAGGCATGGCAGCCGGTCCACTCTCTGCACTGCTGCATGAATACCCAGCAGGAGCTGCCTCCTTTCCCAAGGCTGAGATTCAAACTGCTGCAGCCAACACAGCAGTGGGAAGGGCTGAAGATGCCTTCTGACCACCAGGATCCCCTCAGATGCCCTGTCCCTGTCCCTAAGCTCTTTAGTCTCTGGGACTTGGGAAAGTGATATATATGACAGCCTCTCTAAGGGGCTTTACCTTCCACAACCAGGATCTATTGCTGAATCGGACACACAGGAGTGGGGAGTCCACAGAGACCCAGACATCGCTTGTCTTAACACTATCACCCCTCATTCCATCCCAAGTTTCTTTTGACATCACTTTGGTTAAATTAAAAAAAAAAAAAAAAAAAAAAAAGGTGCTTAAAACTGGAGCTCCTGCCGGGCGTGGTGGTGCACGCCTTTGATCCCAGCACTCGGAAGGCAGAGGCAGGCAGATTTCTGAGTTCGAGGCCAGCCTGGTCTACAAAGTGAGTTCCAGGACAGCCAGGACTATTCAGAGAAACCCTGCCTCGAAAAACAAAAAAACAAAACAAACAAACAAAAAACCTGGAGCTCCTGGGGGCGGTTAAGAGCACTGTATGCTCTTCCGGAGTCCTGAGTTCAATTCAAAGCAACCACATGGTGGCTCACAATTATCTGTAATAGGATCTGATGCCCTCTCTGGTGTGTTTGAGGACAGCTATAGCATACTCATATACATAAAATAAATAAATAATTCTTTTTTTAAAAAAATGGAGTGACTGGGCTGGGGAGATGGCTCAGTGGTTAAGAGCATTGACTGCTCTTCCAGAGGTCCTGAGTTCAAATCCCAGCACCCACATGGTGGCTCACAGCTGCCTATAATGGGATCTGGTGCCCTCTTCTGGTCTGTCTGAAGATAGCTACAGTGTATTAAATAAATAATTCTTTTTTTTTTTTTAATGGAGCTACTTATAAACTGTAGAGACATACACAAAAGAAAACCTTAGAGTCGACCTTCTACACACAGGAATATTGATTTACACACCAAATGTATTTTAACCTAAAGTGATCACCTACCACCCTTTACACCAGTTCTAAGGAATTTGGAATGCCAACTTTTTATATATATAAGACAGGGTCTTACTAGGTAGCTTAGCTGGCCTTGAGCTCAAATTGAGACCTCTGAAGCAATCACCACTACAGGTATTCGCATCTGTGGGGACAACTTGGAGGAGCCAGTTCTGTCCCCTCATCACAAGGGTCCTAGAATCAAGCTCAGGTCATCAGTCACAAGCCTTCATCATTATACACTCGCTGGCTTTCCTCCTGTGGGTTCGGGGAAATGGCCTCAGGTGACCTTTCCCAACGGAGCTCCTTCAGTCTCCTCCAAGCTTGGAAGAACTTCACAAAAGCCAAACGTGCTTGTAGATCCACAGAGGAAGCTAAGGTGGCGATAATGAGAGTTCAAGGCCAGCCCAGATTACACAGTGAACTCCAGGCCAGCCCCGATGGGCTACTCAATAAAACCCTGCATCAAAGCAAGGAAAGGGCAGGGGTGAGGTGGGGTGTATGTGTGGAGAAATGGCTGAAGTTAAAGGCGCTTGTGTTTGTTCCCCAGTATCTATGCCTGGGAGCTCACAAGTGCCTTTAGAAAATTTTATGTATATATTGGTCTTTTGTCTACATATATCTCTGTGCACGTGAGGTCATTTTGCTTGCATAGGCTGGAAGGCAGCTTCATATCCCTGGGGACTAGTTATAGTTGTGAACAAACATGCAGGTGCTAGAAGTTGAATCCTGGTCCCCTGCAAGAGCAGCTAGCACCCTCACCCAGGGCCAATCTCTTCAGCACCTTCCGAGAGCCTTCACCTGCAGCTCCAGGGGGATGTGGTGCACCTGCCTGGGTAGCTGCAGTCACCCAGCCAGGCTTAGCTCACCTCACCTACCCATTCTAACCACTACTGCAGAGGAGCTTCCCAGAGTCCATGCAGTTTACAGCAAGCTCCTGCAGGCCCAGGGTGCACATAAACGCATGAGCATGAAGGCACATATACATTCTTAAAAGGATACAAGGAGCAATAGCACACACCTATGCAGAACTTGGCAGGCAGTGGCAAGCCTGAGTGTCTGGCTATTCAGGGCTACCTACACAGGAAACGGCTATCTAAAATCAAAAACTAAATTTACAACATTTTTAAAACCAAAGGGAGGGCTGGTGAGATGGCTCAGCGGTTAAGAGCACTGACTGCTCTTCCAAAGTTCCTGAGTTCAAATCCCAGCAACCACATGGTGGCTCACAACCATTTGCAATGGGATCTGGCTCCCCCTTCTGGAGTGACTGAAGACAGCTACAGTGTACTCACATATAACAATAAATAAATCAATCTAAAAAAACAAAACCAAAAAAAGCAAAACTAAGGGAACAGAGGCAGGAGGATATGAGTTTGAGGCCAGCCTAGTTTACACAGGACAGCTAGGGTACACAGTGACTGTCTCAAAAACAGAGTGAGGGGCAACCCCAAAGAAACGACCAAAATGGGGGCTGCAGAGATGGCTCAGGGGAGTAAGAGCACTGACTGCTCTTCGGAAGGTCCTGAGTTCAAATCCCAGCAACCACATGGTGGCTCCCAGCCATCTGTAATGGGATCTGATGCCCTCTTCTGGTGTGTCTGAAGTCAGCTACAGTCCACTTATTTAAATAAATTAAAAAAAAAAAAAAAAAAGACCAAAATGGTCCCTAGATGGTACTAAATGTTACTAGAGCTGATCTGTGTAAGTGGCCACAAATTCTAAGGATGTTCAATTGCACTCATAGCCTGGCATCAAGTTCTTCCCCTCACCTGGGGATGGAGAGATGGCTGGTGGGTGGTTAAGCACACTTGCTCTTGCAGAGGGCCAGACTTCCTGATGGTATCTTACGATTTTAAATCCTTCTCAGATTTGTACACAACACATATATCAAGGCCTAACACAAATAAATTTCACATTTACCATACCTGTACTAAAAACTTCTGCCCCCTTGTGGACATTCATATATGACCAAGTCTAGCACCATCCTAGGTTATCTTTTTTTTTTTTTGAGACAGGGTTTCTCTGTTTAGCCTTGAATGTCTCTGTAGACCAGGCTGGCCTCAAACTAAAAAATCCGCCTGCCTCTGCCTCCCAAGTGCTGGGATTAAAGGTGTGTGCCATCAATGCCTGGCCATCCTATATATCTTGTTCCTAGGGCACAGCATGGTGCCCTCGAACTGGTAGGCATGTTACCCCCGTTACTCTTCCAAGTAACTTCAATCCTTCAAACATGGGACCCATTTCCAGGGTGCTTTCTAGTGGTTTACTGCTTGGGGGACAAGGCAGGTATTGAAGAATGCTTGGGCCAAAAAGAAAAAACTTCAGGCCCCAAAACCTATCTCTGGGGCTCTCCTCTTTGTATGTAGTAAGAATGCCTCAGGCACCACAGGCACTGCACATGCAGGGTAATACAGGACTCCCATGGTTCTAAGTCACTGTCGGGGCAAACCTAATCCTGTCACACCAGGGAAGAGAGGGGCAAGTTACTACAAAATCCAGGCACCAGCCTTCCTCTGGGCTAAGTTAGAAGAGCCTGCTACAGCTACTGATACAGTAGACAGCGACCACCCCAAGGAAGACCCTGCTGAAGTTAATTTTAGGGCTGGGCTATGGCATTTACGACGTTTGAGCTCAGCAGCTGGTGTTAACAGCAGTCTCCCACCCACTCAGTTATAACTAAGGCCCAAAATGCTGAAACTCAATCACATCTCTTAGGAATACCTTCTAACTCAAACCTGCAACACACAACTATTGCTCAAGAAAAAAAGACAAAGAAACCCAGCTTTTGCTTTATGGAAAATTTATTGCAGCTCTCCAACACAGAATTATTTTTTCTTTTCAACATCTTGCTCTGCAGCTTCCTTCGCCCTTTTTGCTCGGATGCCAAAGAGTCGGGCATTGGCACGGGCCATTCGGAGACTGGCAAAAGCCTTAAAGTTCTTCTCTTCTTCTGTGATAACTCTGGCCTTTTCCTTTTTGTACACCTGGAAAGAGAACAGAAGTCAGGAGCCTACAGGACCTGTGCACAGGACTCACTGCCTCAGCCCTCCGGGCGCAGAACCACCCCCTGGGATAAGTAAATCCCCACTATTTGTCAGGTTGCGATGGGAGAATCCTGAGTCTTCGCCACCATAGACTACAAATTAAGTTCTAAACCAGCTTTGGCTTATATATGGAAATATATATTATAAAATTAGAGCCACAACCTCTGTAAGGCACATTCTGGTGAATTTATTAAAACTTGACACAGCCAAAGTGATGGCAGAAGAAAAAACTTCAATGAGAAAATTCCTTCATAAGATCGGGCTTGCCTTTAACCCTCAAAGCAGATGCAGGTGTGGGTTAGAGGCCAGCCTGGTTGGTGTACTGAGTTCCAGGACAGCAAAGGCTGCAGAGGAACACTGATGTCTCTTTCCCTCTTTGTGAGAGAGTTCTCATTTACGTGAGAGGGTGCAGGCCACCTTGCACAGGGCGACCCACCCTTGGCTGGAGGCTCTGGGTGCTTAGAGCAGCACCTAGCACGTCTCCCCCCCCATGGCCTCTGCATCAACTCCTGCCTCCAGGTTCCTGCCCCGACTTTCTCCAAGGTGCAAGTGTAAGCCAGAACTTGGTTTTAGTCATGGCACTTCTTCATAGCAACAGAAAGCCCAAGACACAAAGCCTGATCCCTTCAGAGAAGAACAAAATTACACTCCCAAGCACTCCAAACAAGTAGGGAATGCTAAGTTAGGGACCTGCGCATTTCTAAAAGGAACACAAGCCAGTCCTTTAAAATCTTGGCAGTTAGCCCATGGTGGTAATGAATGAATGCCTGTAAACCCAGCACTTGGGAGGCAGAGGCAGTCAATCTCTGAGTTCAAGGCCAGCCCAAAGCTACAGAGAATCTCTTTCTCTCAAAACAACAAAAAGTGCCCCCCCACCCCAAAGATTGGGAGGTTGTCCCCAAGGTAAGAGAACTTTCTTTCACCAGCCTGAAACCTTCACCAGTCTCTAATTAGTCTGTCACAACACACTTTTTTATCCCTGCCAATCTTGTCTATTACGGAGCTGAGCCTACAGCAGTGTCCACTTACATTCCGGATGGGCATCACAGGTCCTGTCAGCTGGGTGGCCAGCTTAAGTTCTTCAGCCTGTTTTAAGAGTAAGAAAAAGTTGAGTCCAGCTTCCATCTCATGCCTGTTACTTATAGACCCCATTATCACGGGGTCTGCTTTAGTTCCCAAGGATCAGGCTGCCTGGGCCTGCAGCACCTAGCATTTTCCGTCCCGGTGCGCTGGCTGACTACAGCTCCACTGAAGGAACAGAAGAAAGCCATCCTTACCCCACCCTCAGGAAGCCCACACTGACAAGAAACCCACCGATCCTTGTTACAAAACTCTTTACACTTCTGAATACCGAGATACTTTCTGTACCGAGATGCCCCTGAACGTCCTGGTAGGGTGAACGCTCTAGAACAGCATACCAGGCTCCAAGTCAATAGCTCCCAACACTAACAGACACTGGAAAGCCCAGGGACACCATAGTGGCTCCCACTGATCTGCACGCGTCACCGCCGCCCCCAGTACGCTCTAACCTCCCACTGCTGCACTCATGTCAACTCTGCAGAGCTGGATCCAAGAACACAGACTCTATCTACACTGAGCCGGACCTCTGCCGCCCCGCAGGACTTACAGAACTGTCTCCCTTCTTCGGAGCAGAAGGCTTCCTGGGGAACAGGATGAGCTTGGAGCGGTACTCCTTCAGGCGCTGCACGTTGGCCTGCAGTGACTCCGTGGACTTGTTTCGCCTCCTCGGGTCCACAGAGATGCCGATGGTGCGAGCCACTTTCTTGTGGATGCCAGCCACCTGTTCAGAAACAGAAACTGGTCACCCACCTCGCAGTCACCCCACCCCAAGCCGGCCCTGCCGAGAAAACTCGGTGTCATCAGATGGAAAAGGGTTCAAAAGTACTTTCATCAAGTCAGTACAGCGATTCCGGAGAATGTCATCATTCCACCGAGCCCGAGGGACCTGCCAAGGGACCTCGCCCTGCCGCACTCACCCTGAGCTCCTCCAGGCTGAAGCCCCTGCCAGCCCGGACCTTGGTGTGGTATCTCACTGTAGGGCACCTCACGATGGGCCTGATGGGGCCGGACGCGGGGCGAGGGGCGATGCGACGCGCTTTCGCCTGCCGGGCCTTGCGCCTGCAGGAAAAGCACAGCCGTCACCTCCTGCCCCACGCGCGTCCCCGCCCTGGAGCCCACGCGAGCCACGCGCGATCTATACCTGCGGATCTTGCGCGCCGGCTGGTTGAACCAAGTGTCCACTCGCTGCTGCCAATCCTTGTGGAAGTGGGGCTTCAGTATCATGCCATTCCGGCTGGGCGCCATGGCTGCCTAAGGCCGCGAGGGAGAGGAGGGCGGCGAGTCAAGGCCAGGGTCCCCAACCCCGTCCCGGGTCCTCCCGCCCCTGCCCTGGCTCCGTGCTGTCGGCGCCCGGGCTCCTCCATGGCTGTCCGTGCGGCCTCTCTTCGCCGATGACAGCGGATGGAGGGCGATGGAGCCCGATGGACCACGATGGGACCGGCGGCGGCAGAGACTCACCTCCTATACAGGAGAACGGCCGAGCGGAAAGGACCGGGCACCGCAAAGCACCCTGGGCTTGTAGGGAGTCCGGCCAATCTCAAACGCCAATCAAAATCAGGCGAAAGGGAAGTGACGTCACGCGAACCCGCCCGCCGGCGGACCATCGCCTTTCTAGCCGTCGGGTTGGTTATTCTCGCTGGTTCCTAACTTCGCAGTGTGGGTATCTCCGGCGTGCTCAGGGGCGCACCTATGAATTAAACCCCTAAAACTCTTTCTCCCTCCTAGATCCAGTGTTTTTTCCCCGTCCACCCAGGAAAATTTATTATAGATTTGCCTGGAATTTATGTTTCCCCAGAACTGAAGCACGCACCCCCATTCCAGACTTCCCCCCCCACTTTAAGATTTTTATTTATTTTTACTTTATTTGTATGAGTGTCTCCCTGGTTTCATGGCTGTGCGTCGGATCCCCTACTACCGGAGTTCCTGGGTGCTGAGAATTGAACTTCTGAAACAGCAAGCAGCCAGTGATCGTAACTACTGAGTCATTTCTCCAGCCCCAAACTCCCCCATTTACTTAGATAACTCCTTTAGCCCTGACTTAACTCCTCGGGGGGAAATCAGGTGTGACGAAATACAATACTGAATTCCTACCCACAGTAGCAGCGACAACAAAACAGCCAAGGCATACACTGGTCCTACACCTGTATGCCTATAACCTTTTTTCACTCCTCATTCCCAATTACCAGGTTTCTTCCTGATCAAAATTCCACTACAGAAGCTGTAGAAATGGCTCAGTAATTAAGAGGGCTATAAATTTAAAAATCCACATTATACCCGGGCCAGATATCACAGGACCATAATCATAATTCATCTAGAAAATGAGACAGGACAATAGCAATTTCAATGCTTTTTGAGCAACTTAAACCCTCTTTTCTTTTTTTTCTTCTCCTTTTTTTTTAAGATTTATTTTATTTATGTAAGTACACTGTAGCTGTCTTCAGACACACCAGAAGAGGGCATCAGACTCCATTACCGATGGTTGTGAGCCACCATGTAGTTGCTGGGAGTTGAACTCAGGACCTTTGGAAGAGCAGTCCGTGCTCTTAACCGCTGAACCATCTCTCCAGCCCAACCCTCTTTTCAAAATTAAAAAGGAAGGGCTGGCAAGACAGCTTAGAGGGTTGAAGGTACTTGCTGCCATTTTATTCCTGGGACCCACATGGTAGAAGAGAACCAAGCTCTACATGCTGAGCTCATCCATGATATATATATATTTTCTCTGTCTCTCTCTCACACACACACACACAAACACACACACACACATACCACACACGCGTGCGCGCGCGAAAATAATGTCATAATGAAGCAGGCTGAGGATGTAATTCTTGCCTATTGGATGAGAGGCTAAATTCAATCCTCAGTAGGGGGGAGCCATTTTTTTTGAGTGTGGGTGAAAAGGCCAGAAATTGATGTTGAACCATCTTCCCAGCCCAGAGAAAATGTCTGTGGAAGGAATGCCCAGATTCAAGGTGCACTTCTTTGAAACAGTGTTTTCTCAGACCTCTTTTGACATTCCCAAGTATCTGTCTCTTTCTACTCTCAAAGATGACATCCATGTCCACCACCAGCTTTTCGTTCAGGATGGACACGCTGCACCGGCACCTGAGTTCCAGCTCAAGCTGCAGTGCTGCGTGACATTGGTGGGCGTTAGAGCTCTGAAACTGCAACACTGCTTAGAATCAAATTAGGGGAGGGAAGGGAGGTTGTGATCTGAATTGTTCTCTGTTGCACAGGGTGGACACAGAAGGGAACAGTTATGCAAAGATGAGGCTAAGGCGGTTGTTCCTGCTCTAGCTTGAGCGCCAGTTCCTGGTCTCCTGGGCAGAGAACTCTGCAAACACCATTCCACCGGAAAGCTTCCTGGTGCCTGAGGCCGTGCTGTGCACGGGCTTGCATTCCTTTGCATGACTAGACTTAGCAGCTTATGGCTGTGGCCTGCTCTTCATTTTCCGGCAAGCTGCTCCAGGAACCCCTCCCTTCCCTGTGGGTACTTACTGAATTCTGGGTGTTTGGGAGTGTCAGAAAACTCTTGCCTAATCCCTCACCACATCTTTTCTTTTTTTTTTTTTTTTTTTTTTGGTTTTTCGAGACAAGGTTTCTCTGTGTAGCCCTGGCGGTCCTGGCTCACTCTGTAGACCAGACTGGCCTGGAACTCAGAGATCCACCTGCCTCTGCCAGTAATAAACTTTCTTCCATTCATAATCTGGAACTCTTTTAGTCACATAACCTTGATTTTTTGATTTTTAAAGATTATTAACTTAGGGCTGGAGAAATGGCTCAGTGGTTAAAAGCACTGACTGCTCTTCCAGAGGTCTCGGGTTCAATTCCCAGCAACCACATGGTGGCTCACAACCATTTGTAATGGGATCTGATGCCTTTTTCTGGTGTGTCTGAAGACAGCGACAGTGTATGCACACACATTAAAGAAATCTTTTTTGTTTTTTAAAAAAGGATTACTAACTTACTATTTATGTGTGTGAGCCTGCAGGAGTTGTGTGTGCCGAGCTCAGAGGCCAGAAGAGCACTGGATCCCTCACTAAGTGCTCCTTTTTTTTTTTCTTTTTTGTTTTTTCGAGACAGGGTTTCTCTGTGTAGCCCTGGCTGTCCTGGAACCCACTCTGTAGACCAGGCTGGCTTTGAACTCAGAAATCTGCCTGCCTCTGCCTCCAGAGTGCTGGGATTAAAGGTGTGTGCCACCACTGCCTGGCTCTTCACCACTAAGCCACACCTTTTATCAAGTGGCACAGTGTTTCTGGATTTGGTGGTACACACAGCCCAGCACCCAGAAGAGAGAAAGAAGAGGATCACTGCAAGCTTCATGACAGCCAGAGCTCCATAACCAGGACCTGACCATCAAAAAAAAACAAAACAAAAACAAAAAGTAGGGCTAAGAAGACAGTTCAGTGTTTAAGAGCATTTACTTGTTCTTGCAAAGGGCCTGCGTTTGATGACCAACACCAACAAGGTGGTCACAGCCATAGCTGAAGTTCTAGGGGATCCAGTGTTCTCGTCTGACCTCTAAGCATTTGCATAGTCTACCAAGCATATACATGTGATATATATACATACCAAGCATATACGTGTGGTATATATATATACACGCATGAAGGCCAAACATTTATACACAATACTAAAAAAAAAAAATCTGTCAAGCGGTGGTGGCGCACACCTTTAATCCCAGCACTTGGGAGGCAGAGGCAGGCAGATTTTTGAGTTGAGGCCAGCCTGGTCTACAAAGTGAGTTCCAGGACAGCCAGGGCTATACAGAGAAACCCTGTCTTGAAAAACCAAAAAAAAAAAAAAAAAAAAAGAGTTCTTGAAACATTAAATAGTGCTCACAAACATTAAAATTAAACCTAATACTGCTGCTTGACATCTTTTGTTTACTAAGGCTTTGAAATTAAAGTTTTTAAAATAAAAATCTATAAAAAGAAAAATTATATGCATACAAAAGGTAGGCAGATTGGACTGTTTCAATGGTGAACAGTTTTTACATTTATTTATTATTAGTCTTTTATTTATCTTAGAAATAGCATCTCATTATATAGTTCTGATTGGTGTGGAACTCTGTAGGTCAACTAAGTAGGGCGCAAAACTCATCAAGATCTGCCTGCTTCTGCCTCCCAAGTGCTGGGCTTAAAGGCTTGTGCCACCAGCCTGGCCTGCTTATCTTGTGTGTGTGGATCTGGGCATGTGTGTGTCTCGGCATGGTCTGGTCAGAGGACAACTATAGCAGCCCAGTGACTGAACTCAGGTTACTTGGTCTGCAGCATTATCTTGCCTGCTCAAGACCCTGCTTTAGAGAAATTAAAACCTAATTACATGCTAATCTTTGGTTAAAAACTAGAACTCAAACTCAGAATGTTCTTACAAACCCCTTCACACACACACACACACACACACACACACACACACACACACACACCCCGCCCCCCGCTGCTGCTGGCCCTGCAGCCCCTTCCCACTGCCAGCAGCTTCCTTGGGTGTTGCCATGCGGGGCAGTGAGAACAGTGCGCTCTGACAGTAAACCATGTTCTACGCACGACTGCACAGCAAGGGTGGAGGCTCCACAGGCAGGAACTGGGAACCAGCAAAGGCCTGTGGCTACCCTGCATGGTTTGAACTCTGATGCCCTACACAAAAGGCTGGTCTCTTTCCAGTGAGAGACTCAAAGTATAAAGTGAAAACAAGACCCGTGACTGCACAGCTCAAATGTTTCCCTACCACAAGATGTGTGAGAACTATCACTTTTGGTGGAGGGAGTCAAGGCATGCTACACAAGGAAAGGCGGGGGGGGGGGGGGGTCTCCACTTGCAGTGGCACACAGCAGTAGGTGGCAGCATTACTTGCAGTGGCACACAGCAGTAGGTGGCAGCATTAGTGTCTTCCAAGTCCCAGTGCTTGTTCGGACTTTGGCCCCCTCACTGAGGGAGGCTCTGACGAGGACAGTTGGCTCAGAGGGTCTTTCATCTTGGATCCTATTAGCATTCTCAGGGAATCCGGGACACAAACAGAATCATTCAGTCCAGTGACTGCTGGGCTATGTTTAGAGCCACAAGCCACACAGAGACGGCCTCTGAAGTCCCAGGGGCTCCACTCCAGCACATGCACTTCCCACATGAAAAGCAATACACATGGAGAGCTCAAATTCTCTGCAAACAATTTACTAATCATAAATCAATAAATAGGTATCAGAAGTCTTCATCAGAAATCAGAGCACTGACAGGCTGAGGTTCAAGTTCAGGTGAAGAGAATCTCAGAGGCAGATGGCAGCTACTGAGGAGCGAGTTCTGTGATAACCGCAGGTGCGTGGAGGAAAGCCATTCTCTGGGCCTTGGAGGGGGGCTAGGGAGCCGGAGCCTCCTCCTCCCCTGAGGCCTGTCTCTCCTTTTCAGCATCAATCCATTTCTGTGGTGCAATCATTTTCTTTGGCCCATGGGGCGGCGGGCCAATGAGCGCCTCAATGTCCTCATAGTTTATCACTTCCTTTTCCAGAAGGGCATTCGCCAACTAGAAAGAACAAACAGGGCAGTGTGAGTGCCCCGACAAAGATGAGAGCCTTGGAGGGCAGAGCATCAGAGATGGAGACCCATCCCACAGGGGGCCTCTGTGTCTGTGAGCAGGATGCCTTGGAAAGGCCAACTTCCCAGCGACACAGACGCAAAGGCAATTCCAGCGAAGAATTGCTCCCTGTTTTTACCCTAAAAGTGATCTGTCAGCTGCCAGCCTCATTACTTTTTCTATTTCCTTTCAAAACCTCTGCTTATTTCTGGCAACTGCAATTTCCTTCACCAAACAAGGTATGTGTGTCTGGGAAAGGCAGGCAGGGCACTGAGACAGACAGGCGCTGAATGACACAACGGGGAGGGAGGTCCGCTGCTTAGATACAGCCCTGAACATCATTTTATTCCTAGACAGGGTATCATTCAGGCTGACTTCAAACTTGCTATGCTTACCCAAGGTATAAGGTACTATTTGCAAAACACATGAAACTCAAGAAGAACGAAGACCAAAGTGTGGACACTTTGACTCTTCTTAGAATTGGGAACAAAAACACTCATGGAAGGAGTTACAGAGTCAAAGTTTGGAGCTGAGACAAAAGGATGGACCATCTAGAGACTGCCATACCCAGGGATCCATCCCATAATTAGCCTCCAAACGCTGACACCATTGCATACACTAGCAAGATTTTGCTGAAAGGACTCTGATATAGCTGTCTCTTGTGAAGCTATGCCGGTGCCTGGCAAACACAGAAGTGGATGCTCACAGTCAGCTATTGGATGGAACACAGGGCCCCCAATGGAGGAGCTAGAGAAAGCACCCAAGGAGCTGAAGGGTTCTGCAACCCTATAGGTGAAACAACAATATGAACTAACCAGTACCCCCCCCGGAGCTCGTGTCTCTAGCTGCATATGTATCAGAAGATGACCTAGTCTAGTCGGCCATCAGTGGAAAGAGAGGCCCATTGGTCATGCAAACTTTATATGCCTCAGTACAGGGTAATGCCAGGACCAAGAAGTGGGAGTGGGTGGGTAGGAGGGGGGAGGGCACGGGGGACTTTTGGGATAGCACTGGAAATGTAAATGAAGAAAATATCTTAAAAAAAAAAAAAAAAAAAAAAAAACCCGGGGCTGGAGAGATGGCTCAGTGGTTAAGAGCACCTACTGCTCTTCCGAAGGTCCTGAATTCAAATCCCAGCAACCACATGGTGGCTAACAACCATTCGTAATGAGATCTGACACCCTCTTCTAGTGCATCTGAAGACAGCTACAGTGTACTTAGATATAATAATAAATAAATCTTAAAAAAAAAACCAAAAAAGAAAAAAAAGATTAAAAAATATATACAGTAAAATAAAATATAATAAAACAAGAGGAAAAAAAAAAATCTTGCTATGCTCCTGCCTCAAATTCTTGAGTGCTGGGATTCCAAGCATATGCTACCATGCCCATCCCTGGCCCAGAAAATATTTTTATACCTGTGTCTGTGGCCATATCCTGCTATTTCCTGCTGTTTAAGAAAAGTCTTCCAAAGCTGGGCATTGTAGCGCACACCTTTAAACCCAGCACTTGGGAGGCAGAGGCAGGCAGATTTGTGAGTTCCAGGACAGCCAGGACCACACTGAGAAACCCTGTTGGGGAAGCATGGAGGAGGGATGTAGACAAAACTCTTCCAGGAGCTGTGTGTGGATGATCACATCCTTAATTCCAGCACCAGAAGAGAAAAAGGAACACAGGTCTGAGGCCAGGCTAGGTCCAGGCCAGCTACAGCTACAGGGTAAAACCTTATTTCTTTTTGTTTCCTTTTTTTCTGAGACAGGGCTTCTCTGTATAACTCTGGCTGTCCTGGAACTCACTCTGTAGACCAGGCTGGCCTTGAACTCAGAAATCTGCCTGCCTCTGCCTCCCGAGTGCTGGGATTAAAGGCGTGCGCCACCACTACCCCGTGAAACCTTACTTCAAAACAACAAAACCAAACAAGACTCTTCCGACCCAGTACTGTGTAAGATGCGCATGAGTAAGGGTGAAGGAGATTCTCTGCTGAGCTGGCTTGACACACTTATCGTAAAAAGACAGAAAACCAGGTTCTAGCTGACTGGGGCTGTCACTATTGGCCATGCTGTCCCCTACACTTCTAGGGGCTCCTGAGAAGCTTGGCTTGTCCTCACCGCCTGCAGCTTGTCCAGGTTGTCTAGCAGCACCTTCTCGGTGTGTCTGTAGGCTTTGGCCACCAGCAGCTTTGCTTCCTGTAAGGGAGGAGGGAAGTCTCTTAGGAGAAAGGTATGGGCCATTGTTCATAGACTCACTGGCTGCCAGCTCCGACACCAAGGTGCAGAAAGCACAGGCTCATGACCAGGCCCAGCTTTCCTAATACACAGCAGCAGTGTCTCCCGCTCTCAGTGTCTGAGAAGCCCAGGCCAAGATGTACCCCCACCAGCTGCCTTTACCATAGGAAGAGCGACTGGACAACCTTCAGCTGGCTGCACTGCATGAGCGACTGCAACTGGCCCAGCTTGCAGGCTATAGGGACCTTGTACACAGGCCCTACCATTTGGTATCCTTAGTTGACATTGTTCCTAGTTCTACATCTAGTTTTATTTGGACCCATTCAGGAGAACACACTACACAGGATGGAGGCAAGATCAGAAACCCACCCACATTGGCCTTCCGGGCACTCATCTGAGGGCGCAGGCTCCTGCAGGAGACCTAGACGCTTCTCCCCATAGGCAAAGGCGTACAGCAGTGAGGTGTGAGCTCACTCACATGGTCCATCATCTGCTGGAGGCCCTGGCTGAAGGGACGACGTCCAATGCCCATGAGGCCCTCTTGTGCCTCGGGGAAGGATACAGGCCCAATGCTGGGAGCCATCCCGAACTGTTTCACCATGGAGTAAGCAATGCGGGTAACCTTCCTCAAATCATCCTGGGCCCCTGGAATCAAGAAAGGGAGGAATCCTGAAGAGCACATGAGCACAGGAGCACCTGACCCCAGGCCCTGTCACAGTCCAAGGAGTGATACCAAACTTCCCAGAACACTACGCTTAGAACTTGCACAACATCAGACCCTGGGCACGGTACTTTGTTGCTCTCTTTCTTACTGTATTTTACTGTGTGTCTGCACACACACATGCAGGACTTGGTCCCTTCACAGTATGGGCCTGTGGCTGCTCAACCATCTCACTGTAACTGCTCAGGAAGCCTGCCCTACAGTGACCCGCTCAAGCCTACGGCCAGGCCTGTCACTCTCTGGCTTGGTGTTTTTTAAGAGGGTTTTTCTGTGTAGACCTCACCGAACTGGAACTCACTCTGTAGACCAGCTTTCAAACTCAGCACTCCACTTGCCTCTGCCTCCTGAGTGCTGGGGTTAAAGATGAGCACCACCTCTTGGCTCCTTTTTTTTTTTTTTGGTTTTAAGCCTGTCACTCTTCAGGCACAGTGTCCTGAGACCCACCATGACCTTTCTGGATATCCAGTGACTGCTCTAACATCCAGTTTGATGTAGCCATAGCCATGACCAGTAATTAACCAATCACATTACAGCCCAATACATGACATTTTAATACCTTCCACCAGCCTCACCCTGCCAAGTGCACTGAACACCAAGAGACAGGCATGGCAGTGCCTACTGACAGTCCTACCCAAGGGCTATTTGCTCACCAGAGGTGACCCTGCTGAATGAGATGGCTTCAGCTGCACGGCCACCTAGGGCCATGCACATGCGCTCAAACAGCTGCTCCTTGGTGAAGAGGTACTGGTCCCGAGGGAGCATCTGAGAGAAGCCCAAAGCAGCGTTTGTCCGAGGTGCGATGGAGACCTGCGGAAGAACAAGCACCTTACCAGGGAGTGTATGGCCTCAGAGAGGCAGGGCTGGTACAACTGTCACCACAGGGTGCCAAGTAGCCCCAGCAGGAAGCTAGCACGAACATTCACGGTCCGGGCTCTAACTCCAGCTCAGCGGTAAAAAGCTTGCCTAGCATGTGCAAGGCCCTGGGCTAGACCCTAGCATCGCCTGCTAGACCCTAGCATCGCCTGAAAGAAGAAGTTGGCGGCTGGAGAGATGGCTCAGTGGCCCCAGCATCCACACGATGGCTCTCAGCCATCTGTGACTCTGGTCCCAGGGGATCCATCCAATTCCCACCCTGAGTACTAGGCACATGCATGGTACAGAGACTATATGCAGCCAAATACCCGCACCATATAAAAACTTTTTTTTTTTTTTTTTTTAGTTTTTAAAGGTAATGTCTCTCTTTGTAGCCTTGGCTATCCTGGAACTCACTCTGTAGACCAAGATGGTCTGGAACTCACAGAGAACGGCCTGTCTCTGCCTCCCAAGTGCTGGGATTAAAGAAAAATGTTTAAAAGCTGGTTTAATAAGGATATTTGTGGTCATGACTAGTCTTGATCACAGATCACAGTGACTGTCAGACCAGTAACAGTGCCTTCAGTTTCTTTCCAGAACATAACCATGTCACTGGCTGGCATACATAAAAACCAAGTGATGCCGGGCCTTTAATCCTAGCACTTGGGAGGCAGAGGCTGGCAGATTTCCGAGTTCGAGGCCAGCCTGGTCTACAGAGTGAGTTCCAGGACAGCCAGGCCTACACAGAGAAACCCTGTCTCGGAAAACCAAAAAAAAAAAAAAAAGAAAAAAAAAAAGAAAGAAAGAAAGAAAGAAAGAAAAAACCAAGTGACAATTCTGAAAATAAAATAAACTCTTTTTTTTTTTGTTTGTTTGTTTGTTTTTGTTTTTTCGAGACAGGGTTTCTCTGTGTAGCCCTGGCTGTCCTGGAACTCACTCTGTAGACCAGGCTGGCCTCGAACTCGGGAATCTGCCTGCCTCTGCCTCCCAAGTGCTGGGATTAAAGGCGTGCGCCACCACTGCCTAAAATGAACTCTTGAGTCTGGTATTTGGATTTTTTTTTTTTTTTTGAGACGTTATTTACTTTGCCACCAAGTTCATTACTGCCCAGCCTGCCTCATGCTGGGACTGGTCCCAAGATAAGAGACTGCTAACTATGCCATGGGCTATGCCATGGGAGGGCTATCCCAGGGACACACAAAGGGACTGTTCCATTCACTCTACTTTAAACAGACAGACAGACCGACCAACCGACCGACCGACCAACATGGCCTTGCTCTTAGCTCTGTAAACAGCAGGGAACTGAGCAAAGGTGTTAGCTGTCTGCTACACTGTCTCATACTGAACCGATCGGGTGGGAACAGCAGTGCCACAAAGCCCCTGCCACTTGCCAAAGATACTTAGGCCTCCCTAGCAGGAAGCCAGATGCCTCTCTTATCCCATAACCCTGGACGGCGCAGGGTGTGTGCAGTCCGCATCATTTCGGGAGACTTTCTAAAACAACCACTTGCCGCTCGGCTCGGAGAGAAGCAAGTTCAGCTCTCCACCATGAGGCCCAAATGAGCAAGGACAGAGGCACGGACATGGACATGGGACAATCTCCTCTCAGGCCTGCTAGCTGAGGCAGTGGTGTAGGACCTACTCCTAGCTCTGCATCTAGTTCTTTCGAGGGGCCACAGCCAGTCATGCTAAGCTGGTGGTCACATTTTCTCTCACACAGTACAAACACACGTGGTATTCCCAAACCAGACGGGTAGGACTGTGGAGCTCAGACCTGCCGTTCACCACGACCTACCTTCATCACAGCCTCTGTGTGCTCCAGCAGCCAACCAACCAAGGCATGGCCAGACTCATGGAAGGCGACCACTCTCTGCTCCTCCTTGGAGAGGATCTTACTCTTTTTAGCAGTACCTGAAAGAAGCCAAGGAAACAGTAGGCTATGCGGACCGTCCAGGTGTTCTCTTCTTGCTTGGCTCTTCCGTAGCTACATTCTCACACTGGCACCACTCAACACTCAAATGTAAGGGAACTACAGGGAAGAATGGAGTGGAGGCTGACCTATTTCTCTGGAACCATCACTAATAGTTCTTTAGGAACTGTTGTCTTCAACTTCAGTCAGTCCCACCCACCCCACGAGTGACACTGCCTTTGTCACTGACAGAGTGATGGATGAGGAGAGGTCCCTCTGCTGCCATGTTCTGCTTCTATTACTGCTCCCACCTCAGGGACAAGTCTGCTTAAACTCCCCTGCTCGTTCTGGTCACTCACTACTCCAACCTTCTTTTTTTTTCTGGGGTTGGAGTGGTGGGGCTGGTTTTTAGATAGGGTTTCTCTGTGTAGTCCTGGCTGTCCTGAAACTCACTCTGCAGACCAGGCTGGCTTCGAACTCATAGAGATCTGCCTGCATCTGCTTACTGAGTGTTGGAATTAAAGGTGTGCACCACTACCACTTGGCCCAAACTTAGTTCCCATTCTGTGCATCTTTTGCTGTTGCTTCGGCTGTTGGTTTTCAACACAGGGTCTAGCTCTGCAGCCCAGGCCATTGAGTGCAACCACACCTGACCCTGATTTAATGTTTAGGACACAGGTCACAAGGTTTCCAAGGCTGGAACCCTGGAAGCAGCAAGTTTCTGAGAGACGGGCAGACGGCTGCTGTGACTACTGATCTCTTCATGTCTGCCAGCAGAGTTAAGAATTGAGGCTGCCTGTTTCTTACTAAAAGACGGTTTTGTTCCCGCAAGGTGACATACTACTCTAATCCCAGCACTCAGAAGACAGAGGTAGGAGGGCCTTTGTGAGCTTAAAGCCATCATGGTCTACACAGCAAGTTCCAGGCCAACCAGGGCTACACAGAGACCCTGTCTCAAAAAAGCAAAGCAAAGCTTTTAGGTAAGCACCAACACAAAGCAACCTCATTCACTGGACATTATGAAACTCACAGAGATCCTCCTGCCTCTGCTTCCCGAGTGCTGGGATTACTCCAGGCTGGCCTGGTACTCAGTGTGTACACATAGATGACTTTTGAACTCCTGATCTTACACCTCCCAAATGATGGCTTTACAAAAACGTGTGCTGGTATATACTGGACTTGAACATGTTTTTATAGTTGCCTGAGGAGCAGGTATGTTCTTAGGTAAGTTTCCACTATCTCAAATAGAGGGAAGGTAACAATTCCCTCGCTACGTACCTCATTAGAATATTTCATTAATCCAAAATATTAGAGTCTGGGTCTAGTCTCACCTTTCCACCCCTAACCTGACTGGCAGAGATGACCTCTGAGCCCTAACGAAGGGTGTGTGTGGCCCTCATACCAGCAATGACGCGCTCCACGGCATACTCAAAGTTGAACGTGTGCACGGACGTGTGCCCCTCGCGTGCAGCGTGCAGAGCGGCCTCGTTGCAGATGTTGGCGATGTCGGCGCCTGTCAACACAAACCACAGGCAGGGATGGGGAGTGCTGCTGGCTCTGCCCTGTCAGCATTAGGAAAAGGAGAGAGAAGGGAGGAGGGAGACTCAGCTTTTAATAAGAACAACAAAAAGGACACGAGTCAGAAGACGAGGCAGAGGCCTAGGACGCCATTACTGGGGAGGCTGAGGCAAGAGGACTGACTAGGCGTTCTCGGCAAGCAGAGTCCACACAAAGGGCTCTGTCTCCAAATAGCAAACAAAAGAACAAAAAGGAAAGGAGAAAGGAGGGAGAACAGAAGAAAAGAAGTGGGGAGGAGTGGAGGGAAGCTGCGGGTGCCCTGCCGCAAGCAGAGCAGAGGGCAGCTCTCGCAGAAGCAGCTCCAGCCCAGCAATGTCCTGCCCCTCTGGACCTTCCCTCCTGCATCACCTGCCTGCATCACCTGACAGCACATGCGTGTACCGTAGGGCAGCCATGGAGGGCTCTGGAGTCCACAGAGCCCACTAATGACTGAAGGGTAATCACGAAGGCCTGGTGGTGTGAGAGGGCTTTTGTTTTACTTTAGAGACAGGGTCGCACGCTATAGCCTAGGCTGCCCTCAAACTCACAGCAGTCCTTATGCCTCAGCCTCTCAAGTGCTTATGATTAAGGCACAGCCGCCAGCCTGGCTTTAAGGGGAATTTTAAATGCACACTAACCTTTAAAATAAGGCTATAAAGAAAGAAAGCCTAATTGTGACTTCTAACTGGAAATCACCTGGGGACTGGGGGGTGGGGGCAGCCTGGTGGGTCAGTCTGAGCTGGAAGATGTTCTCTGTAAACGCTACACTGAGAACACAGACTGTCTCACAAGGCTCTGATGACACAGGCTCTAGGCCTGCCATGATGGCGACATCACAGCTGTTGCCTGAGGAGTCTGTGAGCCGCGGCTTCTGCCATCCACGAGGAGGATGGCCCCTCATTTCTGTCCCTCTGCTGCCTGCATTTGCACTCCATCTCACCCAGGCCTGCACTGACTTGGGCTCAGGACAGGGACAGCACAGGAGGCAGAGGCTCTCCCTCACTAACACGTGTCCTAAGGTGGACGTCATACCACTGAATCCAGGTGTCAGCTCTGCCAGCCGCTGGGAGTAAAAACTGCTGGGCTGGGTCAACTTCAGGCCTTTCAGGTGCTGCTCGAAAATCTCCCGCCTCTCCTGCCACAAACGGGAAGACAGAGTTGAACGCAGACGTGCCTTACAGGACAGCTCCCACCTCCTATGAGCTCTGTGTGAGCCTTGCCATCCGTGACTGTGACACTGGCTTCACCAGGGCTGATATTCTCAGTTGTTACCCATGATCTGGAAACTGATTTAGAGAGCTCCAAGCAGCGATTTAAAGGTGAAGAGAGAATAAGCGAATAGAATGCAAGAGAGCACATGCATGGCGAAGATATCACCTCTCCAGTCACGCACTCGGGATCCTGACACAAACTGTCTGACACTGTCAGGAGACAGTGCAGCTTTGCTCTTGTTGAGCGGCAAATTCTGGGGCTGCCCCACGCACCTCTCTGTCTAGTGGCACAAGGACCCTCTACCTACACCCTCAATCCCTGCTCTCGAGATGGTAATGAAGGCTCTTAAACCTCGGAGCAAACAGAAGCTTGTAAGGAAGAGGCTATCAGCCAGAAAATCCGGGTTCCCGGGGCTTTCCTCAGCCAACACACTTCCAGGACAAAGTCAGGTGTAGTTATGAGAGGCAAGCTGGTCAGAGGCTGGAGAGTCACTCAGAAGACCCCAGCTTGGTTCCTCTGCTGCAGACAGTGGTTCACAACCAATTCTCACCCCAACTGCAGGGGATCTTCTGACACTTGCACTAGGCACACACACAGGCAAACTCTTATACACATAAAAATGAATAATTCAATCTAAGGGAGGGATGAAAATCCCAAGGTTTCCCACAAAGTTTTCAAGATGAAAGGAGGAGATGTCTCATCTTTTTTGTTTTTGTTTTTTTGTTTTTCAAAACAGGGTTTCTCTGTATAGCTCTGGCTGTCCTGGAACTCACTTTGTAGACCAGGCTGGAGATGCCTCATCTTGATTTGAAAGAATTTATTATGAAATTCAACTTAAGCTGGGCACATGCCTTTGATCCTAGCATTTGGGAGGCAGAGGTAGGTGGATCTCTGGATAGCCAAGGCTAAACAGAGAAACCCTGTTTCAACAAGCAAACAAACAAAGAAAACAAAAACAAAAAAAAAACACCCTCCTCAACTAGACCAGTGCAGTCAACTGCAAATATTCAAAGATGAAGATAGAACATACTAGGCAAAACTTAGCACACTATGAAACTAGGAAAGAACAATGAGTAGGTACCAAGCAAGCCACACCCTCAGGGCCCTGGAATGCCAGCATTCAAGAGGCTGAGGCTGGAGGATCTAAAGTTCAAGGCCAGCCTGGGGTACATAGAAAGACTATCTCAAAATCAAACCAAACAAAGCCAACTCCAAAAGGACACTGGGCATAATGGCAGCCAGAAGGGCATAGACACTTGGGCCCCGAGGGGCATAACAGTGTCACAGCCAGCCTAGGTCCTAGAGGAAAGAACCATGACAGCTGTAACAGCAGAGCTTCCTGTCCCAAGCAGGGGAGGAAAGGTGTGGCCCAGGCCACGGAAACCTCCTGCCCCATCCGTCCCAGCAGTTCTGACCTGGAGCGTGGGAAGATCAATGAAGACATGCCTGTCGAGCCGCCCAGGCCTCATCAGAGCATTGTCCAGAACATCAGCTCGATTGGTGGATGCCAAGACGATGACATGGTCTGTGGTGCCCATTCCTGAGAGAACAGAGCAGATACAGTGGCCTTTGGAGTGCGGATTTCGACAATGGCTTTTCCTAGTGACTACCACCTTCAGGACACATGGGGGGGGGGGGGAGGACAGTAAAGGCCCAGGGAAAAAGACACCACACTCCATCTGGACAGACCGATGAGGTGGAGACACCTTCACAACGGCTTCCAATGAAAGTCACAAAGCCAAAACCGTGAAGTTGCTTGTTTTCTAACAACAGCACTTTTCCTTGGGCATATGTGGAGGCAGAACTGCCCAAAGTCTCCTAGAAGGGAATAATAAATGCTCTTCCCAAAGAGCTATGGTTATTGCTGAGCGGCAGCCATCTTTCCTGTGTGGTATCTAACACTTTAATGTCTGGGTTTAGGTGTGATGTTTCTTATCTAAAATGTTGAAAGTGGGGCTGGAGAGAGGACTCAGATTAAAAACAGTGCTCCTCTTGCAGAAGAGCCAGGTTTGGGTCCCAGCACGCACATCCGGAGGCTCACAACCATCTTTAACTCCAGTTCCAGGGGATGTGATGCCTTCTGTTGACATCCATGGGCACTAGGCACACATGTAGTACACACATATAAACCCACAGGCAAGATACTCATACATAAAAAGTGGCTCAGGAACCACCCCAGATCCTGGACTAGATGACTGAGGAAGAAAACAAAAATCACAAAACAGCAAACCCAACAGCCACACAAAGTTTTGAGCCAGGGGTGGTGGCACACACCATCTTTACTCCCAGCTCCTGGGAAGCAGAGGCAGCAGGAGCTCTGAGAGTTCTAGGCCAGCCTGGTCTATACTGTATAGCAAGTTCCAGGACAGCCAAGACCCCTCCCCTCTCAAAAACAAACAAACAAACAGACAGACAGACAGACAGACAGACAACCTCCAAACCCAGAAGATTAAGAATGTAGTCAGTTGGAGGAATGTCTACCATGCTGGAAGCCCTCACTTCAGTCATCGCACGGCACAAACCAGGCGTGGTGGGCGGTGCACACCTGTAACACTAGCACTCTGGAGGCAGCATGAGCTGAAGTTCAAGGTAATCCTCAGGCGCACACTGAGTTCAAGACCAGCCTCGAATGCATGAGACTCTCAAAGAGAGACAGGAAGGAAGAAGGGAGGGAGGGAGGGATAGAAAGAGGGGAGTCATAGTCTCCCTTTCACATTTCAAACTTGACAAGCCATGACAACGACAATAATCCACTGAGCCCCAAGGACAAAGCCAAGCAGACAACTAAAAACAATGTTGACTTTTAAAAAATGAGTTTAGACTGAAAGAGCCACCAGATGTGTCCTTCTGCAGTAGCCCAAGGTCCCTCTGGACACCCGAGCCTTTGGTAGGGTGATGTCACAGACAGCAGGAGCCGAGACGATTCACAGAGTGTGGCAGCTAAGAGATGCACACCAAACACCCTGGCTGAAGACCTGCCTGGTTTCACCTCAGGCTTCTTTTTCTTGTTTTAATGAGACACATTCTCAGTAGCTCTGGATGGCCTGAAACTTGCTGAATAGATGAAACTGGCCTTCAACTCAAGAGAGATCTGCCTGCCTCTGCGCCTGAGAACTGGGGTTAAGGACATGCTCCACCACACCCAGCAAACTCATGCTTTCTCACTGCCTTCTGTCCAGATGCCTTAGAATTCTGAAATACAGAATAACATACACAATAATATAAGAACATACAGACAACATACAAAAGTGCACCAGATGATATATAGAAGGCTGATGCAGGAGGATGGCAAGTTCAAGGCCATCCTGGGCAACCAGTCAGTTTGTCTCAAAATAAAACATAAACAAAGGAGCCAGGTATGACAGCACACATTTGCACCCCCATCACTTAGAGGATGACGTAAGAGGACCAGAAGTTCAAAATCACCCTGAGTTACATAAGGGGTTCAAAGCCAGCCTAGACTGTATGAGACCGTGTCTCAAACACATGGGCCAGGCATCAACCTGCATTTTGGAGGCAGAGGCAGGTAGACCTGTGAGTTCCAGGCCAGGCAAGGCTACAGAGTGAGACCGTGCCCCACAAAGAAAAAACCAAACAAGTAAATAAAACTAAACAAGAGATAGACCAGAGCTGGAGAGAGCTCACTTAGGGGGACAAACACCCACACTTGATTTTGCAAGCGTGAGGCCTGAGCTTGAATTCTCAGCACTCCTGCAAGAGGCAGATGCACAGCCCAAGCTCTCTAATCCCAGTGCTCCTGGGAAGGCAGGGAGTGGAGGCAGAAGAATCCCCCAAAGCTCTTAAGCCATCTAGGCCGGCCGGAAGGTTTGTGTGGTGGATGGATGCAGAATAGACCCAAGAGGTGGGTGGTTAGGAAATGCAACAACAGAGACATGGGGAATGAATCCCAGTAGTAAAGAGAAGCTGGTCATACCCTGACAACGTCGACATGGAGGAACAGAACATTTATTAACACATAGCACCAATAAAGAGCCGTCCCCACACAAGAGTGGAGGCTCACTTGGGTGCTCACGTTTAACCTTAGTCTGGGGTGGGGGAATGTCCATTAGCTGTGGCTACATGTGAACATGGCTCTTAGCAAGGCCAGTGTTGCTATCTGTCAGTAAGCTTCAAGTCTGGCATCACCCAGGCCTTGGCCCATAGTGACCCCACTTAAGGGTGCTAGCAGTCTCAGAGGTTAGAGGACTCTTTGCTGGTAGGGTATGACAACAGCTGAGTCCCAGGCTGTGTCTCACAGTTATGAGGAAATGTATCCTGCCAGGGCACAGCTGTGCAAAATATTCTCAGTGCTACCATGAAGATGCTGCCTAGATGCAACAAAAGCCATGATGAGGCTCTCCTTGAATTCACAAAGATCCCTTGAGTGCTGAAATTAAAGACATGCACCACCACGACTGGCTACAAGTGTTCTTAGCTGCTGAGCCATCTCTCCAGCCTTTCTTCCTTTCAATTTTTGATACAACCCAGGATCTCATGCACACAAGGCAAGAACTCTACACTGAGCCAGTCACCAAGTCCTGTTAGGATTTTCTTCATCCCCACCCCCGATCCCACCCCCCACCCTCCATCTTGAAACAGGGTTTCATGATGTAACTCTGGCTAGCCTGGAACTTGCTATGTTGACCAGGCTGGCCGCAAACTCAGCGTTCCACCTGCCTTTGTCTCCCAGGTACTGGGATTAAAGTTGTGTGCCACCATGCCCGGCCCTACTAGGATTTTTGTAATGACTCTCATATGAAATCAACGTTTACACTGTTTGTTTCTAAAACATAAACCTGTGCATATGTGACAACAGACCAGAGCATGTTAAAGCCCTTTCTCCAAGGCACCTGTGGCCAGGTGACCTCGTAGTAAGCAGGGGGGGAAAGAGGTGCTGGCCTGAGGCTCGCTTGTATAAGCTTACAGCCTGTGCTGGGCTGGGACCTCCATGACTAGGCCTCTCAGCCCCTTGGTGAGTTTCCCACGGGCAGCACAACATCCGCTCAGCTCCATCCTCCGCACGCCAAAGAACAGAAACTGTTCTTCCTGCAGAGACGACAAAGACTAGTTTCAGGGCGTCTGAAGGAGCCAGCGTACACAGCTGTGAGCACACAAAGAGACTTGTTAGTGCTGGGCCAATGTGACAAGCAACGGGTTCCTCAGCCAACTCTTGGGGACAAACAGCTATTTTTATAGTAGTTCAGAGAAATCCAGCTCAGAAAACGGCCTGCTTTCTAGCGCACTCAAGACTCTTGAGGAAGGTGGCCCTGCCTCTAACTGTGTATGTAAGGTAACAAACCCGTTGGCAGATTGTCAGTCTACCTGTTGAGTATTAATGCTATGAAATCCATCGAAGCCCTTATTTAAATAAAATATCTCTTTGAGGTTGGGGGGGGGGGCGCGGAAGAGCCACAGGAGAAGGTTCACTGGAGCCTCCTTCACGCCAAGGACACCTGGCCAGTGTCTGAGGGACGAAGGACACATGTTCAGTTTCACTGCACTAATCACAGAGCCGTAGCTGAGACAAGAAAGACCTCCATGCCAGGTCCTTGGGCTGGGTCCTCAGGATCCATGAGTTTCCAGGAGCCCTCTGCTCTTCACAGGGACTCTACCCAGGTCTCCAAGGCATTTACTGCTCTGGAAACTTGACACTGAGCACTTCTGTGGTATGCAAAGCAGCTGTCGGGGTCTCTGTGGCTTGCCCGCCCTGTGGGCTCTGAATCAATATGCTGATAGACAACTGGACAACAAAAGGGATAGAAACTAGGAGGGCTGTGGGACAGCTCGAGCTGCCCTCTTCCTCGTGGCCTCTCAGCCATACACTCCCCTTCCTCATCG
Organism: Mus musculus; assembly: GCF_000001635.26. Lineage (NCBI taxonomy): Eukaryota > Metazoa > Chordata > Mammalia > Rodentia > Muridae > Mus > Mus musculus. The sequence continues at coordinate 123,083,029 of NC_000074.6, read as the reverse complement.
CTATCAGACCCATCCCTTGCTTATGGTAAATCTGTAGCAACTTCACAGTTCATGAAATAATGTGCACCAGCCCATCTGATGACACAAGAGCTAGGAGGTGAACTCTTCTGTGCGTTGTGTGAGAGTAGCACACACTTACCCATGTGCATGTGTGCAGTGTGTGCCAATGTACGAAGGCCAAAGAAGGACATCACGTGACCTCCCACTCTCCACCTCTTGTCCACCTCGAATGACGTAGTGTTTTGTATGCAGTGCCTTGAAGGCCACCATGTTAATGCTTCACCTGGCCTTAAGGACGAGTCCCAGGCCTGGGCAGCGCTGGTAAACCCTTTAACTCCAGCATTCAGGAGGCAGAGGCAGGCAAATCCCTGTGAGTTGTAGGCCAGCCTGGTCTGTGTATCAAGTTCTAGGCCAGCTAGGGTTACACAGTGAGGCCTTGTCTCAAAACTAAAAGAAAAACCATAAACTGGGCATGGTAGCTCATGCTTTCAATCCCAGCACTGAGAGGCACAGGCAGGTGGAGCTCTGAGTTCAAGGCCATTCTGGTCTACAGAATAAATCCCAGGACAGCCAGGGCTACACAGAGATACCCTGTCTCAAAAAACAAACAAACAAACAAGCAAACAAACAAACAAGCAAACAAACAAAAACAAAACCATGAGGTTATAATTGACAAATTTATATTTTTAACTACAAAAATGTTCACAATAAATAAAATCAAACACAGAGAGAGGGAAAGAGAGGGAGTGGAGGGAGGAAGGGAGGGAGGGAGAGAGAGAGAGGGAGAAAAAGGGAAAAGGAGAGAGAAGGAAAAGAGGAGAGAGAGAGAGAGAGAGAGAGAGAGAGAGAGAGAGAGAGATGGCTCAGCTGGTAAATGCCCTTAGGCCAAGCCTGATGGTTTGAGTTTGACCCCCAAGACCCATGCACCAAAGGGAGAGACCAAAGGGAGAGACCAGCTCATTAAGAGTTGCCTTCTGACTACACGCCCATCATGGCATCTACTCCTTTCCACACAAATAAACTGTATTAATGTAATTCTCAAAAACATCTTTTAAGGAATGAGTCTTCTAGAAATAGCTCAAAATAAAGAGCTAGGAGGGCTCCCACTGGGCTTCTCCATTCCAAAGAAAAGCAACAGCACTGAGGTCTCCTTCCCAGCGTCTCACATTGGCCCCTCTAAAATGCAAGAATCTCGACACCGTGCTCAATGCCCCCTCCAAGGGCAGAGAGACACACAACAGAGAAACTGAGGGGCCACAGCCTGGAGGCCTCACTGGCAGCTGTGTCCACTCAGTCCCAGCTTCCCTCTGAGCAGACCTGGCTCCTGAATGTCCCTGCAGATGAAGCCAGCGTGTGAGCCTTGGACTTACTTCCCAGTACAGAAAAGGAAGGGAGAAGCTGAATCCCTACCCTCACTTATCTTACGTGCACGAACGCTCTGCCTGCAATTATGTCACGTGTGTCTCCTGTGTGCTGGGACCCACTGGTTACAAGGGCATTGGATGCCACAGAACTGGAGTTATGGATGCTTGTGAGCCATCATGTAGATGCTGGAAACCAAGCCCAGGCCCTCTGTAAGGGCAACAAGTGATCTTAACCACTGAGCCACCTCCAGCTCCCAAGGCTGATATGTTTTGTTCGGTTTTGTTTCCCATGTGTTTGATTTAACCCTGGCTGTCCTGGAACTCACTCTGTAGACCAGGCTGATATCAAACTCAGATTTGCCTGCCTCTGCCTCCCAAATGCTGGGATTAAAGGCATGCGCCACCACCACCATCGGGCTAAGCAGACTTTCTTTCTTTTTTGTTTTTTTGAGACAGGGTTTCTCTGTGTAGCCCTGGCTGTCCTGGAACTCACTCTGTAGACCAGGCTAGCCTCGAACTCAGAAATCCACCTGCTTCTGCCTCCCAAGTGCTGGGATTAAAGGCGTGCGCTGCCATTACCTGGCTAAGCAGACTTTCTTAAAGGTAGCAAATTGATAGATAATCCTTAAGGTGACTTGCTATTAGATGTTAACATCTAGAATATTCTCTGTGTAATGTCCTCATGAAGGCAGGAGTGAACAGCAATACACAGTAGTGACTAAGGAAAAATAATACTCCTACCAGTGATGCCCTAGGAGCTAGAAGAGAAACCGTGACCTGATCCGTCCCTCTGACGAGGGTGATAGTCTCTTCCGGTGCACACACAGTACCCAGTGGTGCACGCTGAGCACTGACCGTCCATCTCCACCAGGAGCTGGTTGAGGGTCTGCTCCTCTTCCGTGTTGGAGAACCCAGACATGGAGGTGGAGCGCTTCTTTCCCACAGCATCGATCTCATCAATGTACACTATGCAAGGGGCCCTGGCTCGTGCCTCCTTGAAGAGGCTTCGCACTCGGGCAGCTCCCAGGCCTGCGGGAACACAGTGTCAAAAGATAGACAGATAAAGGAAATTAAAACCTATTTTTGGGTTACAGCCTGGCAAAATCTTCCACTAAAGTTGACTATATCTAAATGACTACTCTCTCAGATGAACTAGAAGTAGCTGGCATCTTGCTATCCTAGCTACCCAAGCCACAAGTGAAAGGGGAATCAAGGCATATAACCACCAAGTTGATGTGGGCCAACACTTATTCTGTGGTTTAAGACAGGTTTCTCTGTGTAGCTCTGGCTGTCCTGGAACTCACTCTGTAAACCAGGCTGGCCTTGAACTTGGAGATCTGCTTGTTTCTGTCTCCCAAGTGCTGGGTTAAAGGCATGTATATCACCACTACTCTGCTTGGCCCAAAGCTTATTTTAACTTGGGCTGTTTGTCCTTCTCTGTTCCACTCAGCTCCTCGTGTTAAGGAGGGCTATATGGAAAGCCATCCCAGGCACTAGGCCAGCGAACCTGCCCACACATTCAGCCCATACCTACCTCCAATCACCTCCACAAACTCTGGGCCAGCCATTGCTAAAAAGGGCACCTGAGCCTCCGTGGCTACTGCCTTGGCCAACAGCGTCTTCCCACAGCCAGGGGGCCCCAGCAACAGGGCACCCTTTGGAACCTTGGCACCGAGCTGAAGGAAACGCTCTGGGCTCTAGGCAGGAATAGACATGCGACACTAAGGACTCAGCATTTAACGGAGAATGTTTAAGTGACTTACATGAAGAGTAGCCTATGATAGTCATGAACCAGCTATAGTTTCAGTGCGTCCAGAAAAAAGCAAAAAGCTTCATAGGGCCACAGCTCCAAAAGAAAAGATGGTCCAATTGAAGTGGGCTTGACACTCTTCTCTTCTGATGGACGGACAGCTGTGTCCTGGCACCGTTGGTTTCCCAGGTACAGATACATACATACTTACAGTACCCATGAGAGGACAAAGTCACCCTTAGCCCATTCCATCCCACCCATGGGACTCCAGTCTCAGTCCAAGTGTCTGCTCACCACAGCCTTCCTCCTTGGAGAGAAGACACAACACGTCACCAGCACTCACCTCTCACTGGCGGCACAGACAAGTCTCACTCACCTTCAGATAATCCACAAATTCTCGGACTTCCAGCTTGGCTTCATGCATTCCTGCCACATCTTGGAAGCTGACTCCTTTCCCTGTCTTCCCGTCCACAATGGTGAAACGTGCCATCTTAAGCTGATTCTGTGCAGAAAGAGTCAGGGAACGAAGCTCTGCATCCCTAGCAAACAGGGAAGCTGCTACCTGCCTGACCTGACACAAACCCCTACATCCATCCTGGGTACAACTGCTTCCTCTTACAGTCCAGGAGGACCAGCCTACAAGCCTACTCCCTCAGTTATGATGCAGATCACAGACCGCTTCAAACACACAAGGGGAAATCTTTGGTTTGTGTTGTTTATATTAGGAGGAAAGTCACGCAGCAATTTATCTTTATAAAATCAGAGCTGGAGAGATGTGTCAGAGGTTAAGGACACCTGGCTTTCTTACAGAAGACTACGTCAATTACTAGCACCCACATAGAAACAATTTTCTTATACAAGTTTGTCTTCCAGATGAATTCCAAGAGATTTGACACTCTCTTTTGGCCTCTGAGGCGCTGCATGCATGGGGTAACCATACATGCAGGCAAAACACTCACACACATAAAGTAAACTTTAAAAAGATAAATGAATAAAGACAAACTCTCTTTGGGCATGGTGGCTCATGCCTTTAATCCTAGCAGGCAAGTAGACTTCTCTAAGTTCCTTTTAGCCTGGTCTATACAGAGTTCCAGGCCAGCAGGGCAGCATAGTGAGATCTTGTCTTGAGAGAGAGGGAGAGAAAAGGAAAACACAAACCTCTCCTGGGGTAAGGAGCACAGCCCAGTGGCAGAGCATCCACCTAGCATGTACAAGGCTCCAGGGCTAATTACCAACACCACCCAAGAAGGAAAAGTATTCTTAGCTAAGGAGACAGAAATATGCTTGTACTCTGTGAAAACCCAGAGTCACTCCCGGGTGGGAAGGATCCTCCTAAGCCCCAGCCAAGCCGGGGAGATGGAGAAGCCCTGGGGTGAAAAGTACACTTTCTAAGATACAGCCCGAGGGGGGAGGGAGTCTTCCTATGTAGTGGCTATTCTTTAAGCAAAAAAAAAAAAATTTTTTTTTTTTTTGTTTTTTTTTTGTTTTTCGAGACAGGGTTTCTCTGTGTAGCCCTGGCTATCCTGGAGCTCACTTTGTAGACCAGGCCTGCCTCTGCCTCTCAAGTGCTGGGATTAAAGGCATGCGCCACTACTACCCAGCTCTTTAAGCAAATTTTAATGTTTCTCTTATTGGCTAATAAGAGAAACTAAGGAGAGAGGGAGAGGAAAAAAAAAACAACCCAGCCCCACCTCCCAGCTGATCAGGGACACAGAACACAGTTCTCTATGCAGAGCGGGCTCAGTGGCCCCCATGTCAGAAAGTGTAACACTGGTTATCCCACTCTCCAGTCAGCCGAGCATGAGAGACAGCTGGTGGTCACGGCTTCTATCTAGCCACTGTAAAAAGCTCATTTTCCCCGGTTGGAAGTGGCACACGTCTTTAATCCCACCACTCTGGAAGCAGAGATAGGAGGATCTGAGTCTAAGGCACCCTGGGGACTTTTCCATGGACTCTCGGGAAGGATTCAAGCTCTTACACCAACACACAACTTACAAAAGCACTGAATCCGCCTTCCCTTCCGGTCATCCCCGCCAGTCTGAAAACATACCACAGGATGGCCAAGCCCACGGCTGTCATCCCCAGGGCGTAGAGGGCACTGGGTAAAAAGAAAAGGCAGTTATGGGGTTGGAAGTCATTATCAGAAAACTGATGGATCAGAGCCTTAGCAGCCAGGACCTCCGAGTCTGAGGCCAAGGCAAAAAGCAGACATGCTTTCCTGTCCCACTGTGATCGACTTTCCTCTTCCACACAGGTTTTCAAGTGTTTAGATTGAATGTACATTCTGTTCTGCTATGTGACAATGCCCAACAAAGCAGGTTCTCCTATGGCCAACAGATCATATTTTGCCATTTCGACCAAAACCAAAAAAGACTTGACAGAATTAAGTTCTATGAAGAGGAGGGCCACTGTGCCCTGGAACTGTGCCCTGCCCTGTACCTCCCTGTCACCTAACAATAAACCAGACAGCCTCAGGGTGGGAGGTCTCGGCATCTGGACTGTGCAGATTAGAGGAAGTCATTTTCAAAGGCGTGCTTGCTAGATACTGGATTGCCACATCTCAGGTCATAAACCCACAGTAAACTTCGCTTTAAACACAGGCTTCCATCCTTGTTGCTTTAGCCAACACCTATAGGTTTCGTGGACTCACAATATACCAAACAGTGCTAAGATGCCTCCAAAAGAATTTCTATTTACTATCGGCCTTTCTATCCCTTCTGTTCTGTTTTCCTCTGTAGAAAACAGCAACCCCAGTGTGCTTAGTTAAGAACTCCCACCAACAGCTAAAGACAGCAAAAGTTCCAGCAACCTGCACAGCCATCCTGCACTCTCACACTGTCAGAAACTTCCCCGGGGACACAGTCAACCATCAGCGAGGGCAGCGTCAAGCTGGGTCAGGTCAAGTCCACAGAACAACTAACATACTTCCCAAAGAATCCTGTCCGCTTGTAGGACACGGGAATCCTGTCCTTGCTCTCAATGTTCAGTTCATCTTCGGCTGCTCGAAGCTTCTCTTCAAATTTGTCGATGTTTGCAACCTGCATCCGATACATCAGGGCCAGCCGCTGAGGGCCAAAAGGAGAGTGGGCAGAGAGAGGGCGAAAGGTCAGCACTCAGCACTGGCACACTACGTGACAACAGTGGTCCAAAGAGGACATTTGGTAGAATGGACTTCCATGCCTAACAAGTTCTCGTTTTCTCAGGCACAGCCTAACCTCGGGAGATACCTTTTCTGAGGGAAATGCTTTGCACTAAGTAACCCTTTGCCCTGCCACACGGGACTCCCCACAGGGACAGGCACCTACAGAAGTCACAATCATCCCCAAGGCCAATCAAGGTCACCAGTCTCAGGTTTCACTATTGTTGTTTTGTGATACAATAATTTGGTTGTGTAACCCAGGGTGGCCTTGAATTCAAAATCCTCCTGAATGAACCACCCTGCTGTTTCCAGTTTCTCTGTGTAGTCCTGGCTGTCCTGGAACTCACTCTGTAGACCAGGCTGGCCTCGAACTCAGAAATCCGCCAGCCTCTGCCTCCCGAGTGCTGGGATTAAAAGCGTGCGCTACCACTGCCCAGCGAGAGCTCAAGTTCTAATGCACTTCCGGACTTGACTTGAGCCAACAACTGATGATGGGTGCCAGCCCTATTGCCGCAGAGAAGTCTTCACACTGCCATGCTCAGGGTGAACTGGTGCAGGCGTCAGCCGGGAGGCAGTTACATATCTCAGCCGAGGCAGTTACATATCTCAGCCACCGTTTGCCTTGCCTCCCTCTGCCTGGTAGATGAGCACGGGGCAGTCATACTTTCAGGATTCTAGATGTTTGACCTGGCTTTCCCCAAACATCAAGCCATTCTAACACCCACACAGCTGCACAAGGGCAAAGGGCCGAACTGACCCTCTTAACCACGCCAGACTCAAGAACAAAGTGTCTCTATCCAAACCCTAATTATCCATCTGCAGTGCTCTTGGACCTCCTGGGCCTACCTCACCCAGGCCCCCCAGCAAAGCAGAGCTCTCTGTGCACCTCTGCTCTCTCTCTGCTCAACCTCGGAGGAGGTGCTTCTTTTGCTGTCCCTTCATCTTTGTGGCTACTGGATTTAGCTCATTTGACTGTGTGTGTTGATCCCATGTCCCCAATTCTTCTAAATTATCACCACAGAGTGATCTACCAGAACTTGCTAGACCAGATGACATTCACGCCACCCACATGCAGGTAAGAAGAATCACAAGTTGTCCTTTTGGGGTACAGAACATGTCTGTTGAAAGAAGATACACTATGCTGGAAGAACAGGCTCATTCCAGTCAGTAGATACTGCCTGCGCCTGCAGTGTGATGTGGCTACATGAGCATGTAAGAGCGGGGTGACCTCTCAGTACATTATCCTGCACCCAACCTCAAGTAAAACATGAGAAGGAGATAAAAGAAAAAAAATCCAGGGTCCACTGGCTAAATGTGATAGCACATACCTTTAGTGTCAAAACTTGGGAGGCAGAGACAGCCGATTTTACATAGAAAGGTTCAGGCCAGCCAGAGATACAAATATTTAAGGCTCTAGCTTTAAAAAACAAAAGCCAAACAAAAAAGAGAGTCCTAATGAATCCTATACTCAAATAGTTTCAAGGCTCACTCAGAAATAACCAGGAAAGATGGACAAGAATCCTATCTTTTATTGTATTTGAGACAACAGCTTTCAGGACTTAGTAATGGTTACAGCACTGGGGGGAGACATAAGAAGGTCACTCTAGGAACATAAGCAGAGTATGGTGAGACTCACCTTCACTTTGGCTGTCCTCTGAAGTCAGTCTCTACAGCTTCAACTGACTACTCTCACCCTGGGGGTGGGGTACTTCTCTGCTCTCTAACACGGAGCCTCCTGCCAGATCTGAATCCTTCCCCTATCCCATACTCCTCCAGGGCTCATAGCCTGCTATGAGCACAACCCCTACTGCCTTACTGTTCTGAGTTCTAAACCCTCCCCAGTGTGTGTGTGTGTGTGTGTGTGTGTGTGTGTCTCATAACCCTCAAAGGGCAGAGCTGACTGTGGGGTCAGCAGGCCTCAGACTGACAGCTCATCATCTATTTTGCATCCATCCCTACCGACCATCCCCTTAAGAACTATGTCTCGCCGGGTGTGGTGGCGCACGCCTTTCTTTAATCCCAGCACTAGGGAGGCAGAGGCAGGTGGATTTCTGAGTTTGAGGCCAGCCTGGTCTACAAAGTGAGTTCCAGGACAGCCAGAGCTACACAGAGAAACCCTGTCTCAAAAAAACCAAAAAAAAAAAAAAAAAAAAAAAGAACTACTTACAGCAGCTCCTTGCCACCTCAGCTCTCCCAGACCCTCGGGACCTGAGACAAAGCTCCTCCCTTCTGACTTCCCTGCCAGTCCTGCACATGCCCAGATTAGCCCAGCACCACTTTAGGGCTGCAGGTGGTCTCATTTCCTTACCCCGAATATCAGGCAGATACTGTTTGGAATCAATTCTCGCTTATTTTCATCTCTTCCACGCTGAGCCGCCATCAGAGCTGTCTTTCAAGCCACGCAATCCTCTGACTACCTTCCTTAAGGTCCACCTTAACAGGCACAGCCCAAACCCTGCAGCAAACCCTATTCTGTACACATCTTATTCAAGACAACCAGACAAGCCCACGTTGAATGGTCTGATTGAAGAGGGGACACTTGCCAGGCAGTGGTAGCGCACACCTTTAATCCCAGCACATGAGAGGCAGAGGCAGACAGATTTCTGAGTTCGAGGCCAGCCTGGTCTACACAGTGAGTTACAGGACAGCAAGGGCTACATAGAGAAACCCTGTCTCAAACAAACAAACAAACAAACAAAAACAAGAAGAAGAAGGAGGAGGAGGAGAAGAAAAAAGGGGACACTCCCAATTTTCCCAGTCTTTCCAATGTATTCACCCCGACTCACAGGCCGCCCAAACACCACAGCTCCAGGATGCAGATAGACTTCCACCACATCACTCTCGGGCACCACCTGCACACGCTGCACCTCGCCTTTAGCCAGCATCTCGTTGACAAAGTCAGCCCAGGAAATACTGCCCCCACTTGTACTGAGGGAGTTCAGCAGGCTCATGACAAGAGCAATGATGAACAGGGTGCGCAGCCTCTCTCGGTACATCTGGTCTTCCCGCTCTTTTCGTCTCTTCTCTTCTGCAGGGAACACCGGGAGGAGAAGGCCATCAGGAGTCAGGCACACACGGGCTCACGTGGGCTCACACGGGCAGGCTCTCACTTCTCTCTCCCTCCTTAGGAACACTCAGGACCAGAGGGAAGGGTCTGTGTCCTAATGAATCCCGGGTAACTTGTTTTTTTTCAAGTTACCCTAGCCCTTGCATGGTGGAGCACACCTTTAATCCCAGCACTTGGAGACAGAGGCAAGATGATCTCTATGAGTTCAAAGCCATCCTGGTCTACACAGAGAGCTCCAGGACAGCCAGCAGTACACAGAGAGACCCCATTTCACTCCACCGCCAAAGGAGAGATACATTTGACAAATGCTACCCATGTGCTGTCTGCAGGCACTGGGACTTTATTCCCTGAAATCACTTCCGAGGAAGTAGTGGTCCCACTGCTAATGGCATGTAATAACTTTTAAAGTCAAAAGTCTTCCTAGGAACACCATGCTGTTGCCTTGTAGAGAAGGCTGCACTTCAAGTCCAGAAAAGTTGTAGGCACAGGCAGTGAAGTGTATGCTGTGAGCTACAGACCAACACAGCACCTGCAGCAGATGGGGGCTGTCAGGCATAGCTAGGACTTGCTCCCATCTGCCCCCAAAGTTAATATCTTCCTCATCCACTGAAGAGTACAATTCTCTCTCTACACAAACTCATTTATTGAAATGAGTAATATTTAAAAATAAACTGATATCAAGTGTAGTGGTACAGACCTTTAATCCCAGCACTTAGTAGGCAGAGGCAGAAGGATCAAAGGCTCTTTACTCTCAGCAGCTGCATACACAGGTACATGAATAATACCAACACTTGGGAGGAAGAGACAAATGGATCTATGTGTGTTCTGGCCAACAAGAGCTACATAGTAAGACCTGTCTCTAAAAACAAACCAAAAACCAAAACTCACAATCACATATGCTTCACACGCATTCTCTCTCACACACAGATAACTCCAGGGTTAGCAAGAAAGCTCAGCAAGTCAGGGCATTTGCTGCAAAGCCTCGCGACCTGGACCCACAAGCTGGATGGACAGAACCAACTCCCATAGCTGTTTTCCAATTTCTCCAAGCACACTGTGCCATGCATGCCCCTGCCCCATCAGACACAAATAAAAATAATAAAATGTAGAATACAGTCTAGAGACACGGTTCAGTGGCTCACAGCATGGGCTGTGCTTCCGAGGACGCAGCACCATGTGGCCGCTCACAACCATGCTACTCCAGTTCCAGGTCTGCATCCACTTCTGGCACTGCATGCCCAGGGTACACTGACAGACAGCAGACAAAACACCCATATGCAATAATTAAAGATGAAATATTTATCAGTAACACATTCCTGTAATGCCAGTAATTGGGAGGTGGTGAGCAGAAAATCAGGAGTTAAAGAAATCCTTGGTTACACAGTAAAAAATACCAAAATACCATAACAGAGCCAGGTGTGGTGGCACACACCTTTAATCCCAGCTCTCTGGAGTACTGATGCAGGTGGATCTCTGTGAGCCTGGTCTACACAGTATGTTCCAGGCCAACCAGAACTACACAGTGAAATTCTGTCTTAAAATAATAATAAGTAATATAAAAAAAAATCAATCAAAGTCAGACATGGCTGCATTTAGCTGCAAGCCCAGCACTTAGGAGTGGAAGAAGAGGCTCATGAGTTGGGAGAGTTGGTTTAATAGTTAAGCACTGGTTGCTCTTCTAGGAGACACAGGTTCAATTCCCAGTACCCACATGGCAGCTCACAACTGTTTGTAATTATAGTTCCAGGGTGCCCAACATTCCCACACAGATATGCGTGCAGGCAGACACTGATGCACATAAAATAAAAAATGCATATATATCATCCTCAACTACATAGTGAGTTCAAAAACTGCCAGGGACAGGCTGGAGAGACAGCCACTAAGATGAAACACCTATGTCTGAAACACAGTTGTGTTCACATACCCAGTTGTGTAAAGCTGAGCCTCCTCATGAAGACACCCTCATGTGGCCCTTTCCCCCAACTCCTCACCCGTCTAACAACCTCTAATCTAGTCATCATTTCAGTTATCTTCATCTTAGGAGACAGTACTGCTAAAATGGAGAATCATACAGAATATAATGCTTTGTAATCTCAGCACTCAGGAGGCTGAGGCCAAAGAACTGCTTCAAGTTTTAAGCCCACTTGGACTGCACAGTGGGCAGGCACGGATACACAGTAAGGTCTTGTCTAAAACAACAGCAAACAAAACAAAAACAATCTTAGTGAAAGAGAAGTGGCACAGATTCCCACTCCTAGTCAAGACCCTATCTGCAATGCATAGCTGCTGCAGAGGGAAATCAGTCTCCCCAGGGAGTGGCCGGGTATAAGCCACACGCCAGGGCTGGGCCAGGCCTGGGAAGTCAGCCAACCCAGGACAAACTATGTGTGTGTTCTGCTTTAAAAGAGAGAAAGAACATGAAGTTGGATAGATAGGAGGGAGGACCGAGGAAGAATTGGGGAAAAGGAAAGACTATGACCAAAAATACTTTGTACTGGGGCTGGAAAGATGGTTCAGTGGTTAAGAACACTGGCTGTTCTTCCAGAGGCCGGAGATTCCATTCCCAGCACCAACACGGCAGCTCACAACTGTCTGTAACTCCAGCTCTGTGGAATCTGATGTATTCACACAGATACATGCAGGCAAGCACCGATTGATTGATGATCATAAAATAAAAATAAATTATAAATATATATGTGTATATGTGTGTGTGTATATATATATATACATATATACATTTTATACTATATATGTATGTGTATAAATATATACACATACACATATATATATAGTATAAAATTCTCAAAAAATAAACAAAAACATAAAAAAATTTTTAAAAAATCAAAACAAGAGGCTAGAGAGATGGCTCAGTGGTTAAGAGCACTGGCTCCTCTTCCAGAGGACTAAGGTTCAATTCCCAGCACCCACATGGCAGCTCACAACTGCTGGAATTCAAGTACCAGGGGATCCAACATCTTCACACAGATATAGATGCACACAAACCACAAATGCCATAAAATTTATAAAATTTTTTAAATTAAAAACTTTATTAAAACAGGGCCGCAGAAGTCGGGCCACAGAGGCATCTCTAAAACAGAACAAAGGACCCAATAATCACAAAAGTAGGGCAGTTCACATGGGGACAGTGATCAACTGTGCCTTTCTTAATAAGCCTCGCCCTGCTAAGAGGAGAGCACAGGAGACACAAGAGGAGCAGGCGCACTGGAGCACAAGGCATGCATACCTTCATCATCTTCAGGGGTCTTGCCTTTGGGTTTATCATTGTCTTTATTCTTCTGCTTCATCCTTGAGGTGTTAAAATACAAAGTGCTACCTATAAGAAAAAAAAATAATCAAGTTGCACGAGAAAGTGGTCCACAAATAACATCACAACGGAAACTCAAAGCTCTGCTCTCAGAGTCGCTGCATCGGAGATATTACAGCATTCCCTTCTATGCATCGACACTATTACAGTGTCTGCTCATGATAGAATAATGAACTATTTATTAATGATTAGAGACAAGTATCTTTGCTATTTAAACTGGATAGCTAGCGGCTGGAACATACTTCTCTTGCAAGAGGACACCAAGTTTGGCAGATCACAGCCACCTGTAACTCTAGCTCCAAAAAAAAAAATCCAACACCTTCTTCAGGCCTCTGTGGGCACCTGGATACGGATACACACACACACACACACACACACACACACACACACACACACACACACACAGAGTTTTAAATCTTTAAATAGGGGCTGGAGAGATGACTCAGTAATTAAGAGCACTTGTTACTTTTGCACAAGGCCTGGGTTCAGTTACCAGCACCCACATAGGTGCTTACGGTTATGCATCTGTAACTTCAGACCCAGGGGATCCAACACCCTCTTCTGCCTGCTCAGGGCAGCAGGCACACATGTGGTACACACACAAACATAGAGGCAAAAACACTTACATACGTAAAATAAGTAAGCCTAGAAAATGTTTTACGATAAAACAACAAGCTGGCTAGCCAGGTACAGTAACCCATGCCTGTAACATAGCACTCTGAGGGCTGAGGCAGAGACTGAGGCTTAAATTCAAGGCCATGTGGGCTACAAAATAAGTTGTACTGAGCTACATGAGACTGTCTCCAGCCGGGCAGTGGTGGTGCATGCCTTTAATCCCAGCACTTGGGAGGCAGAGACAGGCAAATTTCTGAGTTCGAGGCCAGCCTGGCCTACAGAGTGACTTCCAGGACAGCCAGGGCTACACAGAGAAACCCTGTCTCAAAAAAAAAAAAAAAACAAAACAAAAAACAAACAAACAAAAAAAAAGAGACTGTCTCCAAAAAGGAAACAAAAACAAAAAATATTTTTTTAAAATTGTCTTCTCTGAGAGAAAAAAAAATTACAGGATGTAGGTCAGTGGTAGAATACGTGCTGGGTTTAATCCCTAAACACACACACACACAAGTTACAGACATAAGTTTGAAAATATCATGCGTGAACAGAGAATGATGTAAATCTGCTTTGAGTTTATACAGATACATGACACAATGGTGTTGGCATCTGTGGTAACAGCAGCAGCCCCCTTGCCATTGCCAAGGACAGGCTGGCAGAAGGTGGCACGCACACCAGGAAAGGCCTGGGTTTGTCCAAAGTCTCAACAGATCAGAGAGAAAAGTCACCACGGCATCAAGTCTGTTTCTTCTTAAAATAAATAAATAGTTTTAGCCAGGTGTGGTAGCATATGCTTTTAGCACTTGGGACTCAGAGGCAGGCAGATCTCTTGAGTTTGAGGCCAGCCTGGTCTACAAAGCAAGTCCCAGGACAGCCAAGGAGATAGAGAAACCCCATTCCAGATAAAAAAAAAAAAAAAACAACCCAAATGAACAAAAAATTAAAAATTGATTAAAAAAACTAAAACCAATTTTTTTTCTGAGTGTTTCGCCTGCCTGCTTGTATGTGTATCATACACGCCTATTCCTATGGAAGTCAGAATCCAGAGTCCCAGACTGTTGTGAGCTGCCCCAAGTGGGTGCTGGGAACTAAACTCAGCTCTTCTGGAGAGGAGTAGATGTTCTTAACCTATGAGCCACAGTTCCAGCCCCAAGTCTAGTTTTCTTCATAAAGACTTTAGCAGCTTGTCAGGTGTGGTATCACACGCCTTCAATCCCAGCACTTGGAAGGCAGAGGCAGGCAGATCTCTGTGAGTTCAAGGCCAGCCTGGTCTACAGAGTGAGTTCTAGGGCAGCCAGGGCTACATAAGAAACCCTGACTCAAAAACAAACAATCAGAAGCAAAACTGCCTTCCTCCCGCTAGAAGTCAACACTGAAGTTCTGGCAGGAGAGGTGTATTATGTGTCCGATTTACATCAGTCACAGAGCAGGGGAAGAAATTCAAATGAAACTCAGCAGGTGAGCCCACTGCCAACACAGGCTGTTCCCTTCAAGTTAGGGTCGAGGCATTCCACTGTTCCTCATTCCAACTGGGCAACAAACCCGAATGTCCTTTGAGCTAAAGCAGAGGGTCTGTAGAATTTTAATCCCAGCATTGGGGGGCAGAGGCAAGACCTGAGTTTGAGGACAGCCTGGTCTACAGAGTTCCAGAACAGCCAGGGCTACACAGAGAAACCCTGTCTCCTAATAATTAAATAACTTGTTTGTTTTAAAAAGCAATCCAGAAAGAACAACAGCAACAACAATGGAACTTAATGTTTTATTTATTTTTTAAGATAAAGTGATTTTCATATGTGGGTGTTTTGCACGTACGGCTGTATACTGTGTGTGCAGCACTCGTGAAGGCCAGAAAAAGGGGTTGGATCCTCTGGAGTAGGCATTACAGATGGTTGTGAGCTGCCATATGGGTTCTGGGAACCAAACCTGGTTCCTCTGGAAAAGTAGCTCTTAACTGCTGAGCCATCTCACTAGGCCACACCACTTAGATTTTGTAAATGAGGGCTAATAACATGGTTCAAGATGCAGAGGGACTTTCTGCCAAGCTTCATGACCTCAATTTAATTCCTAGAACCCACAGGGAGTATCCCTGCACTCTGTGTGCTCACGCTCTCTCTCTCTTTCTGTCTGTCTGTCTCTCTCTCTCTCTGTCTCTCTCTCTGTGTCTCTGTCTGTCTCTGTCTCTGTGTCTCTCTCTGACACACACACACACACACACACACACACACACACACACACGGGGTGGGGGGCGGGGAAACAAAATAAAACACTTAAAGTGAGCAAAGAGAAGTCTAGGCCTGGTAGCACATACCTGTAATCCCAGCACCTGGAGGGTGAGAACAGGAGGATTCTAAGTTCAAGGCCAGGCTGGACTGCAAATTAATGCCTTGTTTCAAGAAAACAAAACCAAACAAACCAGTCTGCAACCCCCAGGTGAGGAGTGGGGTCTCACGTGCTCCCATTGGGAAGGGACAGGCAGGATGATCAAGGAGTGCTCACAGCCCCTAGCTATACATTTCACTTCAGATTATCCATAACAGGGCTAACATAGCTCACAGCACAAAGAACCAAAGGTTACAATGAAAATATAGCTTAGTTGTTAGAGTACTTGCTTACCATGCCCAAAGTCCTGAGTTCAATCCCTAGCTTCACATAACACTGGACAGAGTGGTACATACCTGTAACCTCAGGACTGAAGAGGGTCACAAGTTCAGGTGTTTTGTTTTTTAAAAGAATCAAAGGTACTCTTAGTGGCTGGGTGTTCCTAGTCTTCTGGTCAGTGTCTAACTAGTGACGTTCTCCTATGTCACTTGTCACCTGCCAAGGAGCCTCCACTCTTAGACTAGAGTGCATGCACACAGCCTGAGATGGTGGATGCTGCTGCACACACAGCATGGCCTTCTGCTCCTAGGCTACTCTACTGAACATCACAGCGAGCCCTGCTCACTGCAGCAAGTGCTGTGCTCTCAGACAACATAAAACCTTTTGTTTTTTTGGGTGGGGGGTGGGGGTGAGCAGGGGGCCAGCAGGGTTTCACTAGCTAGTTCTGCCTGACCTCCAACTGGCAGCCCCTGTTTTAGTGCTGAGATTACAGGCATGTAAGACCTGGTTTGTTTGGTTTTGTCCTCTTCCACTATGCTCTTATAGGACTACAGTAAAACCTGTGTCCCTCAGTAATGGACCATGCAATGCATACACACCTGAAAGCGGCCACAGTCTGACTGCATTTGGAACTATATGCTGTTTCAGTAACAATCCGCTAATACCTTCAAAGCTAGGGGTCAGTATTCGCAATAGCAAACTCTGTAAAAAGAGAAAAAGACCGAGGTAACACTAAGACCATATACCACAACAACACAGGCCTAATCAAAGTCCTTGCCTAGCATGCAGAAAGCTATGGATTTGATCCCCAGTACCTCCTTAAAACTGGGTACAGTGGCGCATGCATGTAATCCCAGCACTTGGGAGGGGATGCAGGAGCATCAAAAGTTCAAAGTCATCTTCAACTGTGTATTGAGAATCTCTCCCTCCTCGGTTTCCATCCTAGAACTGCCTCCCAAGAAGGGGAGGGGCCAAGGGAAAGTGTCAATCAACTCCATCAATGAATTTCACTGGACTCAGCCACAAAACAAAACAAAAAAACCGAAGAAACAAAAGTCAATTAACTTTCACCCACAGCCCAGTTTGAGTCTCCAATTCACAATCTTCCTGGCCTCGTCCTACCAGCAAATACTGAAATTGCAAGTGTGCACCACCTATGTGGGCAAAAGGATCGGGAGTCCAAGGGCTGCTCCGAGTACACATGAACGCCTGCCTCCAGACCAGAAAGAAGAGGACGGAAAGGCACGGGTGACCAGGACTCAGTTTGAAGCCGCCAGGGACAGTGATACAGGGCGTCTCTCTCACACACGCCAGGGAGAGACGAACCACCCGAGGCAGATGCTGCCTCCCGTCCCGGGGAGCCCACAGCAGCCATCCTCCTGCGGAAGAGCGAGGTGCAGGCGCACTTCCGGTCGGCGCGGACCGACCCGCCACACCCGCCGCCGCCGGGCTCCGAGCGGGTTACCTGAGGCGCGTGGCCTCCAGCCGCAGCCGGGCCAACCGGAGTCCCGCGGGCCGCGTACGGCCGCCTGGCCCCAGCCCCGGACGAGAGGCCTGGGCCCCTGCCTGAGAGCAGGCCCCACAGCCGTCGGGGCCGGGGCTCCGGGCCGGGGCGGAGCCCGCGAAGCAGCAGCAAGGCGGCCGCCATGGTGCCGAAAGCGGCGCCTGCGCAGTGCGGCTCCGGCCGCCCTAACGGTCAGGTTTTTGAGGGCGGCCTCCCTTTGCGCTTGCGCGGGGTTGAAGGTCGCGCGCTCCTGGCGACGCCTGCGCGGTCCGAACCGTCTGGTATCCGCAAGGTTAGCTGCGAAACCTCGAGAGTCAGCAGGGTGCGCAGCGCGAAAGCTAGCAGCCCGCAGCCTGCGGGTTCACGTAGAGACAGGCTACGGTTACCCGGTATTTTTCTCTCTTGTGTTTTATTAACAGTCCAAGTTGCGGTTTCCAGTACTTGGCAAGTGGATACACGATTCGCTTTTCACGTTATCTCTTTCTTTGGGGTGCGATTTGGTGGTTCCTGTTGGCCACTTCCGTCCTTCCTGTACGTATTTATTTTGTTGTTTCTCTGTGTGGTGCTAGCTGTCCTCTCGCTGTAGACCAGACTGACCTCGAACTCGGAGATCCACCTGCCTCTTGGTTTTGGTTATTTGTTTTTTTAAATACAGTATCGCTGTGCAACAGTCTGGCTTCAAACTCAAGCTCCGTCTCCTGTGTGCCGGCCTGACAAGAATGAACCAGTTTTTCTGAACATCAGAGATCCGGGGGATGCCCCTGGCTGGCTACAGAATCAACTTAGAGCCAGTGGTGTGTGAGACCACAGGGCAGCAGCTACATACAGAGTAGGAAAACGGTGCCCTCAATCTTAGAGAGGGAGGGAGGGGGGCTCCTAAAGTCGGAACTGGAGGGGCTGGAGAGATGGCTCAGCTGTTAAGAGCACTGGCTGCTCTTCCAGAGGATCCAGGTTCAATTCCCAGCACCCACATGGCAGCTCATGACCATCTGTAACTCCAGTTCCAGGGGATTCGACAACCTCCCACAGACATACATGCAAGCAAAACACCAGTGCACATTAAATAAAACATTTAAAGTGGTGATTGGACCCGTGTCCTCTGGAAGAGCAGACAGTGCTCTTAACCACTGAGCCATCTTTCCAGACCCCTCCCCCCCTTATAGCCATTAGTGGTCTACTACCCATTTCTCCAACTCCCTTAGCATCAGGCAACCACTAGCATTCTTTGTTCCTGTGGACTGTGTTTATGACCAAATTAAGAGCCCCCTTAATTATACTCACTGCCCCTGAGGAGCACCCGTCATCCCGAGCTTCATACCATTTGGCTTTGACAGTTCATTTGTGCAGAGACAGAAGGGAGAGCTTGCTGTCCCACCCATGGACAGCTGCAATCCCAGGCCTGGGCAGGGCCACTGAAGCTCTGAGTCCTGCTAGTCCATGCCAGGCTGGTGCCTGGTAGTCTAACTGCAGAAAGCCCCCAAAGCAGTCTCGGTGCCTTTCCTTCCACTCCATGTCTTTCTGTACTCTCCAAGTCCCTTAACACTAAATAATTCAAACAATAAGCCTTCTCGGTGCTGACTGGTGCCTGGCTTCATGTCAAGCAAACTCTCTGAAGTAAATAAATAAATAAAAATTATCTTACTATGTAGTCCTAGCCAGTCTCAAACTCACAAGAGATCTCCCTGCCCCTGCCCCCTCAGGGCTGGATCAAAGGCATGCACACACCGTGCCACGCAGAAGTGAAAGTTTAAATCATTTAATTGTATGGGCTGAGTGTTTTACCTGCTTATATGTAAGTGTATATGTGCCAGCCTGGTGCCCTCAGAGGTCTGAACGTGACATTGAATGCCCTGGAACTGGAATTTTAGGTGATTGTGAACCCCCGGGTGGTGCTGGGGATCAATCTGGGTCCTCCAAAAAAGCAACACGCGTCCATCTCTCCCGCTCCGTAAATATTTTAGTTCATTTCTATACGTGTGGATGTTTTGCCTGCATGCAAGGCACCTAGTGTGTGCCTGGTGCTTAGGGAGGCTAGAAGAGGGCATCAGATCCCCTGGCACTGGAGTTACAGATGGTTGCGAGATGCCATGTGGGTGCTGGGAATTAAACCCAAGTCCTCTGGAAGAGCAGCTGGTGCTCTAAACCACTGAGCCATGTCTCTAGCATTTGAAGTAAAGAGTGTATTTTACAGATTTAGAAAAAAATAGAGCCAGGAGTAACAGTTGTGCACCAAGCACTCTGGAGGTGGATAGAGGGTACTGTCTTCAGTGTAAGTGAGCCGGCCCATCTTGGGAAAAGTGTTTCCTCAAGATTAAATAAACAACTAAAAATGAAAAATATTTTAAGACAATTTTTAAAAACAGGCTAGGGAACTGGCCCTGTGAACAAAGGGCGTGGTGGGAAGCCTTCCATGTAAATTCAGTCTCCAGAAAGGATGGAAAGTCCACACGCATTGCAAAATCTGTCATCCCAGCCTCCTTCCACAAGGAGACGAGATCAGCTTATAACCGCGAGCTTTTCCACCTGTGCCCCAGTTCCCAAATAACTCAAAGGCTTAACATTAATAATAAATGCCTAGGCCATAAGCTAGCTCGTTCCCCAGCTAACTCTTAAGTTAATATCCCGTTTATTCTAACCTGAGTTCCACCTCGTGGCTGGCTTCCTCTCCTCAGCTTCTTGTGCCCATGTCCTCCGTGTTCCAGTGGTGAGAAAGCCACCTGCCTGGCTCTCTCTCCACTGGAAGTCCCGCCTTCTAATCCTGCCTCAGCTTATTGACCATCGGCTTTGTATAGACAGGTGGTGCTTCCACACAGTACACAGGAGATTAGCCCTACATCTCCCCCTTTTAGTACAATAAAAGTCTCTTTCTCTAACTTCAATAAGCTGCATATAATAAGAACAATTATGCCTTTAATCCCAGCACTTGGGAGGCAGAGACAGGCGGATTTCTGAGTTCAAGGCCACCCTGGTCTACAGAATGAGTTCCAGGACAGCCAGGGCTACATAGAGAAACCCTGTCTCAAACAAACAAACAAACAAAAAACGAATTATGAAAACTATCAGGTAAGATTACATTCACAATGTCCAGTCCAAATGCATTTAGCAAACTTGGAGAAAGTATTCCACTCTCTACCCCACCGTGGTGAGTTCAAACTTCTCTACTTAAATCATCTCCTATCATAACTTGGGTTTATCAACCCATAAATATCTTTTTGGACCTTTAAACATTTTCTTAAATCCTAAACAACTTAAGGTTAATGGTGAGACTCTATCTAGTCTTCAACCCCATCAAAAACCTGTGACAGGTGAATATTAGCCACATAAACAGGAAGTGCAGAGCAAGCAGCTCACAAAACTGTAGAACTGACAGCAGTCGTTAGCTCCCTGGACAGTCACCACCACACTTCTGCAGTGTTGCGGCACCGTCTCTAGGCTTTAGACCCAGGATAAATGGCAGACTTTTTGTGAAGCAGGAGTCAGGAAGGACTGCTAGCCCTGTCTTAGCAAAGCATGGCAGTAGACTTCCCTGCATTGTCTGCCCACAGCTTGGACAGCATTCTGTCTGAAGGGAGGCAGAGCTAGCTTGGCATGTTTGAAGCAAACTGTATGGAGGTTCTTCAATCTTTATCACCCACTTTCATGTAGTGTGGGGTGCTGCCAGGGGCGGGCAGGTCTCACTGCCAGTGACATGGAGTGTGGGGTGCTGCCAGGGGCGGGCAGGTCTCACTGCCAGTGACATGCAGTGTGGGTGCTGCCAGGGGCGGGCAGGTCTCACTGTCAGTGACATGGAGTGTGGGTGCTGCCAGGGGCGGGCAGGTCTCACTGTCAGTGACATGTAGTGTGGGTGCTGCCAGGAGCGGGCAGGTCTCACTGTCAGTGACATGGGGTGTGGGTGCTGCCAGGGGCGGGCAGGTCTCACTGCCAGTGACATGTGGTGTGGGTGCTGCCAGGGGCGGGCAGGTCTCACTGTCAGTGACATGGGGTGTGGGTGCTGCCAGGGGCGGGCAGGTCTCACTGCCAGTGAGGCCTTTTATTTTCTTATTGTTTTTAAAATAAGCTTTGTTGGTTTGTTTGTTTGTTTTGGCTTTTAAGCACATTTATTCATTTTGGTAGAAAAAGAAGACAGGAAAGAGTGAATTTATTCCCACAGTAGGACACCAGAATAGTTTTCTTTTTTCTTACAGAGTTGTAAGATCAAAGTCTGCAAAGAATGGCTTGCCTCTCCTCTTTTTTTTTTTTTTAATTAGGTATTTTCTTCATTTACATTTCCAGTGCTATCCCAAAAGTCCCCCATACCCTCCCCCACCCACTCCCCTACCCACCCACTCCCCTACCCACCCACTCCCCTACCCACCCACTCCCCTACCCACCCACTCCCCTACCCACCCACTCCCACTTTTTGGCCCTGGTGTTCCCCTATACTGAGGCATATAAAGTTTGCACAACCAATGGGCCTCTCTTTATAAACATTGTTTTAAAGATTTATTTATTTATTATATGTAAGTACACTGTAGCTGTCTTCAGACACACCAGAAGAGGGCATACGATCCCATTACAGATGGTTGTGAGCTACCATGTGGTTGCTGGGATTTGAACTCAGGACTTCCAGAAGAACAGTGAGTGCCCTTAATGACTGACCATCTCTCTAGTCCCAGAAAGGCCTTTTATTAATAAAACATCTTTAAATGCCATATTCTGTTTTGAAGACTATAGTAAATCTGAATAATCAAAACTTGCTTGTTTCTAGATATTTACTACTATCTGATTAATTTTGAAAACATCTACAAGAGAATAAATAAAGCTCATTTCTGTAATTAACTAAACTAGTACCTAACATGAACATAAATTCGATTAGCTGACTACTAACTTTGTGTTTCTTAGTTATCCTAAACAGTTTGTAATAACAGCTTTCAAAAGGACTAGGATGTAACATTGCATTTTTCATTAATATATTTATTCACTTTACAGATCAATTGCAGCCCCGTACCCTCCTCTTTTCCCAATCTCATCCTTACAAATCTCCCCCATCCCCTCTTCTTGGGTCCACCCTGCCCTGGGACATCTGGTCCAACAGGACTAAGCACATCCTCTCCCACTGAGGCCACGCAGTCCAGTTAGGGGAACGGCATCCAATGGCAGGCAACCGAGTCAGAGACAGCCCCCGTTCCAATTGTTAGGATCCCAAATGAAGACCAATCAGCACATCTGCTACAAATGTGTAAGGGTCGAGGACCAGCCCTGCATGCTCTTCAATTGGCGGTTCAGTCCTGTAAGCCATGCAGGCTAAGGTTAGTTGGTTCTGTAGGTCTTCTTGCAGTGTTTTTGACTCCTCTGGCTCGCTCAATTCTATCCCCCACCCTTCCATAAGCTCTGCCTGATGTTTGGCTGTGGTCTCTACATCTGTTTCCATCAGCTACTGGATGAAGCCTCTCAGGAGACAGTTCTGCTAGTGTCAGGGGTTGGCTCTCACACATGGGATGGGTCTCAGGTTGGTTGGTTGGCTGTTCCCTCCATCTCTGCCCCATCTTTTCCCCTGGACACCTTGTAGGCGGGGCAGACTTTGGGCTGAAGCTTCTGTGGGTGGCTGATGCCCTCCTCTCTGCACTACAAGTCCCACCTGGCCATCACTGCGTTTTAAAATGAGCTGCATAGGTGCAACACGATATACAAGAGTTAAAACATGTCTGTACCAAAGATAATCCTAAGCCTGTCTCAATATACAGAGTCCGTAACAAGTGTAAAATAGTTGATTTACTAGTGTTCCTTAATCTAAAAGTAGATTCAACAATTTACCCTGTTACTCTGCTATGCCTATTACCCCCTTTTTTTCTTTTATCCCATCTCCCCCTTCCCTTTCCCCTTAACACTAGACAGAGGAGAAAGAAGGGTAGAGGAAAGAAAGAAAGAGAAAAGAGATCCCTGAATCCAACCTCCCTTACTTTGTTTCCTCCCTGATGAAGGCCATAACTACTTATAACCACTCCTCTTAAATGATGACAAACATCCATCAACCACCGAATGTCCAAAAACCAATCACCCAACTCTTGGGAATGGGGTGTCATTCTCTAAAATTGCTTCCTGCTGTCTGGGGACTGCATCTCTTTGGGGAGGGGGCGTTCTAAGAAAATTGGGATATTAGTCAGTTTTAGGAAAGCTAGCTGTAACATTTGCTGTCCAGGCTCTGTGTGATGTGAAAGTGCAGAGCTTAACTGAAGTCCTGACTGGAACTGTGAGAGGCTTGAACAAATGGAGCCAACCACTTAGAAGCTGTCCTGGAAGCAAGTTTTTTTTTTTTTTTTTTTTTTTAAAGACTTATTTATTTATTATTATATGTAAGTACACTGTAGCTGTCTTCAGACACACCAGAAGAGGGAGTCAGATCTTGTTACGGATGGTTGTGAGCCACCATGTGGTTGCTGGGATTTGAACTCTGGACCTTCGGAAGAGCAGTCGGGTGCTCTTACCCACTGAGCCATCTCACCAGCCCCCCTGGAAGCAAGTTTTGATGAAACAGCTATTCACACACACGCTGAGGTTGGATCAAGCAGGATGTTGGAATAAATGTGTCTCAGCATCTCAGCATTCTTCTCAGGATCCTCGAGGGAAACTCTTGTCCAGGCCGCTGTAAGTTCCTTGGTGTCTGGTTGTTTTTCTCTGAGAACATAGACACTCTCAAAGGTGATAGACATTTCTGCATCAGCACATGGATGGATGTGCAGTGTGCACTCCAGCTCATGGTGGTTCCCTGCTCTTTGTTTGAGCGGGTAAGGCATCTATCTATAAGTTCATTTGGACTGAATAATCAAAGTGCGAGATAAAACTTCATCCATGCCATGTGAAAGGATGACATATGTCCTGAGGTCTCTGTAGCCAACAAGATTTATTGGCTATGCATAACTGAAGTCCTGGCTGGAGACATTCATATCTTAGCCAGTCTCAGAGCTGTTCCCATGTAAAGGGGTCAACATAAACTTTACCTGTTTTGTTGTTATTCTTGGGTTTCTTCCTTTATGTATGCTGCATAGATCTTCATGAGGCCTCTGCCCATCAAATCTAAACTTTATTAATTTGGATAAAATCCATAGTTTCTTTCCTCCTGTTGAAACAAAGGCAAAGCCGGCACACACCTTTGATCCCAGCAATCACGAAGCAAAGGCAGGCATGTGAGTTTGAGGCCAGCCTGATCTACAGAGCTAGTTCCAGGACAACCAGAGCTGCACAGAAAAACCCTGACTTGAAAAACCAAAAAGAATAAACCAACTAAAATGAAAAAAAAGGGCAAAACCTCTTCCCCAACAAAACACATTTCTTGCCTTCCATTCTGAAGTTATAATATCCTTAAAACTGGCTGTTCTAATTCCTAAGGGTTTTTCATAACCCAGTGTCTCTCAGCAGTTGTGTTGTCTGTCTCATTGACATTTAACAAATTTAAAGTCAATAAGGCATTATTTAATCTATGGGAGATCCCATATCCCCCTTTTGTTCTTTGAACGTGTCCTTTCAAGTGTAGTTATTTTTTACAATTATCTAACCTGTAGGTACGTAAGCTATATCTGTAACATTTTCTATGCCATATTGTTTAAAATGTTGTTGCGCTTTCCTGGATTGGCTACACATGATGGATTATCATCAGCTTCGCTCTGTAGAGGCCTCTCCAAGACGGCCATCACCTGTAATAAGTGTACAATCTCAGAGTCGGCCTTTTCAGAACTGAGGGCAGAAGCCCATTGGAATTCTGAATATGGATCAGCAGTATGATGTATTAACACATGTACATATTTTAATTTTTCAAACTCTACAAGATAAGTGATGTCATGTATGACATCACTCGAAGATGACTTTCATCTGGAAGTACCTTTTTGGCTGCCCTCATAGGTTCCAGACTGTATTCTTTTTTTTTTTTAAAGATTTATTTATTTATTATATGTAAGTACACTGTAGTTGTCTTCAGACACACCAGAAGAGGGCATCAGATCTTGTTACAGATGGTTGTGAGCCACCATGTGGTTGCTGGGATTTGAACTCAGGACCTTTGGAAGAGCAGTCAGTGCTCTTAACCCCTGAGCCATCTCACCAACCGACTGTATTCTTCTGAAGTTCTCTATTCTGATGAAGCCACTTTCTCTGATCTATGGCCTCCATCCTAGCATTAAATTTTTGGTTGTCTCTTTCTCTAAGTCTACCTTCTCTCTGATCTCTCTTTAAAAGGAGATATAAAATTGTAATTGTTACTGAAAAATAATTATTTGTATTTGGAAAAGCAAGACAAACCATATGGGATCCAGATGTGCTGTGTCATTGAGTTTCTCTCCATTTTTACCATAGAAAATATTTTTCTTTTTTCAAGCTCTAATTCTTTCCTTCCTTCAGAGACTTTCCCCCTATGACTTTCTATATTCGATTTCTTTTCAGCACTTAGCACAATTTCAAAGATAACTACCTGGTCAGAGGCTTGTGTCTGGGCTTGGATGTCTTTTCTGTTGGCCCCGGTGCTCCTTCCGTGGTTCAGTTAGCACCCTGTTGTTGGTGCCCAGCAATGTCCACTCATCTTGGTCTAGGGTTTTCCAACCCTGGCCAGGCCTCCCTGACCCATCACGCTTCTTCGCAGCTTCAGGCCTTCACCTGCAGGCACCTGCAGGTAGTCTCAGGCCCACATGCCCTACCACACTGGGCATCGAGCTGGGGATGCAGTCGGCCCGGACTGGTCTGCTATTTCCCATGGGCCTTTGGCTTCCCAGAGCAGCACGTGCCCTGAGGATCTGGTTCCCCCATCTATCAACTGCTCACAGCACCCCCTGTCCCCAGCAGCCAGCCACACTGCACCTCAAGGGGGAAAGTGGCTGGCGTCTCCACATACAGCCTCTCTGCAGCTTCCTGCCCACCCTGTCCGCTGGACTTGAGCTGCTCCGCTCACAGCTCACACAGCAGTCTGCCCACCACCACAGAATGGCTAAACCGCCCTTCCCCGTGGCGTCTCGGGCTCTAAGCCTAGATTCTAAGAACGTTAGGTGCCAATTATAACTTTGGGCTTTTCCACCCACACACAGTTCCCAAATAACAACTCAAAGGCTTAATATTATTAATACATTCCTAGGCCATAAGCTAGCTCGTTCCCCAGCTAACTCTTAAGTTAATATCCCATTTATTCTAACCTGAGTTCAGCTACGTGGCTGGCTTCCTCTCCTCAGCTTCTTGTTCCCACGTCCTCCGTGTTCGAGTGGTAAAACAGCCACCTGCCTAGCTCTCTCTCCACTGGAAGTCCCGCCTTCTAATCCTGCCTCAGTTTATTGACCATCAGCTTTGTATAGACAGGTGGTGCTTCCACACAGTACACAGGAGATTAGCCCTGCATCACCTGGAAACAAGGCTTGCTAGAAGTCTAGAAGCCCATGTAAGTTTGCGGGTCAGCTAACCTGGGAGGGATGTCTCAGTGGTAGAATGGAGAGATCCTGCCTCAAAAACTAGGTGGAAAATACGGGACTGGAGGGATGGTTCAGGGTCAAGAGCATTAGCTGTTCTTTCAGATGACCAGGGTTCAATTGGCCACACCCACGCAGCAGCTCTCAACTGTCTATACCTCCAGTTCTAGGGCATATACTGCCCTCTTTCTGTCTCTATTGGCACCAGACATTTATGTGGTACACATATATACATACAGGAAAACAAATGTACACATAAGATAATTTAAGAACAACAACACAAGATGGGAGGAGAGAACTGACCCACAGGAACATACAACCCACAAGTACATACAACCCACAGGAACACACAACCCACAAGTACATACAACCCACAGGAACACACAACCCACAAGTACATACAACCCACAGGAACATAGGGCACCGTTTGCCTGCCTGGCCTGCATCCTACCCTACGCAGAACAATCTGCAAGGTTCCAGGTGTGACTTCATGTCCTTCTCATTCGTTCTGGGAAGCAGCAAATGTCCTCCTGATTAGCCTGTAGCTCCGTAGTAGCCAGTGCTTATGCACGCTTCTTAAGGTTGAAGAGTGTTCTATTGGTTATGCAGTGAGTAGCCCCTAGGCTCCAAACTATCACTTATTTTTACTACGGGTTCCTTTCCCTGTTGTTCACTTGTTCTTAATCTTCCTTCACAGTCGCTTTATCCTGTTTTTTCATGTATATGTATGTATGTATGTATATATTTATATATGATTTTTCTTCTGTATTATGATTTTCTATGTAATATATATGATTATATAATTATATGGCAAAATATATAGAGATATGATTTTTTTTGAGAAAGGATCTCTCTATGTCCTAGAATTGCTAAGTAGACCAGGATATCCTCAAATTCACCAAGATCTGCCTGTGCCTCCTGAGTGATAGAATTAAAGTTGTGTACCACCACACTCTGTATATTTACATTGTGTGTGTGTGTGTGCGCGTGCGCGCGTGTGCCACCATGCTGATGGAGGTAAGCGTCTTTTCTGCCCTTTCACCACGTGGGGCCGAGGGACTAAGCTCAAGTGACCCACTTTCACTTGCAGGACCACCTTGCTGTCCTTCTATTAAGTTGTTCAATACTAGCTGGAGGGCCTGGCGAGACAGCTCCAATGTTAAGATCACTCGTTGTCCTTATAGAGAACCCAGGCTGCTGTCTGGCCTCTCTCTGCCTGGCTGTTGAGTCATAACCACCACCAGAAGATGGCAAGAACACAGCCACTGGAACCGGTCAGCCAATAGCCTTGAGCAAGTTACTAACTTCTAAGCCTCAATTTTCTCATCAGTAAAATGGGCATAATAATTATCTGCAAAGCCAGGCTAATGCCAACCTTGGGTTTCCCACATGGCAGTTAGAGAGATGAAATGCAATAAATGCATGTGAAAGCAACTTGTGAACCAGAAAGCTGCTCACACCAGTAGCTATTACTAAGATGTCGTGAGAAGTAAGTGCCTGGGAAAGAGTCTATTGACTTTCCTTTTTAAGATTATGTTTGATGTATTTATTATTTGTGTGCGCGCGCACATGCAGGCATGTGTGTGTGGATTGTGCCGCTCAGAGGACAACTTTTGGGAGCTGACTCTCTCCCTTCCCAGTGTCTTCACATTCCCCTCCACCCTTAGGCTGTGCTTCAGGCCAGTCGGCCACCTATGAGAAGGCTGGCTTTCCCAACTCCTGGACCATTTCCTAGATCACCTCTACTATTTCTGTGCGTTGTTACATCTGTTTATTCATTTGTACTTCGTATTACCTTTCTGAGCCTGCCAACCCTGTCACAGGATGGCACTCTGGCACTCCGGCATGCTTCCTGTACTGCCTGCCTTGTTCTCAGTGTCTTAGAGAGGCAGGATCACACTGAGCTCCTCCTGGCATCATGAGTTTTAGGGGTCTGTACCCTGATACCAGACACTTACAGTGTCAGGTCCAAGGAGTTCTCACCTGAGGAGAGAGCAAACCTGTCTCCACATAGATCTCCCTCCCCCTCCCTCTCCCCATCCCTTTTTCCCTCTCCCGCTCCCCCCATCCCCCTCTCCTCTTCCCTCCCCCTCCCCCTCCTCTCTCTCTGATACAGGATTTCTCTCTGTAACCCTGGATGTCCTAGAACTCACTCTGTAGACCAGGCTGACCTGGAACTCAAATGTCTACCTGCCTCCTGAGCGCTTGATTAAAGTCATGCACCACCACTGCTTGGCAAACTCTTTTTTTTTTTTTTTTAAAGATTTGTTTGGCCTGGCAGTGGTGGCGCAGGCCTTTAATCCCAGCACTTGAGAGGCAGAGGCAGGCAGAATTCTGAGTTCAAGGCCAGCCTGGTCTACAGAGTGAGTTCCAGGACAGCCAGGGCTACAAAGAGAAACCCTGTCTCAAAAAAACAGAACAAAACAAAACAAAAAACCAAACAAATAAACAAACAAATAAATAAAATAAAAGGATTTATTTGTATTTTTGTGTGCATTGGTGTTTTGACTGCATGTATGTCTGTGTGAGGGCATCAACTCCCCTGGAACTGGAGTTACAGACAGTTGTGAGCTGCCATGTGGGTGCTGAGAATTGAAACCAGGTCTGCTCTGGAAGAGCAGCTAGAGCTCCTAACCCAGAGGCTCCTGGCCTCTAGTCCCCTCTCACTCACCGCCCAGCAGGGGCATCAGCCAAGCTGCTTTCATTGTCTTTTATGTATAACTGCAGTAACTTTAACACTCTGGAAGCAAGAGATGAAAGTTGAGTCTCTTCCGGTTTCCGGTCTAGACTTCCTGGGGCTTGGTGAGGTATATCTATAATCCCAGTATTTGGGAGGCAGAGGCAGCAAGACAAGAAGTTCAATATCATCTTTGGGCTCTCAGACAGCTTAAGGCCAGCTTGGGCTGCGTGAGATAGACACCCAAAGCCAAACAACAATAGTAACCTCACAAGATCTAGGCTTTCGTATCAATACTTAAGCAAGTAAGCATCAAATTCAACCTGCCTTCTAGACTTATTTTTGAGACTGAACCTGTCTCTCCCTCCCTTCTTCTCTCTCTTTCAGTAGCCCTGGCTCTCCTAGAACTCCCTGCCTCTGCCTCCTGAGTGCTATGATCAAAGGTGTGCGCCACCACACCTGACTCTGGCCTTTTTTATTTTTTTTAAGATTTATTTATTTATTGTAATTACACTGTAGCTGTCTTCAGAAGAGGGAGTCAGATCACGTTACGGATGGTTGTGAACCACCATGTGGTTGCTGGGATTTGAACTCCGGACCTTTGGTAGAGCAGTCGTCGGGTGCTCTTACTCACTGAGCCATCTCACCAGCCCTGGCCTTTTCTTTTCTTTAAACATAGTTGCCTTCTCATTCACCCTCCACCCTGAAGCCCTTGGATGACAGCATAGCACGACCATTGCGTCCACAGCCATCTACTTGCACAGTCTACCTACTGAAGCAAAGCCAGACAGATTGAAGCCGCATACTTCCTTAATATTAGTCTATCACCTGAGCTTTGCAGATTGTTTGAATACACAGATTCATATCTGTGGTTTTGGAGAGACTTTTGTTTTTTCACTAAAGATTGTCTTACAAATTAATCTCCCTGGGGGGTGGGGTGGGGTGGGGTGGGGAGGGGATGGAAACTGCAGGCAGGAAGCAATATATGAGAGAATAAAAAATGTACACACACAAAGGTAAATGTGTGCTATAAATGTCAGACATTGATCTTTGGAATGCTATGCAGTTAAGATGCAGATATTAATCCCAGCCAGGGCTATACAGAGAGACCCTGTCTTGAAAAACCAAAAAAAAAAAAAAAAAAGCATATATTTAAAAAAATCTCTGTGTCCACTCCTTTTCTCTGAGGAGACAGGATTTCCTATACAGTTGAAGCAATGCTAAATGCTAGGATTGCAGGCAGGCACCAAGCCTGATCCTTTACTGTTTTGTTTTGAAACTAGGTCTCACTGTGTAGCCCAGGTCGGTCTCAAACTGATGATCCTCCTGTTTCGGCTTCCAGATTGCTAAGATTACGGGTGTGTACTAGGATCACAGGTGGGTGCTAAGTTCAAGTTTGCTCTCTATCTGCGCTGGAATTTCCTTGTCTGAGCTCACTGTCCATCGAGGGGTCCACATTGGCCATATGTCTGTGTCCTTCCTTCCTCAGTGCTGCTGGAGATGGGCCAGATACCGGCAAAGAAGGGTCAGCTCTGAATGTGCACTGGCAGCCCCTGTGTCTGAGGAACTGGTTGGTATCGCTCTGTCCCAGGAGCATACAGATAGATGGGATGGGGAATAGATACTTGATGCAGGGACGGGCATGCTTGTCAGTGAATGGGCTTTCACGTAGTTTCCAGTGAAGCAGGATACTGTGCCCAATATATAGCCGTCACCATGTATGTCATCACTACATAACCCCTAAACAGTCTCATGTAGAACTGCCATGTGCCTGGGGGACAGCCTCACATTGTCTTCCTGAAGGGTGACAGCCCTGGCTAGGCCGTTGTGACTTGTGATCAGTCATAGCTTGTCACTGGCCAGCTCGTCCTACATGCTCCTTGTTTTGGTCACCTCAGGTTTTCCACAGATCAAGGGCAAACCTGCTGCTGTAGGGTTTCCTATAAGCCACACTTGAACTTTGGATTCACGATTACTGAGTGGTATGCCACACCCTGCCTTTCCTGCCAGGCGGTTTACCTTTGTCCCCTCTGTCTGCTGGGGATTTCCAGAGCTCTGTTTTCAGGAGACCACTGGCTCCTTCTGGTGCTTAGAAACGCAGAACAAAAAGAGACCAGGCCAAAAGCAAGGGCTTAAGATGCGGAGGGACGGGAGACAACCAGAACATCTGGGGCATAAAGTGAGACTCTGTCTTAAAAAAAAAAAAAAATATATATATATATATATATATATATATATATATATATATATTTTTTTTTTTTTTTTTTTTTTTTTTTTTTTTTTTTTTGGTTTTTCAAAACAGGGTTTCTCTGTATATAGCCTTGGCTGTCCTGGAACTCACTCTGTAGACCAGGCTGGTCTCGAACTCAGAAATGCACCTACCTGTGCCTCCCAAGTGCTGGGATTAAAGGCATGTGCCACCATGCCCAGCTCAAAATAATTTTAAAACATTTTGTTGAGGTATCTTCAGCTGGCATGGTGGCACATGTCTTTAATCTCAGCTTTTGGGAGGTAAGAGGCGGGAAGATGAGGTTCTAGGCCAGCCTTAGCTGTGTAAAGAGTTTCAGAAGGCTGGACAGATGGTTTGACAGTTCAAAGGCCTTTTCTGAACAACCAGAAGGACCAGAGTTTGGATGTCAGCACTCAGGTTACAAACACGATGCCCACAGCCCCGACTCAAGGAGAGTGGAGGCAGGATTGCTGGGGCCTCTGCCTTCCAGGCCAGCTGAGAAAGCACAAGTCCCGGGTTCAGGGGAAGTCCCTTCCTCATAGGAACAGCCAACAAACAATACAGGAGAATAGGAGCACGGGGAGACCTGAGGCCCTTTCTGACTTTTATTTATTTATTTTTAATAGACAGGGTTTCTCTGTGTAGCCTTGGCGCTCGTAGCACTAGCTCTGTAGACCATGTTGGCCTCCAACTCCTAGAAATCTACCTGCCTCTCTGCCTCTCTAGTGTGTGTCACTACTGCTTGGCCTTTTTCTGACCTTTCATATCTATAGGAGCAGGGACCAGCACAGATACACACCAGCACATGCAATTTCCCTCTCACACACAAAGAAGTAAGCTGATTTATTTGTTTTTATTTTTATGTGGGTTGGGTGTTTTGCCTGCCTGTGTATATGTCTGTGCACCACAGCGTATACCTGACGCCCACAGAAGCCAGAAGAGGACATCAGATCCCCTGGAACTGGAGTTGCAAATTTTTGGTTGTGCCAATAAATTCTTTATTTTAAAGAAGCTTTCCAGGGGTTGGCAAAGAGGTTCAGCAGGTAAGGCACTCACTGCATTGCTGCCTAAGCCACGTGACCTGATCCCTGCAACCTGTGCAATGGCAGAGGGAGACCAGAACACGTGTTCCAAGGCAGTGTTTGGCTTTGTGGTCCTGGGGATGAACCCGGGGCTTGCAGGTGTCAGGCACGAAGTTATTCTTCTAACTGCCATCCTGTCTTATATTCCATTTAACTTGTTTAATATTTGGGTTCCAAGGCAATCCCAGATGATGAAACTATCTACTTATAACTAGAACAGACAAGTTGTATCAAGTCCCATACATAATGTTTACAGTGTATCTATACTGGGGTTGGGGGTGGGGGGACTAAGGTATGTATCTAGGCAGAGGTCACATTATTTTCCCGAAGCAGGTACCTATCTCATCAAAAGATGATTTAGTCAGTCAAAACTTAAACCTTCGAGGCCCATGCCTTTAATCCTAGCACTCAGCAGGCAGATCTCTGAGTTCTGGTCTACCAGAGTGAGTTCCAGGACAGCCAGAGCCACACATAGAAACCCTGTCTCTAAAACCAAGACAAAAGCACAACAAAAAAGTTAAAATAGTAAATTTTATTTTACTTTCCCCTCCTACCGATAGCACTGGGTAGGCTAGGTGATCCTCTGTCTCAGCCTCTGAGTAGCTGGGCTATCCCCTGGCTGGCCTGGAGCTATCCATGTAGACTGGGCCTGCCTCACTCAAACTTTTAGAGATCTGTCTGCCTCTGTCTCCTGAGTGTTGGAATTAATGAGTACCCCATTATGCCAGGACAAACCTCAGCCATCATTGTATTTTACCTAAAAATTGGGGAATAAAACTATTACCAAGGTTGGGTGCGTTTACACATGCCTATCAGTCCAGCTACTTGGTGACAGAGGCGGGCTTGCTTGAGCCTGGAAACTCAAGTATAGCCTGCACATGCATGAGGGTGTTTTGCCTGCATGTCTGTCTGTGCACCATGTGTGTACCTGATGCCCTCCAAGCCAGAAGAGGGCTTTAGATGCCCAGGAACTGGGGTTCCAGACAGTTATAAGCCACAGTGTTAATGCTGGGAGCCAAGTGAGACCTCAGAAAGAGCAGATAATTCTCTTAAACACTGAGCCATCTCTCCAGGTTCCTGCCCCCCGCCCCAGCTTTGAGTCAGTGTTTGTGTAGTCCCAGCTAACTTGGAAGTCACTATGTAGACCAGGCTAGCCTGGAACTCACAAAGATCTGCCTGCCTCTACCTACCTAGTGGTGAGAGTGGTTGTATAGCACCATGCTGGGCCACCCCATAGTCTGTTTTTGTTTATTTCAGGATGAGGTTTGTCTATATAGCCTTGGCTGTTCTGGAACTTGGTCTATAGACCAGGTTGGGTTTGAACTCAAAGAGATTTGCCTGCCTCTCCACCCTGAGCACAGAGATTAAAAGACTATGTGAGGCCTCCACCACTGGTTGTCTCACATAGTCTTATGAATAACAAGAAGTATCTTTGGGGGCCCCCTCAAGCTGATAGGGATATAGAAAAAAAACATGGGGTACAGTTTTAAGTGCTGGGGCATGGTTTGGTACTAGTAGGCCTGGCCTGAGATGAGTCTTGCTTCATTCCCCAGCTCCTGTGGTATGGGAGGGCAATGTGCCACAGTACTGTGGGAACCGGGGAGCATAACTGGTAATCATTTATTGTGTAATGAGCTTGAGTGTCTGACTCTAATGCTAGGAATGCTGGTGACCAGGGGCTCTACAAAGGCCCGGGCTGTCAGCTTACCGCATGGCCACAGTGGAGGCGGCAGGGAGGGAAGCTTCCAGAACATGGCCTGCTCCTTGCACTGTGTGGAAGAGGGAACCTAGTGTCCAGAAGATAGGCCGTGGGCTCTCTCCCGGTCTAAAGGGCTGTGGGTGTGGAGCCTGGGGGACGTGCCTCTGCTTAGGGATAGTCACATGCTTTCTTCCCTGGGAAAGGGTGGTCTTTAATTCCCTGAGACTGGGGCCTGACTTAGTTTTCATTCCTACCTTACAAAATCTGCTGTCTGCAGCCACAACTGACTTAGTTTAATAATGAGCAATTGACTTTTGTTTTTGGTCCCAGGGAACCGAGATACACTGGAACGCAGGTGCTCTTAGCAGGAACTTGTTGAGTTCATGGCTAACTATACAACGCTGGCCGGGGACAAAGTCTGGGCAAGAAACACCCCTGTAGAATGAATCCAAGGATCTAGGTTGGGCTGTGTTTGGATTACAAAAAATAAATAAATATATGTGTCTGATGTGAGTGCGGTCACATGTGCCTTGTCATGCATGAAGGTGAGAGAACAAGTTTCAGGAGTCAGCTTTTGTCCTCCTCCTTGTGGAGGCAGGCTCTGTTGTTGTTTCTGCTTGACTGTGTACTCCTGACAGGCCGGCCCAGGCCTCGCATCCGCCATAGGCATGCTGGGATTCCAAGTGCATGTTGCCCTATGTGGCTTTACATTTTTGTTTTGGTTGGGGATCTTGCTTAAATAAACAGCTATCAGGGGCAGGCCATCCTAAGGAAGGGGAAGGGCATCACTGGAAATAAAGATGGCCTTAGACATTACCGAGTAAAGGTTTGTAGGGTTCCTGACAGCAGGGACTTGAGTGTCTAGAGCCAGGTCTGGGAACTGCATAGATGAAGACAGATTTTGTGCTGTTCCTTGAAGGAGCTCCAGGGTTCCTCGCTCTGCAGGGCCTGTTTATCACCTGCCCTTCTCCAGCTTCACTCTTCAGTCCCCTCCCTGCTTCTTCTCACAGGGTAACAGCAGAACTTCCCCACTGGGCCTCTTCCAAGCTTTTCACCCCCATAAAAACATGAGAAGCTGGGGGATAGGATTAGGTTGGGGCTGGCAGCTATAGGTGCTATGTCAGGCTACAAGAGGTCCCTGAAGCAGCCCAGGTAGCAGGCTAAGGAGGCAGAGGAGGCTTTTAAGCAGAAACAAAGCGAAGTGCGGTGGATCTCACAGCTCTTGTCCAGCACCAAAAGCAGAAGCAGGCAGATCTCAAGGCCAGCCTGGTTTACAGAGTGAGTTCTAGGACAGCCAGGGCTGCCCAACAAGCCACTGTGCTTGCCTCTCCCTACTCCAGGGCAGTGGGAGGGCGCCTCTCTGTAGGAGCTATGCATAACAGCCTAACAGGAGCCACGGGGCCCATCTCCAAAACTAGTTAAACAGGAAAAAGAACTATGTAAAATTAATTTCAGTAGTGCGTTTTACTCAAAGCAACATATCTAAAATACTATGTCATGTCTAACATGACATGTTAGACATTTACATTTCTTTTTTTCTTGTAAGATATTTTAGATCATCTCTTAGTTTTAAGACTTTGAAATCCCAGGCCTGTTTCTTACCATAATGGCACATGCCAATCTGGACTTTGTTCCGTGTAAAGATGTGTCTGTTACCTGTCTCGGTGGCAGCAGAGATCCCAACCTTTGCTCAGCTCCAACCAACTGTAACTTGTGGTCAGAAGCACTGGTGACAAATTAGTCCTTTAGGGAAAAAAAAACGTATAAAAGCAGACACTTAAACTCATGTTTCCTTCTGTGTCTTTCTTTCTTTTTTTTTTTTTTTAATTAGGTATTTTCCTCATTTACATTTTCAATGCCATCCCAAAGGTCCCCCATACCCACCCCCCTGTGTCTTTCTTTCTTTTCATTCTTTTTTAAAGATTTATTCATTTATTTTATGTATATGAGTACACACTGTAGCTGTACAGACGGTTGTGAGCCTTCATCTGGTTGTTGGGAATTGAATTTAGGACCTCTGCTCCCTCTGGTCGGCCCGCTCCCTCAGCCCTTATGATAAATAAGTTCACTGTAGCTGACTTCAGACACCCCAGAAGAGGGCGTCAGATCTCATTATGGGTGGCTGTGAGCCACCATGTGGTTGCTGGGATTTGAACTCAGGACCTTTGGAAGAGCAGTCAGTGCTCTTACCTGCTGAGCCATCTTACCAGCCCGTGTCTTTTTACTTTCAATGTAGTGGGGTTTTTGTTTGTTTTGTTTAAAGACAGGGTCTCACTGTGTAACCCAGCTGTCATGGGACTTCTTGTGTCGACCAGGCTGACCTAACTGAGGTCCACCTGCATGTTTCTAAAGTAAAGGGATTAAAGATGTACAGCATCATGGCTCCTTTTGTTTCTTAAGTAAAGTTTTAATTTATTCATTGTCTGTATGCATGAGTGACACGCCATGTGTGTGGCTAGAGGATGTGAGTGAGTTGATTCTTTTCTTTTCCCACGTGACGGGGATGGATACTGGGCTGTCAGACTCACTGGGTCAAGCACCGTAACCGGCTGAGCCACCTTGCGTTTGACTCTTCTGCTTCCAAGCTGGGGTCGGAGTGATGATGGGCTGCTTGCTCTCACTGGGCACAAGTGCTGTGTAAGCTCCCACAGGCTTTTTACATACAGTAGGGTGTCTGTCAGAGATGGAGTTATAGGCCCTGCCCTTGTGAGCCACTTGTTCTGAGCTCTGGGATCCCAATTTCATTCCTCTCCAAGAGCAGCAAGCGGTCTTAACCACTGAGCCATCTCTCCAGCCCCCTCCGGCTTCTTTTTTAAGGGCGCAGATTCCAGTTAAGAGATATTTGATCTCAACTGGCCACAGGAGTGCCCTCCTATAATCAAGGGAGACTCATGAGTTTGGACTATCCAGAGCATTGGTCAACCTTGGGGGGCGAAACCCTTTTTTTTGGGGTGTGTATATGCGTCAAGTGACCCTTTCACAGGGATTGCCTAAAACTATCAGAAAACACAGATATTTACATTATAATTCATAACAGAAGCAACGCTAGTTATGAAGTAGCAACAAAATATTGTGATTGAGGGTAATCACACCATGAGGGACGGTTAAAGGGCCACAGCACTAATGCTTCCTATAAAGGTTGAGAACCACTGCTCTAGAGTTTGAGACCAGCCTCAATTATGGAGGGAGACTCTAGTTATCTGCCTCTAAGTGCTATCAGCCAGAGGTGTAAGCTTTAACACACAGCATACATCTTAGGCAAGCACACTATCAATGTTGTCGTGTCCCGCCGCCCCTCCCCCCCTGTGCAGCTGAGAGGCTGGTCTTGAGCTCCTGAGCCATCTGCTTCCAAGTGCTAGGACCACAGGTGTGTACCGCGAGGCCTGAATACAGACTCACTTTTTTTTTTTTTTTGGTTTTTCGAGACAGGGTTTCTCTGTATAGCCCTGGCTGTCCTGGAACTCACTCTGTAGACCAGGCTGGCCTCCAACTCAGAAATCTGCCTGCCTCTGCCTCCCTGTGGAGAGCCGTGCTGCGAGCAATCGCCATTATAAGATGGTGCTGGCCTCCGCTGTGCCTAACTAGTAAACAAGCCTTGTACACAGGTGGTGCGAGAGTGAACTCACTCCCAGTCACTCCCATTATCGGGGCATAATAGTGGGGTGATGGGCGAGCAACGAATGAGGAGCTGTCACGCCATATCAGGTGCTGAAACGTCACGCTGTGGGCTATAAAAGCGGCGCCATTTTCCCGGTTCGGGGTCTTCCTGAAGAAGTAAGCAATAAAGCTTTTGCCGTGGAAGATTCCAGTTTGTTGCGTCTTTCTTGCCGGTCAAGTGGGACGCAATACCTCCCAAGCAAAGGTGTGCGCCACCATGCCCGGCTCTAGCCCACTTTTTTAAAAAAACAAACAAAAAAATCTCTGGGCTGGGACAATGGCACAGCAGCAGGTAAAACATGAGTATTTTTAAAAAAGATTTATTAATGTATATGAGTACACTGTAGCTGTCCTCAGACACACCGGAACAGGGCATCAGAACTCACCAGAGATGGTTGTGAGCCACCATGTGGTTGCTGGGAACTGAACTCAGGACTTCTGGAAGAGCAGCTAGCGCTCGAGCCATCTCTCCAGCCCTGGAGTCTATGATCCTTGAAACATTAAAGTTCGAAGGAGAGAACTAACTCCACAAAGAGGTCCTCTGCCTTCCCACACAATATACACACAGTACACTCCAGCAGACAGCTTTTCTTTATGTAGGCGCTCATGTATTTTACAGGTTTCACATCCTCTTCGTCCCATGTTGATGAAATTGACACCATCTGTTGTTCCTGTTTACCCAGGAAAATAACCAAAAGTTGAAGTGTCCATGGTTACAAGGACAGCTACTCATCACAAAGCTGGAATTTTGAACAGGGGCAGGGCAGTTTTTATCATACCATGTCCTCTAAACTCTGTATTTGCTTCAAATAGGGAAGAAAGGTCACCTCTAAGGTCCCATCACTCCGGGATGTGCAATCCCATGATTTCATAATCTGTGCTCTGTAAAGACTTTGTTTATACAGACAAACAAAACAAAACACCCAAACCCTCTACAGAACTATTTCCAGGAAGGCCAGGGCTCCACAGAGAAAACTTGTCTCAAACAAACAAACAAAACCCCAAAAGTCAAAAACAAAACAAAACAAAGAAGTATAAATATTGATTTTAGTCACTTAGCTTTTCTGGTTCACAAATACACAGAT
Organism: Mus musculus; assembly: GCF_000001635.26. NCBI lineage: Eukaryota > Metazoa > Chordata > Mammalia > Rodentia > Muridae > Mus > Mus musculus. The sequence goes on along the minus strand of NC_000074.6, from coordinate 123,043,821 downwards.
GCTCTTTAAATAGGACAAGGCTGGAAGTTTGACTACTTAAAACTTTTTTTTTGTAGATTTTTTTCTGTGCAGAAGCGTATTTTTTTTCTGTGTATATGTATGTGTACTAGTGCATGTTTGGGGAGCCCCTAGACAATGTTAGATCTTCTAGAACAGGAGTTACAGATGCCGGGAATCGAACCCAGATCCTCTGGAAGAGCAGCCAGTGAGTGCTTTTGACCGACAGGTCATCTCCCCAGGTCCCATTTACTTTAAAAGATTTATATGTAGTCTATATGTGTGAGTACTCTACTCGGGTGTGAGTTCCTGAAAAGTCAGAAGATGTCAAGTCCTCTGAAGGTGGCTGTGAAGCTGTCTGAGGTGGGTGCCGAGAAGGGCAGCACGTGCTCTTAGCCGCCGAGCCATCTCTCCAGCCCTGGTTACTTGTTATTTTATATTTTATTATATTATGAAATTGGCTTTCACTGTGTAGCCCTAGCTGGCCCGGAACTCAGAGATCCAGCCTGCCTCTGCCTAAGTACCGGGATAAAAAGCCTATACCAACATATCAGACTCGTCACAATTACTTTATGCATTTTTCTGAGACAAAGGTTTCATGGAACTCAAATCTTGAACTCGAAATGTTCACAACAATGTACTCTGAGCTCCGGATACGCCTGTCTCGGTCACTACAGCGCTGGGATTCGAATTTTTAGCTCGTTTGCAAACCAAATCACTACTAACGCAAACCATCATTAAACTTTTTCCGCGTTCTGTAAATTCAAACAATCAGGCACATGACGATGCGACTTTGCTGCCTAGCTCTGAGGTTCGTCAACCTTTTTTTTTGTTGTTGTTGTTGTTTCATGAACCATCGCGGTGAAGTTCTGGAGCCGGGGAAGGGAGGCGGCTGAAGCGCGCGCGGTGTCTAAGGAAACCTCCGGGCAGAGTCTGGAGCTCACCACATCCCGGTTGCTAACGTGGCTCACGGGACTCGGAGCGAAGCGCAGTCCAGGAACACCTCCAGGAAAGAGCCGGATCGCGGGTGGGGGCCGAGGCCGCCTTTCTCCTTCGCGGCCATCATCCCGGCTGCCTTTGCTCCTGCAAGAGCCTCCTGCCGGCTAGAGACACACATTCTCGAAGCTCACACAGGCTCACAGGCGACACACGACCTCGCGTCCGCAGCGCAAGGCCAGCCGGTACAAGCCGGCTCCCACCTTCTGGCTCCTTCGACAACAACCTTGTTTCCAGACCGCGGCCTCATCACTTCCGGCACCGAGTAGGGCCAATCGTCGTGTCCCGTGGCAGGGAGGTCAGCCAATCCAGCGGCTTTCTCCGCCTGGGTCTCCTACGCACGGATGCCAATCATTCCCGGACGTCTCCCTAGCGCCGCCCCGTGCCTGTTACGGAAGCCGTCGGGCCGTCTGAGCCCTTTCACCCCGGCATCGCATTTCCTCTCCGACGTGACGTAAGCGGCCCCTGCCGCTCTGCGGGGCGGGCCAATGGCGGTGGCGGATACGGCGAGCCAATGGGCGGGAGGCTCTCATGCGGCCGGCGCCCGCCGCAGCCACCGCTGGGTCCTGGAGCCAGAGGCCGCCCGCGACAGAGCGCGATGGACCGAGGGCCCCAGCCGGGGAGGCGCCGCGGCGGAGTCCGCGGCCAGACGCCCCCGCAGTAGCGTCCGCGCGAGCGCCGCGGCCCCGCGTGAGCTCCTGCACGCCGAGGGCGGGCTTGCATCCCGCCGGCCCCGCACTCGCCGCAGCCTCCAGCCCGCGCGCCGACGCCGCCTTCCCGCCCGGGCCGCGCGGCCCGGGAAACGCGGCCGCGGGCTGCATGGGCAGCGCCCGCGCCCCGCCGCCGTTCCGCCGCGGAGCCGCGTCGCCCTCGGAGCCGGGTGAGAGGCGCCGGGGACCTGGGGGGTGGTGGTCGGGGAGGGCGTCGGGCGTTCCTGCGGCCTTGCGGCCTGCAGGCCTCCTCCGCTGCCCGCCGCCGCGGGTGCCCCGGGGCGGGCCGTGCGCCGCGAGAGGCCGGTCGGTGGGCCGCGGGGGTCCTGCGAGCGACCATGAGGGGCCGAGGGCGGGCTCCGAGGCCGGCCTCGGGGCGTCCCGGGGGTCGGGCGGCCGAGAGAGGCTAAGGAAGGGCTCCGGGGTGGGCTGTGGCGGCCGTGAGGACCGAGGGCGGGCCTTGAGCGAGGGTCGATGGTGCGTTAGTGGGTCCCGGGACGCTGTGAGGACGACGGCGGGCTCCCGGGAGTCCCTGGGGTCCTCAGTGGCGCGGGGCGCCGACCTCTGACCCTCGGGAGGGGCTCCGTCGCCGGGCTGGTGGTAGTTGTTATTCCCAGCGTCCCTATTATTATCGTGTTTTGAAATGGGAGCAGGCGGCCCTCGGGCTGCGAGCCGAGCCGGAGGGGGCGGGCGAGCCGGGGACCTGGAGCTGCGGGGTGCGGAGGCGCGCAGGCCCGAGTGGGGGCAGGAATGCGGGGCGGCGGGGGGCGTCTGGGGGAGGGGAAGGCGGGACTCGGGGGGGAGAGTGGGAGGAAAGCGGTGTAGGCGACGGCTGCAGGAGCAGCCTTTGGCCTCAAGGAACAATGTGAGACGTTGCCTGAAATGTTAATTTCCGTTCCTCATTTCATCATCCCCTGGCAAGGCGGTAGCTGCGAGAGTGTGTGTGCGTGTGTGTGTGTGTGTGTGTGCGTGTGTGTGTGTGCGCGCGCGCGCCCGTGTGTGTGTGTACGTGTGTGCAGGGTTGGCCCTGCCACATGGATCTAGCCCCTTCACAGACGGATGTGCGGTTCAGTTCCTATGTATGTGGCTTGGTGTGGAGTCTCATTTTTTTTCTCAAGGCCTTGTCTTTACCTGGTGCTCCTGTAGGTTTTTCTGTTTTTGTTATGTTTCTGGAAAGCTCGTCTGGGGTTTGGAAGACTGGTGAAGGTTAAGCTGGTTCACAGGAAGGCTGTATGCTCCGAAATCTAGTTACATGTGTATAGTTCTCATGTTTCACAGTGGTTTCTGCAGTCGTGAGAAGTTTTACACCCACTTGAGAAAACTGGGCAGTTTTACAAATTTTCCGGTAGAAAAATTTGGTTTTTGTACCTATTTGGTGAGTTTTCTGTGGTCCTTTGAACACTTTCCATTCAACACGTTCTTCCATTCAACTACTGAATAGAAGTGCACATTTGTACGTAAAATTTTACTTAGGCTGTTGGGTTGCCTATGAGGGATAAGGAGACTTAACTCAGCAAAGACTGTAGGTGATAATGGGTTGTGGAGAAAGCTATGGAAACAGTTACTGTGTTTTGCTGTGTGCAGTCCTAGTCAGTGGTATAATTTGGGTAGTTCCATGGTAGAGTCTCGGAGAATGGTACTTGTTGCCCTGAGACCTTTATTTCTTTTTGGAGCACTAGCTGCTCTGAAGACTAGAGTTCTGTCTGTGTCTTTTGAAATGATTGCACAAATACTCCAATGTCACTTTGCAGCTATACCTAAAACAAAAATGCCTTGCTTAACTTTGATTGTGACCCTTGGATTGGATCTCCATATAGCTGGTGTTTCCTCCCCCACACTCCATTCAGCTGTTGTTCTCCTTTCTGTAGTTTCACGCTTAAGAGCAGGATCTCCCGTGATAGGCTGGCCATCCTGAATGGAATGGGATGGGAGGGAACAAAGGCCAAGTTGCTATGACATTTTTCTCTTCTTTGTGCTTGCCTCGTGCATTCCTTGAAAAGCAACCCAAAAGATACCGCTAAATTTGACCTTAGCTTGATTCTTTTAGGAGTGTTTCTTTTTCTTGTCTTCCCTTTGTCCTCCTGTGGTAAACAATACACAGCAAAATTTGCCAGAAGTTCCCTTAAAGTGTCACCTAGTTTAGAATTCCTCTCTGACCAGTCTAACTTTCTACCAGCCTTTGAACCTGCATGTTTCTGTGAGATGCTTTTCTCTAGGTTAGCCATGTCAGTCCTGCTGCTCTGTCAGTCTTTCATCTCACTAAACCAGATGGGCTGCTGATGACTAGTGCCTGTCATATTAGCTATAATGCAGTGTTGGGTCAGTGACAAGAAGAACTTTCTACAAGTAGAGTTGAACTATGCTGCATGTATGTAAGAACATTTTTTTCTAGAAGCTTTGTGTGTGTGTGTGTGTGCCTTGGATACCTAAGTTCATCACATATAAGAGGAGGGTTGTTTTGCATATTGGCAGTGAGCCCACCATCAATTAAATGCCATAATTAGAAAGCATCAGTAAACGCTGGTTCAGAGAATAATCTGCATTTGTTGCCAAAATAAGTGTTTTGATCTGTCCATTACCCCATGTAAGTCCCTTCATCCCTCACATGGCAAGTGTAATGGGTGAGCTCCTCGTAATAGCGAGACACTTGCTAGTTAATAGGTGACAGTGATGATGCGTGGCGTGTCCACCCGCACACTGGGCCGCTTAGTACTGCTGCTTAGGCGGTGCTCGGAGACGGAGCATGGCACTGGTGATAACTTTAAACAAAAATCGAATGAACTCACATCACTAGGAGTTATTGTCTTGAAATGTTTTCAGTTTGTGTTCTCATTTGAATTTCAAATGGAATTTCTGTCCAATTCAGCTTTTTCAGTTTTGTCTTAAAGCTATATGAAAGAGAGTGTCAGTCCTCAGCTCCGGAACTCAGGCAGTTGGATAATTGGCATGGAAAATCTTTTAGGCTTAGAAAATGATCCACTTTAATGACTACTTCATTAATTCCTATAGATATTTTTATTAAGTGGCTTGTTTGTTTGGTAGATATTTGTGGTACCTCTTACGCTAGACTGAAATTCAGCTTTGTATTTAAATACAAAGCTGTTTTTGCTATTCTGTATTTTTAAATTATTATTTATCCTGTTCATTTTTTTCTTGTAGTTCATTTTTAAACACACCCAAACCATCTTTTTTTGACAGTCTCAAGTGGCCCATGCTGGCCTTGAACTTCTATTTAGCAGACTATAACCTTGAAATTCTAGTCTTCCTCTCATCATCACCAATGCTAGGATGTTGCAGGTATGCACTACCACCCAGGTTTCCTGAACACCAGCGCCCTCAAACAATAAAAAATATGATAGAACTACAAATACTGTTTTTATGATAAGCATCAAATTTACTATTGTGAGCTGGTGAATTCTTACAATACTAGTGCTTGAGGGGTTGGGTCAGGAGAAGGAGTTCAAGGTCATGGTTGTCTACATAGCAGTTATAGGCTGTTGTGAACTCAAGATTCTGTCTCAGAAAACCAAAACTAGGGCTTGTGAAATGGCTCATCCTGTAGTCATTTGCTCTCTCGTGCTGCCAAGCCTGATGACCTGACTTTGATCCCTAAGTCCTACACGGTAACAAGAACTGATTCCCTCAAGTTGTCCTTTGACTTTTGCATGCTTTGAATGGCACAGAGCCACAAGATAGATATGTAAATGTTCAAGGGAAAAAAAGCCCACAACCAACAAACCCAAGCCTTTAACAACCACCTCACAAACAAACAAACAAACAAACCCAGCAACAGCAAAAAAACAGACAACCTGATTCTGTGACAAACTTCTGTTGAGATGATTCTTTTTTAAAAAAAAAATAGTATTTATTTATTTATTTATTTATTTAATGTATAGGAGTACATCATAGTTGTCTTCAGACACACACCAGAAGAGGGCATCAGATCCCATTACAGATGGTTTTGTGGTTGCTGGGAATTGAACTCAGGACCTCTGGAAGAGCAGTCAGTGCTCTTAACCGCCATCTCTCCAGCCCGAGATTCTTTTTTTTTTTTTTAAAGATTTATTTTATGTACGTGAGTACACTGTTACTGTCTTCAGACACACCAGAAAAGGGCGTCAGATCCCTTTACAGATGGTTGTGAGCCACCATGTGGTTGCTGGGATTTGAACTCAGGTCCTCTAGAAGAGCAGTGAGTGCTTTTTTTTTTCCTTCGAGGCAGGGTTTCTCTGTTTTAGCCCTGGCTGTCCTGGAACTCACTCTGTAGACCAGGCTGGCCTGGAACTCAGAAATCCGCCTGCCTCTGCCTCCCAAGTGCTGGGATTAAAGGCGTGTGCCACCACCACCCAGTGCAGTGAGTGCTCTTAACTGATGAGCCATTACATCACCCCAGCCCCTCTGTTGAGATTCTTGTCAGTAGGGACCGTGCCTTTTGATTTCTAGATTGGCTATCTGGCTGTACACTTGGGGCTTCGCCGCTGTGCTGACGGAAGCGCCGCACACTTGGGCCTCACTCTGCCATCTCCTGCACGGTTTAGTTCAGCTCCTCTTAGGGGGCTTCTTTCCTCCTCCTTTCCCTGCTCGTTTTCTTTTCGTTTTTAAAATAAAAATGACTTATTTATTATTTTATGTGCACTGGTGTTTTGCCTGCATGCATTATACTGTGTGGGGGTGTCAGATCCTTGGAACCAGAACTAGATAGTTGTGAGCTGCCTCTGGGTGCTGGGAGTTGAACCCTGATCTTCTAGAAGAAGTGGCCTGTGTTCTTTACTGCTGAGCCATCTTTCTAACCCTCTTTTCTCTTTCTCCTCCCCTCTCCTCCCCTCCCCTCCCCTGACAAGATCTTAAGTATATCACACTAGTCTTTAAAGTGTAGCAGAGAATGACCTTGGGTTTTTGATCTTTCCCTTGTAGGGTACTACTAGGGTGACTGTTACAGTGCCACACCTTGTTTACTCAGGGGCTGTTTGCAAGCTGTGGAAGCAGCTTCTTGATTGAGATCCCTAGCCCCGCCCTGTTAGCCCTCCTGCTAAAGACAGGGTTCCTCTCTCCTCCCACAGGGTTTCTCTGTGTAGCTACGGCTGTCCTGGAACTTGTCCACGCTGGACTCAAAACTGGGATTAAAGACATGTGCTGCCACTGCTCAGCTGGGCAGGCTCTTTATTACACAGCCCAGGCTGGGCTTGAACTGACTACATAACTGGGGACTATCTTTTTATTTTGAAAATTAAATTTGTGTAGTAGCCAAGGATTCTTTTTTTTTTTCTTTCCCCTGAGACAGGGTTTCTCTGTGTAGCCCTGGCTGTCCTGGAACTCACTTTGTAGACCAGGCTGGCCTCGAACTCAGAAATCCGCCCGCCTCTGCCTCCCAAGTGCTGGGATTAAAGGCGAGCGCTACCACCACTCGGCGTAGCCAAGGATTCTTGAATCCCCTGGATCCTTCTGTCTTATTTACACAAGTGGAGAGATACTAGGTCTAGTTGTTACTGAAATTTCTTAATCGGCCCTCCTAAGCAAAGTATCTCCCCCCAACTTTGTTACAGCCACATAGAACTTAACACAAATAAACTTTTATCAGCTATGTAATACTTAGCTTGACTGTTGTTCCTATCTTTTCCCTAATGAAGCTAGGGAATGAATGACCTTACTGGTAACATTGACCCAGCACATTGCCCCGAGTATTACAGGACAGTAACAGAATTGGTTCGAGAAGTCGTTGTGGAATTGTTTGCAGCAGTAGTTTTCAGCCCGTGACCACAGCATGAGGGGCTGTATTACAGGCAGGATTAACAAGGCTGAGAACCACGGGTTTAAATTGTATACATGGGAACATACGAATAATTTTGATCTGGGAAATTGACTGACTAGAAATTGTACTATATGCTCTTAGGCTGCTTCCCCATTTGTTTTCATACACACTTGGCTTTGTAGTGTGTTAAGCTGAGGATTAGGGCGTGACTCAGATATGGAAGCGGGAGGCTACTTTATTTTCTGAGGGAAATATACCAAAGTGCAGTTGCATGTTTTTGTTTTTCCTCATAGCCTTCAGTTTTCTTTCTTTTTGAAACTAGGTCTCATATGGCTCAGGGTGGCCTCTGGCTCCTGATCCTTTAGTTCTGGAATGTTGGGATTACAGGTATATTCTGCCATGTACAGCCTTAAGTCAGTTTGTATGTGTTTGTGTAGTGTAGCTCCATATATGTATATATAAAATTAAACTATTTCTATCATCTGTATGTACATTTTTGTCTGCATGTATGTAAGTGCACTTTCTGACATTCCTGGGGCCATGGAAGTCAGAAGAAGGTGTGTCATGTTATATATTTGGACAGTTAGAAGTCACCACATGGATGCTGGGAACTAAACTTGGGTCCTCTGTAAGAGCAGCAAGTGCTCTTAACTGCAAAGCCATCATTCCACCCCTGGGCATACAGTCCTATGTTTTCTAAATTTTAATTTTTGTCTGGGATGTAGCTCTGAGGTCTCTTACCTGTTTGCCATGTTCTGGCATCAAATCCTGACTCCTCCACGCACTGTGGTGAGAGAATGTTTAATATTTTACCTACCTACCTACCTACCTTCCTTCCATCCATCCTTCCATCCTTCCATCCTTCCATCCTTCCATCCATCCGAGACAGGGTTTCTCTATGTAGCCCTCCCTGGCTGTCCTGGAATTTGGTCTGGAGACCAAGCTGGCTTGCAACGCAAAGGATTCACCTGCCTCTGCATCCCCAGTGCTGGGATTAAAAGGTGTGCGCCGCCACCACCCAACGGCAAAGAGTTTTGGTTTTGTTTTTGTTTTTTTTTAATTTTTTATTATTTAAGATCTTGTATCTGTATAATTAGGCTGTTCTCAAACTTGTGATTATCTTGCCGCAGCTTTCTGAATGCTTGCATTACAGATGTGTACTAAGACAGGGTAGAAGTTTGAGAAGAAAATGATGTCTGGGAGTTCTTGTCTTTGGTAAGTAGGCTGGGGTTGTTTGGTTTAATCATTTGGGCTATGTATGAGGAGGGAACAGTTGGCTGTGGTTTGAACCAGTTAGATAGAGTTCTAACCTCTGCACTCCACATTTCCTCCCCAAAAGCTGATGCTTGTTAGGAAAGGGTGAAATTGAAATTTAATTTGTAAATGTTTAATAACTGTGATAGCAGATTTTCATCTAAAATACACCAAACACCTGCGTTTTCCCCTCCTGAAACAGGAAGAGAAATACTGAGGAAGTTTATTGCTTAGTCTTAGCAAGTTATTAACATTGGGGACTGGAGAGATGGCCCAATAGTTCAGAGACTTGGCTGTTCTCACAGAGGACTCGCATGGTGGCTTACAGGTATTGTTAACTGCAGTGTCAGGAGATTGCCTCCAAGGGCACCAGACACACAAGTGGTATACATACACAAAAAGTAAAAATTGATTTAATAAAAGTTACGCTGGGTGCACACCTTTAATAACAGTGCTTAGGAGGCAGAGCCAGGGGAATCTCTAAGTTAGAAGCCGGCCTAGTCAACAGGGTGAGTTCCAGGACAACCACAGATATCCAGAGAAACACTGCCTTAAAAAAAAAAGAGAGAGAGAGAGAGAGACAGGGAGACAGAGAGAGAAAGGAAAAAAAGAAAAGAAACAAAAAGGAAAAGGTTGTAGTTTTCCATTGCCTTTCTTTCTGAGTCCCCGTAGTGCTCTGCAAGTGCTCTGCCACTGAGTTGCCCCCCAGCCCTCGTCACCATGTTTCTAAATGTGGTTTGTACATCCTGTAGAACAGGAAATAAGACCTAAAAAACCGCCAAAGCAACAGTTTTGAAAGAATTAACTTAAAAAAAATTATTACTGGAAGTGAAAATACTCGCTGCTCTCGTGGAGGACCCGAGTTTGATTCCAGCCCTACACAGTAGCTCACAGCTGTAATGCCAGTTCAGGGCCCTCCACAGATGTGTGTCTAGGTACCAGGCACCTACTTGGTACACAGAGACTTACATGCAGGTAGAAAACAGCATATATATAGATTTATTTTTGTGTTTTCTCTGAATGTACATTTACACACCAGACCCTATGGCACTACTGTTACAGACAGTTGTGAGCCACCATGTGGGTACTGGTAGTTGAATAGTTGTTGCTATTAATGCATAGGAAGTCACTAAGATGGATGGCTAAAGGCTATGCAGAGCAGGGGGGGGGGAAACCTTTCTGGTTACACAGAAGAAACTTGGACTTTTAGGAGACTGAAAAATATATTGATAACTTGTATTGTTACTACTCCACAACCTCAAGATTGATTTAGATTTTAAGTTTTTAGATTTTTGTGAAGGATTGTATGTTTTCTTCCCCTTACTCCCTTTTTTGGTATATAGTGTGGGAAGTGGCTTAAGACAGGGTCTGACTGGCTTGAAACTTGTTTTGTAGACCAGGCTGGCCTTGAACCCACAGATCTGCTTGTTTCTGTCTTATGCCCTTTAGAGCTTAATGTGCCAGTGATAAGCTTTTTGTTTGTTTGCTTGTGGTTCTGGGCCCCTGATTGTTAACTGTGTGTGTGTTGTGAACAGTGAGCTGTCTTCATGTGTGCTGAGATTGAGCTTAGTCCTTGGGGAGAAAAGTGTGTGTTCCTAAAGGTGTGCAGTCATCTCTCTAGCCTCTGGGTTCAAAAGTTTTGGGACATTAAAATTAAAACAAAACAAAACACAGATTGGGTAACTTTTGTGCCAGGACTTGGGTTTTGCAGTTCTGTCTCCTGAGTATGGGGTTACAGTCCTGTACCACTAGACTTCACTCAGTCCCTCCCCTCCCCTCCCCTCCCCTCCCTTCCCCTCCCCTCCCCTCCCTTCCCCTCCCCTCCCTTCCCCTCCCCTCCCCTCCCCTCCCCTCCCCTCCCGTCGTGTGGTGTATGTATATCGCAGTACATGTGTGAACTTCAGAGGAACCTGTGGGTCCTGGGGATTGATACTTAAGGCATGATGGCAAGCACCTTTATCCATTTGAGTCATCTCATTAGCCCTTGGTGTGAGACTTAGGTAATTGGTCTGTACCTTCCCTTACAGCTTAATTAGTTTAGACAGAAGTAACATTAATGAGATTACATGCAGAGAGCCTTTATATACAAAGAAGTTACTCCTGCTTCTGGTAAACTTGCATTATCCTTCCCCTTCTCAGCAGTGGGGTTTGTGGTCACTAGGCAAGGGTTCTGTTTACTTCCTAGCTATATCTTCAGCTGGGGTACCTACTTCCTCTCTTTGTTTTTTTGAGCCCTGACTGTCCTGAAACTGTGTAGACCAGGTTGGCCTCAAACTCATATTGCATGTCTTGCTCTTCAGACTGCTGGGACTAAAGGCATGTGCCATCACACATTTTTTTTTTTTTTTTTTTTTTTTTTTTTTGAGAATGGGGTGGGATGAATTGTGTGTTGGACTCAGAGCATGCTGGGTAAGCAGTTACTCCTGGTGTGCCCCGGCCCCCTCCTCTATTTTTGCCTTTTTCTGTTTATTTGTATTTTGAAGCATTGTCTCTGTCTATATCAGACTGGCTTCAAACTGCGATTGAAGATGGCCCTGACCTCTTCCATCCTCCTGCCTATCCCCACTTCTGTGGCTCTAGTTTTATAGGTATTCACCACCTTGCCTAGTTTATGCAGTACTGGGAATTGAACTCAGGGCCCATGCATGCTAGGAAAACACTTGACCAGCTGATGAATTAAAGCTACATCCCAGCCTCACTTACACAACTCTTTTTTTTTTTTTTTTTTTTTTGAGTCTCTTCTACAAGCCCTGACTGCCCTGGATCTCACTATGCAGACTAGGCTACCCTCAAACTTGCAGAGATTCACCTTCCTTAAGGAAGAAAAGGTTTACTTTATCCTATGGTTCCAGAAAGTTAGTCTATAATGGCAGCTAAGGCATGGCATAATGGCAGGAGCAGGGAGCAGAGAGATTATCCACACACAATAAGAAGGTGGGGGGTGGGGGAGAAAACGGGGCCAGTGAGATTATAGATTCTGAAAGCCAGTCTTTAGTGACATACTTCCTCCAGCAAGGTTAGACCTACACGTTCCAGACCCTCCCCAAACAGCATGACCAACTGAGGACTGAGTGTTCAAACTCAGGAGCACATTTCAACCACCACAAGGTCTATTGTTTCACTACGTTGATAGTGAAAACATCTCTTTAGACTATATATTCATTTTTGCCAGATGGTTTAGAGTCCTCCATCCTAAGAGCCAGCTATAGCATGTCTGCAGCACTCATCTCTGTCCTGTCACTTTACTACTCTGTGCGTTTGTGAGAGGTGCGTGGATGGGGAGGTCAGAGTTGGGAGTCAGTTCTCCTCCAAATGTAGGTTCTAGGGAATCTACTAAGGTCAAAGGTCATTAGGGTTGTGTGGCAAACCCTTTTTGTGTGAGCTATTCACTGTTTGTTGATTTTGGGCCCAACTGTATACTCCATGTTACTCCTGTACAACTGACGAGTAACCTTGATTTCTTATTCAACCTAAGCTAAAGGATCAGGTGCCGTTTGTTTTGTGCCTACTGTAGGCCACACGGGACTCTGCATAAGGACTTGGGTAGCTCTGGTGTCCTGTGGTTTACATTTTCGAGGGAGATGTGGGCAGCTTACTTCAGAGAGGACACAGTGTTCAGGAAAGTGACAGGTTCAGATCAGAGAAGCCTCGAAGTGGTCAGACAGGGCCTGCATGTATTTCAGCAGAAATGTTCATATTAGGAGCTCTTCTGTCCCAGACAGTTGGTAGGGAGTTAAGAGACTTTTGGTATTTGCTCTCATAGTTTTATTTAATAAGTCAGTACAAAATGTAAGCCAAGACAGGTGAGAGGGAGTTAGGCTTTCAGTAGTTGCAGGAGCCTGAGACCCTATAAAGGAAGAGTAGAGACCCTGTGTGTGTTCAGAACTGGATGATGAATTCACCTCAGGTTTAGTTTTATTTTCTGCCTTCTGTATTTTCTTTCTATTTGTGTCAGTACATAGGTAACTAATACTTACTGAAAGAGATTGGTCTTTGAAGGTCATCTGCCTTTACAGAAGCTTCTATATGTCTGAGAAAATGGTAATACTGGGTAGGACATAATATTTTATCTAACAAACATTTAATACATTTACTCAAGACAGGATTTAATAGTGAGTGTTTTTGAGTTACCTCGGGCTAGTAGGATGCAGCTCTTCCCCTGAGAACTTTTATCTGCTGTCCTTTGTGGCACAGGGCTAAGTGAGAACTACCTGTGGAGTCTGGTGTGGCGGGCAGCTCTCACAGTGGCTGTTTTTGTCAGGACCCCAATGAGCCCTTAGCGTGACTGCAGTGATGGGTAAAGGTGAGCAGAGGCACAGGGAAGGAGATGATGGGCAGCATTGACACTGGATAGTACTGAGCCCTGTGTTCGATTTTGCTTTCTCATCTCCCTCTCCACCAAAAGGACTTCATGGCTCTCTGGTATGGCTACATTGCTTAGGGGATTGCATCTTGCTAAGTAAGAGTGCTTTTCAGAGACACTTCTCACTATGTAGCTGTAGCTGGTCTGGAACTCAGTATGTAGACCAGGCTGTCCTCAAACTCATGTGTATCCACCTTTCTCTGCCTGGAATCAAAGGCATGTGCTGTTGCCACTTGCAACCAAGTAAGGGCCCCCCCCCCCCCCCCCCCCGACAGGGTTTCTCTGTGCCGTCCTGGCTGTCCTGGAACTCACTCTGTAGAAGACCAGGCTGACCTGGAACTCAGAAATCCGCCTGCCTCTGCCTCCCGAGTGCTGGGATTAAAGGCCTGCGCCACCAACTGCCTGGCTAAGTAAGGGCTTTGAAACAAGCTGTGGTTCACTGGGCTGTAGACACCTCAGTGACTGCTGGGCCCAGGGTGACTCAGCTCCTAGGTGGGCAGGAGGAGAGACAGCAGCATACATTGTATGCTATCTTTATGATCTTTCTTGTACACACACACACACACACACACACACACACACACACACACACCAATATTATTATATATATTTGAGACAGAGTCTCCACTTTGGAGACCAGGCTTGCTTGCTTCTTTGTGGAGTGCTGGGATTAAAGGCGTGAGCTATTATGCTGGGCCAGCAGTATATATTTTATTTTAAAAATAAAACATTATTTTACCTTATGAGTCTGAGGCTTTTCCTGCATGTATGGATGTGTGTCCCTGGTGTCCAAGGAGGTGAGAAAAGGGTATTGGATCCCTTGATACTGGAGTTAGGGCTGGTGGCGAGCCTCTTGTGGGTGCTGAAAACTGAACTCGGAGTTCTCTGCAAGAGTAGCAAGTATTAACTGCTGAGTCAGTTTAAACATTTAAAAATGTACAGGGTTTTTCTTTTTCCCTGTAAAAGTCCAAGTAAGCTTTCCGAGTGTAAGAGGGCAGTGCACTAAATATGGCAGCTTGGCATGACTGCAGAGGTGCCAGATGCCCCCGAAGGCTGTGCACACACTCACTCACCCCGAAGGCTGTGCACGCTCACTCACTCACCCCGAAGGCTGTGCACACACTCACTCACCCTACTCACCCTGAAGGCTGTGCACACACTCACTCACCCCGAAGGCTGTGCACACACTCACCCCGAAGGCTGTGCACGCTCACTCACTCACCCCGAAGGCTGTGCACACACTCACTCACCCTACTCACCCTGAAGGCTGTGCACACACTCACTCACCCCGAAGGCTGAGCACGCACTCACTCATCCCGAAGGCTGTGCACACACTCACTCACCCTGAAGGCTGTGCACACACTCACTCACCCCGAAGGCTGAGCACGCACTCACTCATCCCGAAGGCTGTGCACACACTCACTCACCCCGAAGGCTGTGCACGCTCACTCACTCACCCCGAAGGCTGTGCATGCACACTCAGGTCTTTACTGATTTTTATGGAAAGCTTTTTCAGAACTGTCTCCTTTTCAACAGTGTCACAGCTTACTTTGTTGTTTATTTCCCTACCACAGTTGCTAATCTAGCACTGCTGTCTTACTGGACTGGGATGGATTTAGGGGACCAGAATCCTGAGTCCTGACTCTTTAGGGGACCAGGGGATTGTTGCTGTTGGCACACAGAACTGTGGTACAGTGGGATGGAGAGACAAGGCCCTGAGGCAGGCTGTCCTGCTTGGTGTGGCCTTTTTTTTTTTTTTTTTTGGTGCCTTACCCAAACAATGCTGGCTCATTTTCTTGTTCAAGAATGCTTTTGAGGGATATGTTTTCAGTGAGTGAAATTAAAAGACCAAAAAACTTAAAAACAAGTGGGCCTATCAAAGCTGTTTGGTTTTGAAGTGTTTGTAGCTGGGGCTGAAGTCAGTTCTCCATGGGCTGTTAAGAGAAAGGGAGCCAACCTGCCTCCATCCGCAGACTCTGAGGCCAGTGGTGTCCAAGACCTAAAACTCATGGAAGGTTAAATAACAGACTCAGGGAGTTGTATATTTAATATTGTGGTACTGAACTTTACTTTTGAAAATGGAACCTGTTACTTATGGGGGAAACTAGAAGGTAGGTTGTGGGTGTGAAATGGGAGTGGTGAGATTTGTAGCCCATGTATTAATTTTTAATTTTTTATGTTTCCTTTGTATGGAGTCTGGTGTGTGGGTGTTACTTCCTGCTCACATTTATGCTAAAGTGACTAATCCAAACTGGATATAGTGGTCTATGCTGGCAATCCCAGGGATGCCAGGAGTTTGGGGCCAGCCTTATAGTAAGACAACTCCTTAAATGCTCTATACCCACCCCCAAAACCCAGTAAATAAAACCTATGTGCGGAGGTGTTGTAGTGAGTTGTTGGAGAGCTAGACCTGGAACTCATATTCTTTCTCACTTCTGTAGACTTGCTGTGTGGATATTTGTCATTGGTGGCTACCAGTGACCTGTGGCATGTACTCCTGTGGATGTAGCTGTCACTTAATAGGATGTGGAGGTGATAGACAATCACACAGCATGAACTAGATGGCTCAGTGGGTCGGGGGCTTTTCGGGCAACCTTGATGACCTGAGTTTAATCCTCGACTCCACAGGGTGGAAGGAGAGAACTGGCTGCTTCAGATTTGTCCTCTGATAGCAAGATGTGCACCTTATCTCTGCCGCCCTCTCCCCCTTCCAGTGATTAACAAAAGAGAAATACAGAAACGCATTGATGAGGATCAGATTCCGCATTCACATTGTGACTCAAGCCTAGCATGTGACTCAGAGTAGACGTCTCTCACTATGAATAGTTGATGCTCGTGTTAATTCCTTCTTCCTCTTCCTTTCTAGTACTTTTGGGGTTTTTTGCTTTAGTATTGAGCCATGTATCCCCAGCCTTTTATTTTTGTTTGTTTGTTTGTTTTTGTTTTGAGACAGGGTTTCTCTGTGTATCCCTGGCTGTCCTGGAACTCACTCTGTAGACCAGGCTGGCCTCAAACTCAGAAATCCGCCTGCCTCTGCCTCCCAAGCGCTGAGATCAAAGGCGTGCGCCATCACGCCCGGCTCAGCCTTTTATTTTGAATTAGAGTCTTAACCTAAAATGCCCAGAGAGACCGTGAACTTGTGAGCCATAGGCATGCACTAACATGACTATCCTGATACTAATTCCGGTTTCTGAGTATATTTTATTCTTGCTTGTTTGTTAATTGGTTTTTCAAGACAGGATTTCTCTGTTGAAGCCTTGGCTGCCCTGGAATTCACTCTGTAGACTAGGTTGGTCTGGAACTCAGAAATCAGCCTGCCTCTGCCTCCTGAGTTCTTGGATTTACAGTTGATCAATAAAATCTGTATAGAAAGCATCCAGGGCTGGTTAATCTAGGGAAATAACTTTTTAGGCCTTTAAAAATAACCTTCAGTTTTAATATAAGTTGTCCTTAAGCTTGAGATGTTTTTCTATCTGACTTCATTGATCTGTGCAGTAGGTAAAGCAGTTAATGTTCTAGAGATGTGACCCTTTTCTGAACCAATTAACTGCCAACTTGAGGACTGGTTTTCAGGGGACTTGCCAGTGATGAGACTGTTGCCCTGGGAACAAGGGGGACCCAGAGGAATCCACTGTACATACAGTTGTCAAAGGCTGCATGGCTGTTTAGTGCTTATGCAGCTGGACTAGAGCTTTTGTATGGTTTGAGTATTCAAGGTTTAGTTCTGCTGAGTGCCAGGTTTGGTAGCACACACCTCATTCCAGTGCTTGGGAGACTCTAGACCACTTTGGGCTACAGAGTGAGGCCTTTTTTAGATGTATTTATTTTATTTTTTTGGGAATAAGTGTTTTGCCTGCGTTTATGTATGTGCACCACATGTGTACCTGGTGCCTAAAAGTCAGAAGAGGATGTCGGATCCCCTGATACCTGGTTGTGAACCACCACGTGTGTTCATCTGAACCCAGGTCCTCTGCAAAAGCAATAAATACTCTTAATCTCTGAGCCATCTTTCTGGCTCCTTTAGCTTATTTAATTTGTTTTGTGACAGGGTTTCTCTGTGTAGCTTTGTCAATCCTGGTACTGGAACCAGGCTGGTCTCAGCCTCCCTAGTGCTGGGATTAAAGGTGTGTGCTGCATTAAGTCTGACAGATAGTTAACAATGTTTGAGACAAGGTCTTACTGTATTTCATACTAGCCTCACTCTCTGTGTGTAGCTAGTCAGTGGCAGCCTTGTTTCTGATTTTCCCGAGTGCTTGGGCTGCAGGAGTCTGTCATGGTTGTCAGTCTGTCAGGTCCATGCCTAGTTTATACCGCTGGAGACGGAATGAACCTAGGGCTTCGTGCCTGCTAGGTCAGAACTATCACCAGAGCTACACCCCCAGTCCTTGCTTTTGCTTGTTTTTCCCCAACAGTTTCCCCTCAAAGTTCAGGCTGGCCTTGAACTCTCATACATCCCAGGCTGTCCTTAGTCTTGCTCCAGTTCTTACCATTTCCTCAAATGCTGCATTACAGCTGCCATTCACCACAGGGCTGAGACCCTTTCTGTTAAAAAACAAAACCAAAAACCAAACAGCGTCTTCTATTGTTGAGTTATATGCTTCTTTGATGTTAGAGTTATGGTAATAAGAACAAAGAATTGTTTATGAGAGGTCTAACGTGGTTGCCACAGGGAGAACTTAGAGTTGTTTTAAGTGATGTCACCAGGGTGGGGAAGTTAGAAGGACAGTGTGGGGTGAAGAGCTCTTCCACAGTGGTGGTGGCCATCAGTGGACACCTTTGTACCGTGTTTTTGTAAGACATTGAGGTTGTTTAGGAGGGAGATTCCTTTGGGGTGACTTTCTTTCTGGAATTTTGGGGTAACCCAGGTGGGCTGGGGGAGAGTATCCAAGTGTGGTACAGAAATGTCCTGTCATTAGGAGAGTAGGATTTCCTTTCTTTGCAATAGGATGTCTTACAGTATGGTTTTAGTTTCCTTCTAGTTTTCATCTGCATTCCTCTTCACTCTGGCATTTGGGTGTGTGCTAGAGCCTATAGCTTGTATGTGCATTCCCACTTCTCAGACCTTGGTTGAATCTGGGTTTCAAAGACCACAGGGTGGTGATGGCCCTGTAATCCTAAGTTTTAGGGAGACAGGCAGGAAGATTGAGAGTTGGAGACCATCCCAGAATGCATAGCATATTCCAGGCCATTCTCTGTACAAGTCTCACACAAACCCCAAGCCCAAACCACAATGTTCCTCTGGTCCCCCCTGAAGTCCCTGGAGGACTTGCCTGTGTGACTGTTTCTCATGTTCTCTAACTGTTGTGTCCTGTTGTGGGGCTTTGTGGGCCCCTCCTCCCTTTTTGAGACAGGTTTTCATGTACCTTAGTCTAGTTTGGAATTTGATAACTTGATATGTATTAGAGGTTGGCCTTGAACCTTAAGTGCTGGGATTTCAAGGAGGTGCTTGTATGTATGCCTGCCTGTTCTGCCTCCCTCCTTCCTTCTCCTGATTCCTCTTCTCCCACTTCTGCCCCCTCTTCTGCCCCCTCTCTTCTGCCCCTTCTTCTGCCCTCTCTTCTGCCCCCTCTTCTGCCCCCTCTTCTGCCCCCTCTTCTGCCCCCTCTTCTGCCCCCTCTTCTGTCCCCTCTTCTGTCCCCTCTTCTGTCCCCTCTTCTGCCCCCTCTTCTGCCCCCTCTTCTGTCCCCTCTTCTGTCCCCTCTTCTGCCCCCTCTTCTGCCCCCTCTTCTGCCTCTCTCTTCTGCCTGGATGGACTTTGTTTGCTAAAAAGGGGAAGACTGTTTAGGAACTCACCTTGTAAACAGGAAGTACAAAATCAGTCTATTAATAATTTTTAATAAAAAATAAGTTACAAGATTTTTTTATTTTAAAAACTTTAATTTCAAAGCCTTAGTAAACAAAAGATGTCAAGCAGCAGTATTAGGTTTAATTTTAATGTTTGTGAGCACTATTTAATGTTTCAAGAACTTTTTTTTTTTTTTTTTTCCAAGACAGGGTTTCTCCGTGTAGCCCAGGCTGGCCTCGAACTCAGAAATCCGCCTGCCTCTGCCTCCTGAGTGCTGGGATCAAAGGCGTGCGCCACCACGCCCGGCTGTTTCAAGAACTTTTATTGTAACCTACTTTCTCTTATATCCAGATATGTTCATCACTAGCACTCTGAAAAATTGAAGAAAGAAAAACAAACAAAGCTAAAAAACACAAGTACTTTGAGGTCAGAGATTGATGAGTTGGTTTTATTGCTGCATAATTTCTTCATCAATCTAACATTTCAGCAAGGTCAAATTTCCAGTGCAGAGTGCATGATGGTGGCCTTGGTGAAGCATACTAGTTCCTCATTCCCAAAGTACAGACCTGTCTTTCAGTGAAAATGGATCTTTAGATACAGTTAGCGGGGTTGTTTCTCAGACAGCCTAGAATGTTCCCTCCAGCTACTCTTTGTACCCTTTTTTAACAAAGGTGTTCAGTTGGGCTGGAGAGATGGCGCAGCAATTAAGAGCACTGACTGCTCTTCCAGAGGACCTGAGTTCAATTCCCAGCAACCACATGGTGGCTCACAACCATCTGTAATGGGATCTAATGCTCTCCTCTGGTGTGTCTTAGTCACACATATAAAAAAAAGTGTTCAGTTTATTGGCATTAAGTACATTCACTTGTACACATATATGTGTGTGTGTGTGTATGTACATGTATATATGAACTAGGTATTAGAGTATTGTTAATTTGCTGGTATTTTTTAGAAAGTGTTTTCCTTTTTTTTATTACTTATAAAAGTTACATTTAGCGTTGCTCACTTGTTTGTATAGAGTTCAGAGGTCAACTTTCAGAAGTTAGTTTTCATCTTGTGTATCCTGAGGATTGACTTTAGGTTGTTATGCATAACCAGTTGCTGAGCTATCTCTCTAGCTCTGAAAAGTGAGGTTTTGATGGCGGCCATATGCTTTTAAATGCTACAGCAAGAGTGCAGTGCAAACACAAGAGTCAGGCTGCAGCACTCATGCTTGCCAAACACACTTTTACTTATTTATTTTTTTTACCCTTTTAGTAATAAAAATATTGGAAAAATATTTTTTGGTGCTTTTTTACTTTATTTTGGTTTCTTTTTTTTTTTTTTTTTTTTTTTTTTTAAAGATTTATCAGACACTCCAGAAGAGGGAGTCAGATCTTGTTACAGATGGTTGTGAGCCACCATGTGGTTGCTGGGATTTGAACTTTGGACCTTCGGAAGAGCAGTCGGGTGCTCTTACCCACTGAGCCATCTCACCAGCCCCTTATTTTGGTTTCTTATTTAAAAGTTCATAAGACTATGGTGAGACCAAAGAAAATCATGTTGCTTCTTTTTTCCTTTTTTTTCCTTTTCCTTTTTGTACTACTGGGAATTGAACGTGGGGCCTTACATATAGCAGGTAAGTGCTCAACCATTGAGTTCTGACCCTAGCCATCTGTTGTTTGTTTCTATCCCCTTCTTATAGCTTTCCCTCCCTTCTCTGTCTGTCTGTCTGTCTTTTTACATTTTTTTGGAGATAAGGGTCTTACACTGTAGCCCTAGGTGGCCTGGAATTTTGGTCTGTAGCTCAGGCTGCCTGTGAGCTCTTCTGCCTCCCATGTTCTGGGTAGTGGCATGCACTACCATACCCTGGCTCATACTGTTTCCTAACACTTTGTAGATGTTGATGGACGAGGCTTCTGCCTGCTACCCCCACTCTTCAAGCCTCATGTGTTTCAGCAGGTTACCACATCTTATATTCTAGTCTGTACAGGCCTATGAATGTTTGTCACATGCTTTGTAATAGTGTAAGGTGAATGCCAGCATAATGTGGAGCCAAGAGCATGACTTCTACTCCTCAGCTCCTGTAGTGACTCAGACAGACTTAAGGAGCAAGGAGAGGCCCGGGACACTACAGGGAATTCCAGACTGTGGTAAAAGCATGCTAGGCTGGGGTGATGGTAGAGTACTTAAGTGTTTAGCATGTGTAAGTTTCCAGATTCAGTTCCCAGTACCACAAAAAATAACGTAAGAGCAAAAATCCACTTGCTATAAATCCTAGAGAATTTACTTCTGGTTTTCTTTTTTTCTTTCTTTTTTGTTTGTTTTTCCCATTGAGACACACATGTATTTTGCACACAGTCTGGACATTCTGGAACATTCACAGCCACCCTTAAGGCACACGGTGACTTGTTGGGTCATGTACACTCCACTCAAACACAGGTTTCTCACCCCCCCGCCATCTTTTCCCACTTCTGGTTTTCATAGTCAATATTTTTATTAGTAATTACTAAATTACAGAGTATGCAGACGGATTTTTTTTTTCTGTGCATACAAACACACACAGAGTTGTAGATATACAGTAATTGCTTTTTAAAAACCTGTCTTGGAGCCTGGTGGTGGTGGGACACTCCTTTAATCCCAGCACTGGGGAGGCAGAGGCAGGTGGATTTCTGAGTTCGAGGCCAGCCTGGTCTACAGAGTGAGTTCCAGGACAGGCAGGGCTACACAGAGAAACCCTGTCTCAAAACAAAACCCCCCCCAAAAAAAAAAAAAGAATGCACTGGCTCGCCGGGCAGTTTTATATTTTTATTTTTTTAAATGATGTGTGTTTATGATTATTTGATATATGTGTGTAGATATCCCCAGAAGCTAGAAAATGACAGAACCCCTGGAACTAGATCTTCAAATCCAGCTTAAAAGACTCTATGTATCTCCTGTGTGTTCTGCTTTTCTTGAATTCATTGTGGGTCAGATGTTTGAAATCCACGACTACCTGGTAACCTGAAAGTGAAAGGTTTTGCAAGGCTGGGGATTGCGTTTTACTTGGATTTGATAGCACTTCTGTCTCTGCCTAAAAAGTGCTGATGAGTTCCTGATATTCATGTGTATCAAGGGAATGGGTTTGCCTCTGTGTAGAACAGTGCCTGAAAAGGCAGAAGGGAACATGAAATAAAGCATTGCATAAGTGTGCATAGGATCCTTGAGTTCAGTCAGCTTTACTACCAGTAAATGCACTTAGACTCAAGATCAGAAGTGGGTCTGGATGCAAGGGAAAAGTGGTTCTTGGATAGTCCAAATGGATGGGAGAGAAGAGCAGCTTTGTGTTTTGGTGGTACTGGCTGTGGCCTGGGCTCTGGTGGGTGGCTGGTCATATAGGCAGTGGTACATAGAGCCTCTTTACTTAGGAACCAAACCACTGTTGCTCCAGTGAAAAGACCTTTTATGGAGACTTATCCCTAAAGGCTTTGTGTGTGTGCTTTTGTAACTACTGGGCTGGGGAGCCACGCCTAGCTGAGTCAGGACAGTGTTGCAACTTGCCTGCCCCAACTGGTTAGAGGCAGGTGTGCTGGTTGGATTTGCCTCTCCTGATGTGCCAGGTTTTGGTTTGTATTTTTTTCCTGTTGGCTTGTGAATTACATTGTTACACAGCAATCACTTTTCTGTTCTATAAATAGTCTAGAACCAGAGGATAGTAAGAAATACTAACATTCTTGTAGTAAGAGCTGTGATTCTGCCTGTGTGAGGAAGAGTGACCATCCTGCTTGTGGATTATTAAGGCTATGGCATAGAGTGTTTGGGTTTGATTTGTGTTGTACAGTTTTTTTATTGACAGAAGAAGAGAATATGAATGCATGAATATGGGTGTGCATGAGTATGGGTGTGCATATGCCACAGCTCGTGTGTGGAGGTCAGAGGACAACTGGGGAGAGTGAGCTCTCTCCTTTCACAATGTGTGCTCTGGGAGTTGACATCAAGGTACAAATGTCCTTGCTGAGCCATCTTGCCAGCCTCTTTGTACATGTGTTTGTGTGATTAGTTGAAGTACTGAGTTGGAGTTCTTTTTTCTTTTCCTTTGCTCTTGAAACAGGGCTTTATGTAACTGGCTGTCCGGGGACTCACTGTGTAGACCAGGCTGGCCTCAAACTCATGGATTCACCCACCTACCTCTCTCTGATTCTCCAGTGATTGGATTAATTAAAACCCATGGTGGGACACTATGCCCGGCTTTAAAAACAGCAACAGCAGCAACAACAACAAGAACAACAAGAACAAACCAACTCCTAGTCTTGTGTAACTCGCGCCCTCAGTCTTTATTCTGTGGAACTGGCATTGGAGCACTGGTCCTCCCGCCTCCGCTTCCCAGGCATTGGGGTGATGCTGTGTGCTGCCACGCCTGGCTTCGAGATTTTTTTTCTAGATAGAAATGTTTATTGCTCATAAGTAATTTTCATATTCCTGATGTGAATAATGATTTACTTTAGAATTGAAGGTAAAATCAGTTCCATGTGGGTGGTGAATAAAAAATTAGCATTAATGTTATAGATACGGTCTACTTGGTTCCTTGTCAAAATTCCTTGCCTGACTTCAATATTTCATTGTAATAGAGAACAATATATAAAGCTGGGAGTTTTATGTTTTCTTCCTGGTTGCTATAGAAACAGCTGAGGTGTTAGTGACTGCTGATGCAGTGCTGGGTTGTGGGCCTTTCCACTTCCCACTTCCCTGGAGGGAGGGAGGGAACATCTCACCTGACGGTCACAAGAACATCAGAACCTGCTCCATTAGAGAGAAGTCACATTCTCTCCTTATCTAGGTGCTGTTTGTCAGCTTTGTCCTCCAGTGGAGTGCTCATGGCTTTCTTCTTACCTGGGAGTTAGTTTGTATGTCTAGCTCCAGTGGCTATTCAAGAATGTTGTAGGTTTTTTCTCTTCTGTAAGATAATCCTGCAGAGAAAGCAATCAGGAGAGTCTATTGAAAAATGACTTCATGAATAACATGTAAAATTAGTCCCCAGTTGTGAAGTTTCCCAATAAGCCATTTGCCCCCCTGTACTACCCAGGTGTACTATTCAGTGTCTATTCAAGAAAGGAGAGAGAAAATTAGTAAGGGTTGAGTTCATCTGCATGAATTCTTGTTTAAAGGCTAACTTTAATATTGTTTTTTAGAAATCCTCATGGATGCTCATTCAAAGGTTTATTTATTTATTTTCTAATTTATTTTTATTTTATGGTCATTGGTGTTTTGCCTGCATATATGTCTGTGTCAGATAGCCCTGGAACTGGAATTACAAACAGTTCTGTGTTGTCCTGTGGGTGCTGGGAATTGAACCCGGTTCCTCTGGAAGAGCAGTCAGTGCTCCTAACAACTGAGACATCCCTACAGTGCTCTGATTGACTTGTTTTTGAGACAGGGTTTCTCTGTGTAGCCCTGGCTGTCTTGGAACTCACTCTGTAGTCCAGGCTGGCCTCGAACTCAGAAATCCGCCTGCCTCTGCCTCCCAAGTGCTGCAATTAAAGGTGTGATCCACCACTGCTGGGCTTTTACTTTATTATTATTACTGTGTATGGTGTGTATATAAGTGTGTGTGTGTGTGTGTGTGTATGTGTATGGTGTGTATATAAGTGTGTGTATGTATGTGTGTGTGTGTGTGTGTGTGTGTGTACACACATGTGGAGGTCAGAAGACAAATTTGGGCAATCAGTTCTTCCATCTTGAGTTTGAACTCTGGTGGTCAAACACCTTTAACCTGCTCAGCCATATTACTGCACTTTAAATTTTAAGAGTTTTTTTGAATTTCTGTTGATGAATTTTGGGCCATTATGTATGTTTTGGAAGTTAAAGCTGGTGACGTATTTTAATTTGTAAATCTGCACTGTGTTAAACTTATTAAAAGAACAACTCTTGGACTATAGTAATTGTTTGAAACTCTGGGGTAGTTTATAGTGACATTTGGTAGGATGAGCAGTAGGTCATGAAAGCACAAACTGTGCTCTCAGGTTCTGCCCTTGGACCAGTGCCTGCATGGCTGGTGCCCCTTTGGCCATCTATGCTAATGTAGTTTGTGTATGGAAGGTGGCAGGAGGATATGTTGCGTGGGGGTCTGTTTGTTTTTAGCTGCTGTGTGATGAATTACAAATGCGGTTGTTTGAAAGAGCACACAGCTGTGTGGGTTGAGAGGCTGAGTGCACCTCATTCTTTCAGGCACTTGGCCCAGGTCTGGCAGGTCACACCAGAGGCTTTCATGAGAGGCTGCACTGAAGCTCCCTCAGGTTGCTGGCAAATTCATCTCCTGGTTGTAGGACTGAAGTTCCTGTTTTCTTACTGGCTGTCCCTGTGGGCATCTCTTTTGACTCTTTTTCAGCCTTTCAGTACTTTTGCCACCAGTGTGCTTGCAACACAGCAGTTTACGTATAGCCTGCAGCACAATCTTTTATTCTCTTTGCTAAGAATGAGCTTTAACTCACACAGTGCAGTCCTGGGAGGAACATTGCAGCCACTTTGCTGTTCTGGTCCAATCTTGGGAGAAAAATTAGCATTTCCTGTGCCTTGTTCTAATGGTCCAGCTGCTGCCCTGCACTTGAGGGACGTTGTCCAGAGAAGCATCATGTGGTGCATTGCTGGGTTCCCAGTGGCTGTTTGACTCCCGGGGTTCTGCTTGCATAAAACTTTTTTCTCTGAATTCTCCCATGTGGACTTCAAGTGTTTCTTGAGTATGGATGAGAGAGAGAGTCCTAACAGATGGCCACATGGCGGGGGAAAGGTCACTCTGGCTGCACTGTTAGTGCCCTTGCCATGTTTACCTCTATGTTTCACATTCTGAATTGTGCTATTTGCCTCCTGTGTTTGTGCTGGAGAAGTGTTGGAGAAGTCACCGGTGAGACCAGGGTCTAGGGATTGAGGAAATGTAGCCCTGAGTGTTTCTCCCCAACCCCTAGGAAGCAGATTGGCTTTCTCTGAAAGTCAAACAGGTAGGAGAATCAGTTTGCTCAGTTTCTTGGGCCTTCCTGCCCTCTGTACTTGGATTCTATCATTTACCCACTTCTCCTGCCCATTATCTACCTCCCTCCCTCCTCCAATTCCCTCTCTCCCTCTCTCCTTTCTTGTCAGGATCTCTTTATATATCTCAAGCTAGTCTAGAACTCACTATGTAAGCCAGGTTGACCTCCAACTTGGCACTTAATATCTTTGTCTTCTGAATTTGAGGTTGCAGGTACATTGCCTGACTTCCCTACTCCACTCTTCTCCTTCTCCTCCCCCTTCTCCTTCCTTTTTTTTTGGTTTTTCGAGATAGAGTTGGGTCTCGAACTCAGAAATCCACTGCCTCTGCCTCCCAAGTGATGGGATTAAAGGCGTGCGCCACCACAGCACGGCTTCCTCTACTCCATTCTTAACTGTCCTTTACCTTGGTCCAAATACCACCAAGCTGGCTTTTCTTAATTAAATGTAAGATCTCATTTGATCATTCCCTTTCTTAGTGAAG
Source organism: Mus musculus (assembly GCF_000001635.26). NCBI lineage: Eukaryota > Metazoa > Chordata > Mammalia > Rodentia > Muridae > Mus > Mus musculus. Next base: position 123,017,505 of record NC_000074.6, on the reverse strand, counting down.
GCTGTGGCTTTTCTAGGTCTTTTTTCTTCTCCCACTTTTTCTTTGTCCTTTGGGTCTCAACTGACTAGTGAACCTTCCTGAACTCAGGTTTAGCTCTGTCTGCTTGTGACTTCTGGCCCCAGGTGGATAGATAATCATTCTTGCCTCATGGTACTCTTTGTCCTCTGGTAATAATTGCTGTTTTGTGTGTTTTATCTAATGTCTTTCTTTGATATTCTAGGCCCTCTGCTCCCTTTTGAGATAGTGTCTACAAGTGTGTCCAGGCCGGCATTAAGCTCATGGCCGTCCTACATCTGCCTTTCACGTGCTGGGAATGAAGCATGTACTACTACACTGGATTCTGCGTGTCACTGTATGGGTAAACAGCAGACAACAAGGCGGCTTACGTGCTCTTCGTGAATATTGATAAATGTGTCACCTTCTTGGTACACATTTAAAGATATACAACACAGCCATTAATTGGACCTGGAATGTTTGCTTACTGCATCTATTGCTTCAAGTTTCAGGAGCCTTGTGTCATTGCTGGCTTTATTGTGTGACTCCAAAGAGGCCAGCCCTTTCTGTAAAAACCAGTTTTATAAGCCTCCAGTCATCTCTAGGTTTACTTAGAAATAATTTCAGCAGTGAAAGGTGGCTTGTGGGAAGTTGACAGAGCAGAAGTTCCTATCTGGGAGTCTCAGCAGGAACATCTTTCTATTTCCCTGTGTTTGGGATAGCTCTTCTATTTAATGGAGGCTCAGGTCTCTTAATTTTGTATTGAGCTTAGAGATACTGTGTTGGTCGCTCTCATTTCTGTGCAGAACCAGAAGCATAGGTACAATCTCGTTGAGTGCTTGAAGGATGCACAGCTTCTTTGTGTTCTGTTCTTGGCTACCTTCCTTGGCTTTTGTATTCTGGGCGTGTTCAATTTGCCAGCGTCCATAGACACTTGAGCCTCAGAAAAGGATGGGTGATCTGCTTTTGTATTCAGAACCCAACATTGTGGTTCCATATTGCACATCTGTCCAAGCTCAGCTATCTCCACTCTGGAGCACTTTCCTAAGAGGTGCTTGACCGACAGGGCTGGAGGCTGACTGAGCAGCTTTTGCCAGCCTTGACGGTGTGTAATGTAAGCCACGCTGTGTCTGGGGAGTTGGAAACACTGCTGATTATACCACTCTTTCTACCCAGGTACCTTTCAGCAGAAAGTGACTACAGCTTACAAAAGTGATGGTAAAATGAGTTTGTGGTGTGTTTCCTGTCACTGCATTCCTAGCTGTGGTGAGCTGTACACCAGAGAGGGTATAGAATCTGGTAACTAGAGAGAGCAGTATTTGAAAGAACATGGCGGCTATGTGTGTTCCTTCCCTCTCTCTGTGGAGCCCTGGTTGGCCTGGAGCTTGTTCTACTGACAAGGGCTTGAACTCAGAGATTGGCTTTCCTCCTCCTTCCAAGTGCTGCCATTAAGTGTGTCCCACCATCCATCCTAAGGCCTTCTTTTTTTCTTTTTCTTTTTTTAAAAAAACTTTGTGTATATGTGAGTGCAAACATGTATGTATGTGCAACATTTGTATGGTTGGTGTTGATGTAAGTTAGAAGAGGTTGTCAGATCCCCTGGAGCTGTAGCTCCTGGTATGGGTGTTGTGAACTGCCAGTTATGGGTGCTGAGAACTGAACTTTGGTTCTCTGCAAGGCAGCAGTGTGGGGTCAAGAGGCAGCTCAGCAGGTAAGAACACTGGCTCTTTCTCAAAGGACTGAGATTTGATTCCAGCACCCACATAGCAACTCATACACCCCTATAACTCTAATTCTAGAGGACCTGAAGTCCTCTCCTGTCTTTTAGGGTACCAGACACACATGTGCACAAACATACAGGCAGGCAAAATAACCATGCACATAAAATAGAAAAAAAAAAAGATTTCTGAGTTTGAGCCTGGTCTACAGAGTGAGTTTTAGGACAGCCAGGGCTACACAGAGAAACCCTGTCTCAAGAAAAAAAACAAAAACAAAACAAAAAAAGGAGCAGCAGGTACCCCTAGCTGTTTTGTTGTCCCCTCTCCCTCTGTGTTCCCTGTGACTGAGGTATCATCCTGAGTTGGATAGTGAATCAGATCTCACCTTCAGCCTTTGCTTTTTGTGAGCTGCAGGTTTTTCTCAGGGCGAGCACTTGACAACCCTCCCCCCCCCCCCCCTTAGGCTCCTTCAGGAAGTGGGTAATTCTTGCTGTCTTGTGAAACTCATCTTTTTCAGATTAGAATTTTTTAGGAGTGTGAGTTCATTTCATGATGTAGGGCCTCAAGTTAGCCTGCTTTTACATTTTGCATGCAGCTGTTCAAAGGAAGTTGTTAACATTTCCAGATAGTGACTCTGTAGAGATTGAATCGTGCTTTTTTTGTTGAGCCTGTGGAGAGGAAGGAGGGCATTAGTTTCTGTGCTTTCGTTCATGAGATTTCTTGGAGGAGAATATTTTACTTTTCTCTTTTGTGAGTCTTCTTAGGTTAGTATGTTTTTACAGTTCCGTGACATGTGGCACCTGTAGCTGTCTGTTCTTAAGTGGGGCACTTCATTCTATCCTTAGAATAACATGTTTTTACCTTATTAAGTGGGGTACTTCAGTCTATCCTTAGAATAACATGTTTTTACCTTATTGTACACAATTTTGCTTTCCTGATTGTGTTTTGTGGGGGGCCAAATGCCCTTCAGCCCCCTTTCTGCAGACAGGATCTGTAGATAGCATTTCAATCTTACTTCCAGGCTGGGACCCTTACTCATTTGTAAGCTCAGAGGATTGGCTACACATTTGCTACATTGTTTTTCTTTGAGAAGGTTTTTAACGCCTCTGGTGTTGGCCTCACACTTGCTATGAGCTGAGGACACCCTGGCCTACTTCCTCCAGGCGTGTGCCACCATACCCAGATGATGAAGTGCTTTGGATTGGACCCAGGTTTTGTGCATGCTAAGGGAATACTCGTGTTTATACATGCCAGGTAAACAGCTCAGCTTCGAGGCCAGTCCTTTGTATCTACTTTTAAAGTCTTCTCATGTGTGCGTGTGTTCGGGCCTGTGGTAATGAAATGAGCTAATCACTACGAAAATGGTAATGTTTATTTATTTCTTCCTATTTTGATGTCTGGTTACTGCTATTTTTTCTCTTACCAGGTTTTTCTTTTTGTTCCAGTATTATTGAAACTATACTTATGAACATATGTACAGTTTGGAAAGTTTTGCCTCTTTGTAATTCACAGTAAAGAATGAATACTAGCAGGGGATGGTGACTTTAATCCTGGCACTTGGGAGGCAGATCTTATCCCATGAGTTTAAGACCAGCTTTGTCTCCAGTGAGTTTCAGGACACCCAGGGCTATGCAGAGAGACCTGCATCTCAAAAAACAAACAAGAATGAATATTATCCCCACTTCTGATTTCCCTTTGATCCCTTCATAATCATCCCTCTCGGTCTTGTGTTTTTTGTTGTCACAGATTGCCTGGCTGAAACACCTTGAGACAGTAAAGGTTTTGGCTCTCAGTTTCAGTCTGTCATGGTAGGGGAGGTGTTGGCAGAGCAGAGAAGCTCATTTTATGGTGGCCTGGGGGTAGAGCATGAGAGAGAGGAAGAGGCCGGGGGAGAACAGCGTCTGCACGACTGTCCACTCCAGTGGGCCGACAGTCCACCTTTTCCTTTCTAGTCTACTCAAAGCCTTTGAGTTGGTGCTGCCCATATTCAGGGTGGGGGTTTCTTCATTAACGATCTTTTTCTGAAAACATCCTCATAGACACCCAGAAGTGTGCACTAACTTAGTGCTGGTCAGTTCAGTCAGGCTCACCAGGAAGATGGACTATGATACACACTTCATCCTTCCCCGTTCTGTCTCATTAGAGCTACAGATAAACACAAAATATACCTTACATAGCAGTCAAGATTAAGCAATGCCTTGTTGGGAAAAATAATTTTAATATCATTGGACAGCTTCCAGGTGATCAGTAATAAAGAAAATCAACATGGATTGGAGAGAGAGAACTCAGTGGCTAAGAGTACTAGCTGCTCTTTCTGATGACCTGGGTTAAGTTCACAGCACTGTTCACAAGTATCTGTAACTCGAGTTTAAGAGGATCTGACAAACTCTTTTGGCCTCCACATATACACGAAGATAACAATACACATAAAAATAAATTGGGTCTGGGAGATGGCTCAGCAGTTAAGAGCACTTGCTGTTCTTAGACAACCCAAGGTTGGTTCTCAGCACCCACCTCAGTTGGCTCGGGCTCGGAGCTCCCTGGCATCTTCCCATACTTGCTGTCATTGTGTATACACCCATGTGCTGTATAGCTACACACCCATACATACTAAAATAATATACACACCCATACATGCTAAAATAATACACATACCCATACATGCTAAAATAATATACACACCCATACATGCTAAAATAATACACCCATACATGCTAAAATAATACACACATCCATACATGCTAAAATAATATACACACCCATACATACTAAAATAACACACACACATACGTGCTAAAATAATATACACACCCATACATACTAAAATAATATACACACACATACATACTAAAATAATACACACACCCATACATGCTAAAATAATACACATACCCATACATGCTAAAATAATATACACACCCATACATGCTAAAATAATATACACACCCATACATGCTAAAATAATATACACACCCATACATGCTAAAATAATACACACACCCATACATGCTAAAATAATACACATACCCATACATGCTAAAATAACACATACACCCATACATGCTAAAGTAACACACACACCCATACATGCTAAAGTAATACACACACCCATACATGCTAAAATAATACACACACCCATACATGCTAAAATGCACACACCCATACATGCTAAAATAATACACACACCCATACATGCTAAAATAATACAAATACATCTTTGAAAATGATTTTTTGACCTTAAGAATGTTTTGCCAGCCTGTATGTATGTGCAATTCTGTGCTTGGTGCCCAGGAAAGCAAGAGGAGGATTCTCCGGGCCTAGAGCTACAGACAGATGGTTGTAAGTCACCTTGCAGGTGCTTTGCATGAAACCAGGATCCTCGGAAGAGCAGCCAGTGCATGTTAACTGCTGAGAACTCTGTTCAGTTCATAAAAATATATCCTTAAAAAAAAAAAAAAAAAAAAGAAACAAGACTTGTTTTTTAAGACATTTTGTAATTATAAAATTAAAAGAGGGTAATGTGAAACTAATGAGCTATTGACATTTGTGTTTGATAAATCAGTGTGTGTCAAGCCAGGCAGTGGTGGTCCACACTTTTAATCCCAGCACTTGGGATTCAAAGACAGATGGATTTCTGAGTTGAGGCCAGCCTAGTCTATACAGAGCTTAAATAGCCAGAGCTGCACAGAGAAACCAAAACCAACCAGCCAACCAACCAACCAACCAAACAGGTATGTCTGGATGGAAGTATCAAGTTCCTAATAATATTTTGGGGGGGGGGGCACTTTCGAGACATGGTTTCTCTGTGTAGTCCTGGCTGTCCTGGAACTCACTCTGTAGACCAGGCTGGCCTCGAACTCAGAAATCCGCCTGCCTCGGCCTCCGGAGTGCTGGGATTAAAGGCGAGCACCACCACCACCACCGCCCAGGGAGTTCTTAATAATCTTACGAGATGTTTTGGTTCTAATTTTACTCTGTTTCTTCCTTGAAGGATACATTGTTGCCAGAAGCCCCATTGCATGATTACAAAGCAGAGGGTATTTGTTCCCGGGAAATATAGGACCTTAAAAGTTGAATAGATATGACCAAAGTGTTTCCTTTAAGTGGAATATCAAATTGCAGTTCTTTGCATTGCATTTACAAATGGGTAGGTAACATGCTGACTGAGATGGAGTTGCAAATATACCAAAATACTATCTTGTAGAAATCTTGACATCTGCTGAGGAGCTCTTGTAGCACAGTGAGAATGAAGCCAGGATCAGTGATAACACCCTTCTCCTAGGCCAGGTGGCCAGGTTAGATTCCTAGAGCCTGTGTGCTGGGATGAGAGAAGGACTACTACAGGTTTTCCTGACTGTCTGTTTCTGTCTCTGTCTTGTCTGTCTGTCTGACTCACACAAATACACAATTAAAAAATAAATATAAAAAAGAAAAACAAAGCTACAGATTTTTCACTGTTAATAGGTTTTATAATTTGTAAAATTGTTTACCTTAATTCGAACTTTCCAGAATTCCAGTTTTCTTTAGAATACTGCTAGTAGAAATGTTGTTTTTCAAATTGGAGGGGCATTTTTAACTCACTTAAATGAGAGTTAAATCCACTAAAACCACCAAATTTGTTTAAGCTGCTAGCTTTTTGTCAAGTTCTGGCACATTTTTTTGTTAGCATAAAGGACTTTATGATGTCTTACACAGAATTTGAACACTGGCCTCAGTTCAGCCTGAAAAGCAAACAACGACACTGCACTTTTCAGGAATTTGTGGAATTGGTGACAGTTTAGTCCCTTGGCTCTGATGACATTCAATCTTTGATGATGATTTGCAAGATGCTGTCCATTTTATGTAAGCGTATATGAGTGTTTGCATGTGTATGGGCTCCACTTTATTGAGACAGGGCCTCTTACTAAACATGAGCTAACTCTGCCAGATAGCCTGCTTGCCTAACCCAGGTTTTCCTTGACTCTGCCTCGGGAGTGGCCACTGCCTGGTTTCTATGTGGGGTTTTGGTATCTGAACTCCATCCAGCAAGAGCCATTTTTCCAGTGAGCCATCTCATTTAAAACAGATTTTATGTATATGAGTTTTGCTTGCTTGTGTGTGTGTGTGTATAGTATGTATGTTGATGTATGTGTGCATGAATGTGTAGAGTGTATTCATGCACCACATATGGGCTTAGTGCTCTGAGTCCAGAGGCTAGGTTTGGGTCCTTGGAACTGTAGTTACTGGTGGTTGTGAGCTGCCATGTAGGTGCTGTGAACTGAACCTGGATCTTCTCCAACAGCAGCAAGTGCATCTAACCTCCGAGCTGGAATTGTAGGCAGTTGTAGGTTGCCTGACTTGGGTAATGGAAACTAAACTTGCTTATTCAGTAAGAGCAGTAGGCACTCTTAAGCACCAATCTTCTCTCCAGCCTGAAATAGGCACCCTAAGATTGAGTCTTACGACCCTTGAATAGTGTGTATCTTTTCATTGATTTTCAGTCCTGGAAGTCAGAAGACAGCTTGTGGGAATTGATTCTCTCCTAGCATGTGTGTTAGGGTAATTGTCTTGGAGGCACACATCCTTACCAACTATCTTGCTGGTACTTTAAACATTTCATGTCGTCACTCACTCCCCCGACCCCCTCCCTACCCCTTCTAACCGTGTAGTTCAGGTTGGTCTTGAACTCCAGATCCTTGTATCTCTGCATCATGAATGCTGTAGGGACAGAGGTCCACTGCTCCTTTGCCTGGCCTTCACTTGATCGATATGTAGATATAAAGGACTATCAATTTTACCTCTCCCTTTGTAATTTGAGTACCTTTTATTTCCCATCTTTTGGTATGAATGTGTTGCTCAAAACCTGGTGCAGTTCTTTGCAGTCATGGCTGTGGATATCTGAGGCTTTGGTTTTTGTTTTTTTTTTGTTTCGAGACAGGGTTTCTCTGTGCAGCCCTGGCTGTCCTGGAACTCACTCTGTAGACCAGGCTGTTCCTGAACTCAGAAATCTGCCTGCCTCTGCCTCCCAGAAGTATTCTTAACTACTGAGCCTCCTCAACGGTCCTTGGAGGTAGAATCTTAAACTGCCTGTACTTCCCAGGTGATAGGATTACAGAGGTGTGACACCACGCAGAATTTGAAAACCCAGGTGGGCCTGTTGTGACTCTTGCCTTTAATCCCAGCACTTTGGAAGTAGAGGCCTGTGGATCTCTGTAGCCAGCATTTGCTACTTTGTGGGTCCTTCTTCTTCCACTCTTCTTCACTTCTTTTTTTGACCCTTTCAACCTCCTACTCCTCGTACTAGATAGTTTATTATTAGACTACTTCCTGCTGATTGGGGCAAGTTTGATCTTTGCCGTCAGGATATCTTATTCTTTTCTTCTTTGCACAAGACTACTTAACATACCGAGACCAACAGCAACAATCAGCAACCCACTCGAACTGGGGCCCTAGCATTTATATAACCCCTGAGAAGTCCCCAGAATTCCAAGTATCACACAATTGCAGAACTATCTGCTAGAGCATGAGGCAAATCACACTACACTGCTTTGGGTAATCTGAAGCAGTCCCATATCCCACACCTGAGTTTAAGTGAAAACATCCCCATACTATTTATGTTTTTAAAAAGAAACCAAAATTCTCATAGATCTCAGTGAGTTGTGGGCCAGCTTAGTTTATAAAGGGAATCCCAGGCTAGCTGGAGCCGAATTGTGATACTCTGCCTCCAAAATAAGGAAGAGCCACTAAATAATGATACATTGCTGACCTAGCATGTTTCCAGGTTTGCTGGTAATGTAGCATGGTTCCTCGTTGGAAATTGAGTAGAATACTATTCCTCTGCGCCCCCACGAGCAGCAGGGCATTTGGAAATCTGGAGCTTCAGGGCTTCCTTCTGATCTCATTTTACTGGTTCAAGTCAGCTCAGCTTTTATTAAGAGGTGTGAAATGCACTCTTTTCTTGTACCTCGAATGGAGGAGTAGCAGTCATATTGCAGGATAGGTGGACAGGAGTTTGTACCGTGGCCTTAGTCTCATTCGTACAGCCACACATAACTGAAATTTTGCCTTTGTTATAAGGGACTGTGTACTAACCTCTATATATCTTAGTTTCTTGAACTGTATACAGTATAATAAAAACCTTGGGTGAGTAACCATCTGTTGGTCTGATAGATAGCCAGTGAAGCTTAGTCCCTAGTATTGAGGTTCTTGCCCAGTTTTTGAGACTGGGACTTAGTGAGTGAGTACCCAAGGCTGGCTGTGAGGACTGACCAAAGGCACGAGTCACCAAGCAAGGCCTAAGGTCACTTCAGTTTTAAATTAGCTACATGAGTCTTAAAACATTCAAATAGTAAACTTGCTGGTCCACATACTGCTCACCTAGCATACATGAGTCCTAGGTTCAGTTTAGCATAAACTAGGTGTAGTGTTGGTACACACTTGCCATCCCAACACTCACTCATCATGGATCAGAAATTGTCCTTGGCTTCATACTGTCAAATACAAACAACGAACAAACAGAAAGCCAAGACACATAAAGCAAAGGACCTGTGAAACACGGATGGACTTTTTTTTTTTGCCTCCCCTCTCCTCCCCTCCCCTCCCACTTCTGTCCGCCATCATCTCTAAAATGGCAATAGATAGCTTGCAGTTAATTTTCTAAAAGCCTGGTACAACTTCTTAGTTGACTTTGACCTGACTTTATTTTTATGTTTTAAAGGCAAGGTTTTATTTTGTAGCACCCTATTTATGGTCTGGAACTCATGTGCAGCCTAGGCTAGCCTGGAACTCATGTGCAGCCAAGGCTAGCCTGGAATCTCTGGTCTTGCCTCAACCCCCTAGTTGCTGAGATTAGAAAGAAGTGCCACAACCTGGCTCCTGATGCATCTTTCCTTTATCCCTCTGAAGTTATGCCAATGTATTGCGTACTTACTCTCTTGCCCCCTTTGCGATCGCCGTGTTGGTATTTGAACAGTGAGTAGAGAGACGGAAGATCTGGTGTGATGGGTCTGAGTACTGTGCTCACAGGACATTAGAAGAGGGAGTTTTTTCTTTTTCTTTCTTTCAGTGGTATAGTACTAGCAAAGCAGGTTTTGTCTACAGGTTAGGCCAGAAGTCCCCTGTGGTTGGAAGGGCCCAGGAGGTGTGTCTGACTAGTCACAGATCCACTGTCATTAACAAATGTTTGCTGATTTATATTCTATATCATGTGGTGTTTTGTGTTGAAAAGAGAGAATTTATAGTTTGGTTTATTATTTATTGATAGACCTTTTAGGGTTTTGTTTCACCACTTTTTGTTAGCTTTACCCTTCCCTTTAATATGGCTTCCTACTCACTCTCAAGTGTTCTACAAAGAGCCAGAGAGTGAGTAGTTGAGGCTTTGTTTGCAGCCCTTCAGCTCTGTTCTTGTTGCAGAAAATGAGCACAGATGTGCTAAATGAGCCTGATACCTGTCAGTCAAGTTTTGTTAACACTGAAATTACAGTTTTGGAGCTGTGGATACGTCTTAGTAGTTAAGAATGTGGTTGCCTATAATGTAAAAACTCTGGGTTTGATTTCCAACATCACATAAACTGGGTGTGGTCCTTGGAATTCTGTAGAGGCAGGAGGATCAGAATTGCAAGGGTTACACACTGAGTTTGAGGCCAGCATGGACTACAGGAGACACTGTCTCAAAAGAAATCAATGTAATTTTTATCTGTCACAAATTGTTCTCTTTTTAATTAATTAAAAAAATTTAATCTACCTGGTGTTTTGCTCACACGTGTGTCTGTGTACCACATGCATGCCTGGTGCCCCTAGAAGCCAGAGAGGGTGTGGAGGTGGGGTTACAGACAGTTGAGCTGCCATGAGGCTGCAGGGAGTTGAATCCAGGTCCTCTGGAAGAGCTCGAATCACAAAAACATTTTGTTTCAGTTAACATACAGATGTAAACTCTTCCTAGATAATAGACTGTTATTTTATTTTTTAGAATATATTTGACCTTAGGGCCCCAAATAAGATCTCAGACTCTTGTCACATTGGTGAAATGGAATGGCTTGGGTTTGCTGAAGGTTTGTCCCTGACACTTTCTGGTAGCTCTTTGACAATGGTGACTTTACTTCTTTCCTGTTTTTGGAGTAAGGTCTCACTGAGTGCCATGGCTGTCCTAGAGCGCCTATATAACCAAGGCTAGCCTTAAGATGTGTGATTTTTTTTTTTTTCTTTCTTTCCTGACTGCCTCTTGAGCGTCTTCTACCACACTGTGTGCCACAACTGGTGCTCTTCTTTCTAATGTTTAATTTGGGATATAGTTGTTTTCACATTATGTTCTTTGTCCACTTTATATTCACATTTTGTAGTTTAGGGGCCTGACTCTGGTCAGGTACTGGCTCCTACTGTCATCTTCTTTTCAAGTATAGGTATAGGCAGATAGACAGATTCTTTTTAAAAGTTGTGTTATATCTGAGACATGCTTGGTCTTTCTTTGGCTTGTAAACAGAATCGAATAGGGAGCATCTATCTCCCTGTGGAGTTTTGATCTGTATAGAAGGAAGCTGCCTTCTCTTACATGGAAAGCTGTGGGAGCAGGAAATGTAGTAATTGTCTTGATGTGTATTAAAATCAGCCCAAAGTCTCTTCCACATAAAATCGTTGGCCTTAGAATTACTAAGTATGCTGAGATGAAGTATTCATAATTGAGCCAGTTCTGGCTAGTTAAGGAACTTGTAAAATATTGCTGTGACAACCAGAAATGTAATTACCTATGTGCTGGGCAGGCCTGTTGCTGTGTACTCCATGAGTGCATCACCCATGATCGAGGAGGAAAGTTAATAAGGGTAATAAGAGACTCTAGACTTAGTGTCGTAGTGGAACATAAGGGCAATGAGGCTCAGATGAGAGCCCTAGACTCTAAACTTAGTGTCGTAGTGGAACTGGTTATAGGAATAAAGCTAGCTTGGGCATTTGGAACGGGGATTGCAGGCATGTTTTATCATACAGCTTTATTATTTTATTTGAGGCTTGCACATGAAAGTTGCAGAGACTGGCCGTGGACTTCGTTCTTCTTACTGAGCCTCTTGAGTAGATGGGATCACAAGTCTATCTGTCTGTTACTTAGACTTGAAGGAGAAGTGCAGGGTCCCCCGCCCCACTCTGTAGCTTTGGCTCTCTTGGAACTCCTTCTGTTTACCACGATGCTCCCTGGAACTCAGAGATCTGCCTGCCTTTGCCTGAGTGCTGTGATTAGAAGTGTGTGTCACTACCACCTGGCAAAGGGACTGGACTCTGCAGGGGCCAGGGTGGGCAAGAATTCAATCACTGAGCCACCCATGTCATTTGTGCTAGTTACTCCTAAAAAAGGATTGCCTGTCAGTGTCTGGAGGACTATATCACAAGCCACGTCAGTGTTTTTGTAATCACTTACTTGGTTTAATAGTTTCCTCAAAGTGTAGTTTTATGCTTCTAGAATTTGTATTAACAGTTTTAGTCTAAGATGATGTGTGCATTTCACAAGTTAATTTACTCTAAACCCTGACTTGAAGAAGTTAGGTAACCTATAACCACATGGTTCAGATAGTAGCCAATGTAGCTTGGGATGCAATGGCAGTGACAGGAACTGACTCCATTGTTAGTCTTCTGCATTCCCTTTTGCACATCCAGATTTCAGCCTACTTTCATTTTCCTTCTGGCTGAGGGCTTCCTTTAAAGTCTCTTTAAAATAATATTTTTATTACATATATTTATTTTTGTGCATGTCTCTTAGTAAAATGCTTACGGATAGAATTTTGTGATGACCTTTGTGTAGAGGTCAGAGGACAACTTGATCCTCCAGTGTGGTCCTGGCTTGCAGCACCCTTTACCTGGATAGCCATCTTGTAGGACCCCCCGCCCAGTATGTCTCAAGGACATTCCAGTGATAAATGCCTTCAGCTTTTGTTTCAGAACATGTTTATTTTTCTTTGCTTTAAAAAAGCCCGTGTGTGTGTGTGTGTGTGTGTGTGTGTGTGTGTGTTAGGTGTATGTGTGCGTATTGTGGGTGTATGATGTGGTTACAGGAGACACGGCCTGTAATTGGATCTGGGGCTCACCACTGAGCCAGACTAGGATCTGGCTGGCAAGTTCCTGGGATTCTTTGGGTTTCGCTCCTTCAGCTGCACCTGGCTTTTAAATGAGTGGGCTGAGTTCAGAAATCCATGCCTGCATGGAAAGTACTTGTTACTGACTGAGCCGTTTCTCTAGTTCTGCTTTTTTATTTTCAATTAAAATGTGCTTCTTACTATTAGTGTTTGTATATGCACTTGAATTTGTGAAGGTCAGAGCAGTTGTTTCTTTACTCCTCCCGTATGTGGGCTCTGGACTCCTGGCCCACACCAGCCACTGTCCTGTTCTCATTCCTCATGTATGTGTGAGTGCAGGTTTGCTTGCTGCCATGGGACACATGCGTGGAGGTCAGAGGACAGCTGTCAGCTCTTAGGTTGGTTCTTTACTTCTACCATGTAAGACGAGTCTCATTATTCCTATGGATGGGCTGGGTGAGCTGCCAGACTTCTTCTGATACCTCGTGCCACCACCCATCTCAGAGTAGGTCTGATGGGACCACAGGAGGGAGGCAGAACACCAGAGTTCGTGTTACCTACCGACCAGCTTGCTGGCCTCCTTCCTTTTTGAATGAAAGCTTTAATTGAAAGTGTCACATCACGACAAGTAAATTCATTTCTCCTGATTTATTAGTCAGTTCTCCTGTCTTTGTCTTGAGGCTCCCCCACCCGTCAGCAGTATAGGCGATGACTCCTCTCTGGGAGAAATGATTGTTACTCCTCCACCCCCACCCCTTCCGGTTTTCCTTCTGATGAATAGTCCTAGGGCCCGCTAGGCAAGTGCTCTACTATTGGGTACATCTTTTGTGTTTTTTCAGATTTTCATTGTAAGGCAAGGTTTCATCAGTAAGTTGTCTAGACTGGCCTTGAACTCACTCTGTAGTTCCAACAGGCCTTGAATTTGCAATTCTCCTGACTTGGTCTCCTAAGTAGTTGGATTATAGGTCTGTGCATCTGGTCTGGCTGCCATTACCTATTGAAAGAAATTTTCTAATTTTTATTTTTTATTTATTCATTATTTTTTTAAAGACTGCATCTAGCATTTATATGGGACTAGAGACATGACTCAGTGGTAGAGAGCACTTGCTTTTCTTGCAGAGACCGGAGTTGAGTATCCAGTACCTACATGGTGGCTGACAATCCTCTGGAACTCCAGAGCCAGATAACTTTTTGACACCCTTTTTACCCTCTGTGGGCACTTGTTCTTTTTGTTTCTGGTCCTTCTGCTTCCACCTCCCAAGCACTGGGAATAGAGCTCTGTTTCACCAGGTCTGGGTTATGGGGGGCTCTGGGGGTTGAACCTAGGCCTTACATCGTGCTAGGCAAACATTCTCCCAATTGAGATACGCTCCTAGGCCTCTTTTCCTAATTTTTCCAAAGTCTCACCATGTACTTCTGGCTGTCATAGAACTCCTGGTTTAGATCAGGCTTCCTCTGTCTCTCAAGTGCTGGAATCTCAAATAGTGTACCTGGGATACCCAGTGGTAACTCTTCATTTGTTATTCACCAGTAGATTGAGAGAAGAGATGTTAACTTTTCTTTCTGGGTCCAAAATTTATGTCTCTTCCTCCTCCTCCTCCTCCTCCTCCTCCTCCTCCTCCTCCTCCTCCTTCTTCTCTGCAAAATCTAATGTTCTTGACTTCATGTTTATCATGCAAGTTGTAGCCAGGCATTGTGGGCAGGCCTTTAATCCCAGTACACAGGAAGCAGAAGCAGGTGGATTTCTCTGAGTTTGAGGCCAGCCTCGTCTACAGAACAAATTCCAGGACAGCCAGGGCTACATAGAAAAACTCTGTTTTGAAAAAACAATAATTAAAGAAATTTAAAAAAGGAAAGCTGTATTTGTGCATTCCCCTCTCCCCCCAACACCTTTTGGCATGCTCAGTCTGTAGCTTGGAAATACAGAACTTTGTCTGTAGTATTTGCCTTTTGTATCTTAGGTCTAGTTTGTTTGTTTGTTTCTTTTAAATTTTTTATGAGTTTTCTTACTCAGTTTATATCTGCTCCCTGCCTTCCTCCCGGTCATCCCCATGGCCCATCCCCTACTTAGTTGTGATTTAAAAAAAAAAAGATTTATTTATGTGTATGAATATTTTGCTTGCATGAATGTAAGTGTACCATGTGTGCATAAAGTCAGAAGAGGGAGGAGGAGTTATAGATGGTTGTTAGCAGCTGTGTGGGTCCTGGGAACCAAACCTGGATCCTCTTCAATCAAGAGCAACAAGTATTCTTAACTGTTGAGCTATTTTTCCAGTCCTAAGTGCTTTCTTCTTAAACAGTTGTGTTTTATGCAGTTTGTTTTGTTTCAGAGTAGAAAAAGATAACAGGTTCCTGTGTCACAATTAAAGTTGGCGTTATTTTATTTTATCTTATTTTATTTTGAGACAGTATTCCTTGCCAAACTGGAAAACTCAATTTATAGATCAAAGCTGGCCTCGAACTCTGATCTGCTTGCTTCTGCCTCTCTGATACTGGGATTAAAGATATGTGCCTCCACACCAGGGAAAGTCAGCCATCTTATGTGTTGTTGTGTGTTATCCCCACACCCGGGTTGAGGATAGAGGACAATTGTGTGTCACTGATTCTCGACCTTCACCTTTATGTGGGTTCTGGTTATTGACTTCAGGCATGGCAAGCATCTTCACCGGCTGAGCCACCTTGTTGGCCCCGCAGTGGTAATTTTAATTGAAGTTATGTGGTGATGAAGAATTAGGTGCCTCACGTTACAGTCTGGAGCCACTGCTCTAATCTCTGCTGAGGGGCTGGCACTTCTATCTCCTTGGAGATGTGAGCTAAGTGGAGTCAAAGTCTTAGTAGCTGCAGTCAGTGGTGCATGCCTTTAATCCCATTACTTTGGAAGAAGAGAAGATGATGAATCTGAGTTCAAGAACAGCCTTTTCTACATAATGAGTTCCAGCCCACATGGGTCTACATAGTGAGAAAAACAACAACAAACAAGTCTTAGTGTATTATGGTGATGGTTTTGATCTCATAGTACAGGGAATAAATAATACCATTCTAAATTTTTTCTTTTTAACTTTTATTTTGAAAGTTACTGTAGTGGATGAACTCTGAGGGCTGGTATATTTAGTGTGTAGAGGATACACTATAATCTTGCTTCGAAGAAGTTTGGATTTTGTTTGAGGAATGCTATTGAGTTGGACATAGTGGCTCACAGCTGGAGTCCTAGCGCTTGAGAGGCAGAAGCAGGACTTCAGTTCATCATGGCCATCCTGGGCTCCATTAGCCCCTGCCATGAAAGAAAGGAACAAAGAACTGGTTTTAAGAGTTTTGTGATACTGGAATATCCCTGAACATAGCACTTAGTTTTCCAACTACATGAAATAAAAGCACCGAAAAAAAATTCTTTAAAGGAAAGAAGATATGCTTTTTAAAAAAACCACCTACACCCCTTCATTATCTGAATCAACTGCTGAAGTTAAACAAGAACCGAGTGTGTTTTCGAGAAAGAAAATGTGGTGCTGGTGTTAGGGCATAGAGCCAGTTTTTTCTTTTTCTTTTTCTTTTTTTCTTTTTCTTCATCTTTCTTTCTTCTTTCCTTTCTTCTCCTCCTCCTCTTCTTCTCCTCCTCCCCCTCCCCTCCTCTTCCTCCTCCCCTTCCCTCCCCTCCCCTCCTCTCCCCTCCCCTCCTCCCCCTCCCCCTCCCCTCCCCTCTCCTCTCCTCCCCCTCCCCTCCTCTCCTCTCCTCTCCTCCCCTCCCCTCCTCCTTCCTCTTCCCTCCTCCTTCCTCTCCTCCTCCTCCTCCTCCTCCTCCTCCTCCCCCCCCTTTAGAAAAAACTTTCTCTCGTAAGCATTACTGTCTTCTTTCCTTGCCTTAGAGGTGCCCCTCTAAGGACAGAGCAGTAGGTTTCTGTATATAAAACCATCTTCCAGCCGGTCAGTGGTGGCGCACGCCTTTAAGCCCAGCACTCAGAATGCAGAGGCAGGTGGATTTCTGAATTCCAGGACAGCCAGGGCTATACAGAGAAATCTTGTCTCGAACCGCACATCCCCCCTCCCAAAACAAAAACAAACAACAACAACAACAAAAATCTTTCAGGCTCCTGGTGCCTCCTGGGGAATAGCTCATCTTGAAGTGGAGTCTTGTTGTATATTGGCTCACACGGCCCATCTGGCTCCTGTTTTGTGTGCTTATGTTAACCACAATTTCCTGATGTCTCTGTGGTTATTTTTTAGTGACTTTTACATAGATATACTTCAGATAATAAGAACAAACGGTGTGATCAGCCTTAGACAGTTGCTTTAGCTATGTGATGAATACTAGTGACTGAGAACATTACATCATACCACAGATTTTGTTTTTTTTTTTTTTTAAACCCTTTAACATCTCCTCTGCTCCAGGCAACCTGCTCTATGTTCTTTTTCAGGGTAATTTGGCTGTGTCATACTTTCCCATAACTAGAGTTATGCAAGTTATAGTCTCTTGTGTCTGACATTGTTTTTGTGGAGTAATTGAAAATAATTCATGGTGCCTGGTGAGATGGTTAAGAGTATTTTATTCTTCTAGAAGACTCAAGATTTGTTCCCAGCATACACATGTAGTTCACAACCATCTGTATGTAACTCTGGTCCCAGAGGATCTGAACTCCTGGCCTTTGAGGACACTTTTTACATGAGCACATGCCCACATGCAAACACCATACTTACACACAATTTGAAATGAAAATAAACATTAAAAGCAAACTGAAATGTGATCAGTTTATTTATTTTTAACAAAATTCATGACTTTGCTCTCTGTATATTGCTGCTTAGCTTGTGCATATGTCTCTGTACACCACACGCCTGATGCTGGGAGAGAGCATGAGTCTGTAGAGCAGGAGTTACAGGCAGTTATGAGCTGCCATGGGGTTAGGCACTGAACTTGGGTTCTCTCGAAGAGCAGTTTGTGCTCCTTAACAACTGAGGGAGCTCTCCAGCCTCCTGATGGGACCATTTTAAAGCAGACAATACTTTGTCATTTGTACATTTTTAGCATTTTATACCCTAAAGGGAAATGGTCATTTATCAGTCTTGCTTCTCTTTAAACTTTTATAAGCATAAACCCTATTTATTTGTAAATTTATTATATTTTGGGCAAACAGAATCATAGCTGTGGACTTTTGTATTGTCTTGTTTTGCTTAGGTTAGTGTTTTCAGGGTTTAACCTGTGTGCACCATGTTTCTTATGACAAAGTTATATATTGTATGGAGTTGTATCTATCTATCTATCTATCTATCTATCTATCTATCTATCTATCTATCTATTTATTTATTTTTGGTTTTTGGTTTTTCGAGACAGGGTTTCTCTGTGTAGCCCTGGCTGTCCTGTAACTCACTCTGTAGACCAGGCTGGCCTCGAACTCAGAAACCAGACCAGGCCTGCCTCTGCCTCCCAAGTGTGTTTATCTTTTTTTAAAGATTTAGTTATTTCTTTTATGTATGTGAATACATTGTCGCTGTCTTCAGACACACCAAAAGAGGGCATCAGATCCCATTACAGATGGTTGTGAGCCACCATGTGTTGCTGGGAATTAAACTCAGGACCTAGTTCTCTGTCTCTCCAGCCTGTGTTTATTTATCTTGATTGACACTTAGCTATTAGAAATAGTACTGCTGCTGTGGAAGTCTATGTACAAGTTTTCATTTAAACACCTTTTGGGTGTGCTCCTAGGAGTGAAATTGCTGGGTAGGATGGCAGTTCTTATATTTTGAGTAATCGTCAGATTGTTTTTCTACAATGGCCATACCATATGTCCTTCCTACTAAGACAGGTCCAAAGAACAATAACAATTATTTGAGAATGATTCTTTTGTTTTTGTTTTTTTTGTTTTTTTATGAGACAGGGTTTCTCTGTGTAGCCCTGGCTGTCCTGGAACTCACTCTGTAGACCAGGCTGGCCTCAAACTCAGAAATCCGCCTGCCTCTGCCTCCTGAGTGCTGGGATTAAAGGCGTGGACTACCAAACCCGGCCGAGAATGATTATTTGTGCTCTCTTGTCTGCTGTCTGCTTTGATGATGCTGTTGTTTTTCATGGTGTGTACACTGAGCATGTAAGGTGACTTCCAACAGTGCTCTGCCACCTCAAATTGGTATCTTCTTCATTAGTTGATTCCTGTTCATTGTAAGCGTTTATTAGATCCCCGAATTCTGAAGATGCTGATTTCTAAATAGATTCTGCTGATTTTTTTCATTGCCCTTTTGGAAGCATAGAATTTTCATGACTTGGTCTTCATCTGACACAGGATTTTGAGATTCAGCCCACAATGTGGCATGTGCAAGTTATCTTGTGATCTTTTCTTTCTGAGAAGAAGTTGTATGTAGTAGTAGACTTGGAGCTAATGTTTAAGTGTGTGTCTAAGACTATGGAGGAGGCCTTCAGGAGAACTGTTTTCTACAGACGCTGGATTGAGTAGTCCAGGCTTAACAGTTTGTGAAGGAGGCTGATAGAGGGCGTTAGATCTTCTGGGACTGGCATTAGTGATTGTTGGAAGCCACAATACGAATGCTGGGAATTGACTCTGAGAGGACTAGTGGGGCAGCCAATGCTTTTAACCTCTGAGGCATTTTCCTGCCCCTGCTGGTCTTTGTGATTGCTGAAGTAGAATTCAGCAGTTTGGAATGTTGGCACAGTTTGAACAAGGTAGGAACTGGGGGAGTGCACATTCAAGTTGCTTTAAATCGTATGATCTTTTGAGAATAAAAAATCATAGGAAGGGACTTGAGTTCTTAGGGTATACACATTTATCATCAGTCAGTGTTCAGGTGAGTAGCTGAGCTGGGGATGACCTTGAATTTGTGGTCTTACGTCTACCTCTGGGGTGACAGGAGTATGTTAGCTAACATTCCCTGGGGTTTTTCTGTACATGTTCAATGAGCATTGTGCCAAATCATCTATACCCCAAGCCTATTATTATCATCATTATAATTAATATTAACTTTTATGTGAATGCGCGTGTGTGCATATTTTCGTGTAGCCCAGCCTCACCTGGGGTTTATAATGATCCTGCCTCTCCCTCTGAGTGCTGGGATTATACACACTTGTTCTTGTATGCATTTAGTGAGACAAGGTCACCTCTTTATATTTTCCCCTTGCTCTGTATTAGGGGATTCTCATTATTGTGATGCCTGTGTGAAAGTATGTGTGCATGGATGTTAAAATGTAATTCTTATTTGAGTGGGAATAGAAACACACCATACCTACTGTTTTTCCCAGTCAACGTGTCAATACATTTGTATGCGGAGGCTTATATTTTCTTCTAAGACTCCTTCCTCAGTTGTGTTTCTACCCTATTTTGAGTAGCTAGATATTCAGTTGGAATCTGAGAAAGGATATACAAGTTTCCTGGATAGCATTAGGAACAAAATTAATTTTTTAAAAAACATTTTGTGTTTTGCTGTGTGCTTTGTGAACTTCACCATGGGTAATCGGGATTCTTAATTGAAGCTGTGAGGGTTAGGAGTAGCTTTTACCTGCTAAGCCATCACTGGATCTTTTTTCTTGATACAGGGTGCTACTTGGGTTGATTCTTCTGTGTTCCCCTGTACTGGAGTTTCAGAGGTCACAGCACTGTACAGACTTGTGCCTATCCATGCTGTCTCCCAGGCTCACCCCACTGTCATCACTTAGCTTGAACCCCAGAGCTGGATCCTGCTCGCTTAAGTCTAGCATGCCTTAAGGAGGTGAATATGTGTTAAGGTATGTAGCTAGCCAGTGTTCATGGACAAAGGCTGGGGTACTTTCAGGAGATCACAGTAGCTCTGGCCCTGTGATTCTTGCCCTCTCACTTGGAGGATTCTGAAGCCTGAATATTATAGAAAATGGCAGTGCTTTTGACATTGCCAGGTTAAGAGAGGTGTTTTGCAGTTCTGTCCAGCAGGGCATACAGCAGAGAGACCCTATAAAGAAGTTTTAGGTGAAAGACTAGAGTGGGGTGAGATCGAATCCCAGGGTCAGCCCAAGCCTTTGGGGTTTCATTCCCTGCCCCATTCCTGTTGTTTTAATTCTGGCTATGACTTCTATGCCTTTGGTACTTAAGACTACAAGCAGACTTATGTTAGCAATACTGGGGAGTGTGAATGGTTACCAAATTCAGTGCTTTCTGTCTGACTTTATTTTTTTTGATGCAGTTTGGCTATTTTATGGTTTTAGGGCAGTTGGTCATTATTGTAGAATTGAGCACGCTTTGGAATTTTCTGGTACTTCTTGGGGACAGTGCTATTTTGGTATAGTTTAAAGATTGTAATTTCCCCCTCTTGTTGACTTGTTATCTCTAAGATGTAAAGGAACTCCAAGATGGTGATATTTTTATTAATGTGATCACATTGCATCAAGTCCCGACTGTCTCTGAGAGCACGTGAGTGGCCGTTCTGGGCACCTTTGTTCATTCTGCCTGCTCTAGGAATAGAGGGAGCTCTTGTGAGAAAGACAGAAAGGTACTTGGGGTGATTTGTGATCCTGCCAACAAAGTAAGGTGGTGGCAACCAGCCTGGCATGGTGGTGCAAGGTTATAATTTCAGTGCTCAGGAAAATCAGGAGTTTGAGGACATTCTTAGTTCTTCTCTTGAATTCTAGACCAGCCCTTGCTACCAAGTTAAGACCCATCTTCAGCCCTTAGGTGGCAATATCTTATTTAATGTTGTTTATCAGAAATCAGGGGTTAAAACATTGAATAAAAATACAGTAATGGGAGCGCACACCTTTAATCCTAGCACTTGGGAGGCAGAGGCAGGCGGATTTCTGAATTCGAGGCCAGCCTGGTCTACAGAGTGAGTTCCAGGACAGCCAGGGCTACACAGAGAAACCCTGTCTCGAAAAACCAAAAAGAAAAAAATACTGTAATGGAAGGATTTAATTTTTTTTTTTTTTTTTTTAACAGACAGGGTTTCTTTGTAATGTTCTAGCTCTGTAGATCAGGCTGGTCTTGAATTCAGAGAGATCTGCCTGCCTCTGCCTTCTGAGTGCTGGGGTTAAAGGTGTACCCCACTACTGCTGGCAAAAGTTATTTATTTAATTTAGTTAAAAATACTTCATAAGTGCTGATACACTTACCCTGTGTTATATATAAAAATTTAGGTTTAAAAAGGATAAGTTAAGAGATTTCTGGGCGAGTTTCATAGGTATTTGGATTTTAAATAAAAGTGATGTGTGGCATATCATGTAGATGGATGGTGTGATTTCCAAGTTATCAAGTTAGCTAGGTAGCTATGATGGGATGTTAAGAGAATGCAGAAGATAAGGTGAGAATTTTTTTAAATTGTTTAGAGGCCTTTCTGACAACATTTTGCAAACACATGGATATTTACAATCTCAGGATGCTCTTCAGTGAAACGTCTCTCTGAGAAATGTCTCTTTTAGTCAAAAACAAATCCTGTGTCAGGGGTCCTATAGACAGTACAAGACAATGGGAGGACCAGGAGGTCTGCCCTGTGAAGTGTTGTCCCTGCCTTGTCTACTTTTGAACATGCTGCGTGCCCTTCATTTCAGTTTCATGACTAGGTAAGCTGGGTCTGTTATTGGGGATCACATGTCACCCTGAGTGATTTTAACATAGATCTTTTCTACCTGTAGAAGAATGTGAAGGGTGTGTTGTACTATGTAAACGTGTGTATGAATATAACACGTGTCATACATGGAAATTTGTGCATATGTAATATCCACATATGGATTAATATGAAGATTCAGGCCTTGAGCCTTGGCAGTAAGTGTTCTTACACACTAAGCCATCTCAACAGCCCAGTTTTTCTATTTGTTCTATTGTTTGGGTAGCTCCACACACTGGCCAGACCTAAAATGGTTCAGGATAATTACTGTTGAAGAAGGGGCAGTGGAAAAACAATATGGCAATCAATGGGTTTTGGTATTCTTTCTCTGTTGCTTGGGTTTGGTGTAGTCCAGGGGAGGCCGAGGTCTAAGCCTCAGAGGTTACTAAGATGCTAATAATACTGACAGCCACTGTCACCATTTATCTCCCCCTACCCCCAACTAATCCCAGTGGCACTTTATAGAGCCCAAGGGAAGAATATTCGATACTCTTCGCTCTTCCCAGAAAAGATATGTGGGCGAGCAACTTCGTGCAATGTTTTCAGTCTGTTGAAAGCATTCATTCAGGGAGAAATTATCACCAACCCAGAGTGTAGACGCAGAAGCCTGCTCACTTTGGGGAGAAAATCTTCTGTTCATTGCTTTTCAATGTGAAAGCTTTCAATATGGAACATTGCTTATTCTGCTTGTAATGAAAAGATCAGCACTTAACTGTTTGTGTATTGTTGCTATTTTTATTCAGAAGCACAAAAATTATATACCATATTTCTTGGCAAAGGAATTGAGATCTTCCCAAGTTTTGTCTAGCCATGGTGAGTTTGTGTGCCTTAGAGGCCACATACTTGACCTTAGCTTGGGTGATCTTCTCTGGCTAGGTGTGATGCTAGGTGGTTTTTAACATACTTGTTTTCTGTATACTTGATTTTCTCATCTGTGACAGAATATATGATAGGAAGCAATTTAAGGAAGAGTTTATTTTGGTTTCTTGTTTAAGAAGGGAGGTAGCTGATCGAGGTGGGCCCTCAGTTAAGGAGCCGAGAGAGGGAAGCTGGTGCTAACCTTGCTTTCTGTTTATTCAATTAGGCAGGGGCTTAGATGCACAATACCACACTTCCCATTTGAAAGTGAGTCTTCCCTCAGTTCAGTCTTTCTCGAAATGCACTTTCCCCTGTATTTTAAATCTAGTCATGAAAATTAATCACTGCAAGATCCCATGCTGTGTGGCCTCCCCAGTGCTGGGATGATAGGCAAGTGCTTGAGTGTGACAGACGAGCGTTTGACTTCTGCACTGTTGTTCTGGTTTGCACGGTTATCTTCACCATAAATATAATCTGGGACCAGCCTCTGACTCAAGGACATTTCTCTGCAGCTACGTGGTTTTTGCACCACCCTACCCATGCAAACCTCATTTTTTATGTGCCTTGCTATTTCAGACTTTTGCATATTTTATCTATTTGTGTATTTTATCAAAAATGTGTCCTTACAAGTCTGGTTAAAGACTTTTAAAATATTGCCTAGAGACTTTTCCCTGTATGGCAGACAGGTGGGTGTGAGGTGGTGTTTATGTCTTTTTGGTGAAGATAATGGTTTTCTGGAGAATTGGGGACTGACTGATTGTAGGGTACTGGTGCCCTGGGTTCCTATGTATCGTTGTATTGATTCTAAGTAAGTTTAATTTGAGATGTTTCCCATTAAATTTTTTTCTTCCTTAGAAGAAACCTTTGTACTTATCTGTAATGGAGGAGGCAGAGGCAGTACTGCAATAAGACATTTATTCTTAGCTGCACAGTTAGGGGAGGAGGGCCTTGCTGTAGAGATTGGAATTGCAGACCATAAGTGCAGGGTTGGAGGAGAGAGCGAGCCTAAGAAAGACTGACTTCCCTCCTACCAGGGAAGCACCAGAGCTCTTCTGTGATAGTTCTAGTTCTCTGGAGTTCCTGGTGGATGGATGGTGGGCAGGAGAGGGTTAAACTAGCATCTGCCCTTTGTGGGACAACAGCTTCCTCTCTAAAGCTTTTGTAACTTTTTGCATGTGTGTGCATCACATATGTGCCTGGTGCCCTTAGAGGGCCACAAGAGAAAGTCGGATTCTCTGCAACTGGAGTTGCTATATGGGTGCTGAAAATTGAACCCGGGTCCTTTGGAGGAACAGCCAGTGCTCTTAACCACTAAGCCATCTCCAGCCCCTCTTGCAGCTTCTTTTGGGAGTGAATCTTGAATGTGTAAAATAGTTTCTGCCTTACACAGTCTAGTTTGTTTAAAATTTTTTTTTCTTTTGGCTTAAAACTTTGAAGTATTGAGACAGACAGTGACAGACAAAAACTATGTCTAGAGAAAAGTGCTTACAGAAACATATCTAGAAAATATTCTTTCTCAGCATCAGGTTTGGGAAGAAAAAGTGAAATGGTCTTCTGGCAGCCATGGCTTTTTTTTTAAACAAATAAAAAAATTATATTCTGTATAAATAGTTATAATCTTGTGAACCAGAAATCCATGAAAATTCAGAGGTAGATGTTAAGGACTGACAAGTGTATTATGTATGGTAGGAAGCACACATGGTAGGAAGCTCTTGGATATTCACTGGTTCATGAAAGTGATTTAAGAAGTCTCTGAATGCTAGACTATGAAAAGGAGTCTGAAGTGATTTGTGCGTGAAGACCCTCCAGCCAGCAGAGGGTCAGCCTGAGCATTCCTTATGCAGACGGGATGTTTCAAGTGTGCAGCTGTCTGGGAACTTTCTAAGGTTGAGCCTGCTGACTCTGGAACTGCTGAGCCACTGTCCTTTTCATCTGATCCTGGGTTTTTGGAGGTGGTCTGTAAGAAACATTGTAGACTTTTCTGCCTCTCCATCATATCCAAACAGTTTCTAGTGGTGACTGTAGACCTCTCAGAATATGGCTAACTATTGGAACTGAATCCTTGGTGAGAACACAGACATTAATTGGGATCTTTTTCAAGGCACCAACATGCTTGGGTTGCCATCTTGCCTGAATCTAAAGGCGCCAGCAACCTGCCGTGCTGCTGCTGCTTCTCATTCCTTCAGCAGCCTCTGCTCTTTCACACTCCTATGCTCTTTGGCCTGTAAGTTGTATTTCATGAGAGGTTAGACCTAACTCTTCTTAAATTGGTGATCCATATTTATTCTATTTGTGAGAGTGACATGGCCCTTGTGTGGAAGTCAGAGGATACTCTTAGTGTCCTGCCTCAACTTTCTATGGTTTGAAAACCATAGCATAAGCCAGTTCAGCTGGCCTATGAGCTAAAGCTCCTAGTGTCTACCCCTTCCATTTCCTGTAGGAGTACAGGGATCACTGATACTTAGGCTGCTGCGGCTGGCTTTTATGTAGATTCTGGCAATCAAGCTTTTGGGACAATTGCTTTAGCTGATGAGCCACCTCCAGCTCTTAGTGTTTATTACTTTTAAAGAATGTGTATTTCTGGGATATTCTAACTGTAACACTTGCACAGGTGAGCACATGTGTGGATTTTGCATGGACATGATTGTGTAGGCACATGGCGGTCAGAGCAGGACGTTGAGTGTCTTCTTCCTTCCTTGTTTTCTGCCTGGAGACAGGGTCTCGTGCTGGATTGGAAGCTCACCACCCTGGCTAGGTTGTTTGACCAGCAGGCTCTTGTGATCTACTTGTCTCTGCTTCAGTGCTCGGGTTACACGCATACTCATGCATGCCCAGCTCTAAGGGTTTTATTGCAGTGAAGAGGCACCATGAGCAAGGTAGCTCTTAGAAAGGAGAACATTTAATTTGGGCTGGCTTACAGTTTTGGAGGTTTAGTCCATTATTATGGCAGGAAGCATGACAGCATGCAGGCAGACATGGTGCTGGAGAAGGAGCTGAGAGTTCTACATCTTGATCAGAAGGCAACTAGGAGGAGACTGTATGTACTGGGTGCAGCCTGAGCATAGGAGGAGACCTTAAAGCCCACCCTCACAGTGACACACTCCTCCCAACAAGGCCACACTCCCTAATGCCACACCACAAGGACCAAACATTCAAACACATGAATGGGGAGGGGGAGGGCAAACCTATTCAAACCACGCTTGCAGAACAAGTGTTCTTAACCTACTCAGCCATAGCGCCAACCCCTACTTTATAATAACTCATATTGAAAAAATCTTGTGAATACACTGTCAGTCTTAATTGTGTACAGGATTCTGCTCCCAGTACAAAGATCGTTACCTTCTAGACTGAACTTGAAGTTTACATTATAGTAAATTATTTTGATAAATTCTGATAAATACACTGTTAGTCTAAGGTCTTGAATGATTCCAGAAAAGTCTTTCACAAAGACACTATAGTAAAATACCTTTTTAGGTAGTAAGCATCATTGGTTAGCCTCTTGATTTGCTTACCTGTGATCACTGTTTAATTATATTTAAATTTCATAGCTTTAGGCTTGTATATCTGAAATACGTTTTCAGTGCTCTTACTCTAATTACTGGGTAGTAGAATATATTCTGCTATTGTACTTTCAAGATCTTAAAACAAAAATATGTATGAATTAGATGTGGCATATGACATTTTAAAAAAAAGTTGTACTGTTGTTTGACCCTGGCATTATAGGAGCATTTTTACTTCATATTAATGTGTGTAAGGTGCTTATTGTTTAATAACAGCAAAGTAGATTCCTTTGGAGGAAGCTTGTCTCTCTTAACTGGTGAGCTAATTCTACATTGTAGGCTGGGTGGGGGGGCAGACAGACAGACAGACACAGACAGAGATACAGACTGTCTCTCCATTCGTCCTGTTTTTCTTGGGTCTGGAAAGTCTGGAGAAAGGTGAGTTCTCATCTGTGTAGGCCTGCTGTGAGGCTTGGGTAGCTTCTAGAGCCTAACCAGGACCCTGTCATAGATTGTGGGAACTTTTGTAGCTTGAATTTTTCCAAGTAATTATATGACGGTTTTTTAAAGTTGTTTGTCCCTGGCATAATGGGAGCATTCCCACTTCATCCTAATATATGTAAGCTGTGTGTTGTTTAACAGCAGCACAGTGGATTCCTCTGGAGGCAGCTTATGACTCATCCCATTGTCTTCTTAACTTCCGGACAGGATGTGGGCATGGGTCTACATTCTGTGTTTTGGCATAATCCTAAAATGTCATACTTTGCTCTATGTCTGTGTTTGTCTTGATGGGAGTAAGTCATAGACTGTGGGGGGTTAAACAGTAGGCTGTGACCTGGTTCCCAAGAATCCCAGCAGCACTTGGGAGGCAGAGGCAGGCGGATCTCTGAGCTTGAGGCCAGCCTGGTCTACAGAGTGAGTTCCAGGACAGCCAGGGCTACACAGAGAAACCCTGTCTCAAAAAAAGTGGATATCCTTGAAGTTCATGCAGTGGTGACGATGCTGTTCATACTGTGGTGTGTCTTGTCCGTGTTGAGTTCAGCTCTTAGCGGGATTACGCTTGGCAATTTGGAATGGAAACATTGTTAAAGATTTTAAGACTTTGCAGGGTTCAGTCTAGAACAGCTTTATATAGTTTGCAGTGCTGCTGCTTGTGGTGTGGATCTGCTCAGTCCTGTGAGTCTGAAGCTGAGCGAGTGTTTCGGTATGGTGGTCTCTGGCACTATGTGTCACCTGCTCACCCCTTTGTGTGGATGGGTGGCTAAGCCGTGAGTTTGAAGCCAGTACATAATGAGGCTACATAATGAGGCTGTCTGAAAAAACAAAGCAAAAGGACATCAAACCAAACCGGTATCTCCCACCAAAACCTTCCTGTTTATTAATAAAGATGTAATCTACTAGAGCTTTTATGGTGTTGGGAGGAAAACAAACTTTATCATAGTTGGATATATAATTGCTTTTAAAACACCATCACTACCTCAACATTTAGTCCTCCTGCCTCTTCCTCCTGTGTGCTCAGGTGACAGGTGTATGGCTGTGCCTGGCTTACACTTGAGTTTTGATCACCATGAGTCATGCCCTTGTGATAGCCATAACTGTCCACTGTGCTCATTACCTTTGAGATAAGTAGAATGCATGCAGTTGGTTCTGCTTTGGCAACCTCTGACACGTTGATCTTACCCTGTACTGAGCAGATATGCCATGTCTTCCTGCTGTGGTGGACTATAACCCTCTTAAAGCTGTGAACTGAAGTAAATCTTTAATCCTTAAAGGGGAAGCAAGCAGGAAGCCGTTAACATTGATAACTGGCAATCGGGTCCTTTGATTTAGAAGATTTTCTAGGTTCTTTGCATGGTCTTTCAGATTGTGGATCATGTCTTAAAAATCTCTTATGCCTTGGTGGTGTTGCCTGCCTTTAATCCCAGCACTTGGGAGGCAGAGGCAGGCAGATCTCAGGGAGTCTGAGGCCAGTCTGGCCTACAGAGTGAGAGACTGCACTCCCCATTCCTACAGTATACTCCCCTCACCCCCACACCCTCACCCCCCACACCCTCATCCTCCACTCTCCCCCAAAAAAAGGAAGAAAAAAAGAAGTAGATTTCTTCTCAAATCAAGACCACAATAAGATGACTTCTTAGGCCTTTGTAAATTTGGCGTTTTTACCATCTTTACACACACACACACACACACACACACACACACACACACACACACACACACCCTCTACCTCTGAAGGTCTCTAGAGGTCTAAAGGCCTCAAAGGTAGAATGTCATTCTTCTTTGATTGTTTTTATTGTATTTTTTTGAGACAAGGTTTCTCTGTATAGTCCTGACTGTTCCGGAACTCAGAGATGCTTGTCTTTGCTTCCTGACTGCTGGGATTAAAGTCTGGGCTACCACACCTGGCGCTTAGAAATTGGGTTTAAGGACTTTGTAGTACCGAGGCTGGTGTTTGGTTTTGACCTCAGATGCTATACTCACAGCCCTTAGCCTAGAAAAATAACACTTTAACTTTTCAATATGACCAATCTTATAGATTCTACATAGTCCTTGGGCCAAGTTCATAAAAGTCTCATCTGTGGAACTTGGTTCAGCCAGAAACCAGGCTGATGTTTAGGGCTGATGTTGGGGCAAGTCTGTTTCTCCTCCTGAATCACTGCATCATCCACCTTTCAAAGCCTGGTCTCGGCCACAGCAAACCTGAAGAGGTCAGAGAGGTTTTCCTAGGGGCCCAGAAGTAGCTGCAACATCTGTATGCACTGTATATGATCAGGCCAGACCTCTGGAAATGATGATTCTGTGGTGAGGTGACATAATGACAGACAAGACAGCTTGGGAGCAAAAAAGCCTTTTCTCAATTTTTTTTAATTCCCAAAATAATTTTTAAAAATTTTTGTATAATTGCTTATTGTTGTGCTTGCTGGCCCATTTCCAAGTTCCTTCTACGTGTGTGTGTGCAATGTTGTATGTAAACTTATTCTATATACCAGTAGTTGGTTAGCCTCTGTCCTTGAATACTGTCATTTATCTGACTTTAGTAGATGTATTGATTATCGCTGGTGTATAGAAATGCAGTGGACCTGTATATCTTTGTTTGTATATTGGGAATTTTTCTGTCTACCTATGAGAATACTAGGAATGCTAGAGGCTTTCCAGACTTCACTACCCAACAGTGTTGTGTATGGAAATTAACCACATTATAATGTGAAGCACTAGAAGCTGGTATTCATGACATTTAAGTCATACTAAACTAGAGAAGCAAAGAGGAAGCGTTGCCAGAGGAGCAGCACACTGCAGCCTGGTTGCTAGGACGGTCAGTCAGGAGAGTCTGCTTAGAGGCCAGGGAGGGAGGGATCCTGCTTCACTGTTCCTGTGGGCACAGGCTAGTCATAGAGCCACCAGTGGGACTCTCAGCAAAGAGATTAGATTTGGCCTGCAAGATTTAGGGTGACTTGTCCACCAGACAAGGGAAGGAAGAGGTGAGGGGAGAGAAAATACTCAGAGGAAAGTGAGAAGAGGGATTGGTAGGTTGATCTGCTGGCTTAGGAGCATGTGTGAAGGAGATGAGCAGGAAGTATTTTTTTTTCCATTTTTTAAAAAAATAGATTGAAAGGTGTAGAAGTTCGACTTGGAGTGAATTATCTTTGTCATCACAAGATTTCTGTCATCTTTGTTTCTTGGAAGGAAAGACCTGCTATTGCGAGATGGGCTTTGTGTTGGTTTTAGTTTAGCATGAACTGAAGTGCAGTTTTTATTTCTCTCTCTTCCTCTTCCCTGTGCTTGATTTTGTTACTAAGACCAAGGCTCAGTGCTGTTACCTCAGCCTCTGGATGGGACCAGCTCTGCCCCGCGCCACTGTGCTTGCTTTCCGCTTTCCATTTTGGGGCTGCCCTCAAAGAAACTTAGTTTAGTTTCCTGTTGTGAAAATTCTTGCAGGTTGATATTCGCAGTTTGTGTGTGTGTGTGTGTGTGGTTTTTTTTTTTTTTTTTTTGGATGCCTTTTTGTTTTCTGTCACCTGAGCTGGTAGTTCAAGGTGTAGCCCAGGTTGGCCTTGAACTTTTGGCAGTTCTCCTGCCTCAACACTCTAAAGTGTTAGGTTTGTATTTGTGAAACAATACCTGGTTTGATCCTTCCCTCCCTCCCTCTCCCCTCCCACATTTTATTACCTGTTGATGTTTGCGGAGGCCAGAGGCACATCCCTCTCCTCTAAGTCCCCTTGACCTGGAGCTTGTCAGTCAGTCTGGATGAGCGGTGGTCCCTGGGAGTTTGCTTCTGTCTCCACAGCATGGTACAAAATGTGCATTACCATGCCTGGCTTCTGTCGTTTACTTGTTAATATTGTTTTATATGTCTGTGTACCTCTTAGGTGCTTGGTGCCCAAGGAGGTCAGAAGGAGGCTTCAGGTCCCCTAGACCTGGAGTCGAACGCAGCCTTACTGTAGGCTAGCTTGACTGGCCAGTGAGTGCCATAGATCAGAGCTCAGGTCCTTGTGCTTGTACAGCAAGCGTGTGACCCACTTTTTACTTGTTTTCCTGGGCCCAGAAGATTCTTCTTCACTCTGAATAAACAGCTGAGACGGGGCTGTATGCATGGCCAGAAAGAAGGGTTGAGCTCCCAGTGTACACACAGCTTGACTCGGAGCCTACCTTCCTTCAGCCTTTTGTGCTGTTACATGCTGTAGCTCTTGCAGCCTCTCGGGACGCTTTTTAGGAAGTTGATGCCATTCTTGTTGTTACTCCTCTGAGTTTCATCCGTATGTTGGAACAAGAGAATTTTGCTTCATATTCATGATGAAGAACCTGTCTTTTTCCTGGGGATGTCAGGATTGCTGGAGGATCTTCAGGACTATGTACAAAACCTTCTGCTCGTAGTATCACCTTCCAGGCTAATGGATGGTTTAACATAGTCACTAAACCAGTACAAATTGTCCTTCTAGAAATTGTGAAAGTTTAGAGATGAAGAACATTGATTGCCAGCATTTTGAATTAAATAAATAGAAGTTTTTAAAAAAGAGACATTCTGGAGCACAGACAACTTGCTGTTCCCCTGGCACCCACATTGGACATCTCACAGCTGCCTGTAACCTCAGCTCCAAGTACGGATCCTCTTCTCTGGCTTATTTGGGTATCTGCACCCAGGTGGCATACACATGCATCCTTTATTCTGTATGCTGACCAGTTATGATCAAGTCTGTGAGTAAAGTGACAGTGGATGTGTGTTGATGGCTACATTCCTGGCTTCCTAGCAGACGACATCTGAAAGTTAATTACCACACCACTGAGTAACCACAGTCTCATGGGTCCCTGCTTCACTTTTCTTGCCTAATATTTTAGGGCAATGTTGGTTTTACCCAGTTATTCAGTCTTATAAGTCAGCATAAATTCTTTAGGACACCAGTCTGCTCAGCTCCCAGAATCTCCGCAGTTTCATTTCTCCTACTTGTTCTCTGCTGCTCTTGTCCTTGGATGCTCATGAGCTGTTAGGTGACTGGCATCAGAAGGCTTTGTTTGAGAAGAGATCTCACTTTGTAGCCCAGTTTGGCCTCAGCCTTCAGGTCCTTCTTCCTTAGCCTCCTGAGGGCAGGGATTATAGAGAGGAGCCACTGTTCCTGACTGACAGGCCTTGATGTGTTTGAAATTGAGTGTCGTGTTCCTGTAAGAGACTGGTCTTGCCACATGTCATATTGATCTCATCCCACAGAGCAAGTGCGGGGTCTATGAGACCTCTGTTTTGGAATATGTATGGAAGGGCTGTTGGGTCTTTGCATTTAAAAGCTAATCCCACCCCCAAACCAGTCCTCTCCAACAGTGTTGTCGGGCGGGGGCAGAGTTTTCTCAGTTTAGAGAAAAATTTTCTTAGGTGATTATTACATGATTATTACACAAGGTTATTTTGGAAGAGGGAGAAGGAAGAACTAAGCCAGTGTTTACTTATTAGATTTATTTGTGAAGAGGGGAGATCAGGGGAGGTGAGAACTCACTTTGCAGTCCTCAGTCCATACAGAGAAGAATGTACTGATGTCAGGAGGTGGGCTTGCTAAGAGGCATGTTGAGAGAAGCTATGGCGGTCTCTGAAGTAGGTAAGTGCCTGTTCTGTGGAGCTCCTTGTCGCCGTTGATATCCAGTGAGTGGAAAGACTAATCAGTGGTTTAAGTAGAGGGTCTTGAATTATACGTATATGACACACCATGTTCATTCTTATATGTCTGTTGAAAGAAAAGAACTAAATGTTACTAGTCTAGCCTTGATGCAGCTACTTTTCAGGCAAAGGCGTCTGTCTCTTCTCTCCAAACTACAGCTCCTTGTCAAAGCATATGTCAGACTCACTTTCACTCTTTTATTTACTGATTTTTCTAATGATTGGGATAAGGTCTCACATGGTAGTTCTAGCTGGCCTAGAACTCACTATGGCCAGGCTGGCCTCAAACCCAAGAGGTGCACCTTCCTCTGCTCCTCAAGTGCTGGCACTAAAGACGTGGCCCACCACACTCTGTGGGGAGGCTCTGACTGAGAGTCTGGTCTTGCTTGAGTTGGGACTAGTGAACAGTGTGTATTTCTGTTTTGAAGTAATGTATTCCGGATGCTTTTTGAGTCTCAGGAGGAGAAAGCTGCTGCTGCTGCTGCTGCTGCTGCTGCTTCTTCTTCTTCTTCTTCTTCTTCTTCTTCTTCTTCTTCTTCTTCTTCTTCTTCTTCTTCTTCTTCTTCTTCTTCTTCCTCTTCCTCTTCCTCTTCCTCCTCCTCCTTCTTCTTCCTCTTCCTCCTCCTCCTTCTTCTTTCTTCTTCTTCTTTCTTCTTCTTCTTCTTCTTCTTCTTCTTCTTCTTCTTCTTCTTCTTCTTCTTCTTCTTTTTTTTTTTTTTTTTTGAGACAGGGTTTCTCTGTGTAGCCCTGGCTGTCCTGGAACTCACTCTGTAGACCAGGCTGGCCTCGAACTCAGAAATTCTCCTGCCTCTACCTCCCAACTGCTGGGATTAAAGGCGTGCGCCACCACTGCCCAGCAAGAAAGCATTTTTAAAGCTATCACGGTAGAGAGGTTGTTGTGCTGTTGGAGGTGGTGAATGTGTTGGTGTGCTAGGTCATGCATGCAGGAGGAAAGGAGTTTGCCGCCCTCCAAAGGCCAGAGTTCTAGAGTCAGAGCCTCTCTTTACAGGCTACTGAGATAGGGCTTGGAGGAGTTCCTGCTTTTCTTATTCTTCTTTTTTTATTCTTTAGCTTTTTTCCCCCCATGTGGTTGCTGGGATTTGAAGCAATCGGTACTCTTAACCACTAAGCCATCTCTCTAGCCCCCTTTTTTTTCTTAATTTCATGTGTAAGCTATATTCATTCCCAGTCAAACTTTCATATTTCAAAGAATGTAAATTGAATGGACCAAAAGGGCAAAGTGCTGGATAGATAGAGATTGTAATTTCCGTGGTAATGTTTACATAATTACTTGTTAATGTGTCAGCTGAGTTTGCTACTTGCATTTCCTTGTTCTGACGCGTGTGCTCGTGAGTGCGCGCGCGCGTATTCGTGTTCGTTCGTTCTTTCGTTCCACTTGACCAGGTTATATTGCCCAGCTCCTATCTCTTGTGGTGATGTAAGGTAAAAATAAAAAGTCTACATGTCCTTTTAGAGATGTTAAAAAATATCAAAGACCTTTTGGAAGTAAGTCAAGACTTAGTTTTGATTTTGAAAGATCAGTAGTTTGCCAGGTGAGCAGAGTGGAATAGAACCCTTTGTGTTTTTCATTCTGTTCTTTAGGTAAGGTCTTTCTGTGTTGTCTGGCTGCTCTGGAGCTGGCTGTGCAGGCCAGGCTGCCCTTAAACTTACAGGAGATCCACCCACTTCTGTTTCCTATGATTAAAGGCACACACTCACTATGTCCAACCTTGTGATATCTTTAAAAAATATTAATATAGTGCTCGCTTTGGCAGCACATATACTAAAATTGGAACGATACAGAGAAGATTAGCATGGCCCCTGTGCAAGGATGACGCGCAAATTTGTGAAGCGTTCCATATTTTTAAAGTACCCAAGGAGCTGTAGGGGTCTGCAATCCTATAGGTGGAACAACAATATGAACTAACCAGTACCCCCAGAGCTCGTGTCTCTAGCTGCATATATAGCAGAAGATGGCCTAGTTGGCCATCATTGGGAAGAGAGGCCCCTTGGTCTTACAAATTTTATATGTCCCAGTACAGGGGAATGCCAGGGCCAAGAGGTGGGAGTGGGTGCGTAGGGGAGCAGGGCGGGGGGAGGTTATAGGGAACTTTTGGGATAGCATTTGAAATGTAAATAAAGAAAATATCTAATAAAAAAGATTAAAAATATTAATATATTATTTGTACAAAATAATGGGTTTCATTGTAACATTTTCACGAAGGTATACAGATATGCTTAGATAATATTTATTCTCTTCCTCTACCCTCTTTCTCTTCTCTTTGACCCTTCCTCTGCTTGAATCTTAGGGTCCTGCCATATAATGCAGGTTGATGTCGCTCTGGATCTTCCTGCCCCGGCTTCCAAGTCCTGGGATTTATAGGGTGTGCCACCATGGCATTGCTCACATGTGTGTTTATCTAGTTCTGCATAATGTACTCTTTCTTCTCATTGTGGTCGTGAAATTTGAAAACCAAAATATAGTCCTTGTTAGTCCAGTGACCTGTTTTATAGGCCAGATGGATATATGGTATAGATGAGTGTTAGATGTGGTAGAGTCACTTCTAAGCAGTATGGAGGATAAATTGATTGGGTGTGTGGTTGAAGGCGGAGAACTAAGTTATGATAATGTAGGTGAGTAAATATTGATTTTACTGAGAGTTAGAAATTAGGGTAGTAATGGTAGAAGTAGGAAAGTTTTTTTTTTTTTTTTTTTTTTTTTAAATTTCTTTTCCTTGCAATAGAATTGGCAGGTTTTACAATCTCACTTTTGGCAGTAAGAAGGCACAGCTGTTGGCTTCTGGCTTGTAGGATTGCACAGACAGGAAGTTCAGGAAAAGAAGAGGCTGGATAGAGCAGTGTGCCCACACTCACGTGTGGTGTGTATGCGAGGAGGATGGGAAGCATGCGTTGACAGTGCTGGACATGGACATAGTTATTCAGAGCGGAGTTAAGCAGCATGGTTGGATCACAGTAGCTGATGAGGTTGCTAAGCAGAACGGTGGCAATGGGACATAGTTCAGAAGATCATGTAGGAGAGGAGATGAAGCACACACCTGAAGGAAACTGGGAGAGATTTCAGGGGAGCCTGGTGTGGATGGGAGGTGGTGTGTGACTAGTTACATGCATGTTTCAGAGCTAAGCTTTGAGTTTAGGCAGATTACTCGTACACTCGGAGCTTTCTTACGAGGAGGAGGAAGAGGGTACTCCGGTTAAGATGTCGTGTGAGAGACCTCGTGGCAGATATGAGGACCTGCCACTCACCAGCTTGCTCTCAAGTTTTCCTGGTACCTGAGTGCTCCATACTTTGGGTGTGTCAGTAACCAAGTCCGTTGTAGTAAGCACAATGAATGCAGACACGTAGTATGCATAGTTATACACGAGACCACCTTGCCTTTATTCCTGGTGTGGGTGCTAGGATCTGAACTCAGGTCCTTTGCAAGAGTAACATGTGCTCTTAGTCCTGAACCATCTCTCTAGCCCCCAAAGGATCTTTTTTTAAAGGGGAAAATAGTTTTGTCACATAAAGGAGAATCTTAAAATTTTAAAGTTGTTTTAGGGATAAGCAGAGTTTATAGATTAGAACTCCTATTTCCTTAGACATACCAACCATTTTCCATCTTTCTCTACTCTCAAGAAATTTAAGTCAGACTTTTTTTTTTTTTTTGCTTTATTGCTGTTTTACTCTTTGTGACTGTGATATAAGCATCTGTTTCTTTAATTTTTCTTTGAATTGGTAGCAGATGGCAACAAACTTGTATCTTGTAACTTGACTGGAGTCATTTTATAACTTTTGTTAGTTTTCTTCGGGTTCTGTACTGTCTCTGGTATGTGCTTTTCTCTTTGAATTCTTCAGTTTTTCATTTCTTTCTCCAAAATGAAGTTTCTAGCTAGGTAGTCCACTGAGGTTCAAGCTTTTGTTTGATTATTTATTTACTCATTTCAATCATTTTTTAAATATTTAAATGTGTGTGTGTGTGTGTGTGTGTGTGTGTGTGTGCGCGCGCGCGCGCGCGTGCGTGTGTGAGTGAGTGAATTTGTGTGAGATGTGTGTGAATGTCTATGGAAGCTAGACATTACCCTGGAGGTAGTTGTTAATCGCGTCACGTTGGTGCCAATTAGTAAACTTGGGTCCTTTGCAAGAGCAGTCAGTTTTCCACTTTATCACTGAGCCATCTCTTCAGCCCCCTTGTTCAAGTTTTAATGGAGCCTCACTGGTAGTAGGTTTTGTTTTCCTGTGGGTGCTTCCTTATGTGGTTTGTTATATTGCTTCTTAATCTGTCTTTCTGGAGCACCAAGAGAGGGGATTTGTAAGGAGCTCTGCGGATGACGCTTTGTAAAATGAGAGTCCTTACAGAGCTCTGCATGGTACTATTTCCTGTCTGATGGAAGAGGCTGTGCCCAACACACGGAACAGCTCCTCACATTGACACCGGGAACAACCCCAGCATGGACTCTTGCCACGTTACTATACCCACGACACTACTCAAGAAGTAATGAAGTTGGCAGTGAACAGCAAAGAAAACACACGTGGGCAAATGATCAAGGAGACATGTATTTGTGCTTACAGTTCTGAAAGTCCTAGATCATTGCCTCAGCCTCTGGCTTTTGATGTAGGGCCCACGCTGCTGGGACAAGAGGAAGTGTACAGATTCACGTGGTGGGGGAAAAGGACTAAAAGGGGACCTAACTCTATGAAGTCAGGATCTGTTGGCTACATTCCTGAGAGCTGCACCTTTGTGATTCACAAATGTACCAGGCTCCTTCCCCAGCATTGCTGTGTGAGTTAACTGAGCTTCAACCTGAGCTTCGGTGGGAAGGAACCAAGGCAAAGCTCTGCTAGGTATACGGCTGTGGGATTGTGTAGGTTTGAGAAGAGTTTGTGATAGTGGCCGTCTCTAGGCTGTCTGAAAAGTTGGTTTTATGTCTTTATTGTTAGAATGTGTGAGTGAAGTGTCAGAAAGGAGGAGAGATTTCCTATTCTTCCTCCTTCCAGCCTAGAGAGTTGCTTTGGAAGGAGTTTGTGGTGGATTTCTTGATTGACACTTGGTGCAGATTCAGACCTTGTGGTGTCTGGGCTGTCCTTTGTAGCTTCCATAACCTTGCAAGCTTCCTCCACGTAAGATGCTTGGGCTGCGCTGAGTCACTTTCTTTAGCTTGAGTTTGAATTGTATTGAAACATTTAGTTTTGCCTTTTTTTTTTTTCCTCCCTTTAGGTGAAGGAAACATTAAATTTAAAGGTGTGTGAGGAATTTTCTTCTTTTAACTTCTTTATCCTCCCAGGAGGGTGGGTGGGAAAGGGGAGGGGTTAGACTGAGACCGTCTTGCTTCTCTAGGAGGAGGCCAGGGTCAGTCCTAGGCATGACCCAGCACAGCTTGTTGGACTCTAGTGTTGTCAGGAAGGGAAGGAAACTCACTTGCCTGTGGATTTCTGTCCGAGAACTTCCGGCCATACAGGGTTTCTCCGAGTTCTCGTGGACTCCCTAAAGCCATAAGAATAGCTTTCATGTGC
Organism: Mus musculus; assembly: GCF_000001635.26. NCBI lineage: Eukaryota > Metazoa > Chordata > Mammalia > Rodentia > Muridae > Mus > Mus musculus. The sequence goes on along the minus strand of NC_000074.6, from coordinate 122,979,190 downwards.
AAATATTGAGTTTCCAGAAAAAAGGGAGTCTCTGGATCTAGCTGGATTTGAGTCCCAGCCCCTCCAGCACTGACTGACTGTGTGACCTGCTGTATATTTTTCATAGACCCATGGTTCAGTTTTCTCATCTGTAAAGAAGGATAATCATGATGGCATAGTCTGTAGAGTTATTGAAATGAAACGCGTCAACATTAGATAGTCATGTGTATTTATACACGTACATTTTGACTCCGAGCTTGCACTTGGAGAATGATTTAGCACTCCCTGTACTTAACTGTTCAGCTCTACCAATGGTTTTTGTTTTATAAAACTGCCATCACAGCCAGGATCATGGCATTGATTGAACTTACTAGCCTTGGTCAGCTTGCTTGTTTTCCTTGTGCTCAGACATCTGTAAGGAAGGAGATTGACTTTTGTTCATTTGTTACTGTCTGGGGTTACAGAGAGCATTTCCACATCTTTTCTTTAATTTTTGAGAGCTACTCATGCATCTTTCATTTCTAAGACGTTATCATACAAAAGGTCATAGAAACAGGATAATAGACATTGTAACCCAAGGGACCAGGCAGAGTGGTGCATGTCTAACTTTATCATCCAGGAAGTGGAGTCAGGAGAACTGGGAGTTTAAGGCCATTCTAGGACTTTTTCTCAGTGTCAGACACGTGGGGATGTAAGCTTGGGTTTCCCATGATGGTATGGGAAGGGACAACCATATTACCCATGAGATTGGTCCCCACCTTTTGGGTTAGCTTCCTTCCCTTCGGACAGTGGTTCTCAACGTTCCTCATACACCACCCTTTAATACAGTTCCTCATGCTGTGGTGACCCCCAATCATAAAATTACTTTTTGTTGCTATTTCATAACTGTAATGTTGTTACTGTTGTGAATCGTAATGCAAATATCTCACATGCAACCCCCTGTGAAAGGGTCACAGCCCACAGATTGAGAAATACTATCTTAGGGGCTACTCCAGTGCCTGTACCAGTAGTCCTGCTCTTATGGTTGTCATCTCCTCTGAAACTGGAGTTAGGACAATTTGTGAGCCACCATGTGGGTGGTAGGAATTGAACCTGCGTCTTCTGTAAGAGCAGCTAGTACTCTAGTTCAACTTACTTATACTTGTTTTTAATAGCTTTAAGGCTTTAATTCGTAGCCTATAAAGAGATTTAAGGACAGACCAAGAAAGCTCACTTTATCTTTGTAACATTCACGTGGAACATCTTGCTTGGTACAGCAAAACCAAGCTAGATTTTTTTTTTTTTTTTTTACTATGTTGGGGAGCAAAAGTTGGAGATTGTGCTTGCGGACATTGCTTGTCCTCAGAGCCTCTCCTGCCCCAGGCGCTAAGGTTGCCTGGCTCAGCCCTGCTCACGCTCAGAGCTGGATCTCATCGTAAATGGGGTCGTGGCTTATGAGTAGGTGAGGTCTGTTGTGTTTTCCCTGTTCTATCCCCCCACCCCACCCCACCCCAGGTCTCAAGGCATTGCAGGGAGGTTTTTAAGTATGCAATAGAGGTTTTTTTATTTAGGTCATGAAGAGGGGAGTTGGAGTGGGGGGTAGGGACAGACTGACCAGCCATGGACACGTGGAGAGAAATGGGGGAAGGGAAAGAGGAGAGAAGGGACAGAGAAGGAAGAGTAAGAGAGTAAGAGCCATTCCGGGGAGATTGTGTAGTTTGTTCCATCATTTTGAAAGTTACTTCACCATTTTCCTATACTTTTTATGTGTAAAACGTAATGTTTCTTAAGTTTGAAATTGCCTTTAAAAATAATTGTATTGGCAATCTTACCATCTTCACAGCATATGACCCACTTTACCCAATTTCTCCTATGTACAGGAAGTGTGGACACTTTGTCATCTGTGTTTTAAAGTGACTTTTGCAAGACTGGATACAAGATATTCCTTGGTTTTGATACTGGACTTTGATTTTACCTTTAGACGAATACATTCTTCTATAAAATCATTTGCTGAATGAAAAGTTGTCTTTATACCTTTAATTAAAGCCCTAGTTGTGAAATACAGAAATAAACTATTTTAGTTCAGTCACAAACAGAAGTGTGATTACTCCTACAGTGGGGTGGGGGGCAGCATGCTGTTGCTTTAGGCTGTTGTTCTTCTCTCCCCTCTGCAGTTATTAGGAGGGAGACGAAGGTACCAGCTCCTGGCCGCCCCGGCCAGCACTCTACAGTGCTGGAGCTGCTGTGATCGCTGTGTGCATACTGAGTCCCACTGGCTCTTCCCGGCCATAAAGGGTTCTGGGCTTTCTTCTCATGTTCCACAGGAACTATTGTTTTGAATCTTGTAATGTTTTGTTGCTATTTTGAGCTCTTATTGTACACAGTAAATTCTATCTATTAAATTCCATATAGGTTTGAAAGATAACTATGGATACTCAACTGCTTCCCCCCCCCCCCACTCTTTTTAAATTAAAAAAAAAAAAATCTTCAAGCCCAGAAGACTAGGAAATTCAAGATCATGGTTCTGACAAATTCATTGTCTGATATTTATAGTGTTTGTAATTAACCTTTTGAATTGAAAATACTCAAGAAAAATTGCACACAGAAACCTTTCCTCATCATGGTAGCCTACACAATATTGTATAATAGTTGATTACATGATAATTATAGAAGCATTTTAATTGTTTGAGGAGGGGTACTTCTAGGTTTTATGCAAATAATTCTGCTCTTCCACATTTTCTTTCTCCTCCTCCTTCATATAAGGGACAGGAACATTCTAGAGTTAGATGTCTCTAGGGAATCTTGGATCCAGTCTCCACAGGTTCCTAAGGATGGTCCACTCCTTTAAGACCTGTTCTTTTTTTGCTCGTTGTTCAGATTTTTGAGAGTCACTAATGTTGATAAGACTTTTTTTAGTTTAATAGTTAGTAAGTTGGAGTTGGGCCTAGAGAAATGACTCAGCAGTTAAGAGTACTTGCTACTCTTACAGAGGTTCCAAGTGCAGTTCCTAGCGCCCACATGATGGCTCGAGCACAGCTGTCTGTAACTCCAGTTCAAAGGGATTGGATGCCCCTCTGCTCTCCAGAGACACCACGCATGTACATGGTGCACATACAGGCAAGACACTCATTTACATATAACATAGTAATACATAATTTTAAAATGTAGAGGAAACCTGTCTTCTGTGTAAAGTGAAGCAGGATAAGGCACTGGTTGTGGGTTAGGGACATCCCTATAACTTCTCCCAGAAGAATTTGCTCTGTGAACAGCTTTGCTGAGCCTCTTGGGCTTATACCACCATGGGCTTACCTTGTAGAGAGCACAGGCACATCCCAGCCACATTTGACCCCATAGAAAGTATGCAGGCACTCTCAAGTAGTAGGAAGAACACCAACTTAACTTTGGAAGGTTGCTGGAGTTGTCCCCTTCCTGCCTTTTCTTCTCTTTCTGTATATGGGTGTTTTGCCTACATGTATATCTGTGTACCATGTGCATGTCTGGTGCCTGCAGAGGCCATTAGAGGGCATTAGATTCCATGACCTAGCATTACAAACAATAAACCAACTTGTGGGTGCTGGAGATGTAACTCAGGTTCTGAAAAAGTAACACCTGATCCATTACTCCAGCTCCTGAACTCATCCTTTCTGAATTGGAATTTTTCAATTTTAAGAAAAGACTTCATGTAGGTCCATCCACGTGAGTCTTGAGTTTGTGATGTAGCCAAGGATGACCTTAAACTCTTGATTCTCTTGGCTCCACCTCCCAACTACTGGAGGCATGTACAGCTGGCTCTTGAAATACATTGTTGTGTCTTTGAGAATGGATTCCTCTTCAGATTTTGAGCATGAAAGTACATGCAATGGGGTGTACATGCTGGGTGATAGCTGACCAATGAACGCCCAGGAATATTCTGTACTGGACCTCAAGCATCGCCTTGTTTTGGGGATCATGCAAGGGACAGTGGAGAGGGGAGGATGGTCAGGAAGGAGGCAGTTGTAAGTTGGTTGGAAATATGATATACTGTAGAAGTTTCAACAAAAATCTCTTAGAGGATACAAAAATGTAAGACTTTGATAAGTAAGGGTTTGATGATTATGTTGTTTGGATTTCTGTTGAACTCCATCTAAGCTTGTCTTAAGGTGAAACGAGCCTAGTGCTGAGTCCTTGCCTAGGGGAGGAAAGGAAGACACACCAAGCCAGGCCATCAGTTAATCATGTTGGAGCTTTCCCTCATCCTGTCCTGTGAAGCCTTGCTTTGTAGTATTGAGAATAAACACTTGCTGCAAGGCAAACCACCAGATAGGAGCTCTTTATAAACCCAGACCAGCTAGAGAGGAACCTTTTTAACATTTTACTTGTTATATTATAGTTGGTCCAGGTAGAGAGATACAAGAAAATGGATTAGCCCTGACTTAATCTATTCTTCCTTTCTCCTTTCAGAGCATACTGCCCTGCTGGAGTTCATACCCATTCCTGAGCAACACTGGTTTTTGCCATGGAATCCGTGAGTACTGCTTCTTGCATTTGTTCTTGGGCCTGATTGAGGTTTGCTCAGGGTAGTGACTGCTGTCCTGGATTTTATTTAGAGAGGATGGTTGTGGAGTGCCTACCATGAAATCTCCTGGGGTCCATAAGTAGCATCTCTTGTGTCCTTGTGAGAGAGATTTTGTTGAAAAAATAGTAGATGGATGATCCTGTCTAGAAGATCACTTGTTTCTTCCACCATCTCTAAAGCTGCATCTGGAGGCCCAGCAGTTGCTGTTTGTTTAGTATTGTGTGCATGTTGTATTAACTGTTATCATGAAGAATAGAGTTGGAAATGGGCAGGACAGGTCTGTGGCTTGGGACCTGGCATCCTATGCTGCTGGTTTTGGGGACTTTATGATTTTCTGAGTGTGGTCAGTTGGGAGGAATGGGATCTTTGGCTGATATGTCCCAAACCTCCTGAGAGTGACTGGCATGTATTCTGAGAATAGGGACATCTCTCTCTATAAAGGCCTATCTGCCCTTGGGTCTCACCATTGTAGGTAGCTGCCATATTGTCTTTTCTAAAGGAAGATTTGATAACTGGCAAGAAAAAGTCTTGGCATGTTTTAAGATGTTCATGTCTTGTCCAGTTCTTAATGTTTTCAAGTTAGTAGCCCCCAAATGTTATCTTTCTGTGTTGTTAACAGACCTCCCCTCTACCTCTTTAATAAATTTCCTTACTCTTTTTTTTTTTTTTAAATCTTGGTCACCATTACTTTGGCCCCTTTGAAATGGATCTGACTTGTCTTTCTCTTGAGTTGCTTGAAGGAAGGGAAACTATAGGGGCTGGAGAAGTGGCTCTTGGCTAAAAGCACTTGCCTTTCTAGAGGACCTGGGTTCAGTTTTCAGAACTCACATGATGACATACAGCCATCTATAACTCCAGTTCCAAGGGAGTATGTTGTTTTGTTTTTTTGCATGACAAGTTCTCATGTGATGCTCCTGTATACATGCAGACTGTGTGTGTGTGTGCGCGCATATATATGTATGTGTATGTGTATATGTATATACACACACACATACACATATACACATTTTCAAAAAAGAAAAAGAAGGCAGAGGGAGGGACTAGGTGAGGGGGGCACTATCAGAAGGGGGAAAGCTATAGGGATGTAATGTAAATAAATAATTAATAGAAGAAGAAGAAGAAGAAGAAGAAGAAAAGCAGGGTGTTGTGGCGCATCCTTTTAATCCTAGCCCTGGGATGCAGAGGCGTGCAGTATCTGAGTTCCAGGCCAGCCTGATACACACAGTGAGTTCCAGCATGGCCAGGGTAAGACCTTGTCTTGAAAAAACAGAGCGGGGGAAGGGATTAGTAAGAAGTTCAAAAGAAAAGAAACTGGTTATAGGCTTTAAACTATTACAAAGCATTAGCAATAGGTAGAAGCTATCCTGGCGGTGGGAGTGGTCCTGTGTGCCTACCCCACTTCCCAATTGAAGAAGTTTTTTTATGTTTGAAGGTAGATCCAGCTTGTCTGTGCAGTAGGCCACTGTTCAAAATGAAGAAAAGGAAAAAGAGAGTGGCAACACGGAAGCCAGCCACACACCTGGGATTGCGGCTCTATTCGTGGATCTTAATGAGTAACAAGGAAAAGCAAAATGCTATTTATCTTTTTGGCAAAAATTAATTGTTAGTATTTCATGATTCTAGAGATGTATTTCTCCAACTAGAATAAAATTTTTGGATCGTATACGAAGAGACTATAGCATTTGCCTACTTGGTCTAGGTTCTGGTAGAGTTAGTGTGAAAAAAATTATTACTATTTTTTTAAAAAAGATTTCTTCATTTATTATATGTAAGTACACTGTAGCTGTCTTCAGACACCCCGGAAAAGTACATCAGATCTCATTACGGATGGTTGTGAGCCACCATGTGGTTGCTGGGATTTGAACTCAGGACCTTCGGAAGAGCAGTCAGTGCTTTTAACCGCTATCTTTTCAAACCCCCCCCCCCCATATTTCTATATGAATGTTTTGCTTACTGTATATTGTGCGCCATTTGTTTGCTGGGCTGTCAAGAAGGTCAGAAAAGTATTAGATCCCCTGGAACTAGAGTTAAGCACAGTGAAGAGCTGCCATATGTGTGTTGAGAATTAAACCCAGCTCTTTTGCAATAAAAGGTGCTCTTTACTGTGGAGCCATTTCTCCATCCCTGAAAGTTTTATAGCATGTCAATTATTTTTTTTTTTAAAGACTCTTGATGATATAGCTCAGAGTGGCCTCCAGTTCATAACTGCCCTGCTTTCCTGTCAATACAGGCATAAGGCACCACACCCAGCATCATTTTGGCTTCTGAAAGTGATATGGCATGATAAAGTGTTACTTATATGAAAGAAATCTTGGAGTTTCATTTGTATTTGTACATCATTTATTATTTTACTTGGTGTTAGGCTTGCCTGTATCTGTACATCATGTGTGTGCCTGTTGCTTAGAGAGGCTAGAAGAGGGTGTTGTATCCCCTGGAGCTGAAGTTACAGTTGTCAGCTGCCATGTGGATGCTAGGAATGTCCTCTGGAAGAGCAGACAGTCCTCTTAATTATTGAGCCATCTCTCTAGCCCCTTGTATTTTATATTTTTAACATGCATATTCAAAATAGAAAAGAAGAAACAGGAAGCTCAGAAATTAGAGGCCAACTTAGTGAGTGTCTTAGTCAGGGTTTCTATTCCTGCACAAACATCATGACCAGGATGCAAGTTGGGGAGGAAAGGGTTTATCCAGCTTACACTTCCATACTGCTGTTTATCACCAAAGGAAGTCAGGACTGGAACTCGAGCAGGTCAAGAAGCAGGAGCTGATGCAGAGGCCATGGAGGGATGTTCCTTACTGGCTTGCTTCCCCTGGCTTGCTTAGCCTGCTCTCTTATAGAACCCAAGACTACAGCCCAGAGATGGTCCCCACCCACAAGGGGCCTTTCCTCCTTGATCACTTATTGAGAAAATGCCTTACAGTTGGATCTCATGAAGGCATTTCCTCAACTGAAGCTCCTTTCTCTGTGATAACTCCAGCTGTGTCAAGTTGACACAAAACTAGCCAGTTCAGTGAGGTGTTGACTAGAGAAATAAAATTTAAGTTGAAATAAATAAAATAGAAAAATATGAGACTAGGACCATTGTGCAATGATCAAAGGACAACTGCTTTGTATGTGTGAAGTCTAGTTTCACCTCCAGCCTGCTGGGGCTATGATACATTGTGTTGCCCAGGCTATCTCTGAATTCTAGGCTCTAGATCCTCCCACTTTAGACTAGCATAGAGGCACCCATCATTGTACCCAGCAAAATTGTTTCATTTTCCTGTAATATTGATATATATATATATAAGTCATGTGAAAGCGCGTGACATGCTTTCTTGGTACCCCTGTAAGTACTGTCTACAAGCAAGCCACATGTACTTGATACTGCACAGTACTCTATCCTCAAGAACAGCAGAGATAGGTACTCTGCCTGGCACAATGTACTAAGTTCATGGGAGGTACCTGCTTAGAGCAGCACGGCTGGAGGAAGGGAACCAGGAGCTTTGGTTGTCCCAGGGACCCTACATTTTTTTCTTTTAAAGATTTATTTATTTTATGTGTATGAGTTCTCTATCTGCATGTAAACTTGTGTGCTAGAGAGAGCATTGGATCTCACTATAAGTGGTTATGAGCCACCATGTGGTTGCTGGGAATCACACTTGGGACCTCTGGTGAGTAACTTGTGCTCTTAACCACTGAGTCCCAGCCTCCTAACCCTACATCTTACCAGAGATGACCTGTGGTTCCTCAAGACAAGACACATTATAGGCAACAAAGCACATTTTGTTTCATTACACAGTGTGCATAGCGGGTCTGGAAAGATAGTTGAGCAGTTAAGAGCATTGACTACTACTCTCCTGGAGGACCTGGGTTTAATTCCCAGCACTCAAGTACTGTCTCACAATGACTTAATTATTAATAGTTTTAGGGCATTTAATCCCCTCTCAGGTCTCTCAGGTCTCACAGACTTGTGAACAAAACACTCATGCACATAAGGTAACTTTAAAAAAAAGATCAGGAACATTTAATTATAGCAGTATTAACTTACAGAGGTTTGTTTGTTTACTTGTCTGTTTGTTTGACATAGTTTTCTTTCTGTAGCCTGTGCTGGCCTTGAACTTAGGGCAGTCACCTGTCTGTGTATTGCTAGAACTATAGGCATACTAGTAATCAGGCCTGGCTTCTTTATCCGGTGATTTATTAGTTTGACTGTTAAATAAAAGCGTTCGTTTTCTAGCTGTTTATGTGGGTTAGTATGGGGAATGTAGGCAGTATGCTGGGGAAAGCAGTCCAGTGTTTTGGGGCTTCCCCTGTTCAATGTCTGTAGAAACTTGATAGTGTTGTGTCACCTCTTAACCTTTGTCTTAAGTGTTAAATAAGATTTCTTCTTAGCCTCTGTATTGGTTACTGTTATGCTGGTATGGCACAATACCATAATTAAAAGCAATTTATGGAATAGTTTGATTTGGCTTTCAGTTTCAGAGTGACAAGAATCCATCATTGTGTTGGGGAGGCATGTCAGACAGGATGCCAAAGCAGGATACTGAGAGATTGAATCTTCAACTGCATTGGAACTAGAAGCAGGATGAAGCTTTGAACTCTCAAACTTGTCTCCAGTAATGCAGTTCCTCCAAGAAGCACATTTTACTGGGCCTGTGAGTTAATTAGCCCTGGATGTAGGGTCTAGAGCATACATGGAAGGTTGTAGTATCTCTGTCCTTGCAGCAGGTGTTCTGAAGAGCAGGTAGTGTTCACGCCTGTGCCTTGTCTGCAAACATACCTGGGGGACATATCTCCTGTGATTGAGCTGCTGGCATGAGGTGCATCTGTTCTGGAAATGGTTACAGGTGTTTGTAATTCAGAATCTAAGGACAGGAAAGACATTTGCCAGTGAAGTGAATCCACTGCTCTGCTTTTTACACTTAAGAAACAAGGCAGGGCACACACAGACTTAGGACAATGATGTGCTCTGGCTACACTGTTACTGGAAATCAGTGGGATTATCTGTTCTGTGTCTCATCAAGGAGCTCTGAGGGGAAGGAAGCCCTGTTGTTGGATTAGGTGCAAGCGTCGCCTTCTGGAGTGGGTGATCTTCAGGCTCTTGCATGCCAGTGGCATGTATTTTGGTAACTGCAGTGTGCTTTGAGGCAGGGTGAGATGTTTAACTTGCGATGTTTAACAAGTGCATGGTGCTTTTGTTGCTGCTGCTGCTGCTGAGGACATCTTTTGGAGCACTCCTGGGAGAAGAACTGAAGCTCAATCAGAAGCAGCTAGGATAAAGTGTCCACGCTCCATCCTCCTGCTTGCATCCTCTGGCTGCATCTGAGCTCAGGACTATGTTTTAGGCTGCACATTTCACCTTATTTGCTAGGGTAGGGTACAGAAAGGGAAGAACTTAGAGAGCCCTTCTTTTCAGAAATTGTGTACATATGTGAGTATGTGTGTTGAGAGAGATTGGACCTAGGGCCTTACTATTATTTGATGAGCACTCTACTACTAAGCTACATACCAAGACCTTTTTGAGTTTTAAATAAAAATGCAGTGTGGCCGGGCGTGATGGCACACGCCTTTAATCCCAGCACTTAGGAGGCAGAGGCAGGCAGATTTCTGAGTTCAAGTCCAGCCTGGTCTACAGAGTGAGTTCCAGGACAGCCAGGGCAATACAGAGAAAAAACAAACAAACAAACAAAATGTAGTGTAAAGTGGCCTGTGGTTCTGCTGTTAAAGACAGGTTCTTTCATATTTCTCAGTCTAGAAGTCAGCAGTGTAATTGTGATAATTTCATATTTGGAAACCTAAGTGAAACTTGGTGCATGATATTTATTCTTCAAAATGCAGATATAGGTAAGCTGATGGCCATATCTGTCTGGATATGGTTTGTTCTTTAGACTGAGCCTCTGTGGTTTGCTAACTGGGTACATGTTTTATTGACAGCAATATGTTTAGGATCCCGAATTGTGAGGCATTGGTATCAGGCCAGAGGAGGAAAGGTCCTATTGCCTGCTTGATACAGTGTTGGCAGCTTTCTTCATTGCAGCCTCCGTTCTATAGGCTTGGTCCAAGACTCTACTGTAATGCCTAACTTCTGAGGGATATTAGAACATCTAGATAAGTCCGTGCCTGTTAATCTTTTACAAGTTCAAGAATGGGAAGCCCAATGAGTGTCTAGATGTTATTGTCATTGTTGTTATTTATTGTGTGTGTGTTTGCCTGCATATATTTCTATGCACTTAACCATATGTGTGCCCTGATGCCCATAGAAGCTAGAAAATGGAATTGGATCTCCTGAAACTGGAGTTACAGATGGTTGTGAGCCACCATATGGGTGCTGGGACTCGCGCCCAGGTCCTCTGGGAAAGTAGCATATGCTCTTAACTGCTGAGTCATCTTTCTGGCCGTTCTTTCTTCCTTCCCCTTTCCCATTTCCTTTCTTCTTCTTTTTCCTCCCCTCTCCTCCCCTCCCCTTCCCTCCCCTTCTTTTTCCTTTTCCTCTCCTCTTCTTTTTCCTTTTCCTCTCCTCTTTTTCCTTTTCCTTCCTTTTCTTTTTCCTTTTCCTTTTCCTTTTTGGTTTTTCAAGACAGGGTTTCTCTGTGTAGCCCTGGTTGTCCTGGAACACTCTGTAGACCAGGCTGGCCTCAAACTTAGAAATCTGCCTGCCTCTGCCTCCCAAGTGCTGAGCTTAAAGGTGTGTGCCCGGCTCAGCCCCTATTTCTTAGATCTCCCCCCCCCCCTTTTTGTTTTGGGGTGTGTGTGTGTGTGTGTGTGTGTGTGTGTGTGTTTGTGTGTGTGTTTGTGTCAAGACAGGGTTTTTCTGTTTAGTCCCAGCTGTTCTGGAACTTACTTTGTAGACCAGGCTAGCCTTGAACTCACAGAGATCTGCTTTCCTCTGCCTCCCAGTAGTTTTCTAGATTTTAAATGTTTTAACTAAAGGCATTACTTTTGTCTTAGAGTTGTCTAGAGGAACAGCTTTTGAAGACTCTATCATCTGTCTGTCTATGATTTATTAAAGTATGTTACATTAATGGCTGTCTAGCAACAGAAAGTCCAAGAATCTAATAGTTGTTCAGTCCATGAGGCTATATGCCTTGGCTGGTCTTGAGTATATGCTAGAATGTGAGGAAGTGGCTATAATGCCAGTGAGGAAATGAACTTAACAGCAAAAGTGAGGGCAAGAGGCAAAGAGCACAAGCGTCCTTCTTTTGTACCCCTGTATATATAGGCCACGACCAGAACCTGTGGCTAAGATTAAAGGTGTGTCTTCCCACTTCAAATGATTTAACTAAAAAAGTTCTTCACTGCTATACCTAGATGTTTGGGTTTTAGTTAATTCCGGATATATTAAGTTGACAACCAAGAATAACCATCACTGGCTCACAACCGTCTGCAATGAGATCTTCTGATGTATCTGAAGACAGCTATAGCTTACTTTATAAATTTTTGGTCTAGAGCGAGCAGAGGTCCTGAGTTCAATTCCCAGCAACCACATGATAGCTCACAACCATCTGTACAGCTACCACATACTCATATACATAAAATAATCTTTTAAAAAAAAGAATAACCATCACAAGTCCGCCCCTTGTCATCTTGACACACAATTACAGCCTCTTATGTCCTGCTTGATTTCCAAATGAAAACAATAACCAGGTCATCATTGTAGCCTAATATGATATAACAATTGCGTGTACAATCTCCCTTGAGGAATCAATATTTAGTACAGCAGCCACTGATTAATTAATGTTACATTTCATGATAAAGGATTTGAGGAAAGAAAAACCAAATATTTCTACAAGCATTCTTAACAAAATATGATATAAACACTGATGCCAGTTTTAATCCTCGTTTCTGCAACTGCTGTAGGGAGATACTTACAACTGTCTTTCTCTGCTTCCTGTTCTGTATTTCCTCTTTCCTCAGCATGCACCTTGAGCATGTCATGTCTCTTTTTGGAGGAATGACCCCTATTTTCATTCCCGAGGGTCTGTGTTCTTTGTCATCCTGCCTGAATTAGACTGTTGTAGTTTACCATTGAATTTCATCTCAGGACATGGTGATACCAAAAGACAGCCTATAAATCTCTTGCACCCACACATAATCTTCTTTTACCTCCATGGTGGAGAAGCAATCCAATTTCCCTTTGGTAATCTGGATCATTTACCCCTTCTAACACTGTTATTCCTTTCTTAGCCTGTTGGCCTATTGGCATCAGAAGCTCAGTTGCCAGGGGAGCCTGAGCCTCCAGTGCAGTGGGAAGCTTGTTGTGGCTCCTGTAACCAAAGCTTCTAGGCCAGCAGAACAGGAAGCAAAACATTATCCCAGTGGCTCATTGGTGTGATATTAAGTGGGAATATTCCCTTTTCTATCCCTTGATTTCATGGACCCATGAATCTTGCTGATTCAAAGCATATACCTCTGTTTGGAGAATCATCTCCCAGCCCTTCATGTTGCTACCACTAATTGGCGCTGTAACTGTGTCTTTAAATCCCGTTCTATCTTTCTATTGGGCTAGCTGTTTCAGAATGGTGAGGAACATGGTAAGACCCGTGGATTCCATGGTCATGGGCCCACTTTAACACTTCTATGGTTATTAAGTGAGATCCTTGGTCAGAAGCAATACTGTCTGGAATGCCATGACAGTGACGCTCTATATGTCCACAGACAGTGACGTTCTATATGTCCACAGACAGTGACGTTCTATATGTCCACAGACGCTGACGTTCTATATGTCCACAGACGGTGACGTTCTATATGTCCACAGACAGTGACGTTCTATATGTCCACAGACGGTGACGTTCTATATGTCCACAGACAGTGGCGTTCTATATGTCCACAGATGGTGGTTTTGGCATAAACAAGATGAACAGGAAGGGCAAGTCTATATCTAGAATAAGTGTCTACTCCAGTAAGGACAGAGTGTTATCCTTTCCATGGAGGAAATGGTCCAGTATAATCAACCTGCCATCATATTGTTGGCTGGTCACCACAAGGAATGGTGCCATATTTTGGGGCTCAGTATCAGTCTTTGCTGTTGGCATTCACCAGTGGCTGTAGCCAGGTCAGCCTCAGGGAATGGAAGTCCATGTTGTTACGCCCAAACATAATCCCCATCTCTGCCGCCATGCCCATGTCTTCCTGTGCCCACCCATTGGGAAATGACAAGGGATGGCTGGAGAAAGAGGCTGACAGTCCACAGAATGGGTCATTCTATCTAGTTGATTATTGAACTTATCCTCCACATTTGGTTTTGTTTTGTTTTTTGTTTTTGTTTTTTTTTTTTTGTTTTTGTTTTTGTTTTTGTTTTTTTGAGACAGGGTTTCTCTGTATAGCCCTGGCTGTCCTGGAGCTCACTTTGTAGACCAGGCTGGCCTCGAACTCAGAAATCTGCCTGTCTCTGCCTCCTGAGTGCTGGGATTAAAGGCGTGCGCCACCACGCCCAGCTTATCCTCCATATTTATCCTCATCAAAAGTAAGCTTTTGATGAGCACGGGACATAAACATCTTCACATTCTTAGTCCATTTGGAGAGATCTATCCATATACTTCCTGCCCAGATGTTTTTCCTCACCAAATTTCCAATCATGCTCTTTGTAAGTCCTTTACCATCCAGCCAGTCCATTGGCTATAGCCCATGAATCAATGAAAACTCACACATCTGACCAGTTTTCCTTCCACAAAATATGTATGACTTAGTGTACTGCCTGAAGTTTGAGTGACGATTCCTTTGCCTCTGTGTCTTTTAGGGTTGCCTCACCAAGGGGTTGTAATGCTGTCTGTCCATTTCTGGGTGGTGCCTGAGTAATGTGCAGAGCCATCAGTAAGCGAGGCCATAGTTCTTATCTTCCTCAGTCTACTGATCATAGGGCACACCCCGGGAAGCTATAGGGGCATGCTTGGGAGCAGGCGGCATTGTAACAGGAATAGGATAGGCATTGGGCAACTCCTTTACATAACTTGGTTTTTACAAAGCTTCAGGTCCTTGAGCTGGATGACATATGTGTTGCTTCCATCTAATAACGGATCGCTCTGTGCGTGTTCTGCTTTATGACTCCGTGGGTCACACAACACCCTGCTCATGATGGCCAGCTCAGGTTGCAAGGTAACTTGGTTGCTCATTGGCAAACATTATATTTCCAGTATGACCCAGTAGCAGGCCACGCGCTGTCTTCCAAATGGGGAAAAGATGTGTGCAGATGTTGGTAGAACCCTGCTACAACATTCCACTGCCAGAGGCCCTAACAGCATCCTTACCTGCCATTGACATTTAGTAGATTTTAGTCTGCTGGATCATATGGTCTAAATGGTAGAGGAGCCTGGGCATGTTGAAGAATTTTGACTTAGTGGTGCCACCTGGCCTCTGGTTCTTCCAGGGACCAATTAAACCTATTGCATTTAATTCATCTAACTCAACAGCAGCATCTCCAATCCCAGATTCTGGCATAAGAAAAAGGGGGACAATGAACCTTTTCAAATGGTACCCCTCTCACCACTTTGTATCTTACAGGATTTGTGAAGGGCATGCCATCCTTCTCATGATGAAGATTAGATCCTGCACAGTGTACCCACTGGCATGCCAGTTCCCTTTATCAACACTAAACCGAGGGATATCATGCACTTCCCACTCCTGTTCAGTAGACCATCTTTTGGCAAATGCTTTAGCCAACCATCCTAACAAACTTCTGATACATTTTTTTGTAACTGTATGAGGTTCCATATTAAACCCAGAATCTCCACATACTGAGCCTATAGCAATAACGAAATCTCCTATCAAAATGCAGGGATTATTATCACATCACTTGAGAATCTTTAGGGTCCTCCATATCCACTTTCCAAGTTACAGGATCTCAGTCTTTGGCAGTTAATGCCCTCACTTTAACTGCCAACACTGTTCGTGACCAGGGCTTGAATTTTTCTTAATAATTTAGCCAGTCTTAAATCATCTCTCCCCAACCCTGCCCTGGCACACGCACACACACACACACCCCAATACTCACACAGGGTTTTCCTGAACAGTCCCCGCTGTCCTGGACTTGCTCTGTAGACCAGCCTAGCCTTGAACTCACAGACACACCTGCTTCTGCCTCCTGAGTGCTGGGATTAAAGGTGTGTGTCGCCACTACCTGGCAGTTCAGCTAACCTTACAATAAGGATATAATTACTATTTGATTTTCTTTGTTTGATCTTTCAACCTGATCTCTGTGGCTGCTAGAGAAAAGATTCTTTAACAGGACACAGGCAGCGATCTTTAGAGTCCAAAGTTTAGACTGTTTATGAGCATCCCAAGGCCAGCCAGCTTTATCACTGATCTCATTGTGGTCTTTTGCCATTGTCTGAGATGCTAGAAATTTTATTATGGGGTACATATTTTCCTTTGTCAATTTATCCAGAGATGCAAGGAGCAAACCAACCATAGTTGTTTCCCTTTCTTTTCCCACAAATTGTTAGAAGTTTTATATACAGATTTACCAAATCCATTGCTTCTAGCGTTTGGTGAATTAGGATCATCTATCTATTTATATTTCATGTGTATGAGTATTTGTCGCGCGCGTGTGTGTGTGTGTTCGTTTACCGTGTGCAAACCTGGTGTTTGCTCAGTCATAAGAGGCTGTTTGAATCCTCTGAGTTGGGGGTATTGATGGCTGTGAGCCACATGAAGGCGCTGGGCACTAACCTGCATTCTCTGAAAGGACAGCAGGGGCTTTTCATTTCTGCACAGCTCTCCAGTTGCATCCCAGCAAACCCTGCTTTGCAGCACTGTGGGTAACTCCCTGACTGGGGCTGGTTGCTGATGTCCAAGGGATCCCTAGTTTGAGTGCAGAGCTCATAATGGCAGCATGATGGCTCACCACTGCCCGTCTCATCACCCAGTGTTTGTTCTCAGAGTCTTTCCATGTGGATTTCAGTCACAAGTTAGTTGGCTTTTGGATTTGGTGTACTTTGGCTATGTTGACTGTATGGTCTTGTTGTCCTTTGTGGCATGATGTTCTGAAACTCTTTCTTGGGGAGGCTGTAGTATTTTTAAAAGTGGTTTTTAAGACCTTCCCAGTTTGGGAGAATATTGATCTTCTTAACTTGCTGTAATTGTTAATTTTGATTGTCCTTTCTTGTTGATTTCTTTTTTTTTTCTTTTTCTTTTCTTTTTTTCTCCCCACCCCCTCCTGTTGATTTCTTACCCATGAAAAAGGTTTGTTGACCTTTTCATTTGTCCCAGCTATACTGCACCTCAATGTTCTTAAGCCATGGGCTCTTCCAAAACAAATGTCCCTTCCCTTCATTCAGTCGCCACTGTCACGTCTCTGGAGAGGCCCCCGACCCTTTCCTTCTGTTACTCCTCGCCAGCCTTTACTTCTCCCAAGCTAAGAGTGTTTCATGCCTCTACAGACTGCTGTCTGCTCGTTCTGAAGAATTGTAATTATAGTCAAATAAGCACCAACATTTTGGCTGTTACTGGGAAGTTTGTGGTCTGTGGCAAAGAGAAGTGTGGTTGTCTAGAACTAGTCTCAGTACCAAGAATGATGAGTGAGTTCTATCTTTTTACCCTACAGAACCTGTTAAAACCCTTTCCCAGACCCAAGTATCTTACCATGACTTATTTAGGTTGAGAATTAATGTTTACAGTCAGTCATGATTGTGCATGCTTAGAATTCTAGCACTTGAGAAGCAAAAAGAAAAGGGGGGGGGGGGACAGGAGTTTAGCACACACAGAAAAGCAATACAGTTTACCTCAGACTTTCTCCAAAGAGCTGGTTAAAGTAAAACATAGGTGTCCAGACAGTACTTGGTTATGTTGGAAGGGCAGATCTTTTGTGCTATGAGCTAAAATGACCTGTATTCTAAGATGTTATACTCATTTACTGCCTTAGAAAATTTGATGCTTTGTTTTTACTAAAACTGTTTGTGGAGCTTGAACAAAACTTTGTTTAAATTTGTAAACATTGGCTTGTGACAACACAATAGTCTAGGGGCTCAAGTGTATAACCCCTAGAGAGAGGCTAGAGGCCAGATCCAGGGTCATATGCTCTAGGTCTGTCTGGAGCTTCTGAAAGTTGGCAGCAGTCTTCGGGGTTGTTTGAATGATATACAGCTTCCTGCGTCCCCTTCCTGTCTTTGCATCTGTCTATATTTGGCTCTCCTATCTGTATCCTAAGTTTCTGTTTTTTAGGAAAACAGCCATACTAGGTTTAGGTACCTGCAAAGATCTGTTTCCAAGTAGTCCAAGTAGTCACATGGTGGATTTCCATGGTTATTCTTGGTTACATAGTTTGACTTGTCACACCAGCAATAAAAGTAAGTATAAAAAAGAAAGTATGTGTCTTACTTGTCTGTTGCCATGACAAAACACCACGACCAAAGCATCTTATAAAAGGAAGCATTCAATTTGGGGGCCACAGTTCCAGAAAGTTAGGTTAGTTCATGTTGGGTATGGCAGCAAGCAGGCATGCTATTGTAACAGTAGTTGAGATCTTTGTCTGATCCACAAGCAAGCAACAGACAGACGGACCTAGGGGGATGGGAGGGAGATAGGAGACAGTGCACTAGTGCTGACTGGGAGTGGCCTGGGTATTTGAAACCTCAAAGACTCCCAGAGACACACCCTATCTCCTACAAGGCTGGCTTAGATTACATAAGACCCTGTCTCAAACAAAACAAAGTGCTGGTAAGATAATAGGCTCAGTGGGTAAAGGTGCCTGTTGTGAAGCCTGACCCCAGAGCTCTGGTGCCCAGGACCACATGGTGGAAGGTGGAAACTGCCTTCTTCAGATTGTCCTCTGACCACCACATGCATGCCTTCACTGTGGACAACACACAGCACACCCTACACCCACATGTGATTAATATTGATGGGGGGATTACATCTCGCCGTGTAGCTCATGCTAACCTTGAACTTTTGCTTTAGCTTCCTGGGTGCTGGGATTACAGGTGTGCTACAGTGCTCAGCTCCTCAAATATGGTAATCATAAAATAACTGACAAGATTTTGTAGTTACCTCATTTTCTATAAAAAAGGAATGAGTTCACTTGTCGGGGGCCATTAGTTTTCAGTTTAGAATAGGGAGAGGCCGTTGAAGTCAATGCTGGGCTTGAGTAGGTTTATTTGTGAACCTTAAGACTTAGGGTTTCAATATAAACACTGGTATGGTGAGATTGCAGGTGTGTCCCAAGGTGGAGCATGCCTCAAAGAGACTTATGCGGGGTGATGCTGAAACCAGGCCGTCATTCGTGTTTTAGATCACCAGATGCTGTTTGGCTATGTAAACAGGACTTTGGAACAGCATAAACTGCTAATTGCCTTTAGGAGCTGACCCAATATTGTAATTCTTGTGACTCCAAACTCTGCCCTGGAAAACACTTTGTATTCTTATTTAAAATAACTAGTTTCCCAGTAAAAAGTTAGTGATAAGAGATCTATTGTGTTAAAATTTTACAAATTGTGCCTTATATTAACTTGTGAGCCAGTTTTGTATGAAGTATACCTGGAAAATACAATAGAAGCATATTTTAGTAATTTGAATATATTTTTGGAGGTTTTCTGACAAATACTGGTTCCCTGCTTGCATTTCAGAGTTTGTCTTCCGGGTCTTTCATCCTATGCACTGCAGCATCATCACATACTGGTCTTTGGGAATAAGGTCAGCAGAGTCCGTTACATACCCAAATGCCGCTGCACTTTTTTGTAGGATAATGCAATCCAGAAAATTGCTAGGTACTGTCTGCTCATTGGGGTGGTTTCCCAAACTCCCGTCTTTCCCCAAATTTTTCATTTTAGTATATTAGACTGGTCGAATGTTTCTGGGAGGAGAGTCATCTGTGTGCTTTCCATGAAGCCTCTGCCAGTCCCGATGCTTTAACAAGTGAAATTTCTAGCCAGTCGCTCTCTGATGGAAGGAGGGTGTTTCCCAAGGAGAAGAGGTTCTGCCTTGAGTGGTCGGTGCATGCCAGGCAGTGCAGGGACTCGGGATGACACAAATGGAGGACGGGAATTGTACATTCAGGAAAGTCATTGGCTTATGCCAGTGGGTCTTTTTACCTTCTTTCCCTTCCCTTTCTTTCTGTTCTTCTCTTCATCTTTTCTTCCCTCCCCCTTTCTTTCCAATGGGTCTCTTTATGTAGTTTGGGTTGTCATCAGACTGGCTATCTTTGAATGGATTGGATTATCTGTTTAGGTGTCACCTCAGTGAATTTCTCAAACCTGTCGACCTCCCGGATAGGTTTAGAGGCTCCTCTAGGGTCCTTGGACCACACTTTAAAGACTGCTATTTTGAGCCTCTCAGTCTGTATGCTTACTGACAATTTGTTTAAAATTCCATACCTGTGCTGTCCAGATGGCTAAGCAGGTAAAGAAGACACTTGATGCCAAGCCTGAACATGGGAGGTCAGTTCTCCAAAGCTGGTGCAAGGAGTGTGCTGACTGACATCTACAGATTGTCATCCAGCTTCCAAAAAATACAACAAAAAATTGACACTGTTAAAAGAATCTGTGTGTCAACCTCTCTCAGTGTGCGCAGTTTCAGCAGCTTCTTCCTGCTGTGGGCAGGCCCTGGACAGAGTTGTCTTCTAAAAGGCTCATGGAAGTAGAAAGATCAGCCTTGTTGTGGAACTGGTCTGGTTTTCAGAGACTGACTATGCATATGCTCAACTGTGTACTGGCACTAGAGCTACTTTTCTGTGTTTGATCTCGGTGTTTTTGTATACTAGGAGTAGACCGTGTGTCGCTGTAGTACTGGATGGCTTTCTTATGTAATACCCACCATTAGCCCTTCTTTACATGACCTTTCTTCCCAGGACTATGGAGTCCACTACTCAGGCACCCTATAGCCCTTCCTTGTGTCTCATCCGTTTTCTTTGCTTACATAATTCTTTTTGTTTAGAAGATGGCCTCGAAAATAATTGCACTTCAATTTGTAGACAAGGATTCTTTAGTTATTTCTGTGTTGGTACCTACTTGAAGATATTGCCCTATTCTTAGCCTGGCATTTGCTTTAGAAATTTGTCTTTGTTTTAATTTTTTTTTTTTCAGATAAAATTATGATCTGGATTATAATGTCTTAAAATGTAGTGTCACACTTGGAGATGTGTTTTATTTGGGTGATTTTCTATACGTCTTGGAGGAATTGTTATCTCTGACCTGTATGGGGACCTCAGTGTTTTCAAACAGTTCTGAAACCTGTTGCCTTTAAAATATCTGAGTGGGTTAAAGAAATGTCTGAGGTTGAGTCTTTGCAGCTCTTACAGAGGAACCAAGTTGGATTCCCAAAATCCACTTGGTGCCTCACAGCCATCCATAACTCCAGTTCTAGGGGCGTCCAGTACGCTCTTCTTAGCGTCTTAGGCACCAAGTGTACCTGTGGTGCACATGCATGCATGCAGGTTAGATGGTCACAGCACCAAGTGTACCTGTGGTGCACATGCATGCATGCAGGCAGGATGGTCGCAGCACCAAGTGTACCTGTGGTGCACATGCATGCATGCAGGCAGGATGGTCGCAGCACCAAGTGTACCTGTGGTGCACATGTATGCATGCAGGTTAGATGGTCACAGCACCAAGTGTACCTGTGGTGCACATGTATGCATGCAGGTTAGATGGTCGCAGCACCAAGTGTACCTGTGGTGCACATGCATGAATGCAGGCGGGATGGGCGCAGACATAAAGTAAATCAGGTAAATCTTGAAGAAATGGCTCAGGAGACTTGCGTTTGCTTTACTTGTCCATGCGTTGTGCACACATAGTGCACAGTGTTACTTAAGCTTGCTATAGTGCAAGAGCTTCATTGTCAAGTGTGACTGCCATGTGTATAGTTTTTCTTAAGATACAGTGTAGTGTCCATCTCTGAGGTTCATTTCAGTCTATTTTTTCTTCATATCTCTTGTTGCTAGTTATGATTTGATTATGGGAGTGGAATTATTAAGGTGTACTTTATTTACAGGCCTGATAATTTGTAAAATTATACTTCTTATTTCTGAAAAAACATGGATTTGGGGAAAATGTGCATAAGTAACAAAAGTCTTATATAATTCCCACCTAGCTTTCCCTTATTGCTACCGTCTTACGGACAACCTTGGTCTGAACTAAGAAGCCAGCATTGACATTTGAGTATTAGCTATAGACGTTTCAGAATTTCTCAGGCATTTCCTAATGTCCCCTCTCTGTCATCTGGTGTACCTCATCACATCTACTTCTTTGCACTCCCCTGCACTCCCCTTCATACTATGGAATGGCTAATCTCTGAAGTTCACTTTTTGTCTCTTAGTAGGGCATGGAGGTGGGTGTATTATTCTGAATTCAGTTCTATTTTGATACCTAGGTGACTATTTGACTCATACCTTGATCTTATTTGCTCAGAATAACCTCACAGCGAGTGGCTGCTTGTATAGAAAAGGAAAGTATGTTCCCTGGCAAGGTTAGCTTCTTTTCAGGGGATGTTTGGACCTCTGTTCCCCATAAACAGAAACAGCCTTGGGCTCTGTAGTCCTGTTGTGGGTGACACCATGGGCCTCACAAACAAACTAGGTTTTGTTCAGTCTAGAATGAGGTTTGTGGGAGCACCTGCTGGAATGGCTTTGTCTATAGCGTGTGCGCTCTCAGGATAGGAGTTTGACATGTAGAACGAGCGAGCCTGAAAGACTATTCTCTTTTCTGAGGAGAGTTGGGGGCGGGGGACGAAGATGGAGGAGGTCTGAGAGGAAGGATGTTTTAGATTTCTGTATCTTGCTTTTCACTCTGTTACAAGGTTGATTTCAGGGACTGCTGAGTAGACAGGCATGAAGAGTCTCTGAGGACTGTAGTGAGTGTAGTAGGCTGAGGAGCTAGATGTCTGTTTTGACTTTTAGTGGCCTTGCTTGAGGAAGGGAGCACTGGGGCTGTTCTTTGAGGCCCACACACACCTGTTGCCCACCTGGTCCTGTTAGAATTTGGCTTAGGTTCTTGGCGTTATACTTGGTGCTTCTCACCCTGTGCACCCAGACTCTACCCTTTCCTTTAGTCTCAGGCCTCTCTGACATGCCTGGACCGTGCCTGCTCTGTCTGGCCTGGTGGGTTCGCCTTCTTTCTTTGCACATGTATTGGACAGATAGTGACAGAACTAGCCTTTTTGATTAGTGGTTGAGCGAGGTGGTAGGATTCATCTTCCACCAAAGTTTGTGAGGACTCTGCAAGTCATTTTTTATGTGTTCCCTCTGCGAGTAGGCAGAAATAGGCTGCCCTCAAATTAAGAGATGTTTGTCTGCCTATCTTTCAAGTTCTGGGGTAAAGATTGGATCCATCATGCCTGGTCTTGATTTGGCTTTTCCATTGTTGAGTTTGTTTGGAGTTGTCACACTAAAGCTCCTTTGCACTTTGCACAGTAGCCCTAAGTAGATGGGTTCTGTCTTCCAGAATTTCTCTGGGCTGTGTTAATCTTTTCCCACTTTACCTTTTTTTCAGTGCTAGATATGAAGAAGCCACGCTAGGCAAGGATTCTACTACTGAGCCATCTCAGCTGCCACACCCTCTTTTGGGGTTATTATCTTTGAGTCTTGAGCACTGGACCCTCTCTGGGAAGCAGATGTGCTTGATCTGTTCTGTGGCTGCAACTGTCTCTATGTTCTTAGCCTCAGGAATGCCTTGTTAGCTGTGTTGGCCTCATCATCCCAGTTAGACCTTCTGGGAGCCCTAGCCCTAGAGACTCACACAGTCTGGCTGTGCCAGCTTACTGAGACGCCGCCTCCTTGCACTGCTTTTCCTTCTGGGAAAGCAAGCATTTGCCAGGCTCCACAATCTCTAGATGCTCTGCAGATTGCATGCCTCCTTGGTTTTTGTCTTTCATCAAAGACTTGATCTTATGGCAAAGATGTAGACTCATCATAGGCTAGCACCTCTCTCTGATGTGCTGTGTGATGCCCACAGCTCCTCATCGGGACCTGTTATCATCTGTTAGTGATGGAGCTGTGCCACTCGGAGTCATAGTCTAGAAGAGCTTGTTTCCAGAACAGCTGAAGCCCCAGGAGCACTGCCTGCCTAAGGGTCAAAGGAGTTAAAAGGGACATCACTGTTTTGCAAGTATGTTTAAGAAATAATTGCTTTCTAGAGTGAATTTGGGTTTGAATAGTAACCTTGGTAGTTTGAAGACAGAAAATAGTGTTATGCAAATGATAAATTTCTTTAGAAGTTGTTTCTAAGATTTCATTATTTAAATTATTTAGATTAATCATATTTTTGGGAAAATTAATGAGTATATTCTTGAAAAAATTAGAACACTGAAGATGCTGCTCACATTTTCCCTTGTCTTTCATATCAGTCTTGACTCTCTTCAGTCAACTCCACTGTAATGCCTGTACTGACTAGATAGGGCCATAGTTGTGTGAGCTGGTGTTGTTCCAGTTTTGTGTCTAGTTTGAGTTTCAGCTATTCAGTTGAACAGATTACAGTTTTTATTAACACAACATACATTCTCTGTAACATACTGAGTAAAGATAGTAAAAATGGTATGCAAATAAAGAAATGATAATTGTGTAACTAGATGATGGAGTTAGAGTGACGGCTCAGTGGTTAAGAGCACTGACTGCTCTTCCAGAGGTCTCACATTCTATTTTCAGTCCCCACATGACAGACAGTTCACAACCATCTGTAAGTTCAGCTTTAGACAATACAATGCTGCCTTCCCAGCCCGCTCTGGCATCACGCATTATGTGCTGATGTATGCAGCACATAATGTATATGCATATACATGCAGGCAAAGCATACGATGCTATTTTATGTACATTTAAATAAGGTTAAGTAGTAAAATCTTTTTAAAAATAATATAGATTGTTGACCCTTCTCTTTATACCTTATATATGAAGAGAACTGCAAAGATTAATAAGCAGAGATTTTAGTGAATTTCTGTTTTACTAGTCCAGTGGGTTTTTTTTTCTTTGCTTTAAATAATTGTCATGAATATGTTATTTGGAATTTTTCTTTGACAACACCTCTTTTTCTTGCCATTCACTTAAATGCTTCCCCAATTCTTACTTGGAGACAATCTGCCTATTTCTAAAGCACAGAGAATCAATCCTATGGTGCCATCCCTAGTAGGTAGAACAGAGTGGGTGGAGACAGGAAGTAGGTGTGTTGGGGGGGGTTGGAAACAGTTGCTAGATCTGGTGAAGAAGCAAGGCTGTGTCTTGGGTGCTAGTGGAGACAAGCAGGCTCATGCCCAGCTTGGCAGTTTCTGCTGTTGAGTGAGGAGTCGTCTTAGATGAAAGGTGATTATTTCTTTTCCTAGGGATTGAAAAGGGAGATGAAGCTGCCTTACTTTCCTGCTTGGCAGCCCCACTTTGATGCTGTGTAGCATGCACTATTTGTCTAGACTCAGATCTGTTTTTTGTGTCTTGGAGGTTAGTTTCTGAGACCTGTGTGATAACAGCAACCCTAACCATAAGTGACATTTAGCAGTCACTCGTGTGACTTATAATCTATCTGCATGTGTGTACAAGGGCACTGGGGTGGTATTGGGTAGGTACAGAAGCTGTGTGAGTTCATGTGCTCAGAGCAAAGCTGTTGTCATGACCTTCCCGTGGTCTTGGGGATATAGTGTTGTGCCATACAGGCTTGATTTTGGGATGCAAAGCAGCTGATGAGCCTGGAAAAGGTAAGTTGATGTCTGTCTAGTCAGTTGCTTGTTTCCTCTCTCAAATAGTTGGTTTCTAGTATCCCTCAGGCTTTACTTCTCACTTCAGACAGCTGCTCTGCAGGAGTCCATGCCCCTTCTTACACACACACACACACACACACACACACACACACACACACACACACACACACACACACACGGCCTTGCTCTGCAGCCCACTAGTCCTCCTGAATGCTGGCATCAGAGGCATGCACCATGATGCTTGGGAGCCTCACTTTTGTAGTGGGTAGGATAGCCTCTTCTCTTTTCTGGGAGCTGTTGCTGTGCTCTGTAGTGTTGGTGCTGAGGTCAGCAGTGCTCCCTTTATAAACTCTTTTACTTGTTGAAGATACTGGCTTTGGAATTGATCATCTTAAAGGGACAGCAGTGTGTAGTGTAAGCTGGTCCAAGCTCCAGTGTTGATATGGTTGGTATTGTTTTTTGCCTGTGGCTATATCCTTTATTTTAGAAATACATTTTCCTGTCCAGTTCCATTATTAAAGTGCCTTAGGGTCTTGAGGGAGTCACTGGTCTTGGCTGTTTGGCGTAACCTCTGAAGCCTTCTCCATTACTTCCTTATTTTTATAGAATAATTTTCTAATAGGGTTTTTTAGATGTGATACTACTGATCTGAGATAGGAGAAAAGTGGTTCTTTTGTTTTAAAGTTGATGAGTTAGAGGTAGACAGACTCGAGATGACCTGGCAGTCTCTGTCTTAGAGGTAGACAGACTCGCCATGACTTGACAGTCTCTGTCTTAGAGCACGTGCTATTGAGGTTGATGTGCCGTGTGGTGTGTTCAGTTGCAGCAGAAACCAGCTTGTGGGAGTTGAGGCATTGTTTTTCTCCTTTACCCACTGAGCCAACTTGGTGATCCCCAACCACGTTCTTAAAGAAGTACACAGGGCAGGGAGGGTTTCCTGTAGCCTCTCTGGGCGACAGAGACAGTACTACTGTGGCCAATGTTCTTGCATGTTCTCATCTTGTCAGGAACTGAGAAACTAAAAATATAAAAGATGGTTTCTTTTTTCCTAGTGTGTGCATGAATGAATATTTAAGTCTATTTCACAACAACAGCCTTCCTTTTGACATTAACTTCAGTGATGGTTGTCCATAGAACCCTAGTGTATAAATCTATAACTGGAGGTGGATCTTGTCATTGGTAGTCCCCTGCCCTACTCCTCTTGTTTTTATGTACTGCTGGTGATGGAACTGAGGTCTTTGCTCATGTAGGCAAGTGTCCCCTAGACCCTCATCTCTGTTCTTTGGGTTCTTGGTATGTTAGTCAGGGTTCTCTAGAATATCCAAACTTGTAGGATGAACACACACACACACACACACACACACACACACACACACACAATATTACTAGAATGACAGCCTATAGTTCAGTTAATCCTACAATGGCTGCCAAGAATCAGTTGTTTTAGTCCACGAGGCTGGATGTCTCAGCTAGTCTTTAAGGTATACATCAGAATTCCAAAGAAGTGGGCTCTAATACCATTGAAGGAATGGAGTTACTATCAAGATGATAGCAAGCAGGCAAAGAGCAAATATCCCCTTCTTCCATGTCCTTATGTAGGCTTCCCTCAGAAGGTAGACCCCAGATTCAAAGTGGAGTTCACAGCTCAAAACGTCGGGATTAAAGACGTGTTTTTCTGTCTCACAGATCCACATGAGAAGTAGATCTTTTCACTTCAAATTGAGCAAAACTCCTGCATAGGTGCGCCTTTCCATTTGGGGTCTCACTTAGTTGCAGGAATCAAGTGATAACCCAGACTAGCCATCCCGGTTGGTGTTGGGGGTTAGAGTGCAGTCTCCCACACTGTCTTCACCTTTCTCAACTGTCACTAACCTCCTTTCACCAGTACTGCCCCCAGCCCCTTCTTGTGGGGCCCAGGCAATGCTCATGAATGTTAGTGGGATAAACCATGTCTCCCCTGTCCTCCTGAAGTGACAACTCTTCCTGTTCTGGGCACAGGACATGGCCTTGGTACGATCAGGTCTTTGGGTCTAGCCATACCAGGTGAGTGCAGGTGAAGGCACACATCTGGTGTCTTTAACTTTATGTTCTTGATCCTGCATGCTTTCCTTCCTGTGACATAAGGTGGATTCAGAGTCCTGTCCTGCCTGGGCCACAGTACAACAGTGGGATCTGAGTTGACCCTGTCATTTAGTCTGTTACTGGGTCAGTGTACCTATCCTATTTTCATACTTCTACCTCTACTATTCCATGACCACAGAGAAACTGCTATTGTTCCTTTCGGGAATGGCCCCATTTCAGTCTTCCTCTGCATCGGGGAGGGGGAGGCATGGGCTTGATCTAAACCAAGCAAAACCACAGCAAAGAGCAATGTTAGTCTGTGTTAGTGTAACTATGTTTTATCTGTTTTTTTTAGGACTAACACTTCTTGGTATCTTGAGGGGGAGGGGCGCAGAGTGAGCATTTGCTGCTTAAGGGAAAGAATTTTCCTTTTGAAGGCATCTTGGGTGGCTACATGAGTCCTTACGCTTCTCATCGACATGTTCTAGTTGGAATAGCAGTTTATGTGCATTAGAGTTCAATGGCCACTTGCAGTGCTTGTGAGGCAGAGGCAGAGGCAGGTGGTGGATCTCTGAATTCCAGATGCCTGGTATACAGATTGAATTCAGGACAGCACAGGGAAAGCCTGCCTTAAGAAACCAAAACCAACACAGCAATAAAACAATGGATGCATTGGGGCTGGAGATACTCAGTGGATGAAGAGCTCACTGTACTGTGCAGCTGTGAGGACAAGAGTCTGGAGCCCAGAACTTAGAAGGTGATCTGTGCGTGCTGTTTCCCCACTCCCTATTCTTTGTCTAGAGTGTTGTAGCATAGAGGTTTCTCAGGGTCTCTCTAATTTGCTGAATCTATACTGGACCAGGATTTTGCTCTGGGATTTGATGGTATGGGAGACAGTGTGCAGTTTGGCCTGGGTGTCTTCAGTATCACTCGTAGGTTGATTTCTAGTATGTTGCCCCTTCTAGAATGTTCTGCATCTCCTTCGAGCTCAATCCTGATAAGATTGGTGGTACAGGATGGAGGGGTGGATTTTATTAATTTCATTATTTTTCCTACCAAGTGACTTTCTTTTTTGCCAGAGTCTCACTATGTACCTGTGGCTGGGCTGGAACTCACAATCTGCTTGCCTGTGCCTCCTTCCAAGTGTACCAAAAAAGTACCTTGAAAACATGCTTTGTTTGGAATCTGCTTTGCTTTAGGACCTAATGTTCAAACATTAGTATTGTGAACAAAACTAGAAACAGATAGGTGAGGTCTCTTGAATAAATACAAGTTTGCTGCAAGTACCATGTTTCCAACAGGTTCCCAAGGAGGAGCAACAATAGCAGACAAAGTGAAGATCAATAAGGTGGTAAATTTATTTTCTTTTCAATTTAGAAATAAAAAAAGGAAGTATAAACCTTGTGCGTGAGTGTGCATGCGTGCCTTGAATGCACTTTACACTGACTCATCCCTGGGTATTTGTTTTGTCCAGTGATGTAGGCTGTGCACAGTGCATGGCACTTGTGCATGGCAGTGACCTTCCATCTGGATTTAGAGTTTTATAGTTCAGGGTAGCAGTATCCTGCATATGTTGACATAATGAGATGTTTGGGGCTTGACATACCAGTGTGTAAGGAATCCATAGCTATTGTTAGATGAAATCACCTTTGAGAACTTTGCTGAAGAAAGATTTTATGCTGTGGAGAATTTTAAGATGTCTGAAGGCCTCCAAACAGAAGAAGGGCTGAGTCAGGGATTGAAGAGACTGGAATTAAGACTGAGATGGAGTCAGATCTTGGCAGCTTGTTTACAAGGGTCACCTGGAAATTCTAGGCTGCACCCGCTTTCTCAGGACAGTGTCACTGAGATTGCTGGGCTCAGGCATGGTTACCTTACTTCACAGAGAAAGTTGTGGCACTGGCTGCACTGATCTAAATGTCAGCAGGACCCTGAAACAGTTATTTTTGGTGCTAGATTCTCTGTCCCTTCAAAAACACATAGTTTACACTGTATTTGGTTTCCGTGTGGGTGAGATATCTTTGCTAGATGAAAACAGGGCTTCTCTGACTGTCCTTGTTCTGTACCACCTTACCCAAGGGCAGCAGGGAAGAAGTCCTTCAGGGGTACCTTGGCTTGTCAGAGTGGAGGACTGAAGCCAGCAGTTAATCAGCCCGCAGTCTCCGTTGGCACAAGAAGGTGCTGGGGATAGTTTCCCCGTTGATTAAGGGGCTGTTCATAGTAGCAGTGAAGATGATCCATCCATGGGCTGAGAGCTCTCCAGAAATTGTTGTCTGACACCCCTGCCTTAGGCACCCTGGAAGCTAACCTTGCAGAGCCGCTCTGTTAAAGCTCATTGATTGCATTTTGTGGATAGCTATACCCCAGTGGGAGCGGATTTCAGCACAAATTTAGCACCAGGAGTAAGTTCTTGGATTAGGGAGGAGAGAACTTCTGTAGTTCTAAAAGGTACCTGCTGGTTTCAGTCTGTGCTTCTGATTGCTGCCTGTTCCCGTTCTCATCCTTTCTCCATGTCCTGTTAGCATGGGCACCACCAGCAGTGCCTGTGAGCCTCTGGTGTCTAGGAGTACATCTACGACATTGTTGTAAAGGCAAACAAAATAGAAATGCAAGCAGGTGGAGATAGTCCCGGAAGCACTTCTGACGAGGGCCTCTCTAAGGAGCGCAGCGATGCAGCTCTTGCTTCCCGCTTGGCAGCTCCCTGGGGAGCTCCTAAAGGCTTCTGCTCTGAGAGCTGCTCTCTCCCCCTCACTTCCATCCCAGTAAATAATTCAAGGTTATGGTAACGTTGGAACCCTGCCATCGGTCCTCCATGAATTGTCTGAGTTAGGATGAAAGTATCAAGCAGGTAGTACAAGTTACATTTGTGTGCATGATGTTAAGTGTCTCAGGTATCATAAGTGTGTGTTCTGTGGAATGGAGTCTGAAAGTCATACGTGGTGGTACTTACCGCCTTATAATGCTGGCTGCTTAGGAGAATGAAAAGAGAATTCTGAGTTGAGTTCAAGTCCAGTTAGGATATTCATGTTCAAGTAAAAAGGAAGTGAGTGGATCCTAGGATTTCAAAATTCATTTACATATTGTTTTGTTTTTCTCCAGAAATTATTTTCTTCTCTGGTAACTTCCCTTCTTTCAGCCACTTAGAGAATTTACCTCTACAACTAGCCAGATTACGGTCATGTTAACTCCATGAGGAAGAAGGCCTGTCAGCAGCATCTGAAACCATTTGATACTAAATTTCCGTTTACAGACGTTTGCACTTCCAGACTCTGTGTGTCCGCGCCCCTCCCCCCCCCCTTAGTATCTTCAAATAAGTGGGAAAAATATCTTGGAATACGATTTTCATGCTAAAGTTTGAAGCCTAACATAGTGTTGTTGACTTTGCTACCCATGACCAAAGTGTGCTTCTCTTGTCCTGGGTGTCCACCTGTCAGTCTGAATAGATAGGCAATTGTTGGCAAACTAGTACCTGACTTCCTGGATGGAGCTCAAAAGGGCCCTGTGACTCTTCAAGAAGTTGACTTTTGTGTGTGTCTTGTGTCTGTTCCTGTCTGCACTCCCACCCTAAACAAGGTTTCTCTGTGTAGTTCTGGCTGTCCTGGAACTCTGAGATCCACCTGCCTCTGCCTCCTTAGTGCTGGGATTACAGCCGTGTGTCACCACCACCCTCTTAGTTGATATCTCATTGGGAGCGCACAGTACTTTAAAACAATAACTCCTTGCCTTCTCTGTGTTGATGATCCATGGTAATTAAGTGTTTAAGTAGCATCTTAAATATATTCTGTGTTTCAGAAAGTTCTTTTTCAAATTATATGCATGTACCCTTGTGGCTACCTGCTTGTGTTTATGTGTGAACTTAGTTGCCTATGGAGGATAGAAGAGGTTTTTGAGTCTCTTGGAGCTGGGGTTCAGGTTAGCTGTGAGCTGCTGGATGGGAAGCCTACGTATGAGTGCTGTGCACTCTTAACCACTGAGCCATGTCTCCCCTCCCCTCCCCTCAAAAATGAGATCTCTGAATACTGGTCCTCATTCTTAAAGAGCAATTCTTAGCCACTGAGATATCATTCCAGCCCTCTGTACTGTCTCCCCCATGCTGGGATTGCTGGAACTTGCCACTGTGCCTAGTGGCACAGCTCTTGTATGGGTGCTAGGGATCTGAGCAGAGGATCATGGTAGGTATTTTATAGACTAAATCATCTCTCTAGCCCATGGGAGTTCCTAAACCACACTGGAGCATAATCTTCCAAGATTACAGTGATGTTTCTCATAAGCTTACTTTCTCTGGGAGGTGTTTCTACTGATTTACCCGTGTCACCCAACAGACCATAATCAACTGCCAATTGGACACTGTTATAGGGGACAGGTGAAGGGCAGGTCCTGTAATGGTGGCCCATAAAGGCTGGAGGGCTAGTAAAAGAGCCATCTCCATCCGGTTGCCAAGGTTGCCTGTGTGAAGGGAGTGTGGGGGGTTTTAAAGGTTGGATTGGGGCAACACATAATAACAGGAGCAATATGTGTAAGTATGCTTGGTGCACATAATAGTGACTTAGACTTAGATTTTGCATAGAGAGTTCACTTGCATTTAGACTGCTAATAAAATGTGGGCTGCTTTCTCTGAGTTCTAGACACACATTAGTCAGCTAATGCGCCATTTACTATTAGTTGTCCACAACTTTGCAGCAATAAATCTCAAAATCTGTTTCCTGACATTTAAGCACAAGTAGTAAATTTATGTATAATAGTAAGGTTCAGGGTGAATTCATAAATTATTTTAAAACTATTTTATGTGTATATGTGTGCACCCAAGTATATGCATGTGCAGGAGCCAGTGGAAGTTAGGAGAGGACATCATACCCCCTGCAGAGCTAATGAAGTACTAGGTGGGTGCAGGAAGTGAGTCTAGGTCTCTGGAAGAGAAAGAAGTAGGTGCTCTGGAACACCAGCCTTTCACCACCCTCCCACTACTCATTTACAACTCTGGACCACTGAGCTCACCACCACACTAGGCAACGACTCTACCACTGAGCCATGCCTTAAGTTCTTGTATAATTTAAAAAACAAAAACAAAAAACCTAGTGGTCATATTTTCTTACTGGATTTGGGCTGCGTTTATCAAGTATTGATTCTGATTCGTTCATGCTTCGACTTGTTCAATTCATTGTGTCACAGTATATTTTAGGCTCCAACACAAATGGTACCTCCTGTATTTTACCTGGCTCGGCTTTTTGGTTTGTTTTTAGACAGCCAGGCTAAGCTGGCTCTGTAGCACATGCAGGTTCACAGGGACAAGCAGAGTGACTCTGGTGTGAAAAAACAGGTGTGCTGTGCATTTGTCTTCTTTGTGGTTATTATAGTAGGGAACCAAGGGATTGGGCATTTCAGAATGCTACAACAGAAATTCCTCAGCTCTCATTTGTTAATTTACCTCTTAATTTGGGTAAAGAATTAGATCTTGTTTAACAAAACTTTTGGTGCACTTCATTGTGATTTTTTTTTTTTTTTTTTTTTTGACTCATCCTTTCTGCTGGCTCTCATACGACTCAGGCTGAAGGTCTTGCTGTTTCTCTCTGAATGCCCATCTTTTCCCTGCGAAATATAAACTCTTTGTCCATTTGAAGAGCCATGGCAATTTTGAAGGTGTTTTTGCAAAACTAAACTCTTCTTGATTTAATATGGCCACCCCCTAGTTATGTGTTTATCTTTTTCTCTGTCATCCTTACTTACCTGGCTTGATAGCCTTTGATCCTGAATTTAGAAGCAGTGTTTTTGAGTGGTGATGTCTGGGTAATCGGTGTACCAGTGTTTGTCTTCCCTGGAGTATGCTTTTTAGTCGACAAGGAAGAAGGTACAAGTGATGTGTGAACTGTGCCAGATTGCTTTTTTTTTTTAAATAATGAAAGAAAATACAACTTGTTTCTTTTTGTAAGATGTAACTGTGGAACTCAAAACAATGTAATATGTATTATCACAAGCCCTTAGTTACAAAGTTGTAATGATGAAATGGTCATTGACCCAGATAACAACTTCCTAGTTTTGTAGTACTGCTGACTCTCAGAAGGGCAACTGGAGTCTACGTATTAAGGCTAATAAGGTCAAAGGTCCCCCAGTCCTGCCTGACCAATCAACACTGAGGCAGCAGACAGAATGAGTATGGAGGTCACAACATGGCCACCATCATTCTGCGGCCTAAGAATTATACATCTGGGTCCCTGGAAGCAGACTCCCATGTCATTGGGAATCTCTACCCTTTGTGTCTGTGATTGGTTATATGGAAAATGGTGATTATAGGAAATTTATCTGTTCTTCACTGCAGCTGAGAAAGGATACTTAAGCAGTCTGCATCCAGCATGTGTATTCTCATAATAAAGACAGGGTGTGGCATGCAGATGGCATGCTCTGGTCCTGACTTAAAGACTGTCCTACAAGTAGTGCGCAACCAGCATGCAGACACTGGGTGTGTAAACATCAGAGCAAAGTTGCTTACACACACAGCAATACACTATTGTTATAGTGAGTAAAGGATTTGGACTATTGGTGACCAGTTCTTTATTTGCTAATCAGTGATATACTGCTTACCAAATAAGCGAGGCATGATGATTGGTGGATGCTGCCTCTAAAACCTGCCTGTGGCCCACTCAAATGGGAATTCTTCAGTACTAGAAAGGTGTCTCCTTTGCTTATGTACACATTGGTTTTTGGAGTGTTGTGTTTGATTCTCTGTAGTATTTCAGAAAAGCAGTTTGTGAAAAACATCAAAACATGCATAATAATATCTGTTTATTTTTCTTTTATGAGTCAGGGTCTTACTAGGTTCCCTAAGCTATCCCCTATCCCCTGGTTACCAGTGATCTCCTGCCTCAGCCTTCCGAGTAGCTAGAACTACAGCATGTTCCATTATACTTGGCTTAATGTCCGTGTATTTACATTGGAGTAGGTTGTCTCACCTTTACTAAGTTAAAAAACACTATGTTTCAGGATCTTAGGTTTCAAAAAACATGAAGGCAGTGTTTAATGTTGTCTAATCCGGAGTACAGCACCCTGTCTTCATATGCTCGGGGCCATGGCCGGCACCTTTCAATTTCTTGTTACAGTTTGCTGCGCACACGCAGTACTACCTGGATCACCACAGTTGAAATCTCAGTGATTATGAAAAGAAAGCATTTTGTGTCTGAAGCCTTCTTTGTACAGCTTTGTCTTCACAGTGCTGACTTTCTGCTGTGGGCCTTCCACCAGAGAAGCCTGGAGCAGGCTGCTCACTCTTAAGGAGAATGAAGTTTAGGGAATGCCCGTGTACATGTCCTAGTGGAAAATAGAAAGAAATAAGTTAGGCTTGATTTTGTATTGTTTCCCCTTTCTGAATACCTGTTTTAAGTTAGGCACACTGGACCACTGGCTTGGATGTCTAGATAGATGGTGCTAGTTGAGCAAAGCATGACCAGCAGCAGGGTGATGTGGGGACCTTACTTTCCTCTGGCTTTTTCGTCATACATACATGCCCACAGTTGTGGATACTCTGTGAGTGCTGCGGGAGACTTGTCCACTGTGTGCTGGAAAGAGGTGAGAAATGACTGATGCTGAGTTTCCCGTGGGACTCTGCCATCTGCACCTGCCAACACAAGTGTAGTTTTACTGTAACCCTGGGTTCATCGTTTCTTTGGCTTGTCAGTTTCTCTGTTGTTGAAAGCAGCAAATCCTTCCTGGGATCAAGTGCGATACAGGTCACCTCTAGGGCCACTTTAAAGCACCAAGAATAAGACTTGGATTTGGTTGTATCTAGAAGTATTCACTAATCTCTTTTTTGTTGTTCTCTTAGCTTTTTTTTTTTTTTAAGGTTTTTGTTTTGTCTTGTTTTAAATATTTATTTATTTTAAGTATATGAGTACAATATAGCTGTCTTCAGACACACCAGAAGAGGGCATCAGATCCTACTGCAGATGGTTGTGAGCCACCATGTGGTTGCTGGGAATTGAACTCGGGACCTCTGGAAGAACAGTCAATGCTCTTAACCACTGAGCCATCTCTCCAGCTCTCTCTTAGCTTTTTTTTTTTTTTTTTAGACAGGGTTTCTCTGTATAGCCCTGGCTGTCCTGGAACTCCCTCTGTAGACCAGGCTGGCCTCGAACTCAGAGATCCACCTGCCTCTGCCTCCCGAGTGCTGGGATTAAAGGCGTGTGCCACCACACCCGGCTCCTCTCTTAGCTTTTTAAAAAGAAAGGTAGATAAAATGTAAGTGGAAAATAAAAGATAACATTTTTAAAAAGGAGATTCAGGTATTTATGGTACTATACACTAGAAATCCTAGCATTTATAAAGCTAAAAAGGTAGGATCATGAATTTCAGGCCAGTCTGGGTTATATAATGAGACCATGTCTGTGTAAACAATGACTGAGGGAGGGAGGGAGGGAGGGAGGGAGGGAGGAAGGAAGGAAAAGAAAAACAAGGGAAGTTACTTTCATAAAGGAGCAGTCATGGTGCTATTCAGACAAGGGTGGGTTTGAGGTGCACCACAGAGCGGGGCTCCCTTCTGTGCCCAGATGATCTCCTCTGCATACTATTAACATACACAGTGCTGCATATTAAAGAGACAGGCCACCGTGCCGCACTCCCTTCATTTTTAGGGATGAACACTAGTCCTTTGTTGGACACATCATACACAGTTTGCTCATCTGTGAGGTTGGAAATTATTTAATGTGAGCTGGAAATGTGAGATTTTAAATATCTCTTTTTGAGACCTTGCTTTCAGTTCTTTTGAGTATATACCTCTGTTAGCTTTTCATTGCTATGACAACCATCTGACAAATTTCTGGGAAAATTTATTTTTGGCTTATAGTTTCAGACAGGGATCTCTCCCCACCCCCTAAATGCGTGTTAGGAAAGACATGATAGATAGGAAGCAGAGAGTGTCTGTACTTTAGGGCTCTACCTTTTCCTTGCTTTTCTTCAATTTTAGATTTTATGTTTCCTTCTGTGTCCGTGTTTGTGTTGAGCATATGCCACCTGTACAGCTGGCCAGGGTGGCCGGAAGAGGGCGCAAGAGCTCCTGACCAGGCTTCACAGATGCCATGAGCCACCTGGCCTGGGTGCAGAGCAGGAACTCAGGTCCTCTGGAAGAGCAGCAAGTGCTCTAACCACTAAGCCACCTATCCAGTCATCTCCCCCCGTCCCCCCGTGGCTCATTTCATCCAAACTCCAAGCCTGAGGAATGGTGATGCCCATAGGCATTTTCCTGGAAATGCCCTCTCAGACATCCAGGGGTTTAACCTTGGAGATGTTTCTCAATCCACTTAGCTTGACAGTCAAGATTAACCATCATAATGCTACAAAGTAGAATTGCTAAACTATAGGGCTGTAAAAAATACATTTTTTTTTTTAAGGCGAGGTTCCCACTGTATACATCTATAAACCAGGTTGGTGTGTTGCACTTAACAGAGATCTGTCTTCTGGGATTAAAGGAGAGTACTGCTGCCTCTCTGCATTGTTTTCTGCACCAGCCATACCAGTTTATATTTCTACTAGCAACTTAAAAGGGCTCTCTCAGTGCAAACATCCCAGAGCCAGTAAGGATACACTCAAGACAGTTATAACCTGTTTTTTTTGTTTTTTTTTTTTTTGTTTTTTTTGTTTTTTTGGTAAATGTGATCTTTGTTGGCAGATATGGCAGATAAAAGGTGAATAGCTCTCTATTAAAGAATGTCTGGGGTTGGAGAGATGGCTCAGTGGTTAAGAGCAATGACTGCTCTTCCAGAGGTCCTGAGTTCAATTCCAGTAACCAGCTCACAACAGCCTGTAACTTACTGCCTGTAAGATGTGGCACCCTCACACAGCCATTCAACCAGACAAAATACCAATGCATATTTAACAATTAAGGAATGTCTGTTTATGCCCATCACCTGACTTCTGCAGGTATACTCCTGGGTCTGGGCTCCTTTCTCAGCAGTGTCCCCAGCTTTTGCTTTCTGTCTCTGTCTCTGTCTCTCCCTCCCTGCCCCCCGTGCTCTTTGGTTGTTTTGTGGTGTGTTCTAAGGAAAGAAGACATCAAGCCTGGATGCTGAGCTAACTGTAAATGCTGACAAACCAGCCCGCCAATCTCTCAGCATAACCTTTGTTAGCATGGGTCCTGACTGGCCTCAGACTTGAGTCTCCTACCCTCTTGTAGTCTGCTGCCCCACAGACAGGCTTTCATTATATGCACTGTCCTTTGGACTAGAAAGGGTTGTGGTATAAGATGGTAGCACTCTTGCTTTTTGAACAAGTATTTGAATAATAGTGTGTGGTAGAAATACTTTTCTTAGTGTACCCTACTTCTTTCAGCTCCTAGTCCTGTGCTTGCCTGGGCCTGAAGAAGCCTAAAGTCACCAAGGAACTTTGCCTATACGTGGGGCTTTGCATTTACTTCCTAGGAAAAGATACTGCCTTTTAATGTGCTAGGATTCAATTACACTTTTTAGTTTAATTTTATGTGTATGGTATTTTGCCTGCATGTAGGCCTGTGTCTGACATGGAGGCAAATAAGGGCACTATAGTCTCTGGAACTAGAATTATAGGTGGTTATGAACTTCCACAGCAAATGCTCTTAACCACTGGGTCATTTCTCTAGCCTCCTCATTAATAATTTAAAAAAAAAGTCGTACCATTGTAGGCATATATTTTTAGGTAATGGAAAGGAAAGGTTTTTAGGACATGGGGGAAGTAGACCTGTTTAATAATGGTTCTTTGGGCTCTTTGGGGCAATTCCAGTCTTTGTTGTTCTTAGTCCAGTCCACTAGCAAACACCAAACGCAAATCAGCAAGGGAAGTTCAATCCAGAAGAAACTGAAACTCACCAGCAGGCCTGAGTCTGGGGAAGCAGCAAGAACGCCACAGGAGTCTCATGAGAAGGTCTTTGGTGAGTTTCTCTCTATGGAGACACCACAAGCAAAGCTCACCAACTCTGTGTAGAGTGAATTGATACAAGTGCTTTTGTGAGCTCCAGTGACCTCCCACTGTTGGTGGGCGTCATATTTATTCCTTCTAAACATCATGCATCCTTCTGTGTGTCTGCTTTAGCAAAACATTCTTTCACCTGTGTACCTCAGCAAAACATCATTATAAGTCTCCAAAGAAAGCAGAAATTTCAACTTTATATCATAGACTATTTATTGCTTACAATCTATAATGCAATTTAAACAAAGATAGTGACCAGATGTTTGAGGATAAAAACAATGCTGTATGCTTGTTAGACTCCTGTAGTCTGCCCTGCACAGCAGTCATGCAGGCAGGCCCATAATGAGTGCCTACATTTACCAGGTCTCACTTTGGGCCTGGCTCCTGGCTGGGCCCTTCTTGAACCTATTAGTCTTTTTCTGATCACAGTTCTCTTTCCTCTCTGGCCATACACTTGCCAGCAGTGCTCATTTGGGTATAGAGAAAATAGGAACAGCTAAAGGCAGAGCACTCTCAGTGTTTTGAACATTGGTTTTTGTTTTGTTTTTGTGATCTTGGGCAAGTCAGTTAGCATTTCTTGAGCACCATTGTCATACCTTTGGAGCAAGGACAGTCGTTCTTTCTGCTTGGTCCTTTTATTGAACTATATGAACTATTGAATACCTAGCTTCATGGAATTGGTTTCCCCCTGTGAATGATAGGGCTGAGTTGGACACTACTGATAGGTAGCTGTCACTATAGCCATGCCTACTCATACACAAAGGATCCACGTGTGCTTATTAAATGACGAGGCATCTTTACCCACATTTTTATATTTTGTTTCTCAATGGAGTATTGCCATGCCATTCCACCACCAAACACACATGTCTGAGACAGGGCCTTACCCTGTTGTGCAGACTGAATTGGGACCCAAATAGTCTAACCTAGGCTGACCTTTATCTTGTAACAGCCCCTGCCTTAGCCTCCTAACACTAGGATTATGGATGTGAGCCACTGTCCCAGCCCTGTTGACTTATCATAATGAATTTGTTTCACAGTACTGCTGCTATATCTCTGGGGGTCAAGTTCTAGGTTGGTTTCAGTGCCTTGTTGATAGTTCAAACTCAGAAATAACCTTTAGGCAGTCAGGAGTTGTCAAAGGACACCCAGGTGGTAATGGGAATGTTTCTTACTGAGTCCTTACCAACCTAGATTGTCATTCACGTAGGAACAGTGTACACACACAGAGAGTTAACAGTGTGTGTGTGTGTGTGAATGTGTGTGTGTATATATGTGCGTGTGCGCGCACGCCACCATGCCTGGAACAGTATAGGTCAGCTTTAATTCGAGGCACAAATGAGCAACTAAATGGAAACTTCATTCATTGGACACTTCATGCCCTTAGATGGGATGTCCGAACCTTCTAAGGGCATGAAGGTCATGTAGCAGTTTTTTGCATGGCCACCTCTATTTGTTTGGGGAGGGGTAGTTTGTTTGTATTCTGGTTTTTTTTTTTTTTTTTTTTTTTTTTTTTTTTTTGTGATGATACATACTACTTCAGTATCCTTTCTTAACAACTGTGTTAACAGGTTTTTCTGAGAACACCAAGGGAGGGAAGGGGAGGGAGGGAGAGGGAGGTTGGGTGAGGGGAGCAAGTGCCATCTCTGAGATGGCCTGCAGAGCCCTTATGCCCTCCTTATGAGCAGGGTCACAGGTGCTTGTGTGCTGTGGTGTTGAGCTCTTCCCCGGCCTCACCAAGGACAGGGCTGGCGTAAGGCAGTGCTTGGTCCGTGGAGGATGCAGGAGAGATCCGTGTCGTGTTCACAGAGGCAGTTTTTCAGTTTTCTTTTCTTTGAAATTCGAGGTAAGGAAGAAAGGGAGGATCTTTAGATTCTGGGCCAAGAGACTGTTTTCAGCATTTAATGTAAAGCTTATTGCATGTAAGTTTTAATTTTTAAAGATGTTTATCTTGGAATAGTTGAGTGAATAAAAGTGTAGATTTCAGCTCCACATTCCATTTGTTATTTAGGGGTACAACCTGAGATAAGCCTTCCCTTGCTTATGCAAACTTTGGATTCATTACTACTACCAGAAGCCAGCCTTGTCTCAGTATTTGCTGCTCTGTCCTCCTCTTAGCCAGGGCAGTGGTAACTCTTTGCTGGCAAATACAAAGACTTTGTTGAGTTTGGATATCTTGGTCCTGTTGGGTGGTGTATCCTGAGATGCTGTTGACCGTCATTAATACTAGATTCCTGGGTTGGTGCTCTGTATCTCTAATGTCAGCACTGAGGCTGGGGGAGGAGACTGAGAATGGTAAAGCAGCCTGGGCTGCTCCTGTGACTGTGTGACTAGGTCCTTCCTGTTGTCGTCTTTGTGTTCAGCTGCCGTGACAGACCAGGCTCTGGCTCTTCCTTTGAGTCTCTGCAGAGACAGAAGGGCTCTTTCTGCTTACGTTATAAAGTAAGATGTGAATCATATACTCTTCCTTAAACTCCCATTTCTGTTTAATGCACCCCCCCCCCACCAATATGCCATCAATAAATAAACCATGAGAAACAAGATTTAAAAAACAAAAAAACACAAACCAACCACTCTTATCCCTGTGAATGAAGCAAAGAAGGATGCCCATGCTTTGTTAGTTCAGTGCCGTGGTGACATGTACCAGTGTCCAGAAGGCATGCTTGGGAGTCTGCTGTGCTCAAGACTGTCAGCACGCACCTAGACAGAGCCTTTAGTACCCAGCTGGTTAATTGGGTAGATTCGTACCAGATGGTCATAGGGCTTTGTTCCTGAGAAATAGAGCAGGTAAGACATTGCTTTCCCTTTGTCAGTCACATTGTGCTTGCTAAGAATCTGTCTGTAAGCATGAGTGCAGTTGTGTGGGTCTTGGCTTGAGGGAAGAGAGAGAGCTGTATGTGGAATAACCTAGAAGGAATGAGGGCTTGTTTTG
This sequence comes from Mus musculus, assembly GCF_000001635.26. NCBI lineage: Eukaryota > Metazoa > Chordata > Mammalia > Rodentia > Muridae > Mus > Mus musculus. The sequence continues at coordinate 122,938,180 of NC_000074.6, read as the reverse complement.
TTCCCCTTCTTGTGTCTGTTGAGCCACTTTCATTGTAGTGCTAGCAGCTTTGGATATTAAGGCTCCTCTTTTCATAAATGAGCCTGTCTCTGTCCCTCATATTTAAACAAACACCCCGATAGCTTCAGAAAAGAAGTACTCACCATGGCCATCTGCTGCTGGCAGTCTCCATGGGCTGCTCATGGGAAGGTATATTTTTGGTCTGGATGTTTAGCTCCCATGATTCTGACCTTTATGCTTTGGGCAGTGAAGGGTATGGGAGTGCTGAGCTGCCCTGTGGCCCAGTGTCTTGACAAACTGCCTGTCATGCTACACCTGTGTTGGTTTAAGATGTCAGGGAGACAAACACCTGACAAAAAGCACTGCATGGAAGGGGTTGTTTTGGCCCACAGTTCAGTGGTGCATTTAGAAGCAGAGTGTGCAGTGGGTGGGTCATGTTTGGTTTGAGAAGTTCAGGGTCAGTTGACTTTGAGCATCCTGTATGCCGTTCTATATTTACCCAGTCTTTCTGATTTTATCCAGTCTGCTGGATATTTAGAGCATCCTGTTGTGATTTAACTCCGCCCATAGCATAGACTGACTTCCACCCTGTGGTCTTTCTGCTCTAACCTCCTCATTGCAGAGATGACAGGTATGATCCTGGCTCGTTGTGTGACACTCTGGTGTACTTGGGAGGTGGGGACAAGAGGATTCCTGCCTGCTTGAGGCCAACTTAGGCTTTATAGTGATAATGGCAATAATTTTCATTTTCCTGTTAGCAGATGATACTGATCATTTGTCATGAACCTATCTGGAGAAATGCAGGCTCAGCTATTTATCTTCTTTACTGAGGCATCTTGCCTGTGGTATCATTTGTCCATTTTTAAAAACTAGGTATCAAGCCGGGATGCTGAAGTGCTTACTATACAAGTGTGCGTACCAGTGGATGGGCCTGCTTCACCCTATATAACCCTTACTCAGGACGTGGTGACAGGGGTTCCCCAAAGGCAGGCTTGCCAGCTAGTCAGATTGGCAAACTCAAGTTCAGAGAGAGATCCTACCTCAATAAATAGAGAACAGATCAAGGAACACAGTCACTGTCAACCTCTGGCCTCAACAGGACCTAAAAATCGTGTTTGACAATATGGGTGAGGGAAAGGTCTACAAACAAAAAGGAGTTTCCTTTACATTTTAAAGAAAGGCCTAGAACCAAAATACATCATACTCAGTGTTAAAAGATGATTTAAAATAAAATTATTTCAATTATTGTTGTTTTTGAGAAAGAGTCTCACTGTATAGCTCTGCCTGCCCCAATCTCCAGGGTCCTGGGATTAAAGGCCCACTATGCCCACACTTGAGGTTTTTGATGTTGTTGTTGTTGTTCTTTTAAGTTAAAAGAGCAAAGAATGCTTTTTCTTCCCCATTAATCATAGACCAATTCTCAGTCTCTCTTGTTCTTATATCTTTATTTCTCTATATTTTAGCAAGATAGGGGAAAATCAATAGCGATAAGACACAAGACATCACCAACTCTCTCTCCTCCTCTCCCATTCTGCACTTAGTTCCTCCCTCTCCTATCAGTTCTTTTAAAATTTTTAGAGTTAGTATGTGGTCAGGTATTAGTGATAATCTGTTTCCCATGTTTTGAACCCTGTCATTACTGGTCAGATTATTTCATATATGCCAGTGGGTCAGTTGTGTTGTTTCCCAATCTGTTTAGAAGTTTGTGGTAGAGATTCTCTCACTTCATCATTTTCTGGAAATATTGTAATGTCTGTCCCACGACTATGGCTCTAATTTTTTCTACTGAGGCTCTTTGATTTTCATTATGTGCATAAATGCATAGAAATGTTTTATTTCCCATGAAAGGAATTTTATGTGGCATTCTATGGGTTCCTTTTTATCATTTGAGGTATTTTTGTCTTGAAACTTACTCAGCATGAGTTACAGTGTCCACCCTGCTTCTCCACACCCAGCACAGTGCCTACTTGAATTATCTGTCTTCATCCACCTCCAGACAGCGCTCCACACTCACTCAGCCTAGTGACTGTTTACATTTTTAATACTTAAAGTGGATTTCTTAGCCTGCTTATCTTTTTTTTTTTTTTCCCCCAGTGCTACCAGGCACTAGAGAATTTAGAAGCAGACATTTTTCTCATGTTTCTGGAAATTAGGAAGTCCAAATCAGTGACTTTGGCAGTAGAGCTGTTTCCACCTGTTTGTCCATGCTGGAAGACTAGAAGGATCGCTCACACTCGTCTTTTGGTGAGACTTTGGCCTTTTTGATCTGAAGGCTTCATATCCCAGCACTGAATTAGGACAGGGGCCAGGTATATACTCAGACAAAAATGTGTCTGTCTCTGCAGTCTCTTGTGTTTGTTCACTCATATGTTCACGTTCATTTGGAGACAAGGTATGTATGTATGTAGCCAAGGTTCACCTGAAACTAATGGAGGTCTTTTTCTTTTCTTTCCCACCTCTTGCCCCTGCCTGAGACACACGGTTTCTCTGTGTAGCCCCGGCTGTTCTGGAACTCACAAGCAGGCTGACCTCAAACTCATAAAGATCCCACTGCCTCTGCCTCCTGAATGCTGGGATTAAAGGCGTGTGCCACTGCCACACAGTTCTTTATTCCTTTTTTAAGATTATTTTCCTGCCTACAAATTTGGAAGTTGTATGTATACTTGAGTTATTGGGATTTGCCTACATTGTTCAGTGATGTTGTTAAAACACTGAGGCAGATTTAAGCATGGGCTGCAGATGATGGCTCAGTAATCCCTTCAGACTTACCTGAATAGCTTCTTGTCCCTTTTCTGTTTAGACAGACACATGGGAGTCAGCAAGGTGTATGCTGACAGCAGTGGCCTCCAGTGGGTGATGGTGTGTGCATTGTTTCAGCTCCAGGTCTTTCATTTGTAATGAGGAAATAATGCCATCTGTTCAGATGAGGCTACTTAGAGGCTCTGAATAAAATAACATACAAAATAAAGCGCCATGTAAATGTAATTTGAAATGGATCATTAAACCTCAGTCATTGACCTAAAGGGGTTGGGAAGCTGTCATTTATTATAGTTGCCACTGTATGCTTTGCACTTACAGTATTCTGCTTGCTTTCCACAGAGCACAGACTTATAACCTTCCTAAAGGTTTGGAACACAGTGATCGCATATCCTCCCTCTCCCCAATGTTTTCCCCATAGATAAAAAGACAGATGTATTAATTTTCTTGCTCACTATTTTGGTCATTGAATGATAGCTCATCTGTGCCCCCTGTGAAGGGCTAGTGGAGCTAAAATTTATGTTTACAGGCTCTCCTTGGGCTGTGTGTTGCAGATTTGGAGGTAGCCTGTAGTTTCCAGAGTGCCTGTATTGCCTCCTTTTGTTAGTTTACCACATTTAGTTGAAGAGAAGGGAATCCTTTATTGCTAGCAAAGCATAGTGCAAGCCAGAGCAAATGCAGAGAAGACTATGGAGACATTTCACTGCAGGTTTCTTTAACTAGAAACTGTGGATCCTTCAGAATGCACTTTGACCTTTGTCTGTGATGGGAGTTTGTCGTTATGAATGCTTCTCTGGCACTCACTGATCAGAAATTGCTGCAGCTCCGTGTTTTCTGACTAGAGTGAAATTCCACAGTCAGACCAAGTTGAGAGATGCTTTCGTATTTACCTTTTCTCTCCAATCAACCATAATCTTTCTGTTTTATTCTCTTGTACTCTTGGGCATACACACACACACACACACACACACACACACACACACACAATCTGTGGAATATATTACTTATTAAAAACGCAAATTTGAGATTATTTTTCCCCTCTGAAATAATTTGCCAAAAGTGCAGTGTACATAGCTGGATCTTTGAAACAGTGTCTATTACTTTAGGGGCTCATAGATATCATTTGCACATAGGCTGTAAACCTTTGAGGCACTTGTTAGGAAGGAGCCCAGTTTGTTTTTTCCTCTTCTCTAACTTCCCATTTGGGGATGACTCACTGCAGAAAGACACTATGAGTGTGTTAGTCAGGGTTCTCTAAAGCCACAGAATTTATGCAATTTCTCTATATTAAAGGAAATTATTAGAATGACTTACAGTCTGCAGTCCAACTGACCTAACAATGGGCAACTGTGAATGGGAAGTCCAAGAATCTGGTAGGTTCCAGCAGTGCTAAGTATTAGCAAGCAGACAAATAGGCCTACTTTCATCCATTGTCCCTATGGAGGCTTCCAGCAGAAGGTGTGGCCCATTAAAGCTGTGTACCATCATGTTCTGTCGGGGGCTGGCCTTGAATTCAGGAGATTCAAGGGATTAAATCTCCTGGGATTAATGGTGTGTACTACCTTGCCTGGGCCTAAACTTTTCATGGACACTGCACTTCAAGATCTGGATCAGGAGTATGTGTCATCCCATGTCAACAGTCCAGGTCAGAAGCCTGTGTCTTACAGCCTTAAGATCTGGATCACAGGTGTGCCCTCCATTTCTGGATTGTAGTTCATTCCAGATGTAGTCAAGGTGACAACCAGGAATAGCCATCACAATGAGTAAATAAAATTTTGGTTTTTCTTGTTTGAGTTTTGTTTCTTTTGTTGTGATAAAGTACCCCGATAAAAGCAACTTGGAGGGCAAAGATTTAGTACATCATTTACAGTCCATCAGAGAACTGGCTGTACTACCTGCATCTGCTGCATACCTGCTGTTGGCTCAGCTGTTCTCCAGGAAGTGTGTCGCTCAGGTTACAGAGTGCTCGTTCCTCTTGCAGTTCCTAGCACCCACATCTGACAGTTCACAGCTGCCTGTAACTACAGCTCCAGGACACTCAACACCTTCTATTGGCTTCCTTGGGTATCCACACACATGTGCACATATACAGCAGACACAGAGACACATTTTATTGTTGTTGCCTTTAAATACCAGTATGCTCATGGGCCAAAAATTAATCTAGACAATTCTTGTTGATCCTGTCTTCCCAGGGGACTCTTGCTTGTGTTAGCTGACAAAACTAACCAGCAAATTCTGTCTTTTCTCAGTTTGTTAACATGAAATTGTATGTTTCTTGGAATAGTATTAATTTTGGTTATAATGAATAATGCATCTGTTCAGACCAATAAATGTACTTTACAGCATGAAATACCAAGTTTAATTTTGTCTTAAGGATATCAGTTCAGGGTGAGTGAGAAGGCTCAGCAGAGAGCCTTTGCCACTTCAGCCGCACATCTCGAGTGAATTCTAAAACCCACACGATGAAAGTAGACAACTTGTGGCCTGGAGTTGTCTTCTCACCACCAGCACACATGGGGGCCCACTCCCTGTCTGTCAAATAAAGGTGTAGAGGCCAACAAGTGTTCTTAGTGTCAGCTTGTGCTTGAGGGTTTATCAGCCCAGTTTCTGGGTGAAGCCTGAAACATGTGATAGAAGTATAATAAAAGCATTCTTAGCATTGTGGGGTGAAAGAAGAGAAAGATAGTAAGATAGGTATTGCCATGAGGAAGTGGTCACAGGGATAGCTCCTGTCTGCGTGCAGTCATTTCTGCACCCTTTTGCATGCTTCCCTATTTCCAGGGGACTTCACATTTTTACAGCCCCTTCCCACAAAGCAGAAGAAATGATAGAAATAGATTTTTAATTCCAAACCGTGATTGGTTGCTCTGCTTTCCCAGAAACCTAATCATTTTCTGCTGGACCCTTTGCTTAGGCAACTTCCTGCCTTTTCTTTGCAGTTGTTGCTCGCTTGTGTAGACTTAGCTGTCAGCAACTCTCTTGAGCCATAGCCCAGCTTCTGAAAGCTTGAAAGGCTCTGAAGGAAGGAAGGAACTGTGTGCGGGAGGCCAGGGAAGAGCAAACTGTTGAGACTGGGCCCAGGAAGCCCTCCAGGTGGATGACTCTTGTCAGGCTTGGCCATTTCTTGCCTGTAACATGCCAGTACAGGATTATGGATCCACTGTGTTATGATTTGTAGGTGTGTCCTTATGCAGATGACTTGGCATATGTGGGGCTGCAGACTGCATTTGCCTTCATGCTATTGCTCTGCTGAACAATGATGTCTAGAGAAAAAGTGTAGGCTGGAGAGAGGAGGGGGTGGGTGATGATCTTTACTTTACTCTGGAAATCTTTTTTATTTTAATGCCATTATCTTCTATTTGCAGCTTTCAGAAATCAGCTGGTGTCACTGCACATATGCTTAGAACTGTTGCTATAACGACAAGCCTGGCAGCCCACACAGTCCTTCTGGAAGGCCTGGGTGCTGCTTGTAGCATCTGTTACAGGAGGACACACATCCCTCTGACCTGGGAGGATCTGTCAGTTGCTATGTTTCTTAAAGCCTCTGCTTTCTTGTGTGGTTGCCTGCTTACTTCACCTGGTCAAGATGCCGAGCTGTGTGTTTAGTGCAATGAGAAGTAGAACCTTGAGACTGTCTGTTTCTGCTCCTCTCCTTCCCACACATGCAGCAGAAACAGGGCCATTTGTTAGTTGGTGCCGTCCAGCCATCGTTGGAAAACTGGATTTGAGCCCTTTACCATGGAAACCTCAAATTTAGGAGCAATATTTCATATAAACAACATTTTCTTCAAGTTGCTTGACTATGGGTTATAACTCCTTGGTTATATGTATTAAAGAAATTTGGTGTCATTTCTGTATTATAACTATCTTCATCTGTATATACAGTAATAAAATTATAATCTATATGAAATTGGATTTGAAAAGTAAATTGTTCTTTCCATGCGTCATTTGGCTGTCATCTAGCAACTCCCACTTGACTACATACAAAATGACTTTTTAAAACTTTGTTGGTTGTGAACTCCCTGAGAATTGGGTAAGCGCTCTGGGTCCATCCTGAAAGGCTTTGCATTTGTGGGTATCTTCTCTTTTTTTAAAAATCTCCGGATTGGTCCCTTCCTCCCCCTGCCCCCATCTCTATGTAACCCTGGCCATCCTTAAACTCACTATGCAGAGCAAAGCTGGCCTCGAACTCAGACACCCACCTGCCTCTCCCTTTTTAGTGTTGGGAATAAAGTCATGTGCTGCCACATCCAGCTTTTGGTATCCTATATAATTTGGGTGTTTTCAGAACTCTGGACTCTGATTTACCCCTCATTTTAGTTATTTTTACCATGGAGAGAGCTTCACTTGAATTTGTAACTCTTATTTAAAGTTGTTCACTATTGTTTTCTTGGTCACATTCCACTGACTCTGTTTGCAGAGTTCCCTTTCCTGTTGATTAGCCTAACACCTTCTGTCTTCAGGTTTACAGTGTTCCTGAGGCAGCCTTAGAACTCTGTAGCCCAGGCTGTTTCCAGAATGGCTGTGGTGCTCTTATCTCACCCTCTTGAGTGCTGGGATTACAAGCTTCCTATCTTTTGGTAAATTGATAGCAAAAGACATTTGTTCTGGTCTGAAGTGGAAAAACCAGGCATGGTGGTAAGTCAAAACAGTCTCACTGACTGGGCAGTGTAGCTGAGTAGGTTCATTGAAAGGTGTCTTCAAAATAAGGTCGAGAGCAGTAGGGGAATACACTGGAAGTTGGATTCTGATCTCCACACGTATATGTGTACACACACACACAAAACACACACCAGAAGTGCACAAATACATTCATTTGTAGTAACAAAACTTGTGAAGAAACAGTTGTTAGTTAACAAGAGAATGGGTAATTTTCAGACATTACACATCTCACCACAGTTATTACAAAGCACCCATAGTTAAGTCTGTATAATATTTAGCCTTGGAAAGACGAGAGTCAAAGTAGGAAAATTGGTTTAGGGGAGAAGAAACAATAGTAGATGAGTGTGTGTGCTGAGCCTCAGCCATATGTTAGCTCTTACGGGTCGTACATTAGAGGGGTTTGAGTGCTCAATAGTTAAGAGCACTTGCTGTACAATCATGAGGATTTGGTTGGCTCTAAAAACCATGCAGCAAGCTGAGACTTGTTGTGACTGCAGCAGTGTAGGGGCAGAGGAGGGTGCCTGGGACTTGCCCAGCCCCAGCTTCAATGAGAGACCCTGTTTAGCAGAATATGATAAAGTGGAGCATCCATTCTATATCTTTTTTCTGGTGGTAGTGGGGAGCATGCCCCTTCTATAAATTGTGATCCCTTAGAGAACTCTGAGTGTCTCAGCAAGTGTTCAGTATAGGCTGTATACCCTGAAGTAAATCCTGAAGAAGTAATGCCCACAAAGCTGTGATGTCCACGAAGGAGTGGCCTGGCTAGTGAGAGCAAGAGCAAGCCGGCACAGAAAGCAAGCCTCTGCCTCTGTGTTGTCTTTTATACCGGCTGCCAGCAGAAGGTGTGGCCCAGATTAAAGGTGCATCTTCCCACCTCAAAGATCTGGATTAGAAGTAGGTCTTCCCACATCAAATGATTGAATTAGAGGGGAAAATCCTTCACATTCAGTTTTAGTTCATTCCAGATGTAGTCAGGCTGACAACCAAGAATAGCTGTCACAGTTCTTTTGTGGAAATCACAAGATATAATTCCTTCAGGTACCCTCTAGATTTCTGAAATAGTTGTAAAAATCCATGCTTTCATACTTACAAATATCATGTGGTTTTGGCACCTCAGACTTTAGATCTTTGGGATTTGTTTGCCTCAGAGTTGTTTTGGTTCTTAGTATGGCATTGGACTGTGGCGTGTGAAGGAGCTTCCAGTAGGCAGAAATGGACTGTGTGGCTATTGTGCATGCTGAGGCCTCCAGTCCTGGTTTTGGCTGCTGGATGTGGGTATGCCAGTTTTCCTCTGGGAGTCTCATTTCTCTCTATGAAGTAGTTCTATCCACATCATCTGGGGAAAAAAATGTAAGCATAAAACATTGTATAAGTAAGATATGGTTAATGCATTTGAAACCACAGAACTTATTTTCTATAATCAAATCAGATTATATGAACTGATATGTTTAGTGAAAATACAGATATTCAAATAAGCCTGTCTTTGTAAAAGTCACATTCTTGGGTCTGTATTCATTCCTAGCCTAGTGTTGTTAACTTCTGTCCAAAACCAAACTGCTAAAGTGTGAGAACACTCCTTGAAGATGCAGAACTCTCGACCAGCCCTGTCTGCCTGACTTCACTACAGCAATCTGGTATATGTGGCAGCCCACAGAACCCACCGTCTTCTTTAGAATCTAATGTGTTGTAGTGAGTCCTTGTGTGCTGTTGCTGAGCCGTTGCCGTGGGTGAGTCAGTTTTTGACCATGTTAGAAGTGACTGGGGAGACTGGATCAGCATAGAAACAAGGCTTCTGTATGGAATAGGAAGTAAAAGTCACCTCAGGACAGACATTTTAAACTTCCCCTTCTGTCTTAGAGCCTGAATGAAGTTGAGGCCAGCAATCCAGCAGCATCGGTAACTCGCACACTAGGGTCAGCTCCTGTCTTATTCCTGCCTGAGAGACTGCGGGAAGGCTCACTGATGAGCACCACACAAGGTAGGGGTGTGGTTCTGATCCTAGAGAGAACTAAACATTTCTGGCAGCAAACCAGCCATTGTTTTTGAAAACATGGGCAGAGGTTCACACAGGCAAGTTAACAGAATGACATTCTTCATGTGATGATGGATATATGCCTTCCAGTATTTTCTGTTCTGATAATTGACTTGAGAAAGCTTCTTTCTTCATAATTGCCAAAATTGGAAGCAGCCAAGATTCAGCAGGTGAATGGATAAACAGTGATGTGGCCAGACAATAGGATATTATTTCATTGCTAAAAACAACCCAGCTTTAATCACAGAGGAACCACACCTGTGCATTACAAAGCTAAAGAAACCCATCGTGGGGGCTCTGATGCCATGACTCTGCAGTTAAGTGCACTTGTGATGGAAGCTGATGACCCACATTGGATCTCCAGTACCCACAGCAGAAGGAAGGACTGCTGACCCTACGTGTGTGGAGTGGCACGTGTGTACACCTCCAACAGAAACACAAGACATTTACAAAGAAAAAAATTTCCTTCTTTCTTCCTTTCTCTCTCTCTCTCTCTCTCTCTCTCTCTCTCTCTCTCACCTGCCTGCCTGCCTGCCTGCCTGCCTTCCTTCCTTCCTTCCTTCCTTAAATAAATAAATAAATAAATAAATAAATAAGCTGTCTTGAAAAGGCAACATGATATAGGGTTCTAGTTCTGTAAATCCTGAGAAAAGCAAAACAGGTCCACGGCTGCCAGGCCAGGAGGACGCAGAGCAGATGGCCAGACCACAGAGGATGTTTAGAGCAGTGAAACTGGGCTATATGGTGTGTTATAATAGTGGATATAAATGACTGCATTTGAGAATTACAGGACGTTTAGCACTCAGTGTGAACCTGTTGTAAATAATGAACACTGGGCATTAGTAGTGATTGCTGGACCATGTAGAGGCTGTGTACCTTTGAGGTAAAGGTATGTGACAACTCTCTTTTATATTCAATATTCCTGGAAACTTAAGGCTGCTCTAACTAATGGATGGTTAATATGCTAAAAATAATACTGAACTAAAGCCCAGCAACAACTAGAGTTTGGACAACTCCACCGTGGTGGGTGGCCCTTTATCTTTGTGAAACAGCCCCAGATGACCTCTAGTAGTGTTGTGTGGGAAAGGGCAGGGATTCTCTTCTAGACAACATCATGTTCAGACTTTTTAGAACCTGTTGTGTAAACAAAACAGTGCTAGAGTTCTGCCAGAGAAGATGAGAGTAGGAAGAAACTGGAGCTTCTTCAGCAGTTACTTTGTTTATAAGCAAGCAGGGAAGGCAGCACTGGTCTCTGTTGTATATCATAGACTCCACCAGGAAAGCAGCACGAACAAAGCCAGGTGTCGTGACCACTAGTGGCTAAGGCCTCCATGTTGGGTCATCGCCTTTGGGAGCACTGTGCTCAGACACGCAACTCAGCCATGACTCTTCTGTTTGCCTGCCTGCCATGCTTTCTGTACCACAACCTCTCCAGAGTCATTGTACTTTATGGTTTATGGAGTACCTCTTTATTATGTGTCACTCCAAGAGACCATGATCCTGTCTTTATGTAAAGATTAAAAGCCGGGCTAGAGAAACTGCCCTCCCAGAGGTCCTGAGTTCAATTCCCAGCAACCACATGGTGGCTCACAACCATCTGTAATGGAATCCAGTGCCCTCTTCTGATGTGTCTGGAGACAGTGACAGCGCACTGACGTACATTAAATAAATAAAAGGACACCAGCTGCTGCTGCTCTGGAGGTCCCGAGCTCCATGCCCAGCACCACTTGGTAGCTCGCAGCAGTGGGACATGGCGCCCTCTTCTGTCACGCAGGCACACATGCAGGCAGAGTGCTCTTATACATAAATAAATAAACAAGTTAGAGATGAGGATGCCTGTAAGGCTGCTCACTCCTGGAAAGCACACACCATTATTGTCCCAGGGCTGTCTGTGGAGTGTAGAATGACGTTCTCTGAGACTTGGTTCTCCACTAGAGAGCTGTCCAGCCTTTCCAAAGTCTAAACAAGAGATGCTGTGATGTATAGGAGGAGGTGCCTTAGTAGGTCATAGGTCAGGAAGTGTGACACTGTCATTTTTTTCTGTGAATTGTCACAGTACAAAGTTTATAAACAAATTTGATTAGAAAAAAGAATCTTCTTGTAAGTGGTACTAAGAACACACTCTGTTTTCTGTCACTAAACAAGGAAAATGCCAAGTGGCTTTGTAGGGAGGGGCTTTGAAGTCTTCTGCTCTTGGGTCCACCCTGGAATGTCCAGACCTTAGCATGCCAGGATTCCTAAAGAACATACCAAGCTCTGAGACTGATAACCTCAGCTGAGGCAGATGGCAGTTCCTATCTGCTGTCCTCTCATCTCTACCTTGTCATTCCTAAGTTTACCATATCAGGGCTCTAAAGGGCATTCATTTGCTTGATGTCACGTGACATACTTAGAAGTTTCAGAATAATAATTGTAATGCAACCAGGAACACTACCATTCCTGCAAAGAGGAATTTGTGCGCTCTAATGCTCACGCACGCACATGTGTACATACGTACATGTGCTATTTTAGGTTTTGGGTTTTTTTCCCCTCTTCTTATCCACATAGCATGTGAGAGTTGGTTCATTCCTTTGTATTCATGAAGAGAAGGGAGGTGTGAACTGCCTGGAAGGGCGTGGTTGGGATAGCTGTTGGAGTTCCCCTGCTTTAATGGTCGTGAGCTTTGTGTCATAGGTCTTGCTCAGGAATACAGCTGAGTGCAGTGCTGTGCCCACGCTGCTAGTCTCACAGGGGCATGGTTTTGTGTGTGTGTCTGTGTGTGTGTCTGTGTGTGTGTCTGTGTGTGTGTGTGTGTCTGTGCATATGTGTGTCTGTGTTCAGATGCATCTAGAGGCCTGAGGGAAACATTGGGTATTTGCTACTCCAGCACAGCCCATCCTTTTCTTCCTTTTTAAAGAAAGGTCTCTCATTGACCTGGAACTGAACAAGTCAACTAGACCGACTAGCTAACAAGCCCCAGAAACCTGTGCATCCCTGTTTGCTTATCTGTCTGTCTGTCTAAGCATATGCCATGAGGATCAACCCCAAATCTTGGTGCTCAGAGGACAAGCACTTTGTAGACTGAGCTTTCTTCCCAGGAGCTCAAGTAGGGCAGGGTCCTGGAAGCAGAAACTGACAGCCAGATCGTGGAGGGTGCTGGCTTCCTTCTCATAGCTTCTTCCACCTGCTTTCTTAGAGAACCCAGTGTGGTCTGGGCTCTCCCTCACAGGGCTAGGGCCTCTGCTATCTATCACTAATTAAGAAAATGCTATATATACAACTGGATTTTATAGAGGCATTTTCTCAGTTTAAGTTCCCTCTAGCTGGTGTCAAGTTGAAATTAAACTAGCCATCTGTGTTCCTGTCCCCTCATCGGATTGCTTTTACTGTTTGTTTTTCACTGTGCTTATAGGCCTGCTCTCTGACCCTGGCTCTGGACATGGCCTGCCTTGTTCACACTTTATCTTTTCACCCTTACACCAAGTATTCCATAGAGCAGTAGGTTGAAAATGGAAGTGAGCTTTTTTTTTTTCTCTTTAGATTCTGCTTTGGGTGTCTAATTAATTAATCTAATTAAGAATTTTCCTTACCTCCAGTTTTCCTCTGAGAAAAGGATTTTCTCCTTTTACATTTTTTATTTTGTTTTGTTTTGTTTTGTTTTTGAGACAGGGTTTCTCTGTGTAGCCCTGGCTGTCCTGGAGCTCACTTTGTAGACCAGGCTGGCCTCGAACTCAGAAATTCTCCTGCCTCTGCCTCCCAAATGCTGGGATTAAAGGCGTGCGCCACCACACCCGGCTACATTTTTTTTTTTTTAAATCTCAGTACTTGTGAAACCAAGGCAGAAAGATTGTAGGTTTGAGGCTAGTCTAAGGTACATTGCAAACCTTGCCCCAGAAAACAAACTAATCAGACAAAAAAGTCTTTCTGCACTTAAATCTTGTGTTTTCATTTTGGTTGGACCCTTTTTTTTCTGCTCCCCTGATACTGATAGGTATGTAGAAACAGTGGGATTTTCTGCCGTGGACTTGTATGCTACTGTCCTGCTAAACTGTTATTTCCAGGACTTTTTGATGGATTCCTTGTGATTTTTTTTTTCTACATAGGCAGTTGAGTTGTCTGTAAATAGTAATTTGTTTTAATTGTTCTTCATGTATACAGTTCAGAATAGTATTATCTTCGAAGTGCGATGGAGGCAGGGAATAGGGAGATGGAGGAGGAGGATGTCTTTGCTGCCTCACCAACTGCAGAAAGAAACTGGTTAGCTCTCACTAGTGGTGGTTGTCTCGAGTGTGGTTGTCCTTGAAAGTGTTCCACAGACAATCTAGGCTACTCTTAGGGCTATTTTGCTGGGGGTTTCTTCATGAACACTGACTCTTGTCAGGTGAGTTTCTGTATGGATTTTACTGTTATGTGGCTTTTGTTCTATAGCAAGTGGATTACAGGGCTGTGGTGAGCGTCCCTCTTATGTCTGGGTTTCCTGTTACTGTAAGTAGTCCTCCACATCTCTGAGTAACTCAGACTATGGACTGCACCCGTCTTTCCGAACTTGCTGCTTCCCTTGGTATTAGAGACATTACCCCATGGTGCATCCGACCTCAGAATCCCATAGTGCTCAGGAGCAGTGTTCTGCCCGAGTTTCCCCTGCACACAACCTTAATGTCCTTGTTGATGTGTTTGTAGGCAGTGAGTTAAAGGGTGGCTGTGAAGTGATATCTCCTTAGGGCGGTCTGTCCTTTGCCTTCAGCGCAGTGGGGCTTCAGATCCACTGCCTCCTTCCAGCCCCCCCCCCCCCTCAGTTCCAGGTGCTCCTTGCTCCAGTGCTGTCTGCTGACTCACTCACTGCCCTTGGTCTGTTTTCTGTGCTTTCCTGAGATTACTATTTTTAGTCATTGCATCACACCTTTAACACACATGCCTGTATTTCTGTCTTTTCACATAATCTTTTCAGGTTCTTTCTGCTCTTCGTTTTATTCCCCAGTCCTCTAGCTCTTTGCAGAGCTGTCTTTCTGTCTTATCAAGGCTGAAAGGGACCTGTTTTGTTCCACAGTCACAGTGGCCCGTTGCATGCTTTGTACAGGCTTGACTCACTCTGAATGTCATGCAGTCTTGAATTGGGCTCATATTGTTTCCATGTGACTCTGGTTCCCAGTACAAACACGAGGTAACCAGCACAGGCACTGGGGCGGGGGGGGGGGGAGGTCTGGCTGCAGGGTCAGTACCCTCAGCTCCTCTACTCTCAGGCGTCCAGTGTGCTGTGTGCCACCTTCCAGCACTCCATACTTTCTGTTCTTTCATGCATGTTTACAGTGAAGTGTGATTAGCTAGCTAGCTTTTATCATGTTTGTTAATTAAGTGAAACACAGTTCTATAAAGTGAAAATCTTTTTTTTTCCACTCCAAACACTTGCATAACCTTTGTTTTAGCAGTCATTATAACCTAATGAGGTTATAACCTAGTGAGGTGGAAGCCAGGTTCCATTTGCATGGAGGTATTCAATTTGCTGTTGCTACAGAGGGTTAGGGCCATCTATCCGTAGCTTCCCAAAGTCTTTCTTAGTCCTGTGTGAGCACTAGCATGGCCTTAGCTCTTTCTCTTTTCTGTCTTCCTCATTTTGGTTAGTTCTGTCCAGCGTCATACTGTGGTTAATCACTTTACCAAACTTCTCATTTTTTTTCTTTAATTTTAGGAATAGTCATTTCTGTAATTTGAAAGTCTCCTCAAATTGCAGCTGTTCCCTTCCCTCTGCTGTCTAAAAGCTACTAATATAGGTATGCACCGCCATCCTTGGAGGTTAAAAAACTATCTGTGCGTGTTTTCTTAAGTGAAACCCTTTCTGTTTTACAGTTCTTTGGAGGTCTAGGGTGGTGGTGACGACAGACAGACTTGGTTATATTACAGGCTCCTTGATGTTCACTACTTTCTCACAGCCAGGGAGACCCCAGAGAGCTTAGTTTATATGGGAAAATCTATTAAAGTATTTAGTCTACTTGAAGATAGGAAAGTATTACACTTGAATAGCAAAGGATCTTTATTTACAAATTAATTACTTTACAAAATATCAGTAATAAAATTGTAGTGAAAAAGTAGCATTGCTTTCTGCATCTGCCGTCTCTGGCTGACTGGCTGGGGTGGGGAGGGCCTGCTTTTGATGTAGCTGTTTTGCTAGAGGTACGAAGAAAGCCTGACTCATTACAGACACACAGAGCAGGAATGAGGCTCCCAGGATTGCCATGTCTTCCTTGGCCATGACTGGGGTAGAGCCTATGCTCAGCCTCTTAAGTTTGCTCCTGCCCAGTGTGCTGAGTGTGAGCATTGTGAGCTTGGTTATCTTGGAAATTTTAGTCCATTGAGTTGTGGGGATTTCTTATTCTACAGTGGCTAAAAACAGCCACTTTCATTCTACCTTGATCACAGCATGGTCCCTTTAAGTTGGGAGACACTTTGGGAGGCTTTGCAGAGAGTAGACCACGTTTCCAGAGTTTATTATTGGCAACAACTGCAATCCGTTTTCATTGAAATAATTGTCTCCTATTACTCACTTTTGACAAAATACTATTGACTCTTTGTAACTGTGGTTTCACATGTGTAGAAAAAAAAAAGTATAAAAATAAAATGGGCCAGACACTGAGCACACAGCGACTGTACAGCACATAACGACTGTACAGCATGGCAGTGTTGTTAGGTACCAGAGTTACCCAGATGTGGCAGGAAGAGTGGGACAAGGCTCTTCAGATACTGTGCTGTCGCTGCAGCACCAAGGATCTGCTCTCTGCAGGGACCTAGGACCCAAGCCTCAAGTCACTGAGGAATGTCTGTGACTGCTAGATGTCTACTTCTTACTAATTTTAAGTAAAACTTGAGTTCCATGAAAAAGAATCCAGTTCACCTGTCCGCTCACAGTGAGATGCTTTTCCTGATGCCGAATTCACTGTGCTGTGTAACAGGGGTGCTTCATGCATGTCTCCGTTTCTCAGTGAGTATTTAAGACTAAGGGCTTTAATCAGATTGGCCTGTAGGCATGTCTGTGGGACATTTTCTTACTGCCCACCCTGATGTGACCAGTTCTGTCTTTAGGCAGAATGTCCTATACTGTATCAGAAAGCCAATTAAGCAGAAGCTATGGGCAAATCAGAGCCATGGTCCTCCCTGGGAGTGATTCTCAGCCTTTGGGTCTCGACCTCTTTGACAAACCTCTATCTCCAAAAGTACTTACATTACAACTCATAACAATAGCAAAATTACAGTTCTGCAGTAGCAATGCAAATAATTTTATGATTGGGAGTCACCATAGCATGAGGAGCTGTTTTACAGGGTCATACCAGGAAGGTTGAGAGCCACTGATCTGTCTCCTGCCTGAGTTTGTCCTGCTTTCATTTGCTTTTCCTGAGTCCTCTTTAGTCATAGTACTTACCACAGCAACAGAAAATCCAGGAGTGAGTGTGAAAGCCTCACCTCCCAGTACACTGTCACTACCATGGGACGCACAGCGCACTGAGCACCTTAACAGTACGAAGAAAAGATGTCGATCTCACAGACCCTGAAAAGGCAAAATGGTCAAATTTTGACTATTGTCAAAACTGTAAGAACTGCTGTTAGCAGATTCCTAAAGGCCAGAGAGGCTGCAAGTGGTCCGGATGGCAGTTGCCATGACAACAGCCTGACAGAGGCCATGGAGATAGGATATAGCTCTGCTTAGTGCACGCTAGAGACCCCCAGTTTTATCCTGTAACAAGAAAGCAAACGGAGATGTTAGCTGCATTCAGGAAAATGGAATGGCTCTGAAAGTGTAATTACAAATAGTTTTTAAACATCACAATTTTTAAAATAATTTTTTAGGCTTTTAAGAGTGTGTGTGTGTGTGTGTGTGTGTGTGTGAATGTTTTGCCCACATGTATGTGTGTGTACCTTTTGTGCCTAGCACCTGCAGAAGTCAGAAAGCATTTTGGATCCCTTACAACATGAGTTATAGATGATTATGAGCCACCATATAGGTGCTAAGAATTGAACCTACTTTCCCTGCAGGAGCAACCAGTGCCCTTAAACTTCGCTATCTCTCCAGCCAAGTGTTGCAAAGGAATAACCTTTTGATCCTTTCCCTTCATGCATGAATGTACAAAACCCATTCTTAGCTCTCATGCAGACACAGGAAACAGGCTGATCTGATCCTGGGGACCTATATTAGTAAAACTTAAAAAGATAGAGACAGGGGCCCCCAGTAGTTTTTGCATTCATGAAAATATGTTTATTCATTGATAAGTCTCCATGGTTGTGTAGCATATTGAACATTTCAGTCTTGACTCCCCCACCCCCACCCCACCCCCCAATTCTGGAAAAATAGCTTATTAACCTTTCTGGTGTCTGTGAGAATTCCAGTGTAATCGGGTCTCCCTATACAGAGGACCTGGCTCCTGCAAGTGTTTTGGCTGTGGCTCATTCGTCCTTTGTAGCCCCCAGTCAGACAGTCCTATTTGTTGATGTTCTGTTGTCTGTAGTAGAGGGTGACTTCCAATACTCAGGTCTTTTCCTAGCATTTGTTAATTTTGTTGTTGACAGCTTCTATGTGTAACTGTCCTGAAACTTGTTCTGTAGACTGGACTTGCTTTGGACTCAGAGGGATCCTCCTGCTTCTGCCTCTGGAGCGCTGGTATTAAAGGTGCTCACCATCTCGGCCAGGCTGTTGTTAATTTATGAATTTTGTAGCTTCTCACTGACTTGCTAGACTGTGCACTTGGACTTGTTTCTGTTCTTGCTTTTCTATGGCTCTTCTCTTGTGTCTGTAATCCCAGGGATTCCTAGGCATGAGCATCATTTTGGAGTTTGACGTCCTGAGTTTTCTGCACACTGTCCTGGCTTTGTGTGCCCCTTAAGAGCTCTGCTTTTTTGTATGGCTGCAGCTCCTATGAATAAGGTGTTCAGAATGGCTGACAGCCTATCTATCCTTGGCTGATGGTGGATGTGGATATAGTCCGGGGTACCGGATTTAGACCCGTTATATCTGGGCTTGCTTCCAAGACAGTGGGGCTTGGCCAGAGCCTCCCCTGTCTTGTGCCCATGGGTTCCCAGCCCCATGAGAACTTCCACGGGCTGTGCTTTGTTCACTTCGTCACAAACCACTAGTTGGGGGCGAGGGGTTCTTTTTCTGTCAGAAAGCCACCTACAGTTTTGTGGATTCTGTCATTGTTTCAGGGGAAGAAACTGCAATAGTATGCTGATGATAGAGGGTGTCTTTGCCTTTCACAGGCCAGAATGAAAGGATGCCCTGTGCTCTATCTTGTCAGAGCCCCTAGGGATGATAGGGGTGTTATTCTCTTCTCTGATGCTATTACTGCGGAGCCTTTTTGGTTGAAACCTTTAGCTTTGTAGTAGAGTACTTGCCTAACTTTGCTAAGCTCGGGTTTGTTCTTTAGCACTTAAGTGAGTGCCGGGCCTGGTGGCACACACCTTTCATCCCATCACTTAGGAGGCAGAGGCAGGCAGATCTCCATGAGTTGTTCTGCATAGTGAATTCCAAGTTAGCTTGGCTATTTAGTGAGACAACCAAAAGATCTCACTAAAAATAGTCTCACTATTTAACCCAAGCTGGCTCAATCTCAAAATGATCTGCCTGCTGTCCTGGATTTGCTTTGTAAATCTGACTAGCCTTGAACTCAGAGACTTGCTTGCCTCTGCTTCCCAAGTGCTAGGATTAAAGGCCACCAGGCCAGACCAAGACATCTCACTTTTAGAGTCGAAAATTCAGAGTAGAGAAACCATAGCTGCAAGTGAGATCAGAGATTTTTGTGCCTGGCCTCAGCCAGAATAGAGAAACCACAGCTGCATGTGAGAACAGAGGTGCCATGCTTGGCCTCAGGCACTGTAGTAACTTGGATGGGGGCACCTGTTCCTGCTGGCAGAGGGTTCTCGTAAGGATGGCCTGGCCTGTCGTCGTTTTTACTTCAAAGTAAAATTGGGTTTTTGTTGTTTGAGACAGGGTTTCAGTGCACAAACTAGTCACTTGGGAAAAGGAATCGAATTGCCCCCAGCAGATTGGCTTGTGGGCATGTCTGTGGGGCCATTGTCTTGACCAATGCTTAATGTGGAAAGGCTTGATCCACTGTGGGCAGTGCCACCCCTGGGTTATATATAAGAAAGCAAGTTAAGCAAGCCATGGAAGAAGTGTTCCTTCCTGGTTTCTGCACTTGAGGTCTGCTTAGCAGCCCGAGATGATGGACTGTGAAGTATGAGATGAAATAAGCTGTTGGCCTGGGTTTGGACCACTTTATTGGGTTCTATTATTTACCACCCTTTCGACCCCTCAACACTAAGTAGGAGAGAAAGGTTAGA
Organism: Mus musculus; assembly: GCF_000001635.26. NCBI lineage: Eukaryota > Metazoa > Chordata > Mammalia > Rodentia > Muridae > Mus > Mus musculus. The sequence continues at coordinate 122,918,427 of NC_000074.6, read as the reverse complement.
GGGGAAAGGGGACAGACTATTTCGTGACTACAAGGGGCATTGGGTCCCTTGGGGCAAGTCCAGTTTACACAGTCAGGCTATCTCCAAACCAACACATCCGCAATGCTGAAAGCAGCAGCAGCAGCAGCAGGAGTGGCTATAGCCATGGCCTCCTCCACAGAATCCCCAGAATGCAGACGATATCACGCCCCGCCCAGAGCAGGAGGCAGCCGTCAGTAGTGGCTGTGGACAATTTGAAGCAGCCCCATACCCCACGCCTAGATTAAAACACAAACATACGTAACATAACCTGGTTTTTAACAAAACCAGATTCTCACCACAAAGCTCCTTTCCTCTTCAAGCTGTTTTTGATTAGAATGTTTATCACAGCAACAAAAAAACAAGTAGGGCAGTCTCTTCAGCCCAGGCTCATTGCCATGTGGCCTTATACTGGCCCCAGAGAAGGGAGTCTCCTCCTACCTCAGCATCCTTAATGTTGCTATTCTGGGCAAGGACCAGAGTGCCTGCCTGCCTGCCTGCCTGCCTCCTCCAAATAATGCTCTTAGGCCAGTTAAACACTGAGAAACTACTTGGGAGTTTTTATCATTTATTACAGAAAAGTAAGATAAGATCATGAGGTTGTACAAAAGAGTTTGTGGGTGTGGGGTACACAGGAGTGAATGTGCAGCTGTGCATGTGGAGGCTAAAGCAGGACAGGGGTGCCCCAGCACTGTTCACTGTTGTGTTGCCTTTAGACAGGGCGTCTCACTCAACATCTTTGGCTCGGCTTTGTAGCCAGGGATCCCTCAGGGTCTCCATCCCGTCCCTCATGCTGGGCAGCAGCTTGCACAGCCTGACTTTTACCTGGTGCTGGAGATTGACACTCAGCTCCTCAGACTTGCAGAGCTCGTGCTCTGCCCCACCGAGCCATCTTTCCAGTCCCCGGAGCCTTGAGGTTTAGAAGCAGTTCTTCCTACAGGGGTAGATCAAGCATGATTGAAGACAGGGAGAGCTAGGACGAGGCTGTAGGCCCCGATGTCTGTCAGTCAGAAAGGGCTTTGACTATATAAGGGAAGATCGTCCAAAACACTGCTTGTGCCTTGGCTGGCTGAGAAAAGGGTTTTATTTTGTTGTGTTGTGTTGTGTTACTGTTGTTTTTGTAGTACTTGGACTTTCATATGCAAGTTAACCTTTGTGTTAAACACTGCTTTTTAAATTTTGACATAAGGTTTTATTACCCTGTTGGGACTGACCTTGAACTTGAGAATCCTCCAGCCTCAGTCTCCACATAGCACTCCCTCATTCTCTCCATTTCCCTCTCTCGCTCTCCCTCTCCACCCCCTCCCCCTTCCTGTCAGAGTAACTGAAACCTGTGGTAGGGCAAAGCATGGAACAGACAAAACCAGAGTGAAGCCTGAGAGAGAAAGTGGTCTATTCCACGTTGGACGGTTGGAAGGCCCAGCAGAGGAGGAAGGCAGGACAGAGCAATCAGGATCAGCTGGTTTGAAGAACCTCTGAGGAGGGACTCTGGCTGCTTGGTGTCTGTCTCTCCTGAGTGGTTAAAAGGCAGGGTCTGTGGCTTGTGCATGATGAGATGGTAGTTGGCTTGCATAAGCTCTTGGCTATCTCTAAAATTAGGTCTCTGTCCAGCAAGCCTTTCAGGATGTCAAGTTAATAAATTAGTTAGATTGTAAAGTATGCGATTAATGCAGCATGTGTCTTAAGGTATTTTCAGAAACAGGTCAGAACCTTGAGCCCAAATGAAGAATCTGGGTCCATGGATGTGAAGTGGGGCCTGAAGCAGCCTGAGCATCCTCTAGGGACTCCTTCATAGTCATAATATACCTGTGTGTCTACCACTCAGGTTTCATGAGGGAATCTTATAGACTTTACCAGATACCTGCTGCTCTATTAAAGTAGATTATTTCTCACCCTACTTTCTACATAGGAGTATGAATAGCAAGAGAATTTTGAAGTTGAGGAGTGAATGTTAGAAGCTATGCTGGTGGAAGAGATAAGATCTCTTGGAATGAAAGGGCCAGGGCATTTCATTCTCTGCTCTGGGTGTTCACCTGACCTTGCTTGTGAGGATGACTGTATGAGGGGGAGAACCGAGTTCTAGGCCCACTCAGACCCCTCCCATCGTGATTTAGAGGGGGTCTGTGTCATGTGTCCAGGTATCGGGCACTGGTGGCTGGTCACCAGAATGGACTTTGAGGATCCTCACAGGTCATTCCTTTCTCCTCCCAGGCTCAGCCCCTACCTAGAGTGAGGCTATTGGCCTTAGGTCCGAGCAACTGCACATCTTGGTTGGTCAGTCTGTGTGGTTCCCTATGAAGTTGGGCAGGTTTTATGTTTTGGGTACAATGGCTTTAACCTTTTCTGTTTTTTCTTTTGAAACAGACAGTTGATGATGAAGCAATAGCAGCATAAATGAAGATCAAGTAAGGGGAGGAGAACGATGCCCAAGGGTGGGTGTTCTAAAACACCACAGCAAGAAGACTTTGCTCTCAGCAACGACATGGTGGAGAAACAAACTGGGAAAAAGGTAACCTGGCTTGCCCTAACCTCCCCTGCCTCTCCTGGGTCATTAAGATCCAGGGTAAGAACTGAAGACAGTGCTCACACCTTGTACTTCCAGAGCCGGATCATTATTCTGACCTTGGCTGGCTCCGTGAGGCCTTTGCTACCAGGAGTGTCCAGTTCGCTTGTGATTGGGTTTGCAAGGATCCATTCATTCACTGAACAGGCCCTACTTAATTAAGTTTGTCATAGACAAGCCTCCAGCAGACTTGTATATAGAATTCACCCTCCTGTGCCCTCAGAACCCTAAGATACAGTGTCATGTGTTCAATGAAAGACGGTTAACTATGTGTCACAGTTATACTGACTGTAAAATAGTCTTAGACGTTTGCTTTCAAATGTTGTTAATTCAAAACAATAATAGATTTGGGTGGTGGTGGCAAAGCAGAATAAAAGAATAATAAGATTATACAATGTAACTCTAAGTTGCCAGAGTCAGTCAGTGCTGTTGACATCAGATTCTGGGGTACATACTTCCTGGCGTAAAGGAAAGACTCCAAAATCAAGAAGTTAGAACTGGACAGATCAGAGTAAGGCTTTGCCTTAAAATATATGTTTAGTTGCTTGTTTATGTTTGCGTGACTATGTCCAAGCCCATGAGTTGTCCTGGGACTGGGTTTCTTGCTGTGGTACGACAGCATCTGAGCCAGTGAGATGAAGTCTGACACACTCTCAGAACTGATCTCATGTTTGTTTGTTTTTGTTGTTTTGTTTGGTTTTGGTTTTTTCAAGACAGGGTTTCTCTGTGTAGCCCTGGTTGTCCTGGAACTCACTCTGTAGACCAGGCTGGCCTTGAACTCAGAAATCCGCTTGCCTCTGCCTTCTGAGTGCTGGGATTAAAGGTGTGCGCCACCATGCCCGGCTTGACCTCATGTTTTTATAAGGTGATTTTCCTCAAGTTTTATTGCTGTCATTTCTGGTCCGCCCTCCTGATTGTCTTGGCACCTTGGCTGTGTCTGTGAGAGGGTCCCAGCTCTGGCTTGCTGTAAGTGAGCCTTCATTTTGATTCTTTCTGCATGTTGCTAATACTCCCCCTGTAATCACTAGCAAGTGCTGTGGTATACAGGCAGACACTGCAGAGTCACATGATCTGCTCATTCGGTTCACTGTGAAGTGGTTTGTGAACATGACATATGTAGCTGCTGTTTAAAAAGAACAGATAAAGGGGCCTCTGGGACCCTTGAGTATCCATGTAGCATGAACTTACTTTTGGGGACAGTTTCACACCGAATAGATGCAAAGGCATGGTTTTCAGGTATATTCATAGAAGTTTCCATGCAACAAAGTCAGATAGTTGTAGAGCAGGAACAAGGGGAAAGGCTGCACTGTCGTTTCCTAGACTTTTTAAAAAAGACTCTCACTAGGCTGGCTTCAGAAACATCACATACTGCTGAGTCTGTGGGCATTCAGGTCAGAGAAGCACCCTACTCCCACTGCCTTGTGTTGGAGCCTTGCTCAGACTCAGCCATTCCTGTCTTAGTGCAGCTCCTGCCTACTCTTCACCTCAGCTGTGTGACAGTGTGGAGCACCTTGCACTTAACTATCCAAGTCTCCCCCTCCCTTCCCTGAGTTTTCCTCACTGCCTTCTGAGTCTTCGGTTTATAGATGCTCTCCATCCTGGCTGACTGCTGCTCTTGTCTGTTAAAGAATTCTCCAGAGGGCTCCAACTCCCAGAGAGAGAGGGAGGGGTGGGGGATGGGAGAGAAGGTCCTGCCATTTGGCTACACTGACAAAGCTGAACAAGCTCTTCCCAGAATTAGTTCTTCAGTGTGGGTCCCAGAAGTTGTCATGAAAGAAGCGGTGCCTTTCAGGTGTATGTCACATGGCTTGACAGGAATGGGTAAAAGGGCAAGAAAGTCTTAAGTCGGGATCCAGGAGACAGGCTGGTCTCTAGAGAGTAGCAGGCTACAGTGAGCCATGATGAAAGCTCTAGAGGTTGGGTTATATCAGCCTCCTAGGAACATGGACATGTTTCAGGTTGGTTAGGGTTGTTGTTAACTCTGGAGAAGACATAAGTTGTAATGAGCTGAGTTATTCCTGAGACTACAGGACCTGGGCTATGTATGTGGGTGGTGTACATGAATTCGATTTAAGGTAGGGGTGTGTGTGTGTGTGTGTGTCCCAGCAAGGTACCCTGACTTGATTTGGGTTTGTTTGATTACTTGCTTAAATCTGGCCTTTTCTGGAGCTTGACAGGACCCGTGAAATTGCTGTGTGACGCTGCAGTGCTTGGCCGTGGTGGATCTTTCCTATCTTACCTGGTCACTCTGTAGAAAGCAGTCCAAGATGGAGTACGTAGGTGTCTATTCTTCAGGGACTACAGAGGATCCCAGGTGGCAATGTTGAGTAAAAGTTCATGAAGGAGGGCCTGCTAGTGACAGAACACTGACTGGCTCTGGCTATACAATGTGAACTTACTTCCTCACGTAAGGCACATGTTATCAAAAGCAACATAATTTTAAATTTTTTCTCCCAAATGAATCATACACTATGTGACATACTCTTCTGTCACATATCTTGCTACAGACCCATTAGTGACACAAGCTGACATGTAGAGAAGAAAGTGCCAAAAATGTCTGGAACATCTATATACTGCATACTGAGATAGCCTTAGTAGAGACCAGCAAATCTCCTACTCTTATGGTCATGCTCTGTCCACAGAGCTAGATGGCCGCTGTGTTATCCAAGGCCCCTCAGCAGGAAGTGAGATCTTTCGTCCAGTTCAGGCTCATTCTCATTCTCCTGTGACAGATGGCAATCTGTCTCAGCAGAAGCCTCTTCTGCACTTCTCAGAGGGTTTCTAGACCGCGGGCATCCCTCATGCAGACTGGTGAGCAGGAGGTGGCTCTAAGGGTGGGCACCTGCCTCTGTCTAATTAGGTCCCTCAAGGAAGGATAGCACATCCCCTAATTTGCAAACTATGTGTACCCTGTGTGCCATAATACCTATTGGCTCTTTACAGTACCAGAGCATCCAATGTTTCTCCAGGACAAACACAAATTCACCCCTTAACTGAATCTGATGGCTGCTCCCTGGGGTTGAAGCCTACCTTAAGAGGCGGCTGCGCGAGTGCCACCAACAGGGCAATAGCTTACAGTCAGGCTGTTGGGTCCTGTGATTTTTTTTTTTTTCCGGGAGTGTTCTTGAGGTCTGTGTATGAAATGTAGACTACCCCTGACAGACAGGAGGTACAGGAGGCTGTGGCCAAGAGCAGGATGCTAGAAAGATTGATATGGAGCCTGATTCACTCTCCCCCATCCTTAGCTGGGTGTCGCCTTAACTCAGGACACCACACAGGAGTTAGTGATGGCAGTGGCAGAGAGGCTGATGTCTACTTTGTGAGTATTGTCCTCTGGGCTTTCTGTTCTTTCCTTCCCTTTGCTATAGCAGGAGAGAAGAGTCTAGCATGGCTGTGCAGGGTTTCTCTCACAGAACTGTTGCTGGGGCTGCCAAGGGTAGCAAACCACTGAAACCTCGATGGCTTCTCCAGTGTGCAGCTCCTACCCCCATTCACAAAAGTCAGCGCCTGAAGCACCCCCTCTGACACTTGCTGCTCATCAGCATTCTTAGCTTCACAGCTCCTTGGGTGTTACCATTTCCTGTTCAGTCCCCATTTCTCCAACAGTAACACACGTCATGACTATAAAACAGAGCATTCTTGAGCATAGAGGATCCTCAAACACAAGTTCCCCAGTTGGCCTTCATTCCCTATATTCAACTTCCTGATTTTAATAATGTAATATTTGATTTAATGTTTAATAATGTAATATTACATTGATTTTAATAATAAGTATATAAAATATTCCTACTACCTAGAAAATGGCTACGTAAGACCTTCCTGGTGGGCTGAATCCCACAGTGCCACTGTGGCTCCCGTTGAGGTTGCTCTAGTTTCCTTCTAACTATTGTGGAACTTTTTTTACATTAGTTTATTATTATTAATTTGCGCGCACAAGTGTGTGTGGAAGCCAGAAAAACTGTTAACATGTCTGTCTCTTGCGTTCCAATTTATTTTGACCAATTGATTGATTGAAGACAGGACTCACACGTGTTCTTTCTCAAGCATGTGGAAGTCTTTGATTGGGGGAGGTTCCCATGGACATGCTTCCTCAGCTATGTCAGAGGGCAGTTTGTGGGCAGAAGATCTCTCCTACCACATGGGTCCCGGGACCATTGGGTTTGTCAGCAGACACTTGTGTGCAGTGAGACATCTCATCTGAAGCTTCATTTTTCGAAACATGGTCTCTTACTGAACCTGGAACTCACCAATTTGTCTGGCCAGCAAGCTTCTTATATGTAGGGATTATAAATTAATACTGCTACTCCTGGCTTTTTATATAGGTGCTGGAGATCTGAACACATGATTCTGCAACAAACGAAACCATTTCCCCCAGCCATAGTCACATGCAAGGTCACAGAACTTTTGCTTATATTTTTCCCCTAAGTTTATGACATCAGTTGACATAGCAAAGACTTTTGACCAAATTTAACATTTATTACAATTTATTCAACAAAAATTCCTGTGTGCCATCATTTAATAATGAGGGCTGAATTCTATATAAGGTTGGATACAAAGCAGCAGAAGGACACCAAAGTCCCCACCTCTGGCAGTTTTATGCAGGCGTTGGCTAGCACAGTAGCAAAATAAAAGCCACAAGAGATTGGAAAGGGCAGAATAAACTTTACTCCAGGATATCAACAGTTGCACAAAAGCTACAAGAATTAATGGTTCGGGCAAGGTGTCAAATGTAAATAAAATTTACTTCTAAATGTAATTAATGAAAAATCAGGGATTTTTCAGATTGAAATTTAAAATATATAGCTGGGTGTGATGATTACAAACATCTGTAATCCCACCTCTGGTAGGATTCAGGATCAGGCAGTGCTACAGTAAGACCATTTCTCAAACAAAAACATCTCCAGGGAATTCACCTTTCTCTTAAGGCCTCTGAGAGCACCTGCATATTAAAGCCACACATTCACACACGCACACATGCATACACTCAGAGGCAGAGGCACACTTGACTGTATGCATACACACAGAACTAAAAATAAAATAATTTTGTCAGGCTTGGAGACACACTCAAAAGGAAGGGGTAGACAGATCTCAACAAGTCATTTGTTAAAGGATGTGAAAATTCCTGAGCAATTAGGAAGACCTAAATAACTGCATCCATCAGGAAATTGTCTTTAGGTATATATAAATTTGACATACTGCCACTGAAATCCTTACAGGTCTTTGGTAAGAACTGATCCTTGAGCTTACATGAACACTCAAGGAACCTGTTGTAACTCAGGTTGCTTTGCAACTGGAGAAGTTATGTGCTCTCTGATTGGAATATTTACTATAAAGATGAGGTGGGGACAGGAGTGTGGCACATTGAGTCTCCAAGGAAGGCGCCAGGATGGTTTATCTTGGAGAGGGTGAGCTGCTTGGTTCATACGTCTGGGTTGCTGGTGTCTAGTAGAGTTGTTTGCCCTTACAGAGTCCCTGGTGGATGGGAGTTGCAGCTTTGTTTCTCCTCTCTGCTCTCTGTAGATCATGAGTTAAGGCAAGCTTTGCTCTGTGTACCATGTACGCACAGGTGCATGGGGCCAGGACTGCCTTAGGTACCATGGCGTTTCCACCTTGACCATCTTTATGGCATGTGTTGATTAAGCTTGGCTTAACTTAATGCTCAAGGTATTCTAATTTACGAAGTGGTCATTCTGTAGCGTTTACAGTTGGTCTCACTTCAGTTATCATTTTACAGTGGAGAGAGCTTGAACCATGCTGTCTTTTCCCAGTTGCAGAACAAAGTTTTGTGTCCACATTCACTTTCAAGAACATCTTTGTATTGGGGGTGGAAGAATGGCAGTCAAGACAGGGTTTCTTTGTCCTGAACAGTCCTGACTGCCCCGGAACTCAGTTTTGTAGTCCAGGCCGGCCTTGAACTCAGAGATCTGCTTGTTTGTGCCTCCTAAGCACTGGGATTAAAGGCAGGCACACACCACGGCCTGCTTAAGCACTCATACAGTTCTGTGTTGAACTCTAATGTGTTCTAGATAAAGAGGTTGGTGTGCTCCTCTCCCCCCATCTGGTTTTGTTTGCATGGAGGCATCAATGTCACTTTCAGAGGATCACCATGGCCACCTGCTGCTAGCACACTCCTCAGCTGAACAAAGCACTGGGCCTTCGTACGCTATTTTAGCCAAACTACACGCTGTGCTTAGTTACCTAGGCAAGGAGCTGCGAGGTTTGTTTTTTGGTTTTTTTGTTTTTTTTGTTTTTTTTTTTTGTTTTTTGGTTTTTGTTTTTCGAGACAGGGTTTTTCTCTGTGTAGCCCTGGCTGTACTGGAACTCACTTTGTAGACCAGGCTGGCCTAGAACTCAGAAATCCACCTGCCTCTGCCTCCCGAGTGCTGGGACTAAAGGCATGTGCCACCACGCTGCGAGTTTTATGTATGTTTTTAAAATGTGAAACTTTTTTAGTGACACACATGCAACTTCCATTTCACTTTTTTTTTTAACTTAGGTTATTACCCCCTAAGAGAGAGACCCTCATTTCTCTTACCTACAGACATGCCACCTCACCATATCTCAGGCCTCGGATGGAATAGAATGCACAGGCAGCGGGGCTATCTATCACCAGGAGCAGCCAGTGGGCCCATGTTCTGAATCAGAACAAAGCTGCAACTTTCCCAGTCTTGGTGGGCAGGGGGGTTGTGGTTGTTCGGGGCCTTAACCCTTGGACAGTATGATTTGCACCTTTAACTCTGCCAGCACTCTATGCGAGTTATGTTGTGGAGTTTGATTCTGACTTGTAGGGAGAGTTCAGTGCTCCTCATCAACAGTGCCGTCCTCGTGGTGGGAGGCTAAGGCAGAGAGCAACCCTAGCTAAAGGAGGAGCAGTCACAGTCAAGCCTTTTAGTCCTAGAAGCATATATGTCCTAGAACAGGAGGGGCTGTTGATCGCCCCAGTAAAATGTTTGCTTTCTTTGGCACATGAAGCCAAAGTCGTGACTTGAGGATTTAACCCGGAAACAATAACTGAAAGCATTGCTCTCTCTCTCTTGTAGGATAAAGATAAAGTTTCTCTAACCAAGACTCCCAAGCTGGACCGCAGTGATGGCGGGAAGGAGGTGAGAGAACGAGCCACCAAGCGGAAGCTGCCCTTCACCGTGGGGGCCAATGGAGAGCAGAAGGACTCGGACACAGGTACCAGACTGGGTTTAACACTGTATCCCTGGAGGAGTCTTGCCATAGCTATTGCACCAGTCTGTACAGTGCAGCCCAGAGTAATAACAGTAAGGGCAAGAGACAGCAGGCCTCTAGGTGATGGCTCCCCACAGCTCCCAAGGCACATGGATTTGTGGCAGAACCCAGGGAGAACCTGAAATCGAGGCAGCTGGTGTAGTCTTCCTAAGAATGGATAGGTCTAAGAATGCAGAACAGGAGCATATACGGGTTGGGGTTAGCACCTTTCATTGTGTACGTTCCCAGTCGGATTCTGTCTTGCTCAAGGAGAACCCTGGGGTCTGCTACTGGCTTGCATATCCTTCTGAATTTGATGATGCAGGCAGGACTCCACTCTACTGGTCTTTTCTCCTCCCCCCTTTTTTAAGGCCTCTGGGGCAGTAGAACACAAATGGCAGAGGAAGCCTGGGGTGAAGCATTGGGTTTCATGTCTGTCATCTCCTAGCACTGAGGACGTTGAGATGAGGCTGCTGATGTCTCGGGGTGGGAGGTTTATAAAGGCTTGCATGGATGTCGCACCCTCTGTCACAGATACTTGTAAGGAAAAGCAGAAGTATGTGGGTACTTATGGTAGACATGTGGATAGCAGGCTTCCCTACACCTCTGTTCTGCCGTAGTGCTGGAGTGGAGGGATGACAGCCCCGTGAGCTCATCAGGACATAACCAGAAGACCACATCAAACCTGAATGTCTGTGTGTGTCTGTGCGCGCGCGTGTGTTTTAACATTGTTTGTAGGGATTCATAAGGCAAGTGGCGGTCCTTGCATTGCTCAGGAGAGTGCTCTGACTCCTGTTGTGGTTGTGGAGGGAAGTCTGTCCATCTGTGGAGGCCTCTGTGAGGCTCTGCACCACTGCACTCTAGATTGTCCTTCAGCCTTCGCTGTTGGTGTGCTGTCAAACTGTTCATGTTCACACCTGACCTGAGGCAGGCACAGGCTCAGCTTTGGCAGGTAGCGTTTTCAGGAAGACTGAACTGTAGACCTAGCTAGAGATGGGTGACTGGCCAGCGCTGTGTCTACTGTCCTATCCGTGGCTGACTTCTTTATAACGTTTGTGAGTCGGGTCTCGCAGCTCCAGTGAAGACTGGATCCACTCCTTTCCTACTCCTTCCTTCGTTGGAAATGGAACCCGAAGCCTATGTGCAAACTCGCTACTGTTGGTGTTGTTTAAGACGTCCAGCCTTAGGCATCTCTATACTTGGAGATGGGGTTTGTCAGTTTTCTCAGGCTGGTTTCCACCTCTGGATCCTTTTGCATTCATCTCCTAAGTACTGGAAGTATTGGTTTGTCTTCATCCATTGGGTTCTGCGCGCGCTCGCGCACACACAAACACACACACACTTTATAATCTTTCTCTTCTATACATTGGTGAGCTGGATGCCTCAGGAAGTACTGGGTATTATTCTCCTACCCAGAGATGCAGTGCTGGCTTACAAACGGGGTATGATGGAGTGGATGGCATCTTGTCTGCAGGGGCTTCTGCAGTGGCACCCACCACCTCATTCAGGATGGAGAATACTCAGAATGGGTGCGCAAAGAATTGTGGGATTGATATTTTCCCCCTGTGTAATAAAGAGGTTTATTTTGGCTCAGAGTTCTGGAAGCTGGAAAAGTGCTGATATTTTTAACTCGATGAAATAGTGACCAAGATAGGATCTCTCTGGTCATCTTGATAGGGTTGTCAGACCTCCCTGGAGGTGTGTGACTCAGTCATACTAAGGCACCTCCTAGTTTTGAAAGGTTTTTACAGACAAATGCTTGCAGTGCCCTAGGCCAATAGCTTATCCTTTCCTGACCAGTGTTCCTCCAGCGCCCTCTGCTGATAATGTACAGTTTAGCACTCATCCTTGATGACAAATGCGGTCTACCCCAGTAACACAAGGGGTACCCTCCCACCCTCATTCCAGTCAGGGTTCCTAGTAGCAAATAGTGAGCGTCCTTTACTGTGCCCTCAAGTGGCAAGAAGCTGGCTGGCCTTAAATGACCAAACCGTACAAACTTTTCCTGTTTCCCAGACCCTGCTGCCAATGGCCCAGCCCACTGGAGGTGCGGCTTCCCCAGTGCTTAGTCAGGACTGAGGGCATCCTGCCAAGAACAGTACAGTTTTGTCTGTTGTGAGTCAGCCTGATGAAAAAGCTTGCCCTCCCAAGGCTGTCTATCAGTGTTGTGATGCTTATGCCGCAGCTAGATGCTGTAGGTGTTCAGATAGACCTCAAGATGGAACATGCCTGCGATCATGATGCCCAGGAGCTGTGGACAGGAGCATGTCCTGACCCCCTGTGACACTGGCGAGACTGGGACATAACAGACCTGGTTGTCTGAGCCGGTACCCTCATCTCAGACTGTAAGACCATCTCCACTCCCTCAGGGCCTCTTCCAGACCAGGTCTTTGGTGTTGACCACATACATCACCTGGTGAGGAAAGGCTCTTCCTCCCACTCTCGGTCTGGTCTCTGTAGAGTTCCCGAGGCCTGGTGTGACATCACAACCTTTTGATCCTGGAGCATGGGAAGCAAGTAGATTCTATGACCTGCAGGCCACCTAGGGCTACTTTAAAAAAAAAAAAAAAAAAAAAACCTTCGTTATGGAATTACGTGATTTGCTTAAAATTTGGTCTCTGTTGAAAATTTTTCCACTAATTTAAAAATCTATAAATTACCCTACCTACCTTTCTAGGGCTCACACAGAATCCACCTGCCCCATTGCGTATGAAGTCAAAACTGGCTTCCCAGTACAGTGCTTCCTTGGAAGAAGGGAGAGAATTAACTTTTTCCACCGCTGTGCCTTTGAGCCTCTTTTCGGGTCTGTACAGCGTTCGGTCGACTCATGAGTCTTAGACACCCACTGAAGCGTTCATTCCTCGGGGCTTGATCCCTCAGTTCTTCTGTGGGAGAGGAAAAACTGAGGGATTCTCTTGCCATTGGCTATATGGAACTCGGAATGCTTGGTGTAAGAGGCTGTGTGTGTGTACATGTGCACACACGCTAATGAGGCTTTTCTGTCCTCTTGCTCACTAGATGGTGTAACTCTGGGCTGCATATTGGCAGATGCTAGACCATGGCAAGTGAGAAAGCAGAGTGCATCTGTCTGCCAGGTCACTGACTCACAGGCTAGGGCTTGGCAGGGAAAGGGCGTGGCGTGGAGAACCTGCTGATTGCCCTAATAACCACAGTGTGACTGCTTGTGAACAACCAGAGCCAAATAAAATGCTTCATGGACTTGGTGGTTGGTCTGGTATATTTCTCAGCCATTTGCCCTTTCCATTTTTTTCTTCACAGAGAAGACTGTGGACTAGCAAAGAAAGTAATTTCAGTTTCAAATTGTGTATTTTCCATAATTCAGAGGCAGATGGTCTGGTGGGCAAACCAGAACAAAGTAATATATCTACTTGATACGAAGGCTCAGGACTGTTATTTAGCATTTATAGCAATGAGACATCAAAATTAGCCAATGTGAAAGGTGTTTGGGGTTAGAGCACAGCAGAGATCCTTAAGGAAGACAAGAGGAGGAGTGACAGACATGTGAGTATAGGAGCCAGGTAGTGTGCTCCCAGCTCCACACTGAGGGCCGTGAGCCCTTGCCTGTGCTACTTCTGCCTCATCTGTTAGGATCTTAGTATTAGGAGGGGCTTCTGCTCCCAGCTGCTGGTATCCAGGTCTCAGTGCATGCCTGGATTTGTATTTCTGTATTTTTCAATCTTTAGCATGCATTTAGCATAGTAAGGGGCAGCTTGTAGATCGTGCTGCCTGCCTGTTGTCTGGGTCGAGACGCTCACATCACTTGTGTTCTTCTGGACTCATGCGGTGCAGTGAGAACCAGTGTTCCCCTCAGTTAGAAATTGGGAAACGACCTGCAGAGGTCATAGAAGCCAAGTTATTGTTTTCTTGAGTCTGGCCTCACTGCCACGCTACAGGTGACTAGTCCATTTCTCAGAAGGAGGAACAAGGTCTAGAAGGCCACCGCGCATAGCTAAGAGGGTCACGCATCTCAGCACAGGCTTTCTTAATTATGGCTGCCCTAAAAATGAAACAAAAAGATACCACTAAGTCAGGAGTGCGGTTTGCAGTCACCACTGTTACTCAATGAGGTTGTGCTGCGTGTTGGGCTGCTGAGAACACTCTGTTGAACCCTCTACCTGCTGTGTTAGGATTGGGACTTGGTGACCAGAAATACTGTAGCTAAGTTACTCTAGATTCCACGACTTGCTCAGATATTTGATGGGGAGGTTGTTTTGGGATCTGTTACGGTGTTCACTGAACTTGTTCCTGGTAGGAATGATGGCAAACTGCTCTGGAGAGTTTCACTGGCACCTGCAAGGAATTTACTGCTGTTTAAAATACCACCATGAATCAAGACCACACCTGCTTCTGGATTCTGAAGGCCCATACTTGTAAAAAGTGGTCTTGTTGAAAAAACCTAGAATTAAAAGCCAAGAATAAGCCCACACTGCGACGTGGACACAAGTGCATTGTCTCAGTCAGGTGACAGGCCCTGGAGTCAGGCCTCAGACACTGCACAGTGCCTGTCTTTAGGACCCATTGTCTATAAAAGAAGGCAGTCGCTATTGAAAGACTCCAGGATTGCTGGTAGATTCTAAAACAATTCAGAAGGCAGAAACCTGTTCCTCCTCTAGTAGGGTTGGATATGTGCTTCCATATACACTGGCAGGACCGAGGGTTTCTGGCCCCCAAGAAGAGCAAAAGTAAGGCTCTGGATGCCAGAACTCCTTCGTCAGGATTGCAGACTACAGGGGACAAAGCTGTTCCAAAAGGTTCTGCAAGGGATAACCTTAGAACCCCACTCTGATCTGGACAGAGTGAAAACTAGTAAAATGAACTAGGAGAAAGAATTGAGATCAAACATCTGGAAATGAAAATTATCAGTAAAATTAAAAATTCAGTGGCCAGGGCTGGAGAGATGACTCAGCAGTTAAGAGCACTGACTGCTCTTCCAGAGGTTCTGAGTTCAATTCCCAGCAACCACATGGTGGCTCACAACCATCTGTAATGAGATCTGATGCCTTCTCTTGGTGTGTCTAGAGACAGCTACAGTGTATATTTTTAAAAAAACAAAAAAAAAAGCTGGACATAATGGCGCACGCCTTTAATCCCAGCACTCAGGAGGCGGATTTCTGAGTTCCAGGACAACCAGGGCTATATAGAGAAACCCTGTCTCGAAAAACCAAAAAAAAAAAAAAAAAAAAAAAAAGTATCACTGTGAGAAAACACTCACTAAACAAGTTTGAGGGCTTGAATTCATGCCCCAGAGCCTGTGTACAGATCCTGGGTGGCATGTGTACAATCCCAGAGCTGGAAAAGTAGAGACACGTGGATATCTGGAACCCACTGGCTAGCCAGCCTAACCTGCTTGGCAAAATCTCAGGCCAGTGAGAGGCCCTGTTCCCCCAGCCCCAAAAGACCCCAAGGTTGACCTTTGACATACTGATGCACGCCTGCACGCACACTGACAAAACGATCAGTGAATTCATTGTAGCTGAAGACATCTCCTGGACGGAGCCATGACTGAAGTAGAAAATAAAAGAGAGACAGAGACATATATATATATATAAATATAAATGGATCTTGTCAGAGCCTCAGGGAGCATTTGCTGTAGTGTGAGCAGAAAGACATTATTGAAGAGCACTGGCAGAGTCCTAGGCCCCTGGCACCCCAGCAGCCAGGAGCTGGGTTTGTTGCCCTTTCCATCAAGGACTCTGTCCCTGGGAAAGCATGCTCTGTCCTTGCTGCCTTTCCTCCATGGATGCCGTCAGAACAGGCTGCCAGTGCAAGCCACACCAGCAGTCCAGGTGAAGGGCAGTGCTGAGTGATAAAACACAACTGTCTTACCTCAGAGGCCTGGCATGAGACGTGTGGGTGAGGAGGAAGATCCTGCAGAGAAGCAGAGTGCAGCACATTCCCTGTCTCTGGGTGTCCATCCCTCCTGTTCTCAGACCTTGGGCGGTACCCAAAGCAAAGACTAAACAGCACAGTTTTAAAGGGGGACTGTTGGATCCAGTTGGACAGCTCTCCCTGCTGTGGACTCCACCTGCCACTTATTCAACTGTCACCTTGGAGCTCTCAGTGGTCTACTTCGCGGTGTAGCAGACAATATGTAACTGTGACAGTGGGTGTGGAGCTGGGTCACCCTCTTTTCAGGGGTGCAGGCCCATGTCAGGCAGCTCAGACAGTTTTGGACACAGAACTTTCAGTGTCCTTTGGTGTCCTTCTTTTACCCAGAAGCCTGATATAGTACCTCAGTCTGCTAAGCACTCAGGTTTGCCGGACTTTGAGACTGGGGAGTGAAATTGGACAGTTGTGCGTGCCAGTTGTTGCAGTGAAGAGACTTGAGGAGAAGCCCATTTCATAACTGTTGCCACCCACTCCCATTTAGACAAGGCTGATAATATTTAAGCTGTTCGGCTGAGAAGTTGCTGTTCAGTGGGAGGGGAGCAGAGCGGTTTTTGTGGTGTTGCCTGTCCCTGAGCATCTTTAAGAGGAGGTAACGTCCTCCCTGGTTGAGCCCGAGCCCAGCAGCAGCTGTTCTGCAGGATGAGCAAGCCGGTCTTGTGTGCTGCTCAAGGTAATGGCTCAGCCTTGAGCCTCTGAGTGACTGCTAAAGTACATGTGCCTCCGACTGCCTGAGGGTCCTTTGTTATCTTTAAAATAACAAGTATGTGGCCTGGCATGGCAGCAAACTCCTTTAATCTCAGGAGGCAGAGGCAGGCCCATTTCTTTAGTTCAAGGTTAGTCAGGGCTACATGGTAAGACGCTGTCTCAAACAAAAACCAAGCATGTTGGTATGTCATACGTGTGTATAATGCTGGCCCTTGTGGGGGCAGAGGCAGGGTGTAGGCGTTACAGCCTGGGCTCTATGAAACTGTTTTAAACAAACAAAACAAAGATGCCACCTCTAACTTAGTTGGCAGGGTTAGAGACTCAATACAGTGCCAAACTTTATAAAAATAAACTGTGCTCTCTGCTGTGAAGACACACTAACCCGCACTGTGCCAACCACAACCGCACAGAAGCAGAGCTGACCCTTGGCTGTCTCTTGGAATTGTTAGTGCACGTAGCAAATGTAATTTGCAGGAGTGTGTCACACATACTGTGCGCAGTCTTTCTGAGGGTGGCATGGTTTCTGAGATTCAGTTCTCATTAATTTTTTTTTAATTTTCTCATATTTATATATCATGGCTTATTTAAAATTAGCTGCTGTGGCCTAAAGTGTTTTGGGGGAGTTTTACCATGAATTGTTAAACAGGCGCGTGTCACCGCCTACAGGCTTATAACATTAAAAATCTTCTAAGTCACCAAGCCATGGATTTAGTTTTTAAGAAGGCAGTCTTGACATGCTTGTAAAGAGCTAACAGTCTGTCAGAACACTTGGTAGTAAGGTGTTGGAGGTTGGGGCCTGAAGACACCCAATTGGAAGAGAGGGACAAGTACTGACAAAGCTGAGGAAGTCTCCATCATGTGGTCACCTAGGCTGCTTTCTTAGAGTTGTCACCTGCTCTAGAGGCAGGCAGACACTGTTTTCAGAAGCCAGCCCATTCCTGCAGAGGGTTTCTTGACTGGAAAGGAAGACAAGTCCTACAGGTACCATCCCCAGGCTATGTAACTTGTACCCTGTGGCCTGGGGAACCTTGAATCCCGCTTAGCCCTGCTCCGGGGCTGACTCCAGATCTCCACCCACAAGACAGGTGCAGTGAGGCAGGATTCAAAGCGAGAGCCTTTGTGTTCCCAGGTCATGGACTCTGGGGGCGTCTTTCTCCATACCCCACCTCTAACGAGCAGCAGCACGGCCTTCAGTAGAGGTTGGCAGGCCATTTGTCAGTGGTCAGAGGCGCCCAGGACCTGCCTGTTAGGAGCGGTTAAGATGGAACAGCTGAGCTGTTACATCGTTCTTGTTAGTGCTCTGTGTTGATGCCTTTAGATGCCTCCAGCTCAGTCCATGTTGTGGTACTGCAAGGCTGGTACGGTCCTCGAAGCACCATGGCATGAAATGGAGGTTCCTAGAAGCAAGAAGAAAGGTACAGTACTGACAAGTTGGCCTTGATTTATTTACATATATTAAACTGTGTCTGCCATTTTATATGTGCACTGTTTGTTTGGAGGAGGGCTGGGAAGGAGTTTAACTGCAGACACGACTAATAATAGTGACCTGTCCCATGTGGGCCAGGCCAGTGATGTTGAACCATCCTACTGCCTTTGTGTGTGGCGCCTGTAGGAGCAAGTGGTTGATGGAGATGGAGACTTATCTGATGGGCTGACAACAGGGTATTACACTGTGTCTCTCACAGCTACTGCTCACAGAGTGGGGTGCTGCCAGTGCTCGCAGCACGGTCACTTCCCCTCATAGGCCTTCCTTGTTGCTCTGTAAGTGTTGGGTGGAATGAAGGGGCTCTGTAACGTTAGTTACAAATCCAGCTTTGAGGATTGGGCATGAAGTCTCCCCTCCCTTTCTCCCTCACCTGCCACACAGAGAAGCAGGGTCCCGAGCGGAAGAGGATCAAGAAGGAGCCTGTTGCCCGGAAGTCCGGGCTGTTGTTCGGCATGGGGCTGTCTGGGATCCGAGCTGGATACCCTCTCTCTGAGCGTCAGCAGGTGGCTCTGCTCATGCAGATGACTGCTGAGGAGTCTGCAAATAGTCCGGGTGAGCATGGGCACTTCACTGGTTGGTTCCTTGGATGGGGAGAGAGTGGCTCTACTTGGCAGTGGTCCTGTATGGATCCCCTTTCCATAATGAAAATGGTTGGGTCTTGAGGTTCCCATGAAACAAAGCTGCCTTCTGTAATGTCCTGCCTGTTTCCTCCTTGGCCTGCAGTAGACACAACACCAAAGCACCCTTCCCAGTCTACAGTGTGTCAGAAGGGGACCCCCAACTCTGCCTCAAAAACCAAAGATAAGGTGAACAAGAGAAATGAACGCGGAGAGACCCGCCTGCACCGAGCAGCTATCCGAGGGGATGCCCGGCGCATCAAGGAACTCATCAGTGAGGGCGCGGACGTGAACGTCAAGGACTTTGCAGGTAGGTCTGGGCCGAGCCCCGTGCGAGGGTGGGCCCCAGAACATTGGAAGAAGTGTGTTTGTGGAGTATGCTTGTTTCTGTGCTGACTGACAGCCACACAACACAGTTTGATTTGCCGCTAAATTAGTCTCTGGAAAAGTATTTCAGGATCTTTTTCTTATTGGGGGCGGGGGGGGTAATGGAGTACGCTTTAACTATTTCCTTCCACATCGGGAGGCCTTGGGCTAGTGATCTAAGTGTCCAGCAGAGGCCACTGCCACTCTGCTGCAGACTAAGCACACTTGCTGCTTCCTACAGAGGCTGGAGCCGCCTCCCTAGATGTGATATAGTGCAAGGCTCTTAACATTGAGTGGTTTTTGTGATTAGGGCACTTGGCTGCCTTTTGAAATGTGCTCCCCCACCATGGTGCAGCACACCAGGAGAACCATGTATTCACAGTGCAGTGACCACTGGAGGCCGAAGGGCTGGGGATGTGACCAGAATTCATCATACACATGTCTGAAATTCTGTCTCAGAGAGGAGAGTGAGGAGGACTCAGTCAAACTCAACTTCCCTGCTGCCTAGTTCATGATTGTTTGATTCTGTCTGATATAGCACATTAGTTTAAAACAGTTTTCATTTTCTGACTGTTAACCTGTGCACAAATTTTCTGCCCAAGTATAATTATTTCAAAAAGTTTTAAATCTGCAAACTTAGCAGGCTAGATGTTCATTATGCAAAGCGCCACAATTGTTTTAAAGGGACGCCGTCTCAGGGTGTAAGGTAACAATTGCCCAGCTGGCCGCTCCTTAGGGAGAGCAGCGCACATCCTCTGTGCTTCCCCCCAGTTTAGGCAGGGTGAAGCTTTCAGGGATTACATAACAAATACCCCAAGTTTCTGTCTGCAGGCTGGACTGCACTGCACGAGGCGTGTAACCGGGGCTATTACGACATCGCCAAGCAACTGTTAGCCGCTGGTGCAGAGGTGAACACTAAGGGCCTGGATGATGACACACCTTTGCATGATGCCGCCAACAACGGGCACTACAAGGTTGGCATCTCCCTGCAGCCCTCCAGTGGCTGCTCTCTCCTTAACTTCTGGACTATTCTACAGCTTCATGTTTCTCTGTCCTAGCTAGTTTTCACATTTTCTGAGACTGGGAAGTGAGCTTTGTGTTGTCATCGTTGCTGTCCCCTGTTGCCTCTCACCCCACCCAATCCCTTTTCAAGCCTTAAGACCTAGCTGTTGCTTCTGCCCTAGGCCAGTACCCAGATAACCTGAGTTTTGATAACTCGCAAACAGCACTGCAGTGACTGTGTAGTGCTGGCTCTTCTGACTGCATGAGTGGCTACTGAGCCCCTGTTCTCGGGTACTGAGCCTGCCCAGAAGGTCAGAGTCTCGGGGAGAGAGGCAGCATAGTCAAGATTAGATTACTGTGCTGGGTAAGACTTCCTCTCTTAGGGAAAGGGCTTCCGGTAGGGAAGGAAACCCTAAGATATGCCAGACATAGCTCTTCTTACAAGAGAATGGGTTGCAGAAGTGGATTTATTAGCTACAAACTGAAGAACAGTAAGCTTGGTAAGAATGGGAACATCTGCCCAAGTTAATAGTGCAGCAAGCAGGTCCTGCCTGGTTGTGCCAGAACCTACAGCTCTCAAGAACCCAGTGGTGCACAGCATACACACATATACATACATACATACATACATTACATTTTTAGATTTAATATGGAGATAATGACATGATGGTTCATTTGCTTGCTGGTTTTTAAGAGCCCTTTTAGAAAAATGTTCTGAAAGGGTCTATGCAATGTCTGAGACTTGTAAAAGAATACCATGGAAGGTGGGTAGTGATAAAACTGGGAGGGAAGAGCCACTATCTAAGTCTTCATACATCCATGAGTTTTCACGTTTTTCTTTAAGTATGTAAAATGTCACAACTATAGGAACACAGTAAGCTGAAGAACAACAGTGGCCTCTCAGGAGAGATATATGGTGTAGTCCTAAAGGCAGCTTCCTGGATGGAAGAAGTAGACAGATAAAGGAGACAGAAAGAGTAGGCTGGGTAGAAACATGGCCTGTATTTCTGGCCTTAGGAGAAAGTCACAGAAGGTACTGACCGCTAACGACAGACATCAGGAATAGGTCTTTGGTCCCAGCACTGCAGGAACCAAATTCTGACAACAGCCCACACACTGAAGGAACGAGCCAGCTTTATCTGCGCCGTGATGTAAGCCAAGCCAGCGAGACTGATTCCCTCGACTCTGAGGCAGGCTGTGGTGATTTGTTACAGCAGCAGTAGAGTCTCACATGCGCTAAAAACTCTTCATGGTGATGATACCTTGAGCTGGAAACAGTTTGTGAGTGACAAGAGGATGTGTTAAAGCTTGAACTGAAGTTGAGGATAGATTGAAACTGGATGTTTGCACTGGAATAGAGTGAGTTACTGTTTCAGGCATATGCTGATAAATGACTGAATAGAGCTGTTGAAATGTCACCTTGAATGTTTCTGTCACCCATGTAACCACCTTTATGCATGTAAAATCAAGCAAGGAAGGAGTTCTCTTATTTTCTAATGTAAATGAAAATAAATAAACCAGCTTACAGAAATGTGGTCTTTGTTTTCTCTATTTCCCACCCCCAGCCCCTCTGTGCCCCTCTTTGGGAGCTGTGCTGCTGCCCAGCTCTCTCTTGGGAAGGGGAGCTCGAGAGAAGATTGGGGAAGAGCAGGAGAGACCTGGACGTGACCTGCTTGTCAAAGGGACCCGCCCTGTGCAGTCCCTCACAAAGGCACAGAGCCCTGCTAGACACTTATGGCTCTACACGTAGCCCCCGCAACAGGGGGGCCTCCTACAGGCATGGCAGGGTAACACGATTTCTCAAACAGTCTGTTAATATCAACGTTAATGTTTTGTAGGTGGTGAAGTTGTTGTTACGGTATGGCGGAAATCCTCAACAAAGCAACAGAAAAGGAGAGACACCGTTGAAAGTAGCCAATTCGCCAACGATGGTGAACCTCCTGTTAGGCAAAGGCACATACACTTCCAGTGAGGAGAGCTCTACTGGTAAGCCAGCCCAGCAACCGCAGCGGGTGGGCGGGGCTCTGTGCTGCCTGGCCCTCGCCAGCACCGTGCAGTGTCTACATATGGTATTCCCCTGCAGATTGCAGCACAGGGTCTACAAGCCTCCTCAGGTGGCTGGCTGGCGCCTTCAGGAACTTGCAGGAGTCCTGCCAGGGTCCCTCACTGCCAAGATGCCTGTACTCTGTCTGCTGAGACCCCAGCCTTGTGGGTTCCTTCTGCCTGTGGTTGGCCTCAGATGTGACTAAGTCAAGTGCTTCTTCAGAAGCAGAGCCGTCCGGCTTCCCTTCCTGGGCACCATGCTCCCACCACAGGTGCAGAGCATCTTTAACTGACGGTAGGAGAATGATGCTGTTCCGCCTGACATCTCCCTTCCTGTTTCCAACAGAGAGCTCGGAAGAAGAGGACGCCCCGTCATTCGCACCTTCCAGCTCCGTCGATGGCAATAACACAGACTCTGAGTTTGAGAAAGGCCTCAAGCTTAAGGCTAAGAACCCAGAGCCCCAGAAGACTGTGACCCCCGTCAAGGATGAGTACGAGTTTGATGAGGACGACGAGCAGGACAGGGTCCCCCCGGTGGACGACAAGCACCTGCTGAAGAAAGACTACAGGAAGGAGGCTAAGGCCAACAGCTTCATTTCCATACCCAAGATGGAAGTGAAGAGCTACTCAAAAAACAACACGCTTGCACCAAAGAAGGCGGCCCATCGCATCCTGTCAGACACATCCGACGAGGAGGACGTGAGTGTTTCCATAGGGGCTGGAGAGAAACTGAGGCTGTCAGCACACACAATGCTCCCTGGTAGTAAGGCACGAGAGTCTTCTAGTTCTAGGCAGCAAAAAGAAAAGAATAAATTGAAAAAGAAGCGAAAGAAAGAAACGAAGGGGAAAGAAGTTCGGTTTGGAAAGAGGAGTGACAAGTTCTGTTCCTCTGGGTCAGAAAGTGAGTCCTCAGAGAGCGAGGAGGACGACGGGGACTCTGTGGGGAGCT
This sequence comes from Mus musculus, assembly GCF_000001635.26. Taxonomy (NCBI): domain Eukaryota; kingdom Metazoa; phylum Chordata; class Mammalia; order Rodentia; family Muridae; genus Mus; species Mus musculus. Next base: position 122,895,553 of record NC_000074.6, on the reverse strand, counting down.
CAGGCTGCCTCAAGGGGTCCCCGCTGGTGCTGAAGGACCCTTCCCTGTTCAGCTCACTGTCTGCCTCCTCCACCTCATCTCATGGTAGCGCTGTGGCCCAGAAGCACGGCTCCGGCCACACCGACCAGCACACGAAGCACTGGCGCACTGACAATTGGAAAGCCATTTCTTCTCCAGCCTGGTCTGAGGTGAGTTCTTTGTCAGACTCCTCAAGGACGGGACTGACCAGTGAGTCTGACTGCTCCTCCGAGGGCTCTAGTGTGGAATCTCTGAAGCCTACGAGAAGGAAGCAGGAACACCGAAAAAGGGGTGTCCTGCAGAGCGCGCCGTCAGAGAAGAGGAGCTCCTTCCACCCCTGTACGGATGGCGCTGTCCCCAAGCTGGACAAGGAAGGGAAGGTAGTCAAAAAACACAAAACCAAACACAAACACAAACACAAGGAGAAGGGACAGTGTTCCGTCAGCCAAGAACTTAAACTGAAAAGCTTTACCTACGAATATGAGGACTCCAAGCAAAAGTCAGATAAGGCCATCCTTTTAGAGAGTGACCTCTCCACTGAGAATAAGCTGAAGGTATTGAAACACGACAGAGAGCACCTTAAGAAAGAAGATAAGCTCGGTAGGATGAAGCCGGAGGATAAGGACTGGCTCTTTAAGGATGAGAAGGTGCTGAAGAGAATCAAGGATGCCAACAAAGACATGAGCAGAGCCTTCCGGGAAGACAAAGACCGTGCCAGCAAAGCAGAGAGGGAGAGGGCCACGAAGGACAAGTCCCCGAAGGAAGAAAAGCTCAGACTGTACAAAGAGGAAAGGAAGAAAAAGTCCAAAGACCGAGCTTCCAGACTCGAAAGGAAGAATGACATGAAAGAGGACAAGCTCTCCAAGGAGAAGGAGAAGGCCTTCAAAGAGGACAAAGAGAAACTCAAAAAGGAAAAGCTGTACAGGGAGGACGCTGCCTTTGATGACTATTGTAACAAAAGTCAGTTTCTGGACCATGAGGACACCAAGTTCAGCCTCTCTGATGACCAACAAGAGAGGTGGTTTTCTGACCTGTCTGATTCCTCTTTTGATTTCAAAGGAGAGGACAGCTGGGACTCAGTAACAGACTATAGAGACATCAAGAATGACTCGGTGGCCAAACTTATCCTGGAAACTGTCAAAGAAGACAGTAAGGAAAAGAAGCGCGACAACAAAATCCGGGAGAAGCGAGATTTTAAAGACTCTTTCTTCCGAAAGAGAGACAGGGACTGTCTAGACAAGAATTCTGAGAAAAGGAGAGACCAAACGGAAAAGCATAAAAGCATCCCTAGCTATCTTTCTGAGAAAGACAAGAAAAGGCGAGAGTCTGCAGAAGGGGGCCGGGACAGGAGGGATGGGCGGATTCGGTCTGAAGAAGTGCACAGGGAGGACCTAAAGGAGTGTGGGTTCGAGAGCAGCTTCAAGGACAAGTCAGACTGTGACTTCCCCAAGAACCTGGAGCCCTGGGAACGGCCCCATGCAGCGCGGGAAAAGGAGAAAAAGGATGCCCTGGAAAAGGAAAGGAAGGAAAAGGGCAGGGCAGACAAGTACAAAGAGAAGTCCAGCGAGAGGGAGAGAAGTGACAAGTCCACCCTTGACAAGTGTCAGAAAGACAAAGAATTTGAAAAATGCTTTAAAGAGAAGAAAGACGGCAAGGAAAAGCATAAAGACATACACAGCAAAGACAGAAAAGCATCCTTTGACCAACTGAGAGAGAAGAAGGAGAAGGTGTTCTCTAGCATCATCTCAGAAGACTTCTCAGAGAGAAAGGATGACAGGAAGGGGAAGGAGAAGAGCTGGTACATTGCAGACATTTTCACAGATGAGAGCGAGGACGAGAAGGACGATTGCGTGGCCGGCAGCTTCAAGGCCACAGAGGCCAGCGACACCCAGCGAGTGGACGGCCTCCCAGAAAAGGAGGAAGGACGAGAACACCCCTCGGACAGGCACCGGAAGTCCTCTTCTGACAGGCAGCACACAGAGAAGCCAAGAGACAAAGAGCCCAAGGAAAAGAAGAAGGACAGAGGAGCTTCGGAAGGAGGAAAGGACAAGAAGGAAAAAATGGAAAAGATCTTTGAGAAGCACAAAGAAAAGAAAGACAAGGAGTGTGCAGAGAGATACAAGGACAGGAAAGAGCGAGCCTCGGCTGACTCTGCCCCAGAAAAGAAAAACAAACAGAAGCTCCCCGAAAAGGTAGAGAAGAAGCACTTCGCTGAGGACAAGGTGAAGAGTAAACACAAGGAGAAGCCAGAGAAGGAGCACTCCCGGGAGAGGGAGCGGAAGCCTTCCCGAGGCCCCGATGTCGAGAAGAGCCTGCTGGAGAAGCTGGAGGAAGAGGCTCTGCACGACTACCGGGAGGACTCCAACGACAAGATCAGCGAGGTCTCCTCGGACAGCTTTGCGGACCACGGCCAGGAGCCCAGCCTGAGCACGCTCCTGGAAGTCTCCTTCTCTGAGCCCCCAGCAGAGGACAAGGCCAGGGACAGTGCCTGCCTCTCCGAGAAACTGAGGGAGAAGGAGAGGCATCGGCATTCCTCTTCCTCCTCTAAGAAAAGCCACGAGCGTGAAAGAGCCAAGAAGGAAAAGGCAGAAAAGAAGGAGAAGAGCGAAGACTACAAGGACAGCATCAGCAGCGTCAGGAAGGATGCCAGCCAGTTCGAGAAAGACTTCCTGGATGCAGAGACTTACGGGGTTTCTTACCCCACAAAAGCTGACGTGGAGGAGGAGCTGGATAAGGCCATTGAGTTGTTCTCCTCAGAAAAGAAAGACAGGAGTGATCCTGAACGAGAGCCTGCCAAGAGGATAGAGAAGGAGTTAAAGCCGTACGGCTCGAGTGCCATCAGCATCTTAAAGGAGAAGAAGAAGAGAGAAAAACACAGGGAGAGATGGAGGGAGGAGAAGGAGAGACACAGGGACAAGCATGTGGACGGCTTCCTGAGACACCACAAGGACGAGCCAAAGCCTGCAGCCAAAGACAAGGACAACCCTCCCAACTCCTTCAAGGAGAAGTCCAGGGAGGAAAGCCTGAAACTCAGCGAGACTAAGCTGAAGGAAAAGTTCAAGGAGAACACAGAGCGAGAAAAGGGCGACTCCATAAAGATGAGCAACGGGAACGACAAACTTGTGCCATCCAGAGACTCCGGCAAGAAAGACAGCAGACCCCGGGAGAAGCTCCTGGGAGATGGCGACCTCATGATGACAAGTTTTGAGAGGATGCTGTCCCAGAAAGACCTCGAGATTGAGGAGCGGCACAAGCGACACAAGGAGCGCATGAAGCAGATGGAGAAGATGCGGCATCGGTCTGGAGACCCCAAGCTCAAAGAGAAGAAGCCCACGGAGGACGGGCGCAAGAAGAGCCTGGACTTTCCTTCCAAGAAGGCTCTGGGGCTGGACAAAAAGGTCAAGGAGCCGGCTCCCACGCTGACCACGGGTGAAAGCAAGCCACACTCTGGACCGGGTACAGAGTCCAAAGACTGGCTGTCTGGACAGCCCCTGAAGGAGGTTCTCCCTGCTTCACCCCGCACTGAGCAGAGCCGACCCACTGGGGTGCCCACGCCCACCTCAGTAGTGTCGTGCCCCAGCTACGAAGAGGTGATGCACACACCCAGAACCCCGTCCTGCAGTGCTGACGATTACCCCGACCTGGTGTTCGACTGCACCGACTCCCAGCACTCGATGCCCGTCTCCACCGCGTCCACCAGCGCCTGCTCGCCGCCCTTTTTTGACAGGTTTTCTGTGGCTTCCAGTGTGGTCTCAGAAAACGCAGCAGGCCAGACACCCACCAGGCCTATCTCCACAAACCTTTATCGCTCGATATCTGTGGATATCAGAAGGACACCCGAGGAGGAGTTCAGTGCTGGGGACAAGCTGTTCAGGCAGCAGAGTGTCCCTGCGCCCTCTAGTTTTGACTCCCCAGTACAGCACTTGCTGGAAGAGAAAGCTCCTCTGCCACCCGTTCCTGCAGAAAAGTTTGCCTGCCTGTCCCCTGGCTACTACTCCCCAGACTATGGTATCCCCTCGCCCAAGGTGGACACGTTACACTGTCCACCAACAGCTGTGGTCAGTGCCACACCACCCCCAGACAGCGTCTTCTCCAATCTACCACCAAAGTCTTCCCCTTCCCCTAGAGGTGAACTGCTGAGCCCAGCCATTGAAGGGACCCTGCCCCCAGATCTAGGCCTACCTCTGGATGCCACAGAGGACCAGCAGGCCACAGCTGCCATCCTCCCCCAGGAGCCCAGCTATCTGGAGCCTCTGGATGAGGGTCCCTTCACCACAGTCATCACGGAGGAACCTGTTGAGTGGACACACACCGCTGCTGAGCAGGGCCTGTCTTCCTCCTCCCTTATTGCCAGTGCCTCTGAAAACCCTGTCAGCTGGCCTGTTGGCTCTGAGCTTATGCTAAAGTCTCCACAGAGGTTTGCAGAATCCCCAAAACATTTTTGCCCTGGAGAATCCCTCCATTCCACCACCCCAGGACCCTACAGTGCTGCAGAGCCCACCTACCCTGTCTCTCCAGGATCTTACCCTTTGCCGGCCCCTGAGCCAGCCCTAGAAGAAGTCAAAGACGGTGGGACAGGAGCAATCCCAGTGGCCATCTCTGCTGCAGAAGGGGCTGCTCCTTATGCTGCTCCTGCTAGGCTGGAGTCGTTTTTCAGCAACTGCAAGTCACACCCAGATGCACCCCTGGACACAGCCCCTGAACCTACGGGTGTTACTGCTGTGGCTCAGGTAGAGGCTCTGGGACCCCTGGAGAGCAGCTTCCTAGACAGCAATCCTAGCATATCTACCCTCAGCCAGGTGGAACCAGTCTCATGGCATGAAGCCTTTACCAGCCCTGAGGATGACCTCGACCTGGGGCCCTTCTCACTGCCAGAGCTTCCTCTCCAGGCCAAAGATGCTTCAGATGTTGAGGCAGAAGCCGCAAAGGCCAGTCCTGTTCCTCCGGCGGAGAGCCCTCCAGGCCCCACGGGGGTTCTCGGCGGAGGGGATGTCCCTGCCCCAGCAGCTGAGGAGCCACCAGCCCCACCGCCTCAGGAAGCATCGCCTCAGCTCTCCACAGAGCCCGAGCCCTCAGAGGAGCCAAAGCTGGATGTGGTTCTAGAAGCTACAGTGGAAACAGAGGTCCTAGCAGACGACAGTGCCCCTGAAGCCTCAATCTCCAATTCGGTGCCAGCACCCAGTCCCCCTCAACAGCAGCCTCCGGGAGGTGGCGATGAAGAAGCTGAAACTGAAGATCCTTCTGCCACTCCCTGCTGTGCACCTGATGGACCCACCACAGATGGCTTGGCACAGGCACACAACAGTGCAGAGGCCTCCTGTGTTGTGGCTGCGGCCGAGGGGCCCCCAGGCAACGTTCAAGCAGAAGCTACAGATCCAGAGCCCAAGCCTACATCTGAGGTCCCTAAGGCCCCCAAGGTGGAAGAAGTTCCTCAGCGTATGACCAGGAACCGTGCCCAGATGCTGGCAAGCCAGAGCAAGCAGGGCATACCTGCAGCAGAGAAGGACCCAATGCCCACCCCAGCCTCTAGAGCCAAGGGTCGAGCCTCTGAGGAGGAAGATGCCCAGGCCCAACATCCCCGCAAGCGGCGCTTCCAGCGGTCTAGTCAGCAGCTGCAGCAGCAGCTGAACACATCCACACAGCAGACCCGGGAGGTTATCCAGCAGACGCTGGCAGCCATTGTGGATGCCATAAAGCTGGATGCCATTGAGCCCTACCACAGTGACAGGTCCAATCCCTACTTTGAGTACCTTCAAATCCGGAAGAAGATCGAAGAGAAGCGAAAGATCCTCTGCTGCATCACGCCGCAGGCACCCCAGTGCTACGCGGAGTATGTCACCTACACGGGGTCCTACCTCCTGGACGGCAAGCCCCTCAGCAAGCTGCACATCCCTGTGGTGAGTGCCATGGGCTCTGTCTCCACAAGCACCCGGCAGCAGGGCAATAACGAGCAGAGAGCAGTGTGGTCAGGAGGCAGTGACATTCTTGTCCTGTTTGAGGGTCAGTTCCTCTAGCTAGCCCTTCGTTATGTACACCCTCCTCCCACCCCAGTGGTCTCTGCACTTTTCCTGCTGGCTCTTTTTCTCCTCTTTCACAATGAAAGGCCCTCAGCTGCCTTGTCTCCCTCCCCGTTCCCACCTTCACCTGGCATGGTTCTTGGGTCTCACTGCCATTCTGGAGCCTCCATTCCTTCATTGGAGTTCATTTTAAGACATCAGTGGCTGCTGTTCTGCCTGGCAGGGCTGTCCTTAGTCCCTTCAGCAGGGTCGTCCCATACATAGCACATCCCGCTTGACCATACAAACAACTTCTTCTGACCTTCTCCTCGGACCTCAGAACTGGCCTTTTCTTTCACACAGCCACATAGTGCTGTCCTATTTCAGGAATCCCTTTTCACCTCACTGCAAGCAGCTTCCTTTCTACACAGCTGGATTTTGTAGCCAGCTCCCTTGTTTGTTCCTCCCTGACTTGGAGAGACTCGCCATCATTGCTACAGTGTAAGGGTTTGTCCAAGGGAACGGTCATGCTGACCTCTGCCTAGGCAGAAAATACACACATGGGCAAAGGAGGGTGGGGCTCATTTGGTTCACCTTGGAACATATCGGTACAGCTAGCTTGATCCCAGAACCTCCCCTACCTGGAATTCTGACATGCAGGGCCAGACAGACCCTTTGTTGCCTACCCTATTACATTCCAAAAAGCCCAAAGTAATAACAGAGTGATAAGTCAGTGCTCTGTGTGCCTCCCCACAGTCTCTTAGCATCGACACACCCTTGAGTGAAGCAGGCAAGACTCGGGGCTGGCTTCACTAGGTCAGCAGCCACAGGAGTGCGCAGTCTCCTCCCATACTCTGCTCCTGGACTAAGTACTCCTCCCTGTGATAGGTCAGTGTCCTGCCTGGTCTCCTTGCCCCACTAGGAACTTGTCTTGGAAGACAGGCTTATTGAGGCCTGTGAACACTCCTGCCCTAGTCGGTAGGTTTGGTGTCAGGTGCCTTTACTTGCGGAGCCATCTTGCTAGTCTATGTGAGCTGTTAGGGATGAGCCTCAGAGCCTCCCAAGCCTCTCAGGCATCATCCTTGCCTGCCATGTAGGGTGAGAGTTCTGCCATGTGGGCCACTGGGAGGGAGGCTGCTCTCCAGGCCTTCCTGCTGAGCCTTAGTGAAAAGCCTGTGAGCTATTCAAACCTCAGGTGGGTCCTGCCTGCCACAGTCACTCTGTAGCACTGCCTGCTGCCCAGGCTTTCCTGCTTTGTCCCCAGCACCTCTAAGGATGGAGTTTCCTCTGTGTGTGTGTGTGTGTGTGTGTGTGTGTGTGTTGTCACTTCTCTTTGAGCCTCACAGGGAGCTACATGTGCTGCCCATCCCCGCCGCTGCATGCTCCTCCTCCGATGCATAGTGATAGAGACAACAAAAATGATTTACACAGTTCAACCCACCTCTCTGTGTCTGCCTTGGAAGTCTGACTCCATACGGACCACCGCAGACATGTCCTCTCCTCATTGTCTCTGGTGTATTTACTTGCCCTGGGAGACACTTCCACAGGGCCATAGGGATATGATGGGAAGGTTCCCCTCATTGCTTTAACCAATCATGGTTGTTTAGCCTGCACCCTCACCCCAAGACATCCAGCCTTGGTTCAGGATTCTACATGCACATCTCCACTGAATGCACCCTGTTCACTCAAGATCCCCACGCTCCCACAGTGCTCCTTTGGCATAGGTGCGTACACCTGACCCAGCTGCTTGTGCCTTTCCTGCCATTATTTACTTGTAGGGTTCACGTGCAGCTCTGCTCTGTGGTGGTTCCAGGTAACCGTCAGACTAACACAAGTTTCTAGGTGTGGGGTTAACATGTTCACAGTTTTTAATATGTTTATCATGGCTTACCCCTTTTGCCTTATATTTGCAGATTGCACCCCCTCCCTCTCTAGCTGAGCCCCTGAAGGAGCTGTTCAAGCAACAAGAGGCTGTGCGGGGTAAGCTGCGCCTGCAGCACAGCATCGAGAGGGTAAGTGGAGCCTCGGGTAGGGGGCATGCTGGCAAGGATCTTAAGCTTACCTGTTCCTCTCCTCCTTCAGGAGAAGCTGATTGTGTCCTGTGAGCAAGAGATTCTTCGGGTTCATTGCCGGGCAGCCAGGACCATTGCCAACCAGGCAGTGCCATTCAGTGCATGCACAATGCTCTTGGACTCCGAGGTCTACAACATGCCTCTGGAAAGCCAGGTCAGTGACCCCCACCAGTACATCTGCTCCCATGTATCCAAACTCTGCCCACCCTGCTCATGACTGCTGTGGGGACCTAGCCCCAATGTGCCTCAGAAGGCACAGTAATGTCACGGACAAAGCCCTCAAGCCTACAGAGTCTCTGAGACAACTGTGCATGCAAGTAGGATGGATAGCATCCTCCCTCCTCTCCCTGGCTGCAGGTCTGATGGCAGCCCCATCGTGAGCTACAGGTAACCAGAGCTGCTATGTTAGTGACCATGATTGGTCAATAATTGTAGCAACAAGACATTAGGGCCACAGGACCAGTGTTCCTGTGAGGGAGGCTGCAGAGGCTCTTAGCTTCATTCTGTTGGGAAGTTGGTTTTATGTAGTACAGTTGGAGCCAAATGCCAGAACAGCGTTCCAGTGCCTGAACTGCATTCCTGCCCCATCCTGTCACTGAGCACAGTCCCACCATCTCCCTGACTCTGCCAGGATGTCACACACAGGCCATCACGTTCTTTACACACTATTCTCTCTCTGTCCTCTGTAGAAACCTCATAGCACTTAGACTTATTCCTGGGCTGTGTCCCTGTTGAGCATGTAGCTGCTTATAACCTGTTCCATCCTGGCTGTTGAGACCATGGGAGCTCTATAGGCCCCTTGCCATGTACAGCATAATTGAGTAAACTTGGATTAAAATCTCTTTCAGTCCATTAGCATTCTTACACATGGGGGAAAAGGACACACGTACTTTCCCCATTTTTCACAGGTTAATAACAGGTATTCTTTTTAGAGACAGTCTCATGTACCCTGGGCCAGCTTTGAACTCTTAATTCTGCCTCCCACTCCTAAGTGCTGGTTTATACAGATGTATACTAACATGCTAGCACATAAGATACTCTTCTACATCAGCAAACCGATGCAGATAAGTGATTGTTTGTAAGGTCTATAATTTTCAAGCAGTTTCCTGAGTTGTTTTTAAAGGAAAAGGCAAGGGATTCCTGCCTGCATCCTCATCCCTCCTGGAATACACTAGATATTGACCACAGGTTCTGGGCCAACAACTACACAACGTTTCTACCATGCCTTGCCCCCAGTATGCAGGCATGTCAGCCGGCATTGTCAGATGCGTCCATCCCAGCTCCAAGTTCTCCCCTTTGTGAGGCAACATTAAACTTGGTTCAAGGCTTCCTGTGATGAAAATCAAACCTCACTCCATGAAGAGGGAGATAGTAAGGAAACTGACCCCAGTTGACACAAGACCCCTGTTTCCACCACAGACTTCTCAACTGTGCTTTTCAAAGCAGAAAAAATACATTAAAGCACACCGGTAAAATGGAGGCCACATTCTATGCATAGGAAAGTGGCCTCCCACGCAGTCCTGCCATGCAAACTATCAACAGCCTCATCTCTTGGTGGGTCAGAGGCTGAGTCTACGGCCTCCAGTACCTAGGAATCCGCAAGGGCAAGAACAGAGGGTTGAAGCACGTGTTGCTAGGATGAGGTCGCCCTAGTGTTCTCTGATGGACAAAGGACAGAACCGCTCATCAAAGGTCTCACCCTCACGGTCCCTATTGACCCCGCAGGGGGATGAGAACAAGTCTGTGCGAGACCGCTTCAATGCCCGCCAGTTCATCTCCTGGCTTCAGGACGTCGACGACAAGTACGACCGCATGAAGGTGAGTGCTCGCTCGCCTCAGGTGCTCTGTGGAGGTTCCCACACTAGGTCTATAGTGTCTTCCCTTTTGTCCAGGTATAGGGAGCAGCTCCTGGCGGGACCCAGCCTGAGCCTCCCCGAGAGGTCACAACCTACCTCCCACACTTAGAGTATTGTCTGGTGTTTACACAGAGGATGGGAAAGCGATAGATCATTAAGGAGGACACAAATCAACGCCTGCAGCTGCTAAAGCCAAACGTAGGGTAGCATCAGACTCCAGCACGCCGGTCCCAGTTTCTCTTCTCATGCAGGGAAATCAACCCAGAATCTCCTGATAGCTGTCATCGAATACATGCCGTAGACAGTAAGATGTCAGAGTTAGCCCGTTAATGAGCATAGAGCTGCATCCATTCAGAGGTGCTACAGACCTTGGGAGAATCAGAAGCTCTTGTGCTTGTCACAGGCGGGCTCAGAGCTGAGGTGGTTCTCTGTTTTCCCATTCTCTTACTTGGTCCTGGAGTCACCTCTCAGTCACACCTCAGCCCAGGTGAGGTTATGCATAATGCCGGCTAGGAGAGACAGACTATGACAAGACATTAAAGTTTGACCATATTTGATAACAAAGAAAACAGTCCTGAAAGGAAGGCGATAAAATGGCCAAATCTTAGTGAAATGATAGATCCTCAGTGTTTCTTCTAGAAGCAAAAGGTGAACGGGGTTCTCCATTCAGAAGTCTCTGCAAGGCCGCGCTGGGGAGGCTCACAGGGTTCAATCTCAGAAGTCACGCACCTAGCCCAGCAATTTTATCATTTTATAGATATAGATATTTTATACAGATAGATATGAGCAGTGTGTTCACTGGCATAGTCTAGCCTGCTGGGTACCCATAACTGCCCTTCCTCACTCAGGATCAGTCTTATAACGTGAAAAACCCTGAGCTGGGTGGACTCTCTGCGCCATGTTTCAAACGATTCACTGGGTCCTAAACATGTCCCACTCCATCCAAGTCCCTGTGTACACTTTTAAATGTCATTACTACACACACACACACACACACGCACGCACGCACGCACGCACGCACGCACGCACGCACGCACGCACACCCCAGGCTCACAGAACAGTTACTCCAATCTGATGGTCAGAATGGGGGAGGTCCATCTGCTGGGTGCAAGTCTAGCCCTGTCCTCACACAGCTGATACCCAGAGGACCTGGGCTTCATCAGGGGATAAACCAGGTTCTGGGCTAAGAAGCGGGGTGGGGTCCTGTGGGTGAAGCCTGAAGGCAGTGGTGGAAGCCAGGGCCTGGCCGTCCCTCTCACCTTGTATGTTCCACAGACATGTTTGCTGATGCGGCAGCAACATGAGGCTGCAGCCCTCAATGCCGTGCAAAGAATGGAGTGGCAGCTGAAGGCCCAGGAGCTGGACCCCGCTGGGCACAAGTCCCTGTGTGTAAATGAGGTGCCATCCTTCTACGTGCCCATGGTTGACGTCAACGATGACTTCGTATTGTTGCCAGCATGACACTCGGAGGAAGGTCACAGGACACAAACAAGGGCCACATAGGTCGCCCAGTGCTGCCGATGAGTCCCGGCAGCGGAGGAGGGAGCACCGCGTCCATCAAGTGGGAGGAGCCCAGAGACTGCACCTGGCCGTGTGTCTCCCCTCCAGATGCAGTGAGGTAGAAAGCATCTCCTTTTACCAGTTGCTGTGGGAGCACAAGGCCCAGACACTGCAGAGCTTTGCCAGGCCTTGGGACAAGGAGACCGTGGCCACAGACAAGGTGGCTCTGTGTCAGCCATGCCCTCTGGGTTTTCTTCCAGCTGATGACAGGGCACTTGAGGAGTCGCAGAGCAGAGTGTTTTTAATTCCTCGTTCCATTCTGATCAACTAATGGAAAATAGACTAAGGCGTCCACCTTCATAAGCAGTGACCTCCAGGTCAGAGAAGCAGGAAAGTGCTGTCCCGCCATGGTCCCCGGGACAGGCTTGGACACTGGTGCCGGCAAGGGTCCGGCTGCTGCCTGCCTGGACACAGGGACGCAGCCAGGACTCTTCGATAGTGTTTTTAATGGAGTCAAATCCACGTGGTTTGTATATTTCCCTCTAATCTTGGGCATTTTGTTTCTCTTTCTGAGAAGGTAACTTGAAACACTACAGAGCCAATAATCCTATAGAGTGTATCCGCAAACCTGTACAGTTTTATATACATTCACAATGTACTTTTGCTGCCTTCTAGATAATTTATTTTGCAACACATTACTGCACAGTTGTAAATAACTTATGTACTGTAACATCACTTTCAGTTATGTGTAAAGAAATAAATAAATTAATTAAAATGTTCTTTGTACATGGCACTGTCCCTTCAGGTAGCCGGTTCTCTCTTGTGGGGGCGGGATGGTAACTGACACACATACCTAAGTACACACATATCTCTTACAGTAACTGACACACATACCTAAGTACACACATATCTCTTACAGTAACTGACACACATACCTAAGTACAGATACTGGGCTGCAGCTGCACACTTCATTTTGGATTCCAGATAGAGGGACAGGGCTGGAGAGCAGAGCCTCCTTCAGCCTCCAAGACACCTCAGGCTGTGTTTTAGGTTTCCAACACCAACAGGGCTCCCACATTTGTTTTATTAAGCCCGCTTCTTTTATTAAAGCACCATCCATATTTCCAAGCATCTATGGAGTCACCAGTTCCATCACAAGGATTGCAGCCCTCTGCGTAAGCCTCATTGCAACTCTGCACAAATCTGGTATATCACTGTCAGGGCCTGCCGTAAAGACAGCATTTACAGGGGATACATCCTACCTACCAGCCCGAGAAGCTGAGTCCATGTGAGCTGACTGTACTCCTGGTGTCTCCGAAACTTCCCATATGTGATCAGTGGCCTGCCATCTGAGACGCTCTACTGAGCTGAACTTCACATAAGGAGCACTTAGGCCTTCCGGCCTTTTATCAGAGAGCAAAGAACTCCATGCACATCAAAGCTCTGAAGTACAGATGCTGCCGATCCATGTTCATCACAGAAACAGTGTTTTCAACAGCATGTGTGTGCACATGCACCCGTGCCCACACACACACAGGACTAGGTGCCATGCTAGGATAGAGGGCACGAGAGGAAGAGAAGAGGTGGCCCACGGATGGGGACTCTCCTGCAGCCTGTAAATGGGTGCCAATTCTCAGGAGAAACTCAGGGCAGCTTCTCTCCCACTCGGATGGCTCTTGAGGCAGGGTTAGATCTACTGGGTCCTAGGCTGGCCTAAGGACAAAGGTCCATCCAGGCATTTCCTCCAGTTGGCATTTGGAGCTGGGTTAGGGCTTTGCCCTGGAGAACCAAAGTAGCTCTCCTCTTTCCTAAGGAGCTGATGTCTGAGCACAGGGGAGGCACATGGCAGAGTGGAGGAGACTGAAACTCTAGACCCAAGAGGCAGCAGGAGATACTCCACTTCAGAGCTGTCACACAACAGGGTTTCTCAACCTTGAGGCTGCTGAAGTTCTCATTTGGTGGAGGGTGGCCGGCTTATGGCCAGCCAGCTAATGCGTGTCTGACATGTCTGACTGCAGCATGAGACATGCCACTTCCCCCTCCACACACAGCAAGGTCTCTGCCAACTCCCTCCCAACTGACAACCTCTGATGGAGAACAACTACAAAATAGCACTCATATCCAAAGCAACTGTTTTGGATTTGTGTGACATTTAGAACAGGAGTGAGCTCTGCACCCTGGGCCTGGTGGTATTCTGGTCCTTGAACTAGGAATGACTGGGCTTCTGAGCCACAATCATGTTTTGGGCACCTCTTGTTATTTAGGGTGTGGAAATTGCAAGTGGTCATTTTCCATTTTCACAAGACACCAATACTGAAATACAGTACAGGGGGCTAAAATAAAATAAAAAATGTCGGTGCAATTTCTTTTCCAAAATCCCAAAACATGAAATGAATTCAGAGAAGAAAAAGTAAGGAATAGCTGGGCAGTGGTGGTGCACGTCTTTAATCCCAGCACTCGGGAGGCAGAAGCAGGCAGATACCTGAGTTTGAGGCCAGCCTGGTCTACAGAGTGAGTTCCAGGACAGCCAGGGCTATGCAGAGAAACCCTGTCTCGAAAAACCAAAAGAAAAGAAAAAAAAAAAAAGTAAGGAATATTAGTTTGACAGAAAATGCTAAGATTTAGACTCATCAAAGTGCATCCAGACCAAAGCTCCTGGTACTTAGCAGAAGTGTGCGGTGAGATTTGTCAGGCTTAGGCTTCAGAAGTTACCTCCCAAGGCTCTGCTCACACAAGAAGGTAGCACTGGATGGAGACTGAGGCTCTCCTCCTCCACACCCCTTTGGCTCTGGCACCTTGAGAATCGCCGTGGAACCAGCGGAGAGGAGTCCCCTGTACCTGACAGCTCCCCGGAAAAGCAACTATTACACTGGTTTGACTCAACCTGGCCTGGCCTGGCCTGGCCTTCAAAGGGATTCCCTTTTCTCCCCACAGCACTGCTCAGAAACACCCTCAACCCAAGGACACTTGAGCCGGATGCGGACTATGGTCTGCCACGGGCATCCTGGAAGCTTTAATAGACACATAATAGGCAGAGAAGGCTGGAGTGCCCAAGAGGCATCTGAGGACCCTTATGCAAGTAGCAAATGAAGTCTGAAGTAGCATTGTAACCCGTCTGCCGCTGAGCAGAAACCCTGGGGACAAGACACTGATCTTAGCAGACAGAGACCAAAAACAAACTTATGAGTGTAGTTCGAAGAACAAAGGACATCATGTCTAAAGAATTAACAGGGCTGGTGATACAAACACAGTGTCTCACCAGCCAGACCAAATAAGTTGTTTTAAAGCAATGACCCTGATACCTAGTGAAGTAGTTGAATAGCAGTTGGTAGTTAGAGCGCTGGGAAGTGGATCACTGAGATATTCAAATCTGAGAAACGATAAAGACTTGAGGGGAAGCAAGCCTGTGTTCTGCAGATGCCAAGGCAGTGTGCAGTACCTGAGGAGACCCAGGAGAGCAAAAATGAAGAAACAATGGTCAGAAGTTGCCTAAGTTTGTTGAAATTAAGCTCAATCAACATAAACTGATAGTGTCAAAGCATAAGAGAGCAGCCACAGAAGGACTCCAGGTCAGCCAGCACTGTTGCAGAGCCATGAAGGTCTGGGCAGCTGCCTGGCCTCCCACAGTGAGAGAAGCATGGCTGAAAAGCTGTCCCTCTGAAATGAAGAAATTAAAGGACAGTTCTAGGTAGATAAAGAACCGCCTTGACTGTTAACAACAGATCTGCTTTTCAGGGGGAGATGTTAGCATCCCCACCTTCCCTAAATGGGTCAGACAGGCAGGAAGTCATCACCGCAAATCAATCGGCTCTCCCTGCTGTCCATGCAGCACACAAAAACTGTCTACTGTTCACTGTGTGTGGGCTACTCTCCGTGAACAGGCCAATAGGCCAGAAGTCAGTCTCAACAAACGTAGAAGGCTTAAGATACACAGCCTTCTACTCCGATGACCCCGGGACACAGCCTTACCCTCTGATGACCCCAGGTCACAGCCTTACCCTCCGATGACCCCGGGTGACTGGGCAGCATGAGATTGCCATTCTCCTCCTAAGCAGCCCATTTCCTTAGCGAGCAAGTCACAAGGGAACAGCCTGAGGGAGAATGGCCCAGTTCAGAAGTGCTCAAGACCAGGTAACTCTGCCATGCCTTTTGCTGTGGTCCTAAAGACTGGTGAAGTGTAGTGTTAGAGACTACACTTACATTACTTAGATGGCCAAAAGGGAGTCCGGGGAGAGGGCAAGAAGAGCCAAAGGTCTCAGCTCATTTGTGCTGATGGCCCAGCCTACACATCTGCACAGTGAGGGAGCACATGAGGTTGCCTCGGGTTCAGCCTGAGCATAATGGGTGTGAGAGCTGAGCTGAGACATAGAAGTACGGCTTGGCAGTGTCCCCTGCCTGGTGTACTTGAGACACCGCCCCCCCCCCCCCCCCGTTTCCATCCCCAGTACCAAACAAGAGCAGATACAATAGTCTGAAAGCCAGACTAACCTTGGGGGTGCAGGCAGTGGGGACTCACAAGAACTCAGAGTTTGTAAACAAGACCCAGGGCTCACCTCAGCGGCAGTGTCAGAGGCAGCACCCACCAAAACATTAAAGCAACTGTTACACAAGCCTCACAGAAGCAAGCTAACTGTCCAATACAGACATGCTGTGAAAGAAACAGAAATCACAAAGAATACCCGCAGGGCTGCCTGGCATGTACCACACGGTGGCTTACCAACTGTGACCCCAGCCCCGGAGAGACTGAGGCCAGAGGGTGGCTACAAGTCTGAGGCCTCCCTGGGCCATGCAGTAAGTTCAAAACTCAACCTTGGCTAAGAAGCAAAACCCTGCCTCAAAAAAAAAAAAACAAACAAACAAACAAACAAACAGGGCAGGGACTGTAGCCCAGCTGGTCAAGTGCTTGCTGCAGACCCAGAAATCAGGCCTGGCGATGTGTACCTGCAATGCCAGAGGGAGGAGGTGGGCAGTCAGAAGATTGAAGCCATCTCAAAAACACCAAAGACACAAATGGAGATTTTTGTTTGTTTGGTTGGTTTTGGTTTTTCAAGACAGGGTTTCTCT
This sequence comes from Mus musculus, assembly GCF_000001635.26. Classification (NCBI taxonomy): domain Eukaryota; kingdom Metazoa; phylum Chordata; class Mammalia; order Rodentia; family Muridae; genus Mus; species Mus musculus. Next base: position 122,879,047 of record NC_000074.6, on the reverse strand, counting down.
GTAGAGCCCTGGCTGTCCTGGAACTCACTTTGTAGACCAGGCTGGCCTCCAACTCAGAAATCCACCTGCCTCTGCCTCCCGAGTGCTGGGATTAAAGGCATGTATCACCAAGCCCAGCTACAAATGGAGATTTTAAAACTGAACAATCCAACAGTAAAATAAGGCCCACCTATATACTTGTTTTAGTATTTGAGCATACTGTCTGTCTGTCTCTCTTTCTCTTTCTCTGTGTGTGTGTGTGTGTGTGTGTTGGGGTGAGTATAGAATAATGTGCCTCTGTAGGCCAGGGGTATCAGATCCCCTGGAGCTAGGGCTAGACAGAAGCTGAGCAGCCTGTGCTCTTGACCGCTCAGCCACCGTCTCTTCAGCTCCATCCACCCTGGGTTTTTGTTTTTTTTTTTTTTTTGTAATAACTTTTTAAAATTTTATGTACACTAGTATTTTAACTGAATGTATGTCAGATCCCCTGAAACAGGAGTTACAGACAGTTGTGAGCTGCCGTGTTGGTGCTGGGAATTGAACCTGGATCCTCTGGAAGAGCAGCCAGTGCTCTTAACCACTGAGCCATCTCTCCAGCCCCCACCTTGTTTTTTTGAGACTCTCACTAGCCTGGGGCTCTGTGACTCATCTAGGCTGTCTGACAACAAGCCCAGGAAACCTGTCTTTGTCTCTTCCGGGCTGGGGCAGTAGTGTGTGCCATGATCCTATGTGTTTGTGTCTATGTGTGTTAACATACGTTGGGCCCATACATGACAGGCCAGGTGACATTGTAGAAGGAGAGGTGAGGGAACAGGCTACACCACAATGCAGAAGGTGAGGAAAACAGGACTGGTTAGTGTACCAGTTCTGCTACTGTGCCCCTCTTCAAGTCTGGTTCATGAGCTTGTCTGTATGTATGTGTGTGCCCATGCAAAAGTGTGGTATATCTGGACAAATACCTTGATGCGTGCCATGTGGTTGTTATAACCTGCAGAATACATGATATTAACAGGTGCGTAGGTACCTTCATGTGTGTAGATGCGTGTACAGATCTATAGATGTATGCATATGTCAGGACCTGTGCAGATATACAGTGTGCACATTTTGTGTGCATATAGATGTATAGATTTGTAGATGTGTTGTAGAGTGTGTGGATCCATGGGAGTTAGATGTGTTAATGTATGTATGTGTGTATATGTATGTATGTACGTATGTGCAAATGCACAGGTGAATATATGTTAGTAGGTATGGATCCATAGGAATACACATGTTAGTGTATCTACCATCATACAAGCATGTACATGTATATACAGATGCACAGGTATGTACCTATGTTGGTGTATGTATGTTTATAGGTATGTGCCTATGTGTGCTCAGATGTACACATATGTGCATACACTTGTATGTATGTACAAATATATAGGATTGTACATCTGTATACATATGCAGAAATGTGTGTTTGTGTGTATCCTGATGCAGATGCACACAGGAATGTACTCATACATGTGTAAGAGTGATGTGTGTGTGTGTGTGTGTGTGTGTGTGTGTGTGTGTGCATGCATGTTGTGCTGACTGGTTTTGTCAACTTGACACAAGCCAAAGTCATTGAAGAGGAGGGAACCCTGATTGGAAAAGGTGCCTAGAGGGCATTTCCTTACTAGTGACTGATGTGGAACCGGGGCCCACCGTGGGCAGTGCCACCCCTGAGCTGGTGGTTCTGGGAACTCTTAAGTAAACAAGGTCAGCACATCATGAGGAGCATCCTCCCTCATGACCTCTGCATCAGCTCCTGCCTCCAGGCTCCTGCCCTGACTTCCTTTAGTGATAAACCATGATGTGGAAGCGTAAACAAAACCCAACACTTTTCTCAAGTCCTGGTGTTTCATCACAGCAGGAGTAGCCCTCATTAAGATGCATACAGGAGGCCAGAGCTCTGTCATCAGTGTCTTCCTTGATTAGACATTGAGCAGGCTCTCCCTTAAGTCTTAAGTAGCCATCTTGCTCCAGGATCGCTGTCCTCCCCTTCCTGAGTGCTGGGACTGCAGGCTCTCATTCCCACCTGTCCTTTACCTCCGACCGTGACATCACCCTTTTTGTTTGCTTTGATTTGGATTATGTAGCCCTGGCTGTCCTGGAACTCACTGTGTAGACCTCAAATCCAGAGATCTGCCTGCCTCTTTTCCTGAGCGCTAGGACTAAAGGCATGCGCCACCACGCCTGGCCGGGTTCTCACTCTTACACTGCTGGCAGGCACTTTGCCCACTGAGCCTCTCCCCAGCCTCTGGGCATACCATTTTTAAAGTACAGAAATCCTGAAAGAAGCTGTTCTTAGGGAGAAACAATGGTAAGAATGCTATCCATCTCAGCAGACAGGGAGGGAGCAAAGCAAAGGAGCACAGAAACCATTATTCCGGAGACCTGGCCCCGGGAACCTTACTCTCCAAGGTGAAGGGCAGCCAGTTGGGGTGGTGCACACCTGTAACCCAGCACCCAGGGCAGAGGCAAGCAGATTTCTGTAAGGTTTGCTCTATTTAAGAAAGGGGAAATGGGGGGCTGGAGAGATGGCTCAGTGGTTAAGAGCACCGACTGCTCTTCTGAAGGTCCTGAGTTCAAATCCCAACAACCACACGGTGCCTCACAACCATCCGTAATGAGATCTGACGCCCTCTTCTGGTGCATCTGAAGACAGCAACGGTGTAATCAGATATAATAATAGATAATATCAAAGAAAGAAAGAAAGAAAGAAAGAAAGAAAGAAAGAAAGAAAGAAAGAAAGAAAGAAAGAAAGGAAGGAAGGGAGGAAATGGAAAAAAGCTGAACTGAAGGAATTTGTCTTGAATGCCTCCCCACAAGGAATATTAGACATTCTTTAGAAAAACACGGGTCAGGCTAAGGCGGTGTCTAAGTCTGTGGATAGTTTGCACGAGGCCTAGGGATCCGGGAGAGAGGAGACTCAGAAATTCAGGTCTGGGGCCAGAGAGATGGCTCAGTAGCTAAGACCACTTGTGCTCCTCCAAAGGACCCAAAATTTAGTTCCCAGAAAAGGATGTGAGCTCGCATCTGCCTGAAGCTCCAGCTCCAAAGGACTTGCCAGGCTCTTTTGGAGGTCGCAGAAAACCCTACATTGGGCATACACCCATACAGACATGCATACATTATATTATATACATTATATACACCCATACAGACATGCATACATTATATTGTATATATTGCATATGTACAATGCATTAGGAAATTTAAGGTTTAAAGAAAACAAAAATGCCGGTCTGCACTAAAGAAAGGCGAAAGGAAAACCACCAATTCTCAGGGTACACAGCCAAAGCCCCAGCACTCAGATCAAAGCAGGGGGTTGCTATGGGTTTGAGGCCAGCTAGGGCTTCATAGCAAGACCCCGTCTCAACCCACGCTCAAGGAAACGTTAGGATGATAAACAGTTTCTGTGCAGCCTTAGTGTCCTCGCTCTCCAACCTTCCATGCCCCCCACCCCACCCCCACGCCGCACCTTGTCCCCATCTCACAGGCATGCAAGGGAGTCCCACTGTGAGAGCATGAGTCTTGGTGTGGACTGCATGCAGTTCTTGGGGCCAGAGGCCTGGTCCCTGGGAACTATTCTGGAGTATGGGGCTCAGGGCTCAGGTCAGGCTCCACTGCTTATACATTCCTGTCTTTCCTTAGCAGTCAAATTGATTAAAACCAGACATGGGGTGGCACAAAGGACACGGAGCACATAAACGCTGTAAAACTCAACTGGTCAAGGCTTTGTGATGTGGCCTGTGATCCCAGTACACAGGGGGCAGGGGCAGGAAGGTCGCTTCATGTTTAGGGCCAATCTGGGCAATATGTAAGAAGACCCCATTGACAACAAAGCCAAGAACAGTGGGTGGCTCTCATCTGTATTTTCAAATCTAGAAACAGAGGCAGTAGGATTGCTACAACTCTGGGGCTAGCCTCAGCTACAGTATAAGACACTGACTCAAGATAAATAAAAGACTCCCATCAAGACAAGGAAGGGAGTGGATTGAGAGAAAGCAAGAAAGTGAGCGAGCACTAGGAGAAGCAGACATCAGACATCAGCACCAGCAGAAACAGTTGCAGTGGGGGGTGAGGTGCTCCTCTGTAACCCCAGGGTCTCAGAGGCAGAAAGAGCAGGAATTGAGGTGAATCTCGGCTACACAGGAAAGGAAGAACAGGGGTGGGAGGGATGGGAGGGAAGGGAGGGAGGGAGGGAGGTAGGGGAGGGAGGGAGGGAGGAACAACACACAGAAACAGTCCTGCAGGCTGAAAGCCAATAATGGCATCCCGATGTAAGCAGCGCCCACAACCTCCTGGATGGGCTGACTCTACAGATCCCTTTAACTGCAAACACAGCTCCTCAGGCCCACATGGAGGGTGTGGAAGAACACATTCCTACCTTAACAAATGTCAAGGGAATCATGCCTGGTCTGTTCTTAGACTACAATGGGATTAAAGTAGAAATAACAAGTAGATAGATGAAAACTCTCAAAGGACTTCAGCTTAAGCACTACACTCAGAAGTAACTCCAGGGTCAAAGAGGAGACAACTGGCCGGGAACTTCCTGTGTAGACCAGGTTGGCCAGGCTTCCATTCACTGAGATTCTACTGTAGCCTCCCTCATGCTGGGATTAAAAGGTGTTTGCTACCAGACTAGCTAAAAAGTTTTAAATTAAAAGTTTTTTTTTAAATTACTTTTATAGCCTGGTGGTGGTGGCACACACCTTTAATCCCTCGGGAGGCAGGGGCAGGTGGATCTGTGAGTTTGAGGCCGGCCTGGTCTACAGAGTGAGTTCCAAGACAGCCAGGGCTACACAGTGAAACCGTTTCAGAATCCCCCTGATGCCCAAAAGGCTGGAAACATAGAAGATGGTTCATCAAGAGCACTCGCTGCTCTTCCAGAGGACCTCGCTTAAACTCCTAGCACCCGGATGCTGCTCACAGACATCCACTGCTCCAGGTCCAATGGATCCAATGCACTCTGCTGATGTGCACCAAACACTCATGGGATTCATACACACACATGCAAGCAAAACATGCCCATAAAACAAACCGAAAAAGGTATGTTCAAAACAAAACATTGTAAAGACACATAAAATAACACAGGGTAATAATACATAGATGTCCTGACCCTGGGCTTGACAGTGATCTAGAAACAACACCAAGGTCCAATCTGTAAGGAACTGGATACATTAGGGACAGGGAGAGACTGCACGAGGTTCTGGGAAATGGCAGAGTGGAAGGCATCAAGAATCCATTTCCCAGACTAAACAGAACCTGAGAGGCAACTACTTAGCAGTTCCTCATCTGCCAAAAACCTGCAAGTCCCAAGAGAAGGCTTGTGGCCTCATCGTGTTTTATTCTCATAATTTAGGAAACTAATACTTTCAAAAGAAAAACAAGCATTCACCGTGTAATTTATTTTGTGACTCCAAATTTTGCTTCCTACCTAATTTAAGAGACTAGTGTACTTAATTGGTTTATATTTATGAGCACACAATCAATAAAGATATAATCTTTCGATATCCATAACTGAAGCTTTGCAGCAGGAGCTACCTGGTGACTGCTTTAAATCCAGAGTAGAACGTTAACACCTCTGACTCCTGCTCAGCTCCAGCCCCGGTGACAGCTCACACCTGCAGTGCCAGCACTCAGGAGGCTGGAGGAGGAGTCTGTATCAGATGCCAGCCTGGCCCACAGCATGTGGCAGACACTAGCTCAAAGGAAGAAAAACCTCCATGGTAACCTCAAAGAAAATAGTGACAGGTTGTAAATAAAAAGACGTAAAAAAGGAACTAAACGCTTTTGTTTCACTGCAAGAAAAAGTGTAATAAAAAAAGATGGTAATTCAGGAAATGAAAACCAAACCATCCCGGACAGAAAATAGTGTAATGGCAGAAATCTGCTCTCAGCAGTAGCTAAAAAGATTAAACTCTCCATTCAAGGCCAAGGACTGGGCTGTGTTGAGCTGGAAGCCTGAAAAGACTCAAGGTGACAAAACTCAAGGTGACAGTGGCAGGAGAGAATCCGGAGATAAGAGGGGGAAGACTGAGCCTGCTATCAAATGTCTTCCCCCCTCCTCCCTCGCCCACCTTCCCTTCATTCCCCCCATTTCTCCCTCCCCCCTTCCCCCTCTCCCCAGACAGGGTTTTGTCTGTGTAGCCCTGGCTATCCTAGAGCTCACTATGTAGACCAGGCTGGCCTTGAACTCAGAAATCTGCCTGCCTCTGCCTCCCCAGATTAAAGGCATTTGATGCCGGGCAGTGGTGGCGCACGCCTTTGATCCCAGCACTTGGGAAGCAGAGGCAGATCTCCGTCATGAGTTCCAGGCCAGCCTAGGCAGCTCCAAGACAGCCAGGGCTACATAGAGACACAAGATGGCAGATAGCTCAGCTGGTAAAGGCGCTTGCCCCCAACCCCAAAGACCTGAACTCCATTCCTAGAACCCACATCTTAGAAGGACAGAACCAATTCCTGAAAGTTGTCCTCTGACCCCCCTGAACCAAGGCACGCGCCTCCGCACACAAATAGATAGATGCGATCATTTTCTTTTTAAAATTGACTGAATAGCTAAAAAACCCAAAACAGTTAAGCCCCACAAGAAAAGGTAGTTTTAGGAACATATACTTAGACATCAGTTTTCAAAGGCCAAAATTACTCTTTAAAAAGATAAGAGAGCCGAGAATTTAGTTCTCTTGGTAGAGCCAGTGTACGTAAATGGGGTGTGGCACTACACACCCAAAATCCCAACATTCCCACTTGGGCAGAAGGATCCATGGCTACACAGGGCCGCCTGGGCTACAGAGATCCTGCATTCCCAAAAAGGGAAATATTTCATAAGACCTGAACAGAAAGCTCATATTTGCCGCCACCACTACCCAGATGATACTCAGAATACATGGAAAAAACCCTGCAGTGAATACCTGTACTCAGAAGCTCGTGGCAAAGCTGCTTTCTTTTTGTTTCTGTTGCTGCAAGAAAATACCCGAAGGGTGCAACTTAAGGGAAGGTGGGCTTGTTTGGCCCACAGTGTCATGGCAGGGAGGGTCACAGGGACAGGAGCGTGAAGCAGCTGACCACCACACTCCAGAAAAGAGCAATAGATAATGCAGTGTGCTCAATGCACACTTTCTCCACCCTCCCACAGTCCGGAGCCCCGCCTAGAGAATAGCTCCTCCTCCCACCTCCCCACCCCCGAAGGCGAGTCCTTCCACCTCAATTAGCATAATCAAGATAATCTCCCTCGGGCTTGTTCAGAAGTTGGCCTTCCAGGTGATTCTGGGTTCTCAAGTTGATAATTAGCACCATCACAGCGGACTACAACCTACAAAACTGGATCCACTCAGATGTCCACCCACTGGAGACCGTGAACTCCGTGGACACTAGTCAGCCGTACAGACTCGGTGTTAAGTGGACTTGGTGCATGAAGTTTTGTGTAAAGACTCCTCATACACAAGGCCTGAGAATTTAGGGTTCCCTCGTGTGAAGCCCCCAAACCAGAGGACCAAGAAGGCAGGTAGTGAAGCTAACTGGAGCAAGGGTTACGTTGGACTTTTATGACAGTCATACTCAGTGCAAATGTACACCCCCATTTTTTTCCTTTGTCAGAATGCTGGGGTTCTCGAGTTAGGTCATAACTCTCGTTAGGCAATGCTTATCCACCCTGAGCTACAGCCTAGAATTGTGATCCTACTTCAACTTTTAAAAATTAAAGGCGGCTCGTGTCTCTAGCTGCATATGTATCAGAAGATGGCCTAGTCGGCCATCATTGGGAAGAGAGGCCCCTTGGTCTTGCAAACTTTATATGCCTCAGTACGAGGGGTACGCCAGGGCCAAGAAGTGGGAGTGGGTGGGTAGGGGAGTGGGGGGGGGGTCTGGGGGACTTTTGGGATAGCATTTAAAATGTAAATGAAGAAAATACCTAATTAAAAAAATTTTAAAAATTAAAGGCAGGCAGTGGCGCCACGCGCCTTTAATCCCAGCATTAGAGAGGCAGAGGCAGGTGGGTCTCTGAATTCCAGGCGAGCCTGATTTACAGAGTGAGTTTGACATCAGCCAGGTCTACACTGAGAAACCCGACAAAGAAACAAATTAATACGTCCAATACGAAACCTGTCAATCGTGTTCATGAAAACCCAAAGCCCGTCCATCGCGCACAAATAACGAATCAATGAGAAACCCACAGAATGCTAACCTCGGAAATGCAGCCAGAGAGCGAGCGCTTGAGGCTACAGCCTTAACCTTACCTGCCTGTCCCTCGCCTAGGAACCCTGGCGCCGCCCCAGCGCAGTGACGCCGCCTGCGGTGAGAGAGGCCAGACGACCTGAAGACCAGCTTGACAGCACCTTCCTTCCACCCAGGGCCCGGCTGCTGGGACGCCTTGGTGAGAAGGCCAGGCCTGGCAGCCATCTGTGGACTCGAGCCCAGCGAGCATCAGCTGGCTGCTTAGGCCGCAGACACCTGGGTCCGACCGCCTGCACCGGCTCCGCCCCGGGTGACCTCCGCGCTTCCTGGCCCCTGGCCCCTCCCTCAGAAGGGTTCCTCTTTTCGAGGCCCGCCCACCGTCCCCGCCCTGTGCGCAGGAATTTGGCTTCCTTGAGGTTTGGCTAGGGGCTCAGCCCTATTCGGACTCCTGGTGGCTCTGGGCCGCTCTTGTCCCCACAACCCTCCCGCCCCTATCATGTACCGACCTGGCCTTCTGCAGTTTGGTCAACCAGGCACACCTGATCTAGAACAGTGAACCAGCCTGCTTTCTTCTCCACGGCCCCCTGGGTCCCTTGCCCTCTGTCTGCTGGGGTGTCTTGCTAGGGTTCTCATGGGACGCTCCTGTTTGTCTCAGGCTGCCCCTGGGTAGTCAATGACAGGCTTGGGACAGGCTGGCTCTCCCATCAGGCCTATGGCTGGCAGGTTGGTGGGCCCCGGAAGAGATCTAGGCTACCTGTTGAAGCAGGTGGGTGGGGTTAGTGAGGCCCTGGACGCCATACTGTGTGCAGTTTTGAGCCACCTGTGTTTGGGCTGGTGCTGCTAACACTGGAATTCCATGGCAGGAGGTGGCTTTGACTGATGGAATGACCTGGTCGTTTCAGGCTAAGGGTCATACCAAAAGAGAATTGTCCATCATGAGGTGCCCTGGCACGGGGCTGTAAGAACTGTGAGCCAGAAGCAGTCTTAGTGGTCCGGGTGAAAGAAAGGGAAGGGGCAGCAGGCCTTTTAAGCCAAGCTCCAGCCTCCCTACCCTCGGGCTAACACCTACTTCCTGCCTCACTTCCGGTCTCCTTTAGAAGCCTTGATCTCACAGCCACTGGGCTGGACGGAAGTTGTGCAGTGGCCACATCTCCGTGAGACCTGTCAGGGGCGCCAATACCTGCCCTAACTGGCCCTGCCCTCCCGTCCAGGAATCACCTGAGCCCTGTCTGCTTCACGAGTGACTGAACGTTGAAATAAACTTGCCTGGCACTACTTGTTTCTTTTTCCTTTGGACAGGGGTCGGGGGTGGTTTCTCTGTGTAGCCCTGGCTAGCCTGTAGACCAGGCTAGCCTTGAACTCAGAAATCCGCCTGCCTCTACTTCCTAAGTGCTGGGATTAAAGGCATGGGCCACCACTGCCTGGCTTGGCCTAGCACTACTTATTTTAGGCCTGAAGAGGCAGAGACCCAGAAAAGAGAGACAGGAGACCCAGGTCAGCAAGGACCTTGGCCTCTAGAGCAGAAAAGCCCTGAGTCCAGCCTGCCTGGTTTCTGGAGTTGCTCTTGAAATAACAAATCATGTATTTAAAAATAAATAAGAAGGAACACTCCCATATACAACTTATGAGGGTGGCCCCCAGAAGCTCATATATTTGAATGGTTCCCAATTGGTGAACTGTTTCGGAAGGATTAGAAGGCTGTTTTTGGAGAAGGTGTGTCAGTGGGGGGGGCTTTGGGGTTTCAAAAACCCACATCAGGCCTAGCCATGCTCTCTCTCTCTCTCTCTCTCTCTCTCTTTCTCTCTTTCTCTCTCTCCTTCTAATTTGCTGATCAGATGTGAGCTCTTGGCTACTGTTCCACTGCCCGCCCACCTCTGCCATGCTTCCCACCATGGTGATCATGAACTAACTCTCTGAAAGTATAAGAAAGCTGCCTTGGTCATGGTGTCTCTGCCCAGAAATTTGAACGAGTAACTAAGACATGGGAACTGAGGTGCAGAGAGCTGAGGGCAAAGAGGATCTTCTGTGACAGGATTAAGTAGAAGGACCTGGTTTGGACCTAGAACACTTGTCCCTAGGCACAAGGTACAGGGCAGGGATGATGGGTCAGAGGTTAGCAGGGACAGTGCACAGGTGCTGCAGTCATTGGTGGTGGGACTTGCAGTAGGACAGTGTGTGGGAAGCATCGGAGCACAGAGAGAGGCGCACACTGTCACCTTGAATCAGGAAGCACCCCTCTGCACTGGGCTGGCATCAGGTAGCCTCCAACTAGACTGTCCTGGGAGAAGGGTGGGGCTTGGAAGGAATGTTCCCAGAGAGGGATGGCTACCCCAAGGCGAGAGGGCTCTGAGTAACCAGGGTGAAGCCTGGCAGAGCCTGGAATCGCCTGTCTCTTGTCCCCAGGGATGCCTGGATGGACCACACTGTCCCAAGGCTCCTCCTAGCTTCCCAATCGATAGCTGTGCTCATCCTGTAGCTGAGGCTGAGCCACGGGCTGCTTAGCAGTCTGGAGCGGACAGGACTCTGGCCCTCCCATCCCCTAGGTCTGTGGTTCTTCCATTTACCCTCAGCTGGTCCTCTGCACTGCCCTCCCCCTTCATGTGAACAGAGATGGCCCTCAGGCTTAGGATCAGGGAAGGCGGCACAGGCCATAGAAGCTTTCCATGGAAGAGCGGGGAAGCCCCGCAGGATGGCAAGATGCCAAGGCAAAATCACCTTCTGGTTTTGTGGTGAGAAGAGCAGAATGTTTTCTAGGGTGCGTGCACCCCAGTTTTTCATTTGTTTTCCTTGAGCCCAATCATGGGCTCTGTTGAATTCTGTCCTTGGGGTTGCCCAGTGACATTCAGACTGTAGTGTGTCATCTAGCCCACCAGCTGTAAGCTAGTGGCCTTTCCCAAGGGGACACCTCTCACACAATAGAAAACACATGGTCCTTGCTTCCCTAGCTGTCATCCTGCATGGAATTCTACTACTGCCACACAGTCACGGCTGGAGTCACCCACTGTGAAGGACACCCTCTTCTTCCATTACCCCCTGTCTGGCCCCATTCCCAGAATCACAGTTCCCACCTGGGGCCCCCTATAAACCAGGACAAAGGACTCCACCAAGCACTTGAGATGCTTGGAGCTGGGGTAACTCACACCAGGGCAGACACATCATCCCCAAGGACACTGGAAACCAGAGGAAGCAGGGAAAGTGAGGGGTGCCTGGTCTCCTCCATGGCCAGACCCACTCAGATGAGGACAAAGGTAGACCTTAGGCCTCTGTCTAGACCTGGGGCTTAGGGGGGCCTCATTCATACCTCTCCTCCCATACATGTAACACATATGCACATTCTGACCTCACCAGTCCTGTGCCTGCCTCTCACTCCCACCAACTGTGCTGAGCAGAGGGCCCTGAGGTCCCTCCCAAGGCTAGGCCTGGGACAGGGGCCACTACACCCTCTGTGGTGAGAGTGGCACTGGGCACCTGTGATCCACCAAATAGTATGCTTTTAATTGAAATCCACTCTTTAGACGCCTGCTTTTCATACAGAGGCAAGAGTCACAACTGGGAATCAAAGATGGGATGAGCCCTAGCAGGGCGACTAAGGGTGGCTTCTGCACTCTGCCAGGACAGTGCTCCCTCTAGCTGCCTAGTCCATGCTCCAGATTCTCCCACCACTCCTGACTCAGTCCTCTCTTGGACCTCACAGAGATGACCTCCTTGAGTTTATCTGCCATGGAGCCAAGGATGGGCCATGCTGTTGACCCTCATAGGATTTCTGGGTGCACATCCCAAGAGAGAGCCCCTTAGTTGGGCCAAGTGGGCGTATCCACACAGCACATCTGCCCTTGGCCCTGGCTCTCACTGATGTCCATACATGTCCGCCAGCCGAGCAAAGCGGGGTCCCCAGTCCCGGAGGTAGTCATAGTCCTGGTCTTCATCTCCCAGGCTGGACAGAATGGAGCTCAGCGTCCCTGCCACAGAGCCATCTCCCTCGTAGTCATAGATGAGAGCTGTGTCGTAGGGAGGCACGCTGGGGTCGCTGTCCGCAGCCTCCAAGCCCTGTGGAAAAGCCCCCACAGACCTCAGGACCACTCAGGCAGGCAAGCAGGGTGCCCTCTGGTGCTCAGCTACAGGCAGGGACAGCCCTGTCTCTTTTAAGATGGGCATGCAGTGGTGGCACACGCCTTTAATCCCAGCTCTTGGGAGTCAGAGGCAGGTGGATTTCTGAGTTCGAGGCCAGCCTGGTCTACAGAGTGAGTTCCAGGACAGCCAGGGCTACACAGAGAAACCCTGTCTCGAAAAACCAAACAAACAAAAAAGGTGGGCCTGCAGAACACGCCCCTGTGCAGAACGGGCTGGCAGAGAAGGTTCTGTTCCCTCCGGCCCTTCCCCTCAGGGTGAGGAGAAGCTGTCTCCTGTCATAGCAGCTCTTCCTCCCGCCCACGCCCAGTCTCTCAGGCACCTTTCCAGAACCATCTGGCCCCCTCCAGAGGCAGGATCTCCACTGGCACCCCAGTTATCTCGTGACCAGTCCCTGCACTAGAATTAACATCCCCAAGGAGGCCCCCCAGTTTGCTGGGAGCCCCGTTTCTCTGGGCTGTGTGGGCAGGCAGTCAATAGGGGGTTCCCCACATGGCCAGACTCAGACTTAGCCATCCCCGTTCCACCCCCTCATTCTGATCATCTTTTGTGTAGACAGTAGTCGCTCATGCGATGTTCAAACTGATGCTTTCTTCAGATGACATCAAGGCAAGTCCTGTCCTACCTCATCATAGTAAACAGAAGGAGGTCAGGAACCATGCATGGGTACGATTTCCAGAGGGACACGAAACAGAACTATTAAGGCCAGTGCTGGCTGGCCTTCTCTGGCCACATAGCTGCTAATGTTCGGCTCCTACCCACAGGGTTTGAAAAGTGGGTGGTCAACCTGCTCACTTGCCCTCTGAGGTTTTCCTAAAGCTCAGCCAGGGTCCTGCTGGTGAGCTCACCCCCTGACACCCTGTAGCATGGGGACTGGAAGCAGGGTCTGGACATTTGTGTGTTTGTGCATATGTGCATGTATACATACAAGCATGCATTGCCCCATTCTGCGATCACCCCTCCCCCACAGGGCACCTACATCACTGATGAAGTTGGCAATGTCAGATGGGCTGGTGGGAAGCACTCGATGTGGCTGTGGCACATAGCTGAAGGGGGCATCCCTGCGCAGGGGTGGCCTGCCCAAAGAGCGACTTGTGGCCCTCGGCTCCACTGGGTGGCGCAGCTGGTTTATGTCGTACGCATCCTGTGTGCATAGTAAACAGCTAAGGTCAGAGAAGGGACCTCCTGGTTGCCAGAGGATCTTCTAGGAGGCTGCTGGACATTCTGGGACCCCTTTCCAGGGTTCCGTGTGTCTAAGCCACCACTCCTCTCCTTACCTGGTCCTCCTCCCCGCCTCCTTGCTCATCATAGTTAAGGATGTTGTCCCGAAGGTCCTCTTGTAGGCCATGCAACAGACTCTTGCCCCGGGAATGCCCCCGGAACCGTGTGCGGAGCGCGGCAAGCAGGATGAGAACTGGAGGCACGAGAGACTGGCTGGAGTGTGGGCGCTTAAAGGACGCAGGGTGGGGAAGGGACCCAGAACAAAGGGTGGGGCCAAGGACCTTCACTCACCTAGTAAGACCACGGTGCTGGCCAGCACAATGACCAGTGCCCCCAAGCTGACGCCTACACCTCCTCCTCGAAGCGCGGCAGCCCCGGGCAGGCAAGTGCCATCCGACCCACAGCGACACACGGTGACGTTCAGCGTTTGCTCTCGCTGCTGGGGTGGCTCCCCAGAGTCCTGGAGTAGCAGGCTCAGGCGATGCAGGCCCTCGGAGACCTGATGTCGGAGCCGCAAGCGTGCATGGCTCACTGTAGAAGGCGCAGCGTGGTCAGCTGAAGCTCCAGGTTAACCCCGCTTCCGCCCAGAGAGTACCTGAGTCACTGGGTATCAGTTTCCCCATCTACCCATTGGATACTGTGGAAACGAATCCCAGCCCGGGCAAGGGAGGGGGGGGGCGGGGGCGGAGAATGTAGTCATGGCGATACATTGTATCGGCCTGTCTCTTGGGTCTCAGGGTTGCGGAGCTGAGAGAGTGGGGGAGGGCGTGGGGGGAGCGCACCGTTAATCTGGCTGACGCTCCAGTTCCGGCCCAGATCTGGTACTCTGGGGTTCAGCTGGAAGTGGAAAGGGGCCCCGTGTGGGGGCAGGTCCTCATCCGTGGCACCCAAGAGGAGGCCAGGGCCCTGGTCTGGTTCACTGCACAGGCTGCCAGATGGAGGAAGAGCCAGTGCAGGGGCATGGTCGTTGACTTCTAGGATCTCGATGGACAGGGTGCCTGTGGCTGTGCTAGGAGGAATGGCTGGAAGAAGGGAGAGCGAATAAGTTCGAGCCCCACCCACAAGCTACCCTGTCAGTTGTCCACTTAAGGGAGCAGCGGGCTATGGGACAAAGACAACACCCACTTCCCCTCACCATTGTCCAGGGCTAGGATGATGGCTCTGTACCAGCCGTCCTTCAAAAAGGGTGAAGCAGGGCTCAGCACTCGCTGGGTCTGGATCCTGCCTGTGGCCCCGTCCACTTGCAGCCAGTCTTCTGGGTCGTAGTCTTTGGAGTAGCTATTGGTGGGGAGGGGAGGAGAGGGATAAGGCTCACCCAAGATGCCTAGACATGGGGTCCCATAGCATATATGCAAACACATATTACTATCACATACCCATATGTGACCTGGGGTTGGCCAGCATTCAGCCTTTGAGGACCCCCAGCCCCAACTAACGTTTTTTTTTTAATTATTTCCATTTTATATTTCAACATTTTTAAAACTTATTTATTTGCATGTGTGTGCACATGTGTGTGCACATGTGTGAGCACCATGACATACAAGAGAGCAAAGGGCATGGAGGAATTGAGTCTCTCCTCTGACCAGGTGCGTTCCAGGAAATGACCTTAGGTGGGCAAGCTTGGTGGTAAGCGCCTTAACCACTGAGCCATCTTGCCAGCTACCACCACCCCAAGCTGGTTATTAACCCAACTGCACATGATCAATAATGTGCCCATAATATTGATCATGCTGCTGCCCAGATCAATAATCAGAGGCTACCTAAGAACTGTCTTGGACTATGTGCCCTTGTGGGAGCCCAGTCCTGTCCTGTGGGGTATGGTCACCCCACATACACACATAGTACCCTGAGGGATGTACACCAATGGCCTTTCTCTTGCACCCTCAGATTCTAGAGGCACCCTCAGCAGTCGTGGAGCCGCTGATCCCACCTCCTAAACCCTCAGACCCCAGGGCAGCCCACCTGATTCTCTGCAGCTGTTCTGTGTCAGGGTCTCTGGCAGAGAAGGTGGCCACAGAGGTGCCTGGGGGGGCTCCTTCAGCTATGCTCGTCCTCAGTGGGTTCTCTGGAAACACTGGAGCTTCGTTGGTGTCCTGAACCCACACGCTGACCCTGGTCTGGCCCCGCCGAGCCCGAGGGGCAGCTGCCTGCAGCGGGGCCTCGTTTTGTACAGACACTCTGAGCTCATACTGCTCACGGCTCTCATAGTCCAGGGGCTGCAGGGGAATGACAGAGGCAGCTGAAATGCCAGGTGTTAAGAGCCTTTGCCCAGGTCTGTCCAGAGAGCCCAGCTTTCCTCCCCCCACATTTAAACCTTGACCTGTAAGAACTATGCAAGGCTCAAATAGTAACAGGTGAGTTCCTGTTGCTCCGGTGGGTTTGTTGAGTGTGGTGTGGTAGGTGCCTGTGTTACTCAACAGCTACAGGCTTTGTACGCAGCTGGGTGGTGGATGTGCCAGTTGATGCCATCTGGCTCATGGTGATCATCCACCAGGCAGGTTTTGAGAGTAGCAAAAAATTTTCCCTTGAGAGTCCCAGCCTACTTCAACTTGTCTGATCAGATTCTTGCAATAAATCTTCAAATGTGCCAACATCCAAATGCATCTAAGTCTACATATGTTGTTGTCGTGTGTGAGCGTGTGTATGAATGTATGTATGTGTGTGTATGTGTGAGTGTATGTATGTGTGTATGAGTGTACGTATGTGTGTGTATGTGTATGTGTATTTGTGTATATGTGTGTATGTATATGAGTGTGTGTATATGTATATGAGTGTGTCTGTATGAGTGTGCGTGTATGTATATGTGTATGAGTGTGTATGTATATGTGTATGAGTGTGTATATATGTGTATGAGTGTATGTGTGTGTGTGTGTGTGCATGTGTGTGTATATGAGTGTGTGTATGAGTGTGCATATATATGTGTATGAGTGTGTATGTGTATGAGTGTGTGTATATATGTGTATGAGTGTGTGTGTGTGTGTGTGTGTGCATGTGTGTGTATATGAGTGTGTGTGTGTGTGTGTGTGTGCATGTGTGTGTATATGAGTGTGTGTGTGTGGCAGCTGTTCCTCTGGTAAGAGTGAGGATCACGCTGGTACAGTTTTAATTAAAATTTGGACCACCCTAATAAGAAGGGAGAAGGCTGTAGCAATGGCAATCTGAGGGTGCTTCCTGCTTCCCAGTTTGGCCAGATACCTGTAGTCAGCACCCAGTCCATCCCGTGCCCTTACCCCAGGAGGTCGCCTAGCACAGCCCTACCTGGAAGGAACCCAGGGCAGCTCAAGTTGCAGCTGCCACAGGGAGACACCTGTGATGGATTCTAGCTGAGGGAACACACATGACAGGGACAGGGCTCACCTTGACCACGGACAGCACACCTTCATTGGTCTTAGGGTCTGTGTAGATCTTGAACTGCCCATCAGGATCACCTTCAAGGATGGTGAACCTGGCCACCCAGTTGGGGGAACCAGGCAGGTCCTTGTCTTCCACCTCGAGCCGTCCCACGTCCACTCCACTGACAGCCTCTGCAGCCTCCATAAAGAACTGGGAGATCCCAGCCCGTGACTCACCAGTTGGCACCTTAGCATGCCTGCCCCTGGGACTCGGGATACCTTCCCTGCTTCTGGCTTAACACCATTGCTCACTACAGCATATTTCACTGGTTTCCAGAGCCATGGATCCCACCTGCTGGAGCTGCTCCTGGATATTGGACTGACTATTCTCCTCACACAGCAGGGGCCCAGGAGACTTACTCTGGGCTGAGGACCCTGGAGCTGCTCTTCTCTAAGGGACCTCACACGTCCCTGTGTCATGCTCCCTGCCCATGCACTACCCTCCTCTATGCCATGAAACCACCCACCCTCACAGAGTCCCCTCTCAGAGCCAACAAAAGGAAGGTAGCGCTCTAAGCTGATGGGGGCAGGCAGAAGTGGTACCTCATCCTTGGTGAACTCGGGGGCATTGTCGTTGATGTCATCTATGGAGATGATGGCCGAGGCTGTGGCAGTGAGTCCGTCTCCCGACATGTCTGCCACTTGCAAGGTCAGATTATACACAGCCACCACCTGGGGACAATATGACATGTCTAAGAAGATGCGGTGCCTAGTGACAACCATTTTAGGATGACAGCAAAGCCACCTACAGGCATGGGGTCTGCCCCTGTCCCAGGCAGTGAGTGAGCAAGAGGTCAGTTGAGGTCCTGGAAATGTCAGACATTAGCGGCAGTGGGAAGCAGATTCCTGGCTGATGGTGCTACCTTGGTGGCAGGGATAAGAATACCCAGGTGCAGCTGCACAGGAGAGCTTCGGAGGCATCTCCCAGGCATAAGCAACTGGCTGGGGTCCGGGTGGTGGTGGTGTTATTGCACCAGCAAGGAAGGACCAGGGTGAGAATAAGAACCACAGTGCGTGTAGGCTGCGAGGTGGGAAGGCCCCACCCCACCTGCGAGGAGCCCTGAGGCGTGAGGAGACCCAATGTGGAGAACTGGCCCCCAGGCCCTCAGTGGTCCATGGGGCTGCCTCACCTCACGGTCCAGCCCCACTTGCACCGTGCGGATCTCTCCCGTGTGCTCGTCGATGCTGAAGAACTCAGGGCTGCCCTGCTCCAGGATGGAGAACCTGAGGGCTGCATTGTCTGTCTCTGGGTCGTCGGCATCTGTGGCCTCAGCCCTGGTGACGAAGGTGCCTGGGGATGACAGAGAGAAATGTGGTCAACCACCGTGGGATTGCCGTGCTGAGCCAACCCAGCTGGTGTAGGATCTCTGCAGAAAGAGACGGAAACACCTAAGGACCATGACTATGGTGGAACTGAGGTCAACACAGCCCCATTCTGCACATATCCACCCACACATCAATCCCTCCCTGCTATAGGTGGGCAGCCCTGGGGCAGGCAGGCCGCTCCATGGGACTGTAGTGACCAAGGACTATAGGGGCCTGGTGAGGTTGGAGGCACACAAGGAGAGATGGGCTAGAAAGAAAAGAACCTGGTTAAAGAGAAGGAAGGAAAGAAGTGGGACTGGAACACCTGACCCAGCTATTCTCTGTCCGTACAAACTCATTGTTATGGAAGTTAAAGCTGGATAAGATCAGTAGTCGCTGTACCCGGGCAGCATGCACACCGATTCCCAGACTTTGGTAATTGCAGAGAGTTGTCAGACCATGCTGACAGACAACGTCCAGCATCATGTCTAAGACCTTAGATTCAGTCTAAGCGGACTGAAAAGACAGGAAAAGGTTAAACTGATTATCAGTTCCCTGCAGTGAGCACGTGGGAATTGTTTTAGACTTTTCTGTAAGTCTGAAGTCAGGACATAGTAAAGATGGTAGGTAAACGTACATAAATAAATGAGCTGAAATAAAATGCGCCCGAGTGGCCGACAATCAAGACTCTGTTCGTGAAGCTCTTGCCTAGGCCAGGTTTGAACGCACTGGGTACAGGCAGTAAGGAAGGGAGGGTGGCTGGACACAGTGCCCTGCCCGGCCCTGCCCGGCCCCGCCCAGCCTGCCTGCCTAGCCCCGCCCAACCTGCTTGCCTGCGGAAGGACAGGATTGCTTGTGATTTTGAAGAGGTACCAGAGTCTCAAGTAGTCAAGGCTAGCCTCAGATTGGTTAGGTAACTAAATCAGTCTCCACTTCCCAGGTGCCAGGCTCACGGGTATGCGCCACCACAACAGGCTAGGTAGACTGAGACCAGACTGTACCTGAAGCAGCAGCCAGAGGAGGCACTGCCCCAGGCTGTGGAGTCTTCTTTGTGGCATAAAAACTACGCTAGAGAAAGCTCATGGCCCATGGACTCACTAACTAGAACAGAAGGGTTCCCAGAAATGCTAAGTTCATATTACGCAAAGTTCACCACCATGAAACAAAAAAGGCACAACTGGAACACAGCTACCCGGAAGCCTTTCAGTGCAGATCAAATTAACACTGACATGAGAAGTGTAAGAGATGGCTTTCTTACACCCCACCTTTCGGATGGCCTTTGGATTGTCAATTCTGCCGCACTACGGAGGATCCTGTCATGTCAAGCCTGCGCACTGGTGGGGGGAGGGGGAAGGCTGTATCTCTAGTCCTTTGTAGGGAATTCTGGGATTTGGACCTTCCGAAGCCCCACCCTTTGGATGGGGCTGCGCTCCCACCTCACCTGGGATGGCACCCTCCAGGATGCGGCCTCTGAACACATCCTGTAGGAAGGCTGGCCGGTTGTCATTTTGATCCACCACAACGATCTCCAGGTCCGTGGGGTCCTCCAGGGTAGAGCCACCCAAGTCCAAGGCAAAGGCCCTTAGCTGAACAAACAGAAGGTAAGCAATGGTTCTGTGGCTCCTAAAGCCACGAAGAAGGAAGAGCAAGGGCTGAGCGCAGGTGAGGAGCACACGGGATGGAATGTGTGCTGCGGGCATGCACCCTTTTTCTGAATAGAGCCTGCTTTCTCCTAGCACATGGGCTCCAACTTTCCTCTCTTGCCATGGCTGCCAGGATGCTCACTGCATCCTTGTGTGGATGAAATTATGCTCTTACTAAGGTTTATCTCCTTTTCTCTATGGTTTTGGCTCCTATCAAATTCATTTATTTTACTTATTTATTTATTTATTTATTTTTCTCGAGACAGGGTTTCTCTGTGTAGCCCTGGCTGTCCTGGAACTCACTCTGTAAACCAAGCTGGCCTCAAACTCAGAGATCCACCTGCCTCTTCCTCCCAAGAGCTGGGATTAAAGGTGTGTGCCACCACTGCCCGGCTTATTTTTTAATTTAAAACGATATTTTTAGACAGGGTCTCTCTGTGAGCTGTGGTGTCCTGGAACTCGCTATGTAGACCAGGTTAGCCTTGAACTCGCATTGATCTGCCTGTACCATGCCTGGCTTAATTAGTTTTACTTTTTGGAACAGGGTTTCACGTGAGATTACAATGTTCTAAACCTGCTCCTTTTCAGAGAATGGCACAGCCAAGCACTTGGGAGGCAGAGACAGGAACACAGCCAACTCAAGCCCAGCCAGAGACACACAGCAAGACATTGCAAGTCACATTAAAAAAAAGAAAAAATCGGGGCTGGAGAGATGGCTCCGTGGTTAAGAGCACTGACTGCTCTTCCGAAGGTCCTGAGTTCAAATCCCAGCAACCATCTGTAATGAGATCTGACACCCTTGTCTGGTGCATCTGCAGACAGCTACAGTGTACTTAGATATAATAATAAATAAATCTTTTTTTAAAATCATTCAATGGGTTCCTCTGGAAGAATACTCTAACAGCCTCTTAAATTTGGAAGAATCTCTCAAGGATATAAAAGAAATCTTGGCCCTTGGAAAAAGGGAAATAGAAAGCTATCCTGTCTCAGGCCGGCTAGGATGCAGTCCACAGGGTCCTGGCTATATAAGGCTTCTACAGGCTTTGTTTGGCTTTATCCTTGGGGTATGTAGTTGAGGCTTCTGCTATGTAGTTGAGGCTGGCTTCAAACTCATGACCCTCCTGAGCCTCCTAAGTATCATAGGTCTGTAATACTATTCAAAGCTCTAGTTATAATTCATTGGCTAGCTATGCTGGGGATGGAAACCAGGGCCTTCAAACACTAGGTAAGTACACTACATGCCAGCCTGGCAGATAAAGGAAGTTCCAGGCTTGACTCTTGGCCTTGTGCACACTTTGTGACTCTCACAGCTCCTCCTGAATCCCAGCATTGTAATGGTAGCGGAGGCTAATCACTCCGCAGAGTTCATTCCCTGCAGAGGGCAGTACCACTATCTGGGAATTCTTTATGACACACCTATCCATCCAACAGAACCTGGATCCAAGGATTGGCTGTCATGTCAGCTCACCAGTTACAGTGATGCTCTGCTCTCCAAAAGACCACCTATTCGCGGCCTCAAGGCGTGTGGTGTGGTAACAGGAGCCCAAACACTTAATCCTCTGATGTGGGTCTTAGGAGGACAAGATCTTGCTTCAGAAGCACCCGGCCTGGAGCCCTTCACGTGGGGAACAGAAGCTGAGCAGTTTGGCTTCCCACAGGCCCTACCCTGAAGCGGTCCGTCTTCTCGCGGTCCAGCGTGGCATTGAGGTACACCCTCCCGGTGAACTTGTCGATGGAGAAGACATTTCGGGGCTCCTCATCCACTCCGGGACCCTGGATGCTGTAGATGACACTGCCTAGCTGCTGTTTGTCAGACTTGATCTGTGGGGGAGGGAGGGGGCTCGGTGAGGGCCAGAGAGCAAATGAGGGCCAGAGAGCACCCCAATACCTTCGTGTTTCACCCCAACAGAGGTCCAAAGCTCTGAAGCCTAACAAGTTGCTCCCCTAAACTGTAGCCCAGCTGCAGGGCATCCTGAGACCTGGCAACCAGCTGTATTCTGAGGATGAAGAGGGCTGAGCCGTCACAGGTCTGTCTGTACTGCTGATGAAGTGTGTGTCTTGGGGGGACGGGACATGTAGCATGGGGGCATGTTCACCGCAGTAGCTAGGCGCTTGTGGCTCAGGGCTATGGGAACCTCGCTTTTATCCCACAAAGTGAGAAAGTCCTTCCTAGGCTATACAACTAGCTCCTGTCAGCAGGTGGGGCTTCCCTATATCCAAGAGGATCTTTAAGAAATGTTGAAACTGGACTGGAGAGATGGCTCGGCGGTTAAGAGCACTGACTGCTCTTTCAGAAGTCTTGAGTTCAATTCCCAGCGACCACATGGTGGCTCACAACCATCTGTAATAAGGTCTGATGTCCTCTTCTGGTGTGTGTCTGAAGACAGCTACAGTTTACTCATATATTTAAAATAAATAAATCTTTAAAAAAATCTTGATCATGGTGGGTTTAAAAATTTTTTAAAACTTACTTAACAAAGAAATGAGGGACCCTATGGGGACCACCCATCCCCCGTCTCTTACCTGCACAAGTGGGTAGGGGAGGCGTTTGTGGTTCTCAGACACACTAATGGGTGGGATGACCCAGGCTCTCCGCACACGGCCTGGGGCTGATGCCCGGCGCCAGGGGTACAGGGTGCTGGGTTTGGGCTCAGGGACTGCCCAGGACAGGCCAAGGCTCTAAAACACAAATAGAATGTCATCACACAGGGCACAAGAACACCAGGATGACATCATTCTTGGGACTGTGCTCGGGCTCTATACCACCTGGGGAGTCACTCTGCAGGGTGCAGGCTGTGTGGGCCTTGGCAGACACATCCTGGGGAGCTTAGCTCTTAAAGTCCCCATATGGATAGTCCATGACTGTCTCTTCTCCTTGTCTAGACGCCAGAATACAGGCTGTGTCCACAGGGTCATCAGATCCCTACAGCAGACATTGTTTATTGGGTGGTTGGAGGCAGTATGAGGGTCTGCACTTTTCCTGGGGTCCCTGAGAGGTCAGATGCCAACGAGGCCCAGGAAAGAGGGTAACTCTTGCTTCCTGGGAGTGAGGGCCCAAGAGGAAAGACAGCAGCTGGTGGGGCCAGGGACTCAGTCGGAGACGGGGCCACTGAGTTAGAGCGGGAGGTAACATGTGTCCCTCTTCACCCTCACAGCTTGAATGTCACAAGTTAATGGTAACAGTGCCTGCTTTTATTAGAATAGACTAGGGAAGGGAGGGACCCTGCCCCTAAGCATCTAGGTCTACCTGACACACACACCCTAGCCTCCTGGGGTAGCCATGCACACAGCAGACACCTGGTCAGAAACCTCCCTCTGCCACCAGGCCTGGGGCTTGATTTTAAACACTTCCAGAAACCAGGTTAGGGAGCCCAAGAGTTGGTGGCTTCTCTGCTACAGTTGGCTGTGTGAACAGAGAGGGGCCATGCTCCGGATATCCCATGCGACTTCTTAATATTGCATTGCAGAAGGAATACCCAAGCATCCAGAGCCCTGGGCAATCAGGGCACCAAGGGGCTTCACCGAAGCTGATTTGCACAGTGGGACTTAGTGTCTGTGGTCTCCTTTGCTGGCCAGCCTGGTCTGTGACAAGGACTAGAGCATGGGACGGGACCAGGGAGGACATGCCCTACAGAAGCCATGGACAGAGATGCTCCAGGGCACAGGGTGTGACAGGGCTCAACTGAGAGGCTGGCTGGGGGAAAGGAATGGTCTATCCAATACGCCACGTGATTTTCATAACTGAATCTCAGTTCTGGAAACCCATTCTACCTCATCATACCCAGGAGCTTGGCAGTGACCTCTAACATGTTGAACCAGAGTTGGCTCAGAGGACAAAGATGCTCGCTTCCAAGTTGGATAACCTGAGTTTGATCTCTGGAAGCCAGATGGTAGATAGATAATTGACTCCTGTAACTTGTACTCTGACCTCAACATGATATTTCCTGCCACGGTAAATAGATGTAATTTAAAAGACTCAGTGCCCTGGAGAAAAGGGACCCCAGGAAAAGGGTAGACCCTCACACTGCCTCCAACCACCCAATAAACAATGTCTGCTGTAGGGATCTGATGTGTGTCTGCAGACAGGAGATGAAGCCAAGTCCCTAAGCTCAGAGGGAGCTCTACTGACACCCATTCTCCCCAAACCCACTGCCATTACCTGTGTACACTCACAGATAACCCCACCCCTCAGAGGGATTGACTAAGGCCAATCAAGTACATGGCAGAATGCATAGCAGTTCCCCAAAGGCATCGCCAACCTTCTCACACGGTTTTCATCCCATTTCTGATTGGACTTAACTGAGTGACCTGTCCTCCAATTGTTCCTTATTCCATCCCTTGATTTGGAGGGATGATGAGACCCGGTGTTCTGAGGATGCTGGGGACGCCCTTGCATCCCCTTGTCTTCATTCCCGAATGACTCCTCATCACAAAGCACACCCTGGCAGAGGCTGCCATATGTGGGGATGTTGGTCACATTCTGACCACATCCTCCATAGCACGTGTTGGCTAGGAACAAAACCTAGGGCATCCTCATGTGTCTAGGATGCTGGGAGGCTTTCAGGCCAAGGCTGGGCAGGGTACCGCCCGGCAGCATGTGTGCAAGTGCTGGCTGCAGAAGGCTCTAGCACATGGGGACTGCTAGGCTCGGAGATGCTCTCAGCATTTGTAGCCATCCCTGACTGCATTCCCCGAGGCCCACAGGAGGGTCCAGGGCAAGCAGAGGGGCTGACCCTTCAGAATCCTTGCTAGCCTGGCCTTCTTGAGCCAAGGGCAGCGCTTGGGAGATTTCAGCCTCTGTCTCAGGGCTGTTCACATGCCTTTTGTTTACATTTGTTTATCTTGGGGGTGGAGAGACATGCTACAGCACATGTGTGGAGGTCAGAGGGCAGCTTACAGGAGTCAGTTCGCTCCTTCCACTATGCAGGTTCTGGAAAAGCACTTGGGTCTTTAATAGCAAATTCCCCTACCTGCTGAGCCCTACCTGCTGATCTGTCTTGTTGGCTGGTACGTGCCTCCTTCAAGGTTCTGTCCTGCGGAGAGGTGCTTTCTAGATGTAATTCTCTGAATCTGTCCCGTCCATAGTTGCAGTCTCAGAGGACAGGGAGCAGGGCCATGCGTACCCTTCTGTCTCATTCCAGCTAATGTAACTACTCAGAGCCAGCAGCTTCCGTTGCTGTACCAGTATGCCAGTCTAGCCTTAGCAAGGTTGAGACCCAAGGGTCACAGTCTGTAGGGGTTGCTGTACAGAAGTGGCAGATCGCCGGGTGGGTAGGGCTCAGACTCCCAACAGCCCTCAATCCAGACGTCTCTCTGCTTTGAGGATTGTTTATGTCTTACATAGCCCAGGCTGGCCTCAGACTTACTATGCAGCTAAAGACGAGCCTGGACTGCTGCCTGGACTCCCCATGTGGACCCTCTACAGGCAGGTCACCTCTCCTTTCCTTCCAAGGGCAGATCCTTGGGCTGCCCCTGTGGAAGGACGAGCACTGGGTGGCCCTCAGGGCAGAGCAGGGCTAGGAGTGTGGAGGGCGGAGCCACCACACACAGACACGCCAGCCAGCACAGCATTGAGTGTGCCGGCCCCAGCCTCAGCATGTATCTATCCCAGGCAGCCAGAATGCCATCCTATCCTCAATATCACCATGGCTACCGGAGAGAAGCCCGCCCCCGACTACGCCCCTCAGAATGACAGGTCGGATGAGATCAGGAACTCCAAGGAGATCTCCTCATAGCGTTCATGCTTAGTGCTCACTGTGTGTCCACTCCTAGGGAAACTCCACTTGGCTCCACCCCAAGCGAGAGAACTGAGAGGCCCTGGCAGGGACCAGAAAGCAGGCCACATGGAGGTTGGAGTGATGGCTCAATGTTTAAAAGCAATTACCGCTCTTATAGAGGAGCAGGGTTTGGTTCCCAGAATCCACATGGTGGCTAACAGTCATCTATATGTAACTTCAGGCCCCGGGGGATCTCTGACACATCCTTCTGGCTTCCTCCAGTACAGCATGTATGTGGTACATATGCTTATACACACACCAGGCAAATCACGTAAAAATAAATCCAGTTTTAAAATTATAAGGAGGTTATGTGAATGGCACTTATACCCAAGGAGACTGGTGGGACTGGGCCAGATGGGCACCACACCTCCTCCCCAGAGCCCAGCGGCTCCCACGGCTCTATGTGCTTGTTCCATGCAGAGTGGACAACTTGCCTGCTGGCTATGCAGGCCCCTGGATCTGATCTATGGAGCCTCTGTGGAGGCTGGGGGTCACAGGAGGGAAATACAATGGCTGATTGGGTTGGGGGATGCTCTAAGGGCAGCAAGGAGCAATAGCCAGCCAGGCAGCCAGGCTTAGATTTCAGCCTCTCCACGTCCCTTCCTGCAGCACACATGGATGGCCAAGACTCAGGAAGGTACCAGTCCTGTGTGCACCTGCATCTAGCCTGCTTTGAGATCAAAGGTTTTGGCTCCACTTCTGCTCTCTTGTCCTGTTTCCCAGCCCAACTAAGGCACCACACTGGGAGCCCCTTGTTTGATGGGTGGGAGCCCATCCCACCAGTGGGGACCCCAGCCACCTACTCCTCAGCCCCTCAAGGCAGTGGAGGCCAGCTGCAGTAAAGTCCTGTCACCCACTTAGTCCTGGAATCCAGAGAGCAGAGGACCCTGTTCAAGACAGGAGGGTGAGCGTGGAGGGGCCAGAGTCCTCCTGTCTCTGTCCAGCTCTGTCCTCACAGATGGCACCTTGGCCTCAGAACCTGCCAAGGCCAGCATGCAGAGCCACTTTTAGGTCAGGGCAGTGTCCCTACCAGGCACACACCTGCCTGCCTGGCATGGGGAACCTGGGCCACAGCCTCCATGGACACAGGGGCTTTTTGCCTGAGCTCGGTGGCAGACCCTGAGATGTGCCTGAGCCGCTGCTTTGGGGGAAGTCTGGCTCTATCTTCCTCCCCTCAGGATAGTGTGTGGGTTGGGATCTGAGGCTCTTCATGACACCAAAGCCTGAGAGAAGGCGCCTTTCTCATAGCTCCGAGACAGGTCTAAAGAGGCTGAGCCATTTGCCCAAAGCCACACAGGCAGAGTTGGCACCAGAAGGCATGCCAGGCTGATGTCATCTGTAGTGTCTGCCCTGCCTTGGGGAGACCTGTTGAGAATGGGATTCCCAGGCTCTTTGAAGCCCCCGTGGCCTGGGAAGAACTTCCTCCCTCCCCCCCAGTCCTGTGGCCTCCATCAGCTGCCCCAGCCAGTGCCCACGGCCTTGGCACTCACCGGGTGTGGTCAAGGCAGGGCCTGGGAACCTTGGGTCCCTCGGCTGTCCACAGCCCAAGTTCACGAGGTCACAGAACCACAATGTCTTGGCAGGGCCTCGTGCCTAGATCAGAGGCTGCAGGGGAATGAGTGGGTGCCCAATGGGCAGGCCACAGCCAGCTTCCGGCTCATGGGAAGCATTTGTGTAGCCCATCCCATGTTCTCTCACCCTACCCACTTTCCAGAAGACGTGGCAGGCAGGGGGCAAGGCTAGGGGCCTCCTTGGGAAGCTAGGACATCTGGTGTTTAGGACAAAGCCACATGGCCACAGCTGGCTCACAGGCTTCCCACATTCAGAACAGAGGACAAGGACAGAGGCACCTGGAAGGTGACTTTGTGGCAGGTATTCCTACACGATCCACTCCTCTGACCCCCATACCAAACCAGATAGGAAATAGTTACAGACTTTCTTCCTTCAGTAGATACCCAATGTGCCCCACCTCATCCCTGGCCTGCTCTTGGCCAAGGACCAACCCAGACACAAGTTGGAAAGTCCTAGAGACATCTGGGGACATTGTTCGGCCAATTCCCTCTGGGGTCTTTCCTGATCCCCTCCCAACTCCAAGGAGTTGTGGGGTGACTAGAATCCTGCTATGCATGTAGTATGTGCTTGGGCCAGGCAAGAGGCTTTACCAACACTACCAATGGAATAGCATTAGCCATTGCCAGGGGCCAAGGAGAGAGCTGTCTAGCACTGGTGCACGCCCCTGCACTGATCCTGGGCAGAGGTTCTGGTGACAGGGAGATGGGACTGACTGGGAAGACACAAGTGCCCTAGCCACGAGAGCAAGGTGTGTGTTCCATCTTAACAGAGCTAATGGCCTTTGGGGTGGAGGGCAGGAAGCCCCCCTGCATTGACTTCCCACAGGCTTCTCAGGCCTGCACAGCTCCCACAGGCTGGAATCCATGGCCACCTCATTCCTGGACAGCCAGCATGCCAGGAATGAGCCCAGCTGTTGGCCTGGCCTAGGTGGCCCCACATTCCCACTGTGGGACCACCCTGTCCAGCTGCTGCAGTCATCAGAGGAGAATGGGGAGGGGGCAGACAGGCAGCTGTCCCTGCCGATCAGATTGGTCCTGCCTGCCTGCCTGCCTGCCAGCACAGGCTGGGCACAGTGCTCAGGACTGTGAGCAGCCTGCCTCCAGCCTGAGTCACTACAGGCTGCTGGCTGGACCTGCTAGAGATGAGGCTCTCTCTCAGTGTCAGTGACTAGTCCCCCAAAGTACTGCTGAGACCCATCTTTCCTGCAGACTCCACACGGCTTCATTGGTTCCTAGACAGAGGTGAGGTGGGCAGGCATCTCTCTGGACTATCCGTGATGCACCGCAACCCAGCTCAGGAGTAGCAATTAGAGAGACTGAACCCCAAGTGCAGGGGCTGAGGGGGTCATCTTTATGAGTGCTAGTACTAATGTGTGGATGATACTGGGATTAGAACCCCAGATCTCAAGCGTGCTTAGCAAGTGTTCTACTGGCTACAGCCTTGGCAGCTTTTAGTTTTCTTTTGAGGTGAGGTATCAGTAAATTGCCCAGGCTGGCCGTGAACTTGTGATCTTCCTGCTTCAGCTTCCTGAGCAGCTAAAATTTGAGGCCTGGCGGGGACCAGTTTTGAACGCAATACACCCCCTGGTGCTGCCATGGAGTTCTGGAAGCTCAGATTCCAGAGGGAGCCAGGATAGGGAGGCCATGGAGTGAGCTGCGAATCTGAATCCGTGCACAGCCCACTTCCAACCCCAAACAGAGGAGCCCAAGACAGAGCAGCTGGGCCAGGGTAGCCAGGGAAAAGCCCAGTAAGGAAGCAAGAATGACCAGACGGCAGCAGCCCCAGGACCTGGTGTGTGGACAAAAGCCTACAGAAGCACTAAAGCTGGGGGGGGGGCACATTTGGGGGAGGTAGGAAAAGTTCCCCAGGCACTGGAGCTAATTTGAGTGCTGCTGTGAAGTAAGTGCAGGAGGCCAGGCCTCGGGGCGGGGCGGGTCCTTGCCCCCACCTGACTGCCGGGGCCTCCAGATGCCTGGGGGGGGGGCAGTTGCCCTAGTGCAACAGAGAGGGGGGGCTTGGTGATGGAGGGGGAGAAGAATGCTACCCAACACTACCCACCCTCCAGCCTTGGGGGTGCTGTTACTGTAGCCAGTGGGGAGCAAATCCCAGCCCAGGGTATGGAGGGGGCTCTGATGGGTCAGGGCGTTATGCACAAGACTGGGGTTCTGTGTTGGGTCTTAACTAGCCTAGCAGATGTGCCCAGGTAAGGGAATGTGGGCCCCCAAAGCTGGGGTGTTGCTGGTTGGAAGTGTAGGGCTGATGACCCAGGGCCAGCTGCAAGGGGGGCTCTCTGGCCAGGCTCCTGTCAGCTGCCGAGAACTGAAACTTGAGTAGAGTTGCAAGGCTTTGTGGGAATTTGAGGGAACCAAGGAAGTCCTGAAGTGTGTTCCCGGAAGGGACGGACCCCCCACCACACACCCATGCAATGCTGGTTGACCTCTCTCCACACACAGCAATTCTTTGTGCTCGCCACCTGTTGCCTCTGGGCGCAGAGGCTGGCCACAGCCTCAGTGCACATCTCTGTGGAAAGGGACCCTGGCAGGGACCACAGAATCCACATTCCCGTTCTGGCCAGTCCAGGACCATTCAGCAGCCAGTCTGAGGACTGCCAACAGCAGGAAAAACTGGGGACCTGGGCTTTACCCATCCTTCTTTGTGCCATGTTAAGAAGACAGGGTACCAGAGACTGACTGATCTGGGGACCACAGATCACTCCATCTCCAGGCGGATCCAGGCACAGCCGCTGGCCCGGTCAGGTCAAAGGCAGTGTGAACTGAGAGTGTGTTGGGCTACTCTGGCCTGGAGTTATTTTCTCTGGATTCTTAGGTCCTGTAGGGAAGCGTTGCAGCTCCTCTAGGACCACTGGGTAGAGACTCAGGCACCACCAAGACCAACCAGGGGCATAAGTGTTACAGACACTGTGGCTTTCTGCCCCTTCTCTCTGCCTCGTGCTCTGGAATAGAAAGACCTCTCAAGACTGGCCACCCTTAGGCTCTGGGAGGCTCCAGGGAGCACCTGTGATATGCTTCCAGACTGAAGGGACAGCCCAATGGCTGTTCCCGTGCCTCAGAGATGCTTCCAGTCCTGAACCATTTTGCTCACTGATGTGCAGGTCAGTCGCCCTCCCTCTGGAAGCCCCTAAACACAGGACACCCCTTCCTACAATGCTTCAGAGAGTGCGGCCCACCCTGGACACTGCAGGCCGCAGCTCTCAGGTTCCCCCAAAGACACTCCAGGCCAGTGGTCCCAGGAAAGCTATCCCAAAGCTAGAGGAAGGGATGCCACAGGGCTTACAAGCTTACCTGGGCAAGCAGCCCGAGGGCGAGGAGCAGAGCAGAACCCATTGAGGCAGTGGCGGAAGAGCCGAGGACAAGTGGCCGACTGGGCGGCCGGTGGAACGGGCGGTGGTGCTTCTTCTACCCCCACGCTGAGAGCATTGGGCTGAGTGACAGCGCAAGTGCTTGGGGAGCAGGCCAAGGGACTGCACGTGTGTGGTGGGGCGGGGCCAGGGCGGGGTCTGGGCAGGGCTAGGGCTGAGTGACTGCATGGGGGGCAGAGTCATGGGCGGGATCAGAGATGAGTGACAGCACATGTAGGTGGGCCTGGACAGCCACAAGAGTGTAGTGTGAAAGATGCAAGGCAGAGCCAGAGCAAAGTGATGGGGGGGGGGGGGCGATCTGAGTGACAGCATATGTGATCAGTGCCTGAGGGAGGCTCTGTAAAGTTTTGAGGTCAGCACATGTGTTGTAGGGGGCTCCTGGACTGAGTGACAGCATGTAGGGGGGCGGGGAGTGGACATTGGGGAAGAACTCAGCATGCCGTAGGCTGGGACTGAGGCCTGTGGCAGCTGTCCAGAGAGACCCAAGCTTGTAGAAGAATGGAGGGAGCCAAGCACAGTAGCCCATACCTTTAATATTAATCCAGAGGCAGGCAGATCCCTATGAGTTAGAGGCCAGATTGCTCTACATAGTGAGTTCTAGGCCAGCCCAGACAATGTAGAAAAACTGTCTCAAAAAACAAAAAGCAAAACCAAAAAACCCCAAAGTGGCCCCTAACCCAGAGGAAGGAGCAGGAGGATTGGGGGTCACGTTTGGATTGCCTGTTCAGGTTTGCTCTTCCAGAACACATCAGAGGCTCCTGAAGGCTGAGTGAAGGGCAAGAAAGACTGGCATGTGGCTTATTCTTAAGGGGTTCAGGCCCAGGTCTCACCCCACGGGCCACTCTGCCTTTGGCCAGAGCTCCTTTGCCTACCCCCTGCATCTCCCGCCACACCACATGTATGCAGCAGTCACCATGATTTTGTGGGATATCTTCTTTGCTGATAGCTTCTGGATGGCCCTCGCTGACATCAGCCGGCCATGGGCGTGATCCTTCTGGCTTGCACTGAAGAAGGCAGGAGACGTTACTGGATCCAAGGCCCAAGACAGGCACGAAGGGAGGGTGCCTGGTCCCTGCTGGTCCACTCCACTGTCCTGGACAGATCCCGCGGGCATTGGTAGAGACTTGGTTGATTTACATACATGACTGAGGTCCCAGTCCCTGACTAGAAAGGCTGCACCAGGCTTGTGCCCATGTTTCCTGAACCCCGTCAGCTTAGCCAGAGTTCCCAGCCCCTTCCCCAGGCAGTGTGTGGCCCAGTGGCCAGGGACTCCAGGCTGGTTGGGCTTTCCCTCCTCACTCTCTCCCTCAGGCCTCCATTGGTCCAGTGGCTTTAAACTACCCACAAGCTAGAGGCTTTCCAACTTGCCTGCGCTCACACCCATCTGACCCTATGCTGATCCGACCCCAATAGATCTGTATCAGCCTGGATGAAGACGTCCAGGTGGCTCTTGGTCCACCACAACACCTTTCCCCCCATTCTGCCCCAACAGCCGTTCTGACGCACAGCTGTTAGTTCACCTCCAAGTGCTCTTTGTCCACCCCTTTCCTCCACGGTCACCATGCTCTTTGAGGTGCCCTGCCTGGAGCATGCTTTCCTTCCGCTGTTACTTAGAGAACTCCTACGCATCCCTCAATGCCCAGCTCCACGGCTTCGGTCAAGGGAACACCCTCCCATCTCAACCAAGGTTGTTCCTTCCTCCTCTGGCCTCCTGCTGGGTGCAGCCCCTATATGGCTGGCCCTATATGCTGTCCTCTGGACTTGGGAGAAGGACAGGAAGAGGGGGGAGAGAGGAAGGATGTGGGGGAGATGGGGAAAGAGGGAGAGAGAATGAGAATTCCCACACGAGATCCTGCAGAGCAGATGAAACAGTCTGTAAACCCAGCACTGAGGGAAATAGGGAAGGAACTCATACAGGGCAGGAACCTGTAGGCAGGAGCCGATTCTGAGTTCATGAAAGAGTACAGCTTACTGGCTTGCTCTTTCTCACAGAACCTAGGACCACCAGCCCAGGAGTGACCCCACCCATCTGGATCCTCCCCCATCCATCACTACAGCCCTGGCTGCAGCCCAGTCTTCTAGAGGCATTCTCTCAGTTGAGGCTCCCTCCTCTCTGAGGACTCTAGCTTAAGTCCAACTGACACAGAAAGACCCAGCACAGTAGCCGGAGTCACATGTGGGTCCCTGGACTAGCCTGTCACCAGCACCTACCACTCTGCTGTTTGATGGGATGGTCGACTCTTCCTTCCTTTACATTGTCAGGTGTTTTACCACAGTGACAGAACAGAGCAGGGTTGACACCATCTATGCCTGGGGGGGGGGGTGGCCAGACTGTGTGTGTGGGAGCAGCCCTAATATTGATCTCCCCCACACATGAGAGGGTGGGGGAAGAGACCCCTTCAGGAGGACAGCCCCTTGGGGGCTCTGATGGCAAAGTTCTCTGGATGCCTGTGGGCCTCTGCCTCATGTTTCAGGTCCAGGAGTAAAACATACCCCATCCCTCCACATGGGAAGACACTCAGGGAGACTCGCCCCTGCTTCCCAGCCTTGCTTTAACTTGTTGCCTCAGACTGGGACTCAGGCCAAGCCCTTCTTTGGAGGAGTCTCTATGGCCCGGGGCCAGGGACCAGTCTCTGGGGAGCATATCTTCCCCAGGCCAGGTTCTTCTACACAGGAGTAGAGAGAGTGTGCTGGGTTCCCTAGACAAAGGTCCTGAGGGCGGTGTCAGAGGGGACAGTTGTCTGAGAAAGAGTTCTCTTCACTGTCAGATGTGAGGCTATCACCGACTCTCCTTTAAGACCACAAACCTCTAGCTGTGGCCCACTGTGACCCCCACACTGGGTAGCTCCAGACAGTCCCAGCAATGTCCCACCCTTCATGATCCCAGGTGTTAGGGGACAGAAACAGGCAGGGGAACCCTGGGTCCTGCACCCATGCTGCTGAGCCACCTCTTCAGATCTTCCCAGACTGAAGATACTCACTGGAACCCATAGGCCCCTTGCAGCCCAAGCCCTGATAAGAGTCTAGCTCTCTCAGGCTCCCCTGGGTAACCCTCTTTTCTGGCTTCTGTCTACCCCAAAGGCCTTGTGGCCAGAGGTCTCTGCTCACTGTTTTTGTTTGTTTAAACTTTTATTTATTTACTTATTTATTTATTTTGGTTTTTCGAGACGGTTTCTCTGTATAGCCCTGGCTGTCCTGGAATTCACTTTGTAGACCAGGCTGGCCTTGAACTCAGAAATCTGCCTGCCTCTGCCTCACGAGTGCTGGTTAAAAATTTATTTATTTAATGTATATGAGTACATAGTCTCTATCTTCATGCACACCAGAAGAGGGCATCAGATCTCATTACAGATGGTTGTGAGCCACTATGTGGTTGCTGGGAATTGAACTCAGGACCTCTGAAAGAGCAGTTGGTGCTTTTAACTGCTGAGCCATCTCTCCAGCCCCCTTCTGCTCACTGTTAAGAGATGCATCCATTCAAAGGAAAGGAAGCAGTCGTGGGCAGCCCAGTTTGTCTGTGAGAGCATAATTGAGGATGGGCAGGGACCAATCTGGGGGATTATCTTTAGTTAAAGAATTTTCAAGGCTAAGGTGATTCTAGCTTTTAATCCCAGCACTAAGGTGGCAGAGGCAGGTGGATTTTTATGGGTTTGAAACCAGATTATAGGGTAAAAAGCTCAAAAGCTTGAAATCCCACCAATCTCTGAGCTCAAAAATCCCACCAATCCCTACCCTGGAAACCTCCAGCCTGGAAGACTCTGTCCCCAAGAAACCCTCTATCAGCCTGCCTACTGCTTAGTTGTCAGCTGCTTCTCACCTGAGCAGAGGCAGCCATTCTCCTGTGGTTTTCCCAATAAATCTCTTGTGTGAGGTTAGTTGTGCAGTGTGACTTGTGTTTGTTGAGCAGTATGACTTTGTGGCATCCCTAGGCTCCCAACTACCAGGCTACCTTTCCCTTCAGAGCTGTAACACTTGCTGCGAGGAAATCTTCCAACCCTGGAGCAGAGTTGTAACACTTATTTTGATACTATAACTCAGAGAGGCTCTCCTGGTGCCTGCACTTCCCCTCGGGGTCTAAGCTGCAATAGGACCCGATCCTTCTTATCCAGTCCACCCACAACAGGCTTATCTTTCAGCTCATCAATGGTTTAGCAGCCCACCCATCAGCAGTAATTTGGTAAGTTCCCTCTTTAGGTGGAGGCACTCCCAACTGGCCATCTTAACTGAGCCCCACTCCCCCATCCTTCTTAGGTCCAACTGGGATACTGAACCCCTCTCCTGCCCTCTCTTTGGATCTTCCTTACCTTCTGGCCTCCATGAATTCCATAGCTCCTCTAAACTCCCATGGTTTTCTTTCTTTTCTTCTTTTTTTTAAATATTTGCTTATTTATTTTATGTATATGAGTACACTGTAGCTGGACAGATGGTTGTGAGCCTTCATTTGTGAGCCACCATGTGGTTGCTGGGATTTGAACTCAGGAGCTTCTGAAGAGCAGTCGGTGCTCTTACCCACTGAGCCATCTCGCGAACCCCTCTCACAGCTTTCAAAACCCTGTCCCAGACCTTTTCCTATGACTGAGTCTCCCCGCCTCCCAGAGCTTGGTTTTTGTCCTCACCTTCTGGTCCCCATGAAAGCCCTGGTACCAAGCTCTGAGTCCCTCCTTGTGCTTTGACAGGCTAAGTCCTTGATTTTCATTAAGATGTGGTTATGATTCATTGAATGGCTTGTGTCTTCCTTTGGTCCTCCTCGAGTCCTGGAGATGCCCTTAGTTATAGGCTGCAGTGACATTTTCTACCCCTCCCCCATCCATGGGAATGATGTCGTCTATACCCTATCATACTTCTTTGGGATGCCTCTTAGAAAACCTCCAGCCCCTAGCCTAGCCCCTGACTTGAAGGGTACTAAACACGCTCCCCTTTGCAATCAAATTTGACCTCAACGTCCCTTAGATTATCAGTTCAAATGGCTGCCTAATGGACCCTAGATCCCAATATTGAATCTTTATAAATACTGTGAGCAGTTGGAGAAATGGAAAGAGATTCCCTGTTCCCTAAATTCAAGCTTTCTCTTTTCTGTGCTCCAAGCCCTGTTTTGTTTTGTCTGGTCTCCCCACAGTACGCTGTGTAAATGTCCTGTCTTTTAAGTTACTGTTGATAGATCTGTAAGTTTGCTGCAAAGTGGGAGCCAAACCTAGCAGGAGGAGGAGAAAGCCAAGAAGTAGGTCAGACTGCAGCTTGGACACGGGGCACGGGCATGTATGGTACACCGGGCACGCCTTTAATCCCAGCACTCGGGAGGCAGAGGCAGGTGAATTTCTGAGTTCGAAGCCAGCCTGGTCTACAGAGTGAGTTCCAGGACAGCCATGGCTATACAGAGAAATCCTATCTTTTTTTTTTTTAAAGATTTATTTATTTATTATATGTAAGTACACTGTAGCTGTCTTCAGACACTCCAGAAGAGGGAGTCAGATCTCGTTACGGATGGTTGTGAGCCACCATGTGGTTGCTGGGATTTGAACTCTGGACCTTCAGAAGAGCAGTCGGGTGCTCTAACCCACTGAGCCATCTCACCAGCCCGAGAAATCCTATCTTGAAATAAACAAAAAACAAAAAACAAACAAATAAAAAAAGATATGGTATAAGCCGACTAATGGGGAAAAACTCTTCCCAGCGATGCAGTCCAAAGCAGATGACTCCACCATTTTGATCGTATTAACAATCCCTCCCACACACACACCCCGTCAGCCTCAACACACCGTCCCTTCTCTCCCTCTCTGGCCTCTTTGGTCTCCCTTTCTCTCTCCCAGATCAACCCTCCTGGTGCCCAGTGTCGCCCACCAGCAGCCCTTAGTGCTCCTGCTGCTCCCCCTGCTCCACCATGGGACCCCCTTTCCCTCTCCCTACTTGGCCTAACCCAGCCATGGTTCTCCCTTTGCCGGCAGTTGCCGGTGGATGGCTTGGTTAGGATGTGTCTGCTACTCATTAAGCAAACATTCTCAAACAGAAAACCTTTCTTTCCACGGTGTTTCTGTGATTCTCACCAACAACCTTGTCCCTGAGGAGTGCAGATGAGGCTGGACCCAGGCTAGAGATAGTACAGAAGATGAAGTCCAGGTAACTTGCTTCCTAGCCTGTCTCCGTAAGCCTGCCCTTAGAGCAGCTCTGCTTCCCTCAGTTTCCCAATATATATATATATATATATATATTTGGCTCTTTTCAGTTTATTGCATGAAGGAGTTACACTAGTCCAAGTTAAAAGCGGACCCCAAATGATTACATTATACAAGCTGTGAGGTTTTTAAACTTGTGACAAGGGACAGAAGGGAAATTCTACTCATTGCAAGGAAATCCTCGCTTAAGCTTCAGAGAGCCACAAGCACTTAAAACCCATGAGCCTTCAGCTGATCGTCCTCAGCCAGTCCAGTCTCTATCAGGAACTGGCATATGTTCTTGCGCTGGTCACCCTGTAGCTGAAGTACTTCTCCGTATTCTGCATGCTCAATTACAGTACCATTGCAGGCAAATTTCTTCTTAAACGCCTTCACTAGTTTCTTTTTATCGTAATCATCAGCGATCCCTTGGACAGTGGTAAGGGTCTTCCTGCCGTTTCTCTGTTGAATTCTTATATGGATATAATCCTCAGTGCCAGTAGGAAGCAGGCCATCACCCTTACTTGCATCAGCAAAGGGGTCGAAAGAGTGGAGGTTCTGGATAGCGGACATACGATACGATTCCTTTTCCTCAGTGGAAACGGCCTGCGGAAGGCGGCTGCGGGAGAAGGCGGGCGGGGGGGGGGGGGGGGACGGAGCGTCGGGAAGCGAGGGGGCTCGAGGGGGAGGCAGCTGAGTCCTCGGCGGCGGCTCAGTGACCGGGGCCTCAGTTTCCCAATATTAAGGCCAGACTTAGACGCCTACACAAGGGACCCCTGACTCCACAGGCAGAAGTTTTAGTCTTTAAGGTGTACTATGGGAGAGATGAGAAAGGCCCAAACAAAACACCTGGTGCTAGCTGAGGCCTTTCAGCAGCCGCCTAGCCTCCCTGGCTACAGCAACCGCCCAGACTCCCCAGCCATAGCAGCTGTTCAGGTTTCCCCTGCCATTCAAGACCTGAGGACCTCCGACTCCATATCCCACATGTAGTCAGGAAGGTCACTGTGCCTTGCTAGGCTTGCCCAAACCTTCATAAACCACTTCAGCCATATTCAAGGTGACATCAAGGGACATAATGGGGTCATGTCCCTTTACAGCATGAGATCATCAAGCCCAAATTGTCCTCCAGCCAACCTCCTAGGTCTGGCCATGTATGACTGAGGGGGTCCAAGACTTCTCTTGCCTAACTTCTGCATCTCCGGCAGGGAGCGTCAGGTAGGTCATCATAGTATCTGGGCAACACATCTCCTCCTGGACATTGGGACCACCTACTCGGTCCTGACAGAATTCTGGGGACCCATTTCTTTCTTGTTCCTCTTCTGTCAGAGTAGCCTCACAACCCCCACCACTTAGCTGTATCTTTAAGGGTTTTCCCTTATGCACTCTTTCCTAGTGGTACCAACCTGCCCCATCACCGTGCTGAGAAGAAACCTCCTTACCAGAG
Source organism: Mus musculus (assembly GCF_000001635.26). NCBI lineage: Eukaryota > Metazoa > Chordata > Mammalia > Rodentia > Muridae > Mus > Mus musculus. The sequence continues at coordinate 122,840,859 of NC_000074.6, read as the reverse complement.
TGGGAGCCTTGATTTTACTTCCCTCCCCCACCCACTGACCCCAGACTTGCCAGCCACTGCCTCCCTCTTCCTCCTCCAAATCGTATAATCAGACATACTTTTCCCTTTATCAGCCTCCCAAGTGGGGCCCTGAGTATGGGACACCTAAAACCCCTTTGTAGCCAAACATCGGTTGTTGCTGTAGTTGATTAATCTGCTCTAATCTCCCTGGTGGCGGTGGCAGTGGTGGCAGCAGTGGCAGCAGCAGCAGCAGCAGCAGCAGCAGCAGCAGCAGCAGCAGCAGCAGCAGCTACCTGCTTTGATGTTCTGGATTCAGGAGTAAAAGACATACACAGCACCTTCTATTCAATATGCCTTAAACTGCTCAATGGCTGGACCACTTCACTCCTCCATGTTGCTAGCACACTCTCCCCTCTGATATTCCTGAATTATTACTAAAATCTATGTTCCATCCTGGCCTCCCCGGACCGAGGCTGCAGCCCTCCTGGGCTGTGATCTCTGACTTACATGCTGGCAGTCTCGCTGTCTCTCTGTCCTGGACCTTCTCCTTCCCCGGCATGGCTCCTTCTTCCTCATCTCATGCCCTTGCCTGGGAATCCTAAAATCCTGCCTCTGTCTCCCTGCCCAGCCACTGGCCACTTTATTTACCAATCAAAGCCAACTGGAAGCAGGGACCCTCAGTGTCTTACATGCAGACATGTGATTCCTATGCAATTTTTGTGAACCCAATTAACACTGTACAAGCAATAAACCAAATCCACACCAATCAGCCCTCTCTCATCATCCGATTACATCACCCAGGCCTAACATCCATTCTCTCTCCAAAGTCTCAGAGGACTTCAGCCTCTGTCTCTGACCTCTTAAGAAAGGGTCGTCTGTGCCCCGTGTCTTCTCACTTTAGCCCCCTCTTACTCACAGTTAAAAGCTCCATAGCACCGACAGCTTGGCTCAGGACCTCTGACCTGACAACTCTGCAGTGGCTCCTCTCCACCCTGCAGTACACGAACCCTCTATTCTCCTCTCCACAGTCCCCTCACGGGCCCCCATTTCCTGTAGACCTTAGGTTGCCTTTTTTTCAGTTCTTCTCAACCCCAGTCACAAGATATCTTTGCCTTTACTTGACTGACATGGACACCCACCATCCTACCCAGCTCATCCTACCCCAGGGGCTTGGGGACAGCCTGAGTTTACTTGGCCAGGCTCTGGCCTCTGATTTACTCTCTTTGTCTCTGCCTAAACCCAAGCTTATACAAATATGCAGATGAATTTCTCTTTTGTAGTCTATCCCTGAAAATCAGCCAGGCTGACACCTCTACTTTATTAAACCTCCCACCTGACCAGGGATACAGAATTCACCCTCTAAAGTCCAGCTGACCGTTCCTCGGGTTACTTATCTGCACCAGCTAGAAGGCCACTGTCCTAGATAGAAAACGTTTCATTCAGTCGCCTGTAGTCACTGGGGACGACTGCTTCCTCACTCCTGCCTCCCCGCTTCCTACGCTCACTCCCTATATGAGGTGGCCCTAGCCCCTTACACATACCCTTGCTTGCCCCATTCCTAAACCCTTGTGTAAGCTTCAGCAGGCCCTCCTCCAGGCCCCGGGCCTACACTTTTCAGATTTGACGCGCTCCTTCTCTATGTCACAGAGAGGGACATCCCCTCGGGGTGCTGGGTTGCCAACTAGCACCTTCTTTGCTCCTGTTGCATACTTATGGGAACCAACTGGACCATACTATCCAAGGATGGACACCCTGCCTGTGTGCTCTGGCCACAGCCAGACTTCTTATATGCAAATCCCAAAAGCTAGCCTCCAGGTTGCCTATTACTGTCCTTTCCCACACCACTGCCTACCCTGACATCCGAGGGTCTCCAAACAGTCCCACTGCCTGAGTTTCTCCCTTCAGGTAGCACTGGGAGAGGACACTACACTTGCCTTCCAGCCATGCCCACCTCTCGACATTTCAAATCTCCTTTTCCAATCAATCTCAGATATTCCTCATCTCACTGCTGCATGAAGACCCTAGAAATACCCCCTCACCCCCCTCCCCACACACACACAAGGGAGCACTACTTCAGGATACTCACACTTGGTACACAGAGGGCAGCCCCTTTTGGCATGCAGGAGTCTGAAAGGCAGGCTATGCCACTGTTGTGGACAGCAAGGTGGTTGAGATGCCGGCTCTTCCAGCCCGAAACACAAACCAACGCGGTGAACTAGTTACTGGTTCTTATCCAGGCCTTTGGATTAGCAAAGGGACAACCCCTACACCTTTCTACAGACTCTAAAAATACCTTCCATACTCTCCTGTCACACACAGCCACTTGGAGGGATTTTGGACTTAAGGACAAAGGGAAGACAATAACCTATTCAAACCAAATGTGGCCATGCTAAAGGCCTTGTGCCCGCCATGGCCGTAAGAATCGCCCGCTGTCAAGCACACCCAGCAGACAGTTCCATTGTCTCCGAGGGGATAACCAAGCCGTCCAGGTATCTGAAGGCAAAGCTTCCAGAGGTCAGGATCCTACTCGAAGGCCACAAGGAAGTTTCATGTTATAACCCAGATTTTAATCATCATCCCCAGATGCTAGGCAAATTTTATCTTGTCTGCACCTATCCTTCACCTCATTTAAAATCTATTTATGGGCTGGAGAGATGGATCAGCAGTTAAGAGCACTGGCTGTTCTTCCAGAGGTCCTGAGTTCAAATCCCAGCAACCACATGGTGGCTCACAACCACCTGTAATGGGATTCGATGCCATCATCTGGTGTGTCTGAAGACAGCGACAACATATTCATATACATAAAATAAATAAACAAATCTTATTTATAAATCGTATTAATAATTCTTTAAAAATGGTTATGTTTAAAAAAATAAATAAAATCTATTTACAGCCAACCCGCAGGTCGGCCTATCCTTTCTAAGAGCTATCGCTATTTCTTATAAAATTTGTCAAACTTCTAATCCCACCCCAGGCACAGGGATCTTTCTTTACCTGCTCTTTAAGCTGGGAGATTCCTCCCTGAGATGGCCCGTGGCTGGCCTTCACCCATGTGCCCACCATTGGACATTTCAAACGCCTTTTAGCTTCGGTACACGCATTTTCAGAGTGGGTGGAGGCTTTCCCCACCTCTGAGGTCACAGGTTGTCTCCAGTCTTCCCAGGGAGATCATCCTGTTTCAGAGATCCCACCTCCCTTCAATCAGACAGAGGCCTCAAATTTACCTCTCAAATCTTCAGCTTAAAGCCCTTAGCAGAGCATAGCATAGCATAGCATAGCAGAGCAGAGCAGAGCAGAGCAGAGCATAGCGTTTCCTTGTCCCCAGGTAAGGTGCAATAAGCCAGTTGCTTTCTCCTAAAAACATCCTTATCACGCTCTCTCAGGAGCTCCATGTAGGGCAGGGGCGTGGGGTGGGGTGACCCTTACCTTTAATCCCAGCATTTGGGAGGCAGAGGCAGAGGCAGGTGGATCTCTGTGAGTTCGAGGCTCTGGTCTACAGAATGAGTTCTAGGACAGCCATGGCTGCACAGAGAAACCCTGTCTCCAGGAGACCTCCACGTAGATTGGATAAAACTCCTGCCATTGTCTCTCCTCCAACCCCACCCCCCTTTCAGACTCATTCATGGGTGGCCGACTGTGCCTCCTGGCTGCACGTCCCAGCTACCTCTCCAGCCACCTTTTCTCCACCTTGTTTAGGCCGTCTCTGTGCTCTCCTCTGGAATTTCACCCATCAGCAATCGCCTCAACCTCTTTGGAAGGACAGCATAAACCCCATTTGTCTCCATGTAAGGACCAGGCCTGATTTCGAAAAAAGGCCATAAGGCGCCAGCTCCAGGAACAGACCGTAAAATCCAGAACAAGACCATAACCCCCTCTCAAAGAACAGCCCGGGGATAACGGCACACATGGGGAAATATCTTATCTTGGAATGGGCCACCTGTGCTGGGCAGCCCTATCTGATCCTATGGTTAAACATTCATGACAGGAATGCAGGCCACTGACCTCCAGGACCCGCCAATGAAATTTTAGATTACCTAATCCTTTTTTTTTTTTTTTTTAAATCAATCCTTGGCCGCCCTCTTCTTGATGAACTTGAGTGTGCGCTTGTCCTGGGACACCTTGAACAACTCCATGGCGCGCCGCACATAGGGTGCGAAGCCGCACACCTCTGGGATCTTGTTCCCCCACGTACGAACTTGGTGAGCTTGGTGAGGCACCTGCAGCACCGGCTGTGTCTCGGCTTGCTGACATTCCTCGTCACCTCGTGGCCCTTGTTGAGGCCCACGGCCATGGGGTAGCGCAGGACCATGGCTGCTGTTCTCCGATGGCAGCCGGGACAGTAAACTAGATTACCTAATCCCCTACCTTTTCTTTTTCCACCCGCTCTTACTCCCTCTCATCGGCAGCGCACTATGGAGACTTGAGGTGTAAGGGACGTAGGCTCAGCTGTCCCTTCACCTGCTTGGCAGGGTTTCTGAGGCTCACCAGCAGGCCATCACCACTAAGCCTAAATCAACTTCTAAGACACCTGTCCCTGTGGCTGCTTTCTCTATGACCAAACTAGAGATTACTGTCGGTATTGGCCAGAGATTTATGGAGGAGACGTGGTGGACATTCAGTGTGGTCATTTGAACCCCATAGACTTGTGTTTGAACGTGTGACCCCTAGGGAGTAGCACTATTAGGAGGTGTGGCCTTGTTAGAGGAGGTGTGGCCTTGTTGGAGGAAGCGTTTCACCATGGAGGCTGGCTTTAAGGCCTCATATATGCTCAAGTTATGCCCATTGTGACACAGAGTCTCCTTCTGCTGCCATGGATCAAAATGTAGAACTCTCAGCTCCTTCTCCAGCACCACATGTACCTGCGTGCTGCCATGCTTCCTGCCATGATGATAACTCTGAACTGTAAGCTAGCACCAATTTAGTGTTTTCCTTTATAAGAATTGCTGTGGTCACAGTGTCTGTTCACAGCAATAGGAACCCTAAATAACTCAGGAAGCTTCAGGAAGTCCCTAAAACAGACTAGATTCACCAGGCCCATCCATGCCAGAGTAAGCAATAGAAACCGAGATTCCCTCTGCAGAAGAGCAGAACCAAGCTCCAAAGACTCTTAACGCAGACCAGCTGCCCGGAAGAAGCAGAAACCAGCAGAGCTGCCTGGCAGAGGGTTAGAGCACAGACTGGAAAGGACACCTCCAACCTGTCGTGCTGCCTGCAGGCTGTGCAGTGCTCTCGAGGCTCCCAGCTCTGTGAGCTGTCACCCATGCTGCCGTGAGCCTTGGTGATACAACTGTCTTTGAGTAATTTCTGCTCCTGTAAGAAACACCAATAAAACCCACTGGCTCCCCAAGTTGGGCTTTCCTGGTATCTGTACTTGGGTCTGTTGGGGGTCGGGGGGATGGGTGAATAGACATGTGGAATGTCTCCCCAGGAAATTTTGTTACACAACAGGGCCAGACCTTAAGTGGAAAAGGGTGCAGGGGGGCAAATCAGGAAGGCACATGAGCCCCGACCTGGGGGGGGGGGTGGGCGTGGGGTGGCTCCTATAGAAGGTTTTCTGGCTCTTTAAGCACCTCCCAGGGACAGAGGAGTCTATCTATAGAGGTATTATATTGAGATGCCCCATCCAGTGCCAAGGGCTCTGTCTGCCCCCTGCTGGTGACAGGATGTACTTACTGCACGATGTTCCACAGCCTTCAGGCCCCATAATGGGCAATGTGGTCCAGAAGCTCTCAAGAGCACACAGGAAAAGAACAGTCGCTTGCAGTCAGGTGATCGCGGTGGCGCACGCCTTTAATCCTAGCACTGGGGAGGCAGAGGCAGGTGGATCTCTGAGTTCAAGGCCAGCCTGGTCTACAGAGTGAGTTTCCTGGGGAGACAGTACAGATGTCTACTCATCCGATAGGGGGCTCATGACAGACCAAGTACGGCTACACTGAAAAACCCTGGCTGGAAAAATAAAAAAACCAACAAAAACCACCACCAACAACTGTGGCCACCTTGTGCTGACTGGGGATCAACTGCACTTCAAAACTCCCTCAGCCTCGCTAGGCTTCCCGGGCACTGATGCTGACACACCCAGGCAGACCCACAGGACGATACCTGTGGTAGTTTTCTCTGAGCTGCTGTCCTACCAGTCACTGAGAGAAAACATGGTCAAAGCCTAAAGCAGGAACTGGGAGTCAGCAACCGAAGCACAGAGGAACACTGCCTACCCTCTGGCTTGCTCAGCTACTTTCTTACATAGCCCAGGCTCATCTGGGCTAGGGATGGCTCCGCCCACAGTGGGCGGGCTCTCCTACATTAATGAGCAATTAAGACAATGTCTCTCAGGCGTATCCACTGGCACATCTGATGGAGGCAATTCCTCAAACAGATCCCCTCTTCCCAGATAACTCCAGTTTTGTCTTAAGTGGACAAGACCCAGCACAGTGTGCGCCGAGCCACTGAGGGCCAGCGTTACTTCGGAGCTCGCAGTGTGCTGTTTGAGGTGGATCTATGCAGTGAGTGTGGAATGCTTCCCTCCTTAGTAAAGCAGCAAATGAGGATTGGCTCACGGTGCTGAGATCTGGTTCCTGGCCTGAGCCTTTCTCACAGACACCTCACGGCCTGTTATCGCCTGCTCGTCGCCCACCTGGGCCGGCTCCGGCCCCTCCGGCAATATGCCAAGTATGAGGTTAAACCACAGGCCAGGCACTGGCTCAGTGTGTGTAAACTCATCACCTATAATGCAAGCCTGCTCAGGGAGGAGACCAGTCCTTTGTGAACAGGCAGAGTTTGAGAGCAACAGCGTGATCTTCCCACAAAGGAAGGGCCTGGTGCAACCTGGAGGTGGCCAGAAGCGGCCCAGCCCCTCGGCTGCCCTACCTCTAAACTCCCTGGCTCTAGAAATACTGTCCTACAGTAACACTCAGTGGTGACTTCAGCACACAGATGGCCCTCGAGGTGTCCCACCCTCAAACTTTTATCACTATAAGCACCTTCCTGAGCGACCCCAAGTCCAGACCTTAACTCTGAAAGCTGGAAGGGAACACGAGATCTCCCCAGCAGCCCTGCCCTGGGTGGGCTGCGCCACAGTCACCCAGTACCATCAAAGAGTTCCAGTTCTATCTACTGAAAACGTCCCTCTTCCTGTACCCAACCCTCGACTTCTTAGCAGGTATTAGGAAAGTCCCACTGACAGACTCTTGACTTGACCCACGAAACAGTAGCCACTAATCGTGTATGGCCACTTGGGTTATGAAAAACTCACACCCTCAATCAAGCCAGACGTAAGTATGTGCATGACCGGTGGATTACATGTTGGATGCAGCTGGGCGTGGTGGCGCACACCTTAAATCCCAGCACTCGGGAGGCAGAGGCAGGCGGATTTCTGAGTTCGAGGCCAGCCTGGTCTACAAAGTGAGTTCCAGGACAGCCAGGGCTATACAGAGAAACCCTGTCTCGAAAAACAAAAAACAAAAACAAACATGTTGGATGCTACAAAGACAGGGGCGTTCCTTTCAACAGAAATCTCTCTCCAGATGTATGAGAGAATCTTCATCCTGTTCTTCAGTCTGGCTCAGTTTTGCTGTTAGATAACACTGCTGCCTTAGCTTGGTGGCCTCTATAATGTTTCATAAAAAGGCTTAAAGACACAATTTTATGATTATGTTTTTTTTAAACCTGGCAACGCTATTTCTTTTTTGCAAAACGTGTGCACCATGTGGCTGGAGATATGGCTCAGCAATTAAGAGCAATCATTGCTCCCGCAGTGGACCTGTATTCAGTTCCAAACACCCACTCCAGTACCAAGGGACCTGACACCGTTTTCTGACCTGCACGGGCTCCTGCATGCATGCGGTAGACATACGTGCCCTCAGATGCACACACACACACATGAACCTTTTCAAAGAACACTGAATGATGACCTAAGCTGAGATGGCAAGAATACCAGGGCAGGACACTCCCTCAGTCGTATTCTACCGTGACCGTGTCTCATCTCAGTGACAGGAGCACACCCTCACGGTCTGATGTGGTTGGCTAATTCATACTCGACACAAAGGGGAGGGGTGTAAAAGCAAGTCAAGTCTGTAGAGAACTTCTAAGAGACGGGCAAACAGGCATGCGCACAGATCGAATGATGGTAGGGTTTAATGGAGTTCTGGCCCTTAGCAGGCTAGCCACCTCTGATCGACAGGGGGAAAGAAGTCCCTAACAATTCCACTGTCTTTATTATACATTCTGGCTGCTGTCCTCCAACCCCATCAGACTCATCCAGCATTCTGAAGTCTGTAGTAGAAGCAAGCTATTGCTCTAAGTGACCGGGGATTGTTTAATTCTGATGACCCTTTGGGCCCCTAGGGCAACGAGTTGCTATTCTAGCTCTTAAACGTGGCTTAAAGTGAGCCTGTCTTCCTAGGGGTGGTCCACAACCAGGTGACTGACCTCTATCCACTAGAACGTTAGCTCCCCATTCAGGCCAGAAATCCTACTCTCTTGACCTTTTTCTCTTTGTAGGCCCTCACTGCTTCTGCAGTACTTATTACCCCCTCTAAAGAGGTGACCCTGGAATCACTTAGGAACCAGATCATTTAGGAACCTCCAAACACTTCTGCCATCTCTGGCCTCTGGCAAGAATGAGGCTGTCAAGAGATCCGAGGACACCTCTGGCAGAGAGATAAACTGGTTACTTTTCTTTGGAGTCTTTTTTTTTTTTTCTCCCCCAAGACAGAGTTTCTCTGGATAGTCTTGCGCTGTTCTGGAACTCACTCTGTAGACCAGGCTGGCCTTGAACTCACAGAGATCCACCCGCTTTTGCCTCCTGAGTGCTGGTACTAAAGGCATGTGCCAGCATTGCCCATTCTTTGGAGTTTTTTCATCACCCCTACTCCTGTCAAGAACTGCCAGAAGGAATTGAGGGAACGCCCACTCTGGCTTCTTCCAGCCGACCAGAGGGCACCAGGTGCAGAAACACCTCTGCAGTGGGCCAACCTCAACCTTAAAATACTCTATCCATTGATTTTATCTGAATGGGTGTTTTGCCTGCATGCCTGTGGCTGGCCTTTAGAGTGACAAGCCCAGCACCTGCATTCAGACCCATCAATAGCCGTGGGGTGGCTGGCATCAAAGTGGAGTCCCTCCACGGTGGCATCTGAAGACTCTCTCCCCATCAGCCTGGCCCTGGTAGGGCCACCTTTCTAGGGCTTGGCCTGTTGGTATCCTGCTTCTGTGATTGGTTCCTGCCTCTTTGGTGCCATGCTGGCTCCTGTGGCAACCCCAGGTGTGTGCCCCCTAGGAATACCGTGTGACCCTCCCTGTCCTGGGCTCCGAGGTCCACAGTGGCTTCCCAGGCAGGCAGTGAGAAGGGTCAGCAGTTTCAGTCCAGGTGAGCTAGGACGAGTCTGGGCAGTTAGACACTGTGCTCTGCCACATGTGTCTCCCTTGGGGAGAACCCAGTTTTATCTCCTTTATGCTCTACACCACAGACAAATCTCACTCGAGTTATTCCCCTATAAATCTTCTATATAAGTCCATGTTCCTGTAAAGGGGGGAGGTATGGGGACAAGCATGGGAAGGGCGGGAGGAAGGAAAGGAAGAACAGAATAGCCACGAGGGCCATCCTGGAGAAGGCCAGCCTGGGCTACACAGTGAGACCTTGTCTCATCCCTTCCCCAATATAATTAACCAATTAATTAAAAATGCACTGGGTCTGAAGGGGTCGTATAGGAAGCTACTCAAGAGGCAGAGACAGGAGGATTACTAGCCTGGGCAACTTAGATACTGTGTCAAATTAAACTAACAAAGGGCTGGGGCCTTGTCAGTGGTAGAGAAGACTAGCCCAGTGCACATGAGACCCTGGGTTCACCAGCAGGAAAAAAAAGTGTGGAACATTTCAGATCTACACACAGAGAGGCTGGGTGGAACAGGCAGGAACCAGTAGACTGGCTGCTGCTACCCCTGCAGGCTCCTGTGTCCCCGAGGGCTGCCAGTCCCAGTGCCACAGGGGCTAGGACAGGTTGCTGGGATGTTGGCTTCGGAGCTCCAAACCTCTGGCTTTGCGTATAATCACCGTCTCCCCAGCTCTGGTACCGGCTGAATAAGCCCTCCCACCAGATGGGGCACCTATGCAGTCAGAGCCCAGCCTTGAGCTTGCTTGGCTTCCCGTGTGCCCTAGCTGGGGCCAGAAAAGTCCACAAATTATAACTGGCTTCTTCACTCAGTATCTGCTCAGGAGACAGCCTCAACTCAGAGGTTCCTGCCATGCCCACTAGCAGCAGCAGGGGGCAGTGTGGCTCCAGGGACACAGTAGAGGAAGTATCTGGTCCTGTGGCTTCCCCTGTCATTAGACCAGGGCTGAGCGGTTGGGGATGGGCTCTTTCATGTGCTGTCTCCACCTGAGTCACACTTGCCCCCCTAAGTTTCAGGCACGGAGGCCCCACATCTGCCCTGTGGCCCTTGCTTATGGATCTGCCTAACCTGATCTTCCTGCTCCATCAGCTCCAGTCCAGAGTCTTTCTTCTGACACAGGTAACCTGGCCGTGTAGGTCAGTCCCCTGTCTTACTGTGATCTAACTGTAATGTGGCAGGGTGTGTGTGTGTGTGTGTGTGTGTGTGTGTGTGAGAGAGAGAGAGAGAGAGAGAGAGAGGGAGAGAGAGAGAGAGAGAGAAAGAGAGAGAGAGAGAGAGAGAGAGAGAGAGAGAGAGAGAATGAGAGATCTGGAAGCCAGTACAGGCAAGCAAACAAACCATGAGCCAGGTCAGAGGTGTCTGGTGAGCAGGGTTAGCCTCCAAAGAGACACAGGTTTTTGTTTTGTTTTGTTGGGGTGGCGGGGGTGGCACACTTTCCCTGTGTAGCCCTGGCTGTCCTGGAATGCTCTCTGTAGACCAGGTTGGCCTCAAATTCACAGAGATCCTCCTGCCTCTGCTTCTGGGTGGTTGGACTAAAGGTGTGTGCCACTACCACTTGGCTAAGGGACATAGTTTTGTTTGTTTGTTTGTTTGTTTGTTTTTCGAGACAGGGTTCCTCTGTGTAGCCCTGGCTGTCCTGGAACTCACTCTGTAGACCAGGCTGGCCTCCAACTCAGAAATCCACCTGCCTCTGCCTCCCAAGTGCTGAGACTAAAGGTGTGCACTACCACTGCCCCTCGGGACATAGTTTTATGGTGTTTTTCCTTTGGACCTCCAGGCTGTGTTTCATGGGAAAGTGATCACCAGGAGAGGCGGCTGCCTCTTCATCTCCACCCCTTCCAGCTGTGGCCTGTGGGAGCTGAGCTTGGGTGAGAAACCAGGTCAGCCTCCCTGGGGACAGGTGAGTCATCTTAGACCAGATCCAGAAAGGCAGATGGGAGGTGGGTGGCTTCTTCCCAGCAAGCAGAGCCAGGGGCTGTGAGTCTGGCCCTTAGCAGAGGGGGCCTGCCTCACTTCACAAAAGCCCCTCCCCAGCGAACTACAGGTCTCACTGATGCACAGCTGTGTAGTGGTGGGGCCATTTCAACTTGGAGTGCCTGCCCACTATCCTCACTCCAGGGCCTTCCCTCCCTTATAGCCACTCTGTCCTTCATCCCCTCAGTCTCATGCTGGGGTCAAGGAAGAGAGGGAGAGGACAGGGGTGCAGAGGGCAGGGGTGCAGGGGTGCAGAGGGCAGGGTTGCAGAGGGCAGGGGTGCAGAAGGCAGGGGTGCAGAAGGCAGGTACTTACCCACACCCCTTGGTTTAGCCGGAATTGGTTCTGGTGACTTCCTGGGAGAAGACAGGGTGAGCTGAGAGCCTTGAGTCAGGTTCAGTGGGGCAAGAATAGGACCTAGAGCTGGGGATACCATGGGGTGCACAGTGGCTGAGCTGCTGCTCCCGTGGTTTCCAATCTAGTTAGTGTGTTGGCCATGACAAGGGCCGTGTCCACAGGCAACTGGATCTCATGGGGGCTGCACGGTCAAGGGCTGGAGGCAGCTGGAGCACTGACAGGGGACCTGGGGCAGAGGGTGTCCTGGGGTGGTTATGTTTTCTTAACAGAAGGATTTATTCGGGGCTTAGAGTTTAAGAGGGATAGGAGTCCATCAACAAACATGGCAGGGAGCAGGGCACCAGGCAGGGCACTGGAGCAGCAGCTGGGAGCTTGGTATCCTGAGTCTCTAATGCCAGGATGTTGGAAATGAACTCTGTTCCACAGTGGCCTCTGTAAGTGTCCGCTGCTGTCAGGAAAGTTCAGCGTTGGCTTCCCCTGGGGTGGCCAGGGCACGGCTGGGGTTGAGGGAGGAGAGAACTTGTCTTCTAAAGTAAGAGCTGGGTGGAAAGGCTGGGGGTTAGGCACGGCCCCTTCCTCTGTTTTCCTGCGCTTTCCAGTCCAGTCGCTCTGAGAGTAAAGAACGGGCGGGGGGAGGGGAAGGTGAGGAGCCGAGCTAGAGAGCCCTGTTCCCACTCCATTCTGTACTAGGACTGTTCTCTTCCAGTCAATACCAAGAGGGTTGGTGACAAATTTGGGAGTGAAGAATCTGAAACAGCCAAATAAATCACATTAATGACCATTCAGATAGAATCAGTCAATGGAATCGAACCCATTTGGCTGACGAGACGTCGCTGCCTCCCCTACCCCCAGTCCGGGTGCTTTCCAGCTGGCCTCCTCCAGGGACTCCTGGGATGGCCTCACAGCTTGGAAAGAGGGGGGCCACCTGTGTGTCCTTTTTAGCCACAGAGCTCAGGAGAAAGGCTGAATCCAAGAGGACGATGGGGGACATTGTGTCCCAGGGGCACAATCAGACACAGGCCAGCAGATTCCAGGAAAAGAGTTCACACAGAGCAACATGGGAGCCTCCAGCCAGGTCCAGGGTTCCAGGCTGAGCTGGGTGTGGCTATGAGATCACAGAGACCAAGGATGTGGCTGGTGCTGGGGTCTGGTGAGGAAATGCGCTGGACCACATCTGGGCCTGTACAGCGTCTCTGGTAGGAATGCCAGTGTGCACACCTGCCTGGGCTGCTCACTCCTTGATACATGGCCCTGCTCACTTTAGATGGTTGTTAGGCACACCACCCACCTGCCGGCCACCTCCCACCAACAAGTCACTTTTCTTTCCAAGGCTCTGTATCCAGACCCTCCATACAGGTAGAATGTTCTGGACTCCTCCCTCATCCCTCACACAGCACAGGAATCCGCCCCCAGGCTACTCTCCTTGCCCAATGTCTGCCTCTTGCTCTCCTGTGGGCAGCTGGCCTTTCTAGGTTTGGCTTTGCCATGTCTAGTGTCTTGTTAGAGTTTCTGCTGCCATGAAGAGACACCATGACTGCATCAACTCTACAGGAAAGCACTTAACTGGGGCTGGCTTACAGTCCTGAGGTTTAGTCTGTTGTCATCATGGTGAGAAGCATGGTAGCAGACAAGCAGATGTGGTGCTGGAGAGGCAGTTGAGCATTCTACATTCGGATTGGTGGATCGCAGGAAGAGAGGGAGCCATTGGGCCTGGCTTGAGCTTCTGAAACCTCAAAGTCCACCCTCCTGTGACACACAAGGCCACAACTTCCAATAATGCCACTCCCTGTGAGTCTATGGTAGCCATTTTTATTCAAACTACTACACCTGGCTACAGGTTCTAGGAAAGCACTGGTTTCTCCTCCCCCAAGGGGACACTGGCTAAGTCACTACAGAGTCTCCCTGCCATGCCTGGCTTCTCATTGCTGCTACAAGCAGTGCCAGTCCAGAGCCTCACCACCAGGCTCGCTGTTAGTTAAGGTCATCTTGGGGGCAAGGATAAGGCACTGGCTTTTAGTGGGCTGTGTACCCAGCCAGGATCCAGACTTGACACCTTTGTCTTCTGTGGTCGCATCTTCTCCCAAGGCTGTGCCACATCCCCGCCACCTCCCTGATCCCTGATCCTCAGTCCCTTGCATTGGTACTGCACATCACATGGAAGCTTTTCGGCAGCCTGCCTACTGAGTCCCTGTATCTGGTGGACTTGTGTTCTGAGTGAATGGCCGTGTGTCCTGCAGAGTTGGGGGGTGTCCCAAGAAAGAGAGTTTCATACAGAGAGGGACCAAGAAATGGTTTTGTATAGGATTCCCTCAAAAGGGTGTGCCACCACACGGGGTATTCCTACAAGCACACCAGTTAGGACTTCTGCCAGGCATCTGCCATTCTTTAGGCCTCCAGGACAGGGTGTGCCTTCAGTTGGAATGGTCCTGCTGATAGCTGCAGCTTGGTGGTGGGGGCTGACTACTACGCCTGGGGCCAGACCCGGTGGTCTGTCACAGAAGGTGGCCAGGGCTCTGCAGGCCAAGATTCTCTCCAGAGCCCCTTCTCATGTCCTGTCCTAATGATATAATCTGAATGTGCGAAATGCAGGCGTCTATTAAAGCGGTCAGGCGGGGCAGAGTCTTGTTGGGCTCATTCCACGAAGCCACCACTGGCCTCCCAGACTTAGGTCACAGAAGGCCTGAACTGCCGCCTTTAGCCTGAGAGAGAATATAGACCCGAAGGAAGCATGCTCCTTCAGAGTGCACTCAGGAGGGGTGACAGGGACAGCCACAGGACTGTTCAGCCACACGGGAGGACAGACACTGGGGGATGGTCTCCAACTGTGTCTGGGTCACCACTGTAGCAAAGACAAGGGGTGTCTTAAACACAACCCTGAAAAAAGACCAATTGATTTGGATGGTAAAAGGGTCAAAGGCAGTGACAGTGGCCGAGGCCAGGAGCTGGCATCACCCCTTACACCACCACCCAGAGTGAGTGGAGCTGAGGTCGATTCGGCTGTAGATCGTTCTCCATTTGATGCTTAGTGGGAGAGCTGAGGCTGTGGAAGTGAACCCTTGAGCTGGGAGGCCTTGAGACGGCGTGCTCTCATCTGTGCCCTTGAAAACAATACCTTTACTTCTTGTGCCAAACAGAACAAATAAACAGTCACTTGGGAGGCTGAGCTGGGAGGACTGAGAGTTCAAGGCCAGCCTGGCTACATCGTGAGACCCTGTCTCGAAAACCAGAAGCAGTTCAGGAACCAAAACATTGGAGACATTTTAAGAAGTGCACCAAGACAGCAGCGGGGCACCCGACAGCAGAGGGGCACCCCGTAAAAAGTCAAGTCTGCCCACGAGGATCCACTCAGTGAACAACTGATAGTCAAGAGAAGATATGGTCAGCTTTATGCTAAATATGCAATTAGAAAACTTAAAGGCACTTGTTAAAGAACATAAGCTTGAATTGTAGTTTCTAGATAAGCTGAGAGGGAAAAAATGCAGAGGTTAATGCCACAAAGGAAGAACGAGGAAGCCCAATGGGCCGCCAGTGCACAAGACACGTGGTCTACATTCACTGGTAATCACATTAGATGGGTTAATCTTATCATGTTGAATTGAAACCACAAAAGTGTTGCTGAATGAAGCCATGCAGGAAGTGGGGAGAGACTTACAAAGATGGACAAAATGCCAACCCGGACGTCGGACCAGCAGTGCAGTGGATGGAGAAGGCGTTAGTAACACCCATTCAAACATGCAGCGGTCCACGAGGGCCAGGATCTCAGGGCTGCCAAACCGCTGAGAAAAAGCCGTTCAGCCTCTATGGTGGCCATTCTGTGAGGCCAGGTCATCAGGATTAAGCTTGGACACTGGCACTGCTGTCCTGCAGGCTCATTGCCAACGGGACAGAACGTGTTCTCTCAAAGGTTGAAAGCCAGAGCAAAGTTTGCCAGGCACAAGCTCAGCTTGGGCTCTCAGGAGGAACGCTGAACACATCCCGAAGGGTGGGCCCACAGATCAGTCACCCGAACACTTCCTGCAGGACTGAGGAAGGTACACAGGGCACACAGACAGACAGAGAGGCCTGAGCCACCTTGTGCTCGAAAACTCGAAACCTGCATGAGACCCATACATGCTCAAGTGTAACTCTAAGTAAGCCACTAACCTTTAGGAAATGGAGTCTGGAGCCAGGCACCCTGCCCCTCCTTCTTCCCAGCTTGGAGGTCATGAGGTTTCAGAGACCAGTTTACTACCCTGCAAAATCGCAGATTAAAGGCAATTCTGCATCCTGCATCCAAAACCCAGGGCAAGACGAAGTGTGTCAGACTCTTAACTTTCAGCTGTCTCAGAGGCATGGAGACACCTGGTATGTGACACCCAGCAGGGTCTGGGGTTGTTTCCAGAGCCAACATACTGTAGCTCCCAGCACGACTTGCAAAGCTTCGCACCAAGTGGGGTCCAGGACCAGATGGAGCCCCAGGCATTCAGCTCAGCTTTCTTTGGGAATGAGTCTGCAGGAAACAAAAACACTAAAACAAAACCCAAACCACGCTGATTTTCAGAGCCTTCTGGGTTTTAGGATTGGAAATAGGGCCTGGCAGAGTCACAGTCAGATCTGACAGGAAGCTGTCCACACACACACACACACACACACACACACACACACACACACACACACAACTGTGGTCCTGTATAGCCAACGGTTTCAGGAGCAGGAGGGTCTGCAACAGGAAGTCCCCAAGAGAGACTGGACCCAGAGAGTCCAATCAGCTTAATGGTGAGCACAAGTCAGTGCTTGCTCAGGGCTGTGGTAGAACGGCCAGGGTCCTGCCCAGGACCCTGGGGGAGGAGGTGGGCGAGAGGAAGGAGCCTCGGGGTTTTATTTTCTTGGAAGTTTCAGCAATTTCTTAGGGAAGGAACGAGGAAACAGAACTCTGGACAGTTCAGAAAAGAAACCAGGGAGGGACCCAGGCTTGGAGGCTTAGGGACGAACGCCAGCCAGCCACCCACGAGAACCCCAGTAAGCAATTTTAAAATGAAAGACAAAACCATCTCACCCAGGGTCCACCAGAAGCTGCTGATACCTGAGAGCAAATCTCTCCAAAGACAGGAACCACTCAGAGGAAAGTAGGAAAGGTGGGCTCCAGGGTGTGCTCTTGCAGGGTCAGATTTACCCAAGTTAACCGATAATCCCTGCAGCTCCAGTACAAATCCTAGACAAGTTTCTGTTTAGAGACGCTCTGTTAGAAATACGTTCAAGGGCTGGTGAGATGGCTCAGTGGGTAAAGCACCCGACTGCTCTTCCAAAGGTCCGAAGTTCAAATCCCAGCAACCACATGGTGGCTCACAACCATCCGTAATGAGATCTGATGCCCTCTTCTGGGGTGACTGAAGACAGCTACAGTGTACTTACATATAATAAAAATAAATTTAAAAATCTTTAAAAAAAAAAAAGAAATACGTTCAAGGCTGGAAAGAACAGAGACCGCTACTCCCACGGAACTGTCTGGACAGAGCAAACCCGTGTCTTGGTGGAGAGGGCGTCCCTGGAAGAGTGAGCTAAGAGTAAATGACGGACGGCCTTGTCCGTGTTGTCAGGGTCTGACCTCACAGGCTTATTCAGTTTATTCAATTGGCTAGTCTTAGAGAGTCATTGTGTGTCTGGCTGTTTTGCCTGTATGTGGGTATGTGGACTACACACATACATCTGGTGCCTACAGAGGTCAGAAGAGGGCATCCAATCCCCTGGAACTGGAGATACAGATGCTTGTGAGCCGTTGTGTGGATGCTGGGAACTGAAGCTGGGTCCTCTGGAAGAACAAGTGCTCCTAACTGCCCTCACCTCTCCAGCCCCAAATTATATACTTAAATCAGCTTACAAAGTAGTGGGCTTCCATAGGGGAACATTTTTTAAAAAATTATGTATGCTTTATATCTATATATACACACATATATACATATATTCATTGCATGTTTATTTATTCATTTATCTAAACAATGAATCTGTGAAGTTTCTAATTAGAATGAACCCAACCACATCCATGCTACAAAAACCCACAATTATAAATAGGAACAAGCAGAATAAATACCTAGGTTACAATGATAATTTATAGGAATACTATCTATCTATCTATCTATCTATCTATCTATCTATCTACCTATCTATCTATCTATAATGGAACACACATACACACACACACACACACACACTTCTTTTTTTTTTGATTTATTATTATATCTAATTACACTGTATCTGTCTTCAGACATCCCAGAAGAGGGCATCAGATCTCATTACGGATGGTTGTGAGCCACCATGTGGTTGCTGGGATTTGAACTCAGGACCTTCGGAAGAGCAGTCGGTGCTCTTACCCGCTGAGCCATCTCTGTATACAGCCCCAACTCTGTATTTCTTTTTTTTTTCCATTTTTTATTAGGTATTTAGCTCATTTACATTTCCAATGCTATACCAAAAGTCCCCCATACCCACCCACCTCCACTCCCCTACCCACCCACTCCCCCTTTTTAGCCCTGGCGTTCCCCTGTACTGGGGCATATAAAGTTTGCATGTCCAATGGGCCTCTCTTTCCAGTGATGGCCGACTAGGCCATCTCACACACACATTTCTTTAAGACAAAGTCTATGTCCTGGCTGTTCTGGAACTTGCAGGCTAGCCTCCAACTAACAGAGATCCTTCTGCCTCTGCTCCCCCCCCCCCCCGCTCCCCGCCCCCAGTGCTGGATTTAAAGGAGTGCACCACCGCTGCCACTGCCCAGTGCCACCACCACTGCCGCCAGCTTTGTTTTCATATCTTTAATTTTAAGGCACAATAAAATCAGTTAGGATTATTTTTCTCTTTCTTTCCTCTCCCCCCCTTTTAAAAACGATTTACTTATTTTATGTATGTGAGTACACTGTAGTTGTCTTCAGACACACCAGAAGGGGGCATCAGACCACACTGCATATGGTTGTGAGCCACCATGTGGTTGCTGGGAGTTGAACTCAGGAC
Source organism: Mus musculus (assembly GCF_000001635.26). Classification (NCBI taxonomy): domain Eukaryota; kingdom Metazoa; phylum Chordata; class Mammalia; order Rodentia; family Muridae; genus Mus; species Mus musculus. The sequence continues at coordinate 122,822,157 of NC_000074.6, read as the reverse complement.
CTTTGGAAGAGCAGTCAGGGTTCTTAACCACTGAGCCATCTCTCCAGCAACTCCCCCCCCCCCCCCCCTTTAAGACAGAGTCTGCTGGCCTTGAACTCATGATAATGCTCCTGTCTCCACCCCTGAGTGATGGAATTACAGGTGTACACACACCACCACACATGTCTGGCTTTACACTGTGCAAGGTGGATCACATCCGGGACTCTGTGTATGGCAGACATGTACTCTGCCCACTGAGACGCGCCCCAGACACCTTGGGCTTCAAGGGCTTTCATCTGCACAAATGCTCCAGCGGTCCTTCCTGCATTCCCAAACAACCCTCTGAGGCTCCAGTCCATAAGAACATTGGATGCCAACTGTCTTTCACATTCATTACTTGTGATTCATCCTTGAGCGTCCAGCATCTCAAATTCTCACTTGGATTTAGACGTCCTCTCAGTCCACTAATTCCTCAACTTTCTCCTGGAGGTCGAGGAGAACCCTGCTTTTACAAAGGCATGCTGGGACTCAGGTATGGGGGAACCCCTTCCCTGTGGCGGTGAACTCATCCCAGGACAGTCGAGAGTGCTCAGGGGTGGGCTCACATTCTGTGAGCGCCCAGGACACCAGCTGTCTCCTCCCAGGTGGAGGTGCAGCTGATGTCAAGAAAGGTCCACCTGCAGACCCAGTTGGTGAGCAAAGTCTGGGTTTCACTTTTAGTTCACATGTTTTTTAAATGAGCGTTTGGCCTGCATGTATGTCTGTGCACAACATATATGAATGCCTGGTGCCCAAAAAAGCCAGAAGACAGCGCTGTATCCCGTAGAAATGGAGTTACAGATAGCTGTGAGCTGTCATGTGGGTGCTGGGAAATGAACCTGTGCTCTCAACCACTGGGCCATCTCTCCTGCCCCACGGGTTTCACTTCTTGAAGATGACCAAGGCAAACATAGCATGAACCTCCTACTCAATAAACTCGTGTCTGTTGGGGGAGAGGGCGTCTCCTGTCCTCCCACAATGCTTAAAGCAGCTTCTACGCTACTGGGCTCGCTGTCCTGGGACAGGAGTAGGTGTCACACGCAGGGTGAATGCAGAACTGGTGATGCTTTGTGGACCCAATGGCCTATCAGGAATTGCAGGGCCCTGTGCCCTTTCTTCCAGAACATCTAACGCTGCTCAGGCAGATATTGGCTGCTGGAGCCTCTGAGACAACTGACATTTCACCGAGGGAGGCATTTCTGAGACCAGAACTGTGTTGTCTGGACAGCCATGTGTACATATGTTTTATGTATGTTCAATGCATGTGTGTGCCTGGTGGCATGTGTGCACAGTCCAGCCAGCCTGATGGCGTGCTGTCCCTTTTTAAGGAGTAGCTCATTCCTGTTCAAGCAGGTGCTTTAGGCACTGCTGGTGTGGCAGCTGGTTGTTGCTGGTTTTTAACTGGTGGTGGGGGCCTGACAGTCTGGGATGAAGGACATTTAATGGTCTACCTCACCCTTATCTGATCAACCTGTCATTCAGGGCTATACCCTGCAGGCCAATGACCTCCTTGTGCTTCAGAAGGGTCACCAAAGATAGGACATACAGATGCGCCTGACCCAGCCGAGCCTGGTCTGAGCCCGAGCACTCCATGTGACACCCACATTCCTCAGGAAAGTCCCTTTTACAAGCCTGCACACAAACATGGTCACTTGTGAGTGTGCAGAGATATTAGCCTCCCCTACACGGGCTCACTTTTACAGAGGCGGTTGTCCATGTGTACCACATATGTACACAGCAGTTCCATGGGAGCTCACATACCGACCTCTGATCACACAAAAATACCCTAGGCAGATGGGACAGAGATGGGAGGGACACCGGAGAGGTGGCCAGGACAGATGGAGGCCGAGGGCTCTGGACCTGAGCAGTGAGTACACTCTACACCACAGTCTTCTCTCTCAGATTAAACAGCCACTCCCTTCAACTTTCGGTTGTTTCATTCGAAGGCCAGAGGTGCCCCTCTCAATGTGTAAAAAGCACCCACAGACAGGAGCATGCAGCATCTCTGCCTGGGTAGTACTCACTGCCACCTCTGAGAAGGGCTCAGGGAACAAATAGTGCATCTTGTTCCCTGCCTGCCAGTGTGAGGCAGGTCCCCGTGTCTGACCTGTGGCTATCCTTCACTGTAGCTGACAGCGCTTTCCTGGCCTTTATTAACGACCGTGTCAGCAGCTGGCGTGGGATGCTGCGACTGTCTTCAGGTGATAGATCACGAAGGCCTTTCACGGCTATTTATTTCCAGTGACCCTGTCTCCCCTCCACTATTGCTAGCTTAAGAGTTATGAAGGTGAATCGGGATAATTTGATATCGATCTATTTGCTGAGCTAAATTGACCGCATGGTGGATGTTAGTAAGGGCATTTGGCTCTACCAGGGCCTGTGATGGTGGCTCTGATCTGCTCACGGCTACAATGGGGAAACAATTACAGGGACCAACACGGAGGGCCAGAGTGCCAGATATCGGGGAAGTGGTTCTTCTTGGGTGTTGGAAGGTTCTACAAGGGCCGTAGCCACCAGTACTGCACCCACAGGAATGTGGCAAGTGTGACAATGGATGTTCCCCATTCTGGCAGGTGATGTCTTGTCTAGAAACAGTCAAGCCACAGTGGCCTTGAGAACACCATACAGAGAATGGCAAGAGACGTGTGTGTGTGTGTGTGTGTGTGTGTGTGTGTGTGTGTATGTGTATACAGATCTCCTGTGGCTAGGCTGACATTACTCTCCACTCTGCATGGCTATCTGAGCTAGTGTGGCTCCAGCTTTGGGTCTATATGATGGCCCCAGGGCATCTTATCTTTCACTATGCTGGGCCATGTGGGCAGTGCCCTGCTGTCTTCTCAGGCTCAGTTCACCAGGAAAGTGCCTGGTTGCTCTCCATCTCCCAGGAGCACAAGGCTTCCCTGTGAAGGCCTTGATGCATTGGCCAAGGGTCAACAGAGTAGGTGTGCACAGCACAGGTGCCTCCTTCCGTGATCTTGTGAGGATATCTTTTGGAAATATAAGGACTGAGGTCTGGGCTGGCCTGTGATACCTGCTATGGAAGGGCTCCAGGTGAAGTTACCTCCCACCATTCCTGAGGCTTTTTTTCCACTGAGTCCAGGGTCTTGAGCCCAGTAGCAGATGTGTTTTCTTGAGCAAGATGGCCCAACACAGGGTGATGCTGCATAGGGTCACTCCCACAGACTGCACTGGGATTCTCTGGGAATCCTGCCCCTGGGGATCACCGCCATGGACTGGCTCTGGGAGGCCCAGATATCCAACAGCTCCTTCCACATCCTGGTTTCTGGAGGCACAGCATCTTCCTTCCAACAATGAATCGTCCAGTCTCACCTGGAGCTCTACCAGGCCTTGTGGCAACATCAGAGGCCCCATCAGTGATCTCTGCAGATTGCTGAGGGCCATATGTGGACTCAGGGCTATTGTTAACACGTGGCCCCAGGGCTATTGTTAACACAGTGGACCCAGGGGTCTGGGGAGGAAGGGAGAGGGGGGGAGGGGGAGGGGGAGGGGGAGAGTGAGCGTGAGAGGAGAGCAAGAGGGGGAGAGGAAGGGGAGGAGGAGGGAGAGGGAGAGGGAGAGAGAGAGGGGGGAGGAAAGGGAGAGGGAGAGGGAAGAGAGGGAGAGGAGAGCGGGAGAGGGGAAGGCGGAGAGAGAGGAGGAAGAGGAGGGAGAGGGAGAGAGAGGGGGAGAGGGAGAGAGAGGGGGAGAGGGAGAGGAGAGCGAGAGGGGGAGAGGAGAGCAAGAGAGGGAGAGAGATGGGAGGGAGAGGTAGAGGGAGGAGAGGGAGAGGGAGAGCTCAAGAGCGCTGTGCTGTTTCTCCCCGTGGCCTGAGGGCACATAACCAGGATCTGAGCTGGCAGGACGTGGGCTGGAAGATGGAGGCCTGGGAAGCTGAGTAGGAAGAGGTTTGAGAAGAAGGCACAGAGGACCAGAAAGACCCCAAACTGGGGTGAGACAAGGTCAGGGAAGAGGAGCTTCAGGGCTATTTGGGGATGGCCCTCACCTGGCATGGATGAGGCTACAAAGACTTCAAGTGTTCTAACACACACACACACACACACACACACACACACACACACACACACACACACACACACACACACACACAGCAGCTCCAGGGAGATAATCCCGGCAGCAGGAACCATGGTCTGGGAGCTGTAGGCTCCACCCAGTGCTGTTGTTTGTTGTTCTACGTGGGCTGGGAGCTGTGCCGGCCTAGGAAATGTGTGCGCGCAGACTCACAGCTCACAGGTCACAGTCAGAGAAGCACTACACGGTGTGTCTTTATTTCACCTCTTCTCACTGTCACCTCTGACTCTCTGGGACCTGCCCTCAGGAGAGGCAGCAGCCCCGGGCACTGGAGAGCTGGCCACAGCCGTGTCCTTACTGTGCTTGTGAGACTGGCACACACCAGTGATCTCAAGGACCACTGAGGACACAGCCAGTGGTCAGGGTCACCTGGGCTTGGACAATCAGCCTGGGGTTGAGGGAACTCACTTGGTGATTCGTCCCTAGAGGTTTTGATTCCGGTCAACCTGATTGCAGGAGGGGAGGGGTTCCATCCGAGGCCCATAGCACGTGACCGCGGGGTGTTTGGGGTTCTCTAGCCTTGGCCTGGCTGGCTCCTCTGTCCTGAGGGGTACAACTGTTTGAGCAGCTCCTTCTTATTCACCTTGCCCATCTGGTTCCGGGGGATCTCCTCCACCAGCAGGAGCTCCGAGGGCACAGCATAGGGGGCCAGGACACCTCTGCAGAGACAAGCACAGCCTGAGGACAGCACCCCACCCCGGGAAATGTCTGATATATCCAGAAGCCATTGTGGCCACATCCTGACTGTGACAGATGGCAACAGGACTGTTGTCTTCTCTCTGGCTTCCTACAAAGTCAGCAGTGACATGGGTGAGGACACTGAGAGGAGGGGACGAGTCCTTTGCTCTCCTCATCCAGACTGGTTTCTTCTTGTCCTGGGGATAACTGACCACAGGCTGGCCTGCTGCCATTCCCACTTAAGGTGACTCTGGCACAGGAGAGTGGCTCCTGCAGGTGACAAGCATGGTCAACTACCGACAAGTAGCTTCTGGGCCACCACCAGAACGTAATGAGAGGAAGGCGTTGTTTTTGGTAGGAAAGGCTGCGGGTCCTGTTCTGTGTCTCAGATGGCACTGAGGTAGGGATGTGAGCCCTGCAGATGTTCTCCTGCTCTGCTGCAGGGACAACCTACCCAGAGATCATGTGCACGGCCTGGGGCAGCATCCCCGCCTGCCCCAAAGTTCCTCAGACCAGAGAAACCTTGGCTTTCCCAGGAGTCCACAGGCTGTATGTGTACAGTTTTAACTGTAGATACAATTTTCAGTCTTGAGTGACTCGTGGCCTTCTATGTCACACTTTGTTCCTCCCTGAGCCTGGCTCACCAGCTCTCTTGCTGCAGTGACTGCTCAGACCTTCCAGCAGGGCTGTCTGGGGCACTGTGGCTCTTGAGCCTTGCTCCTCTAACCACTTGGACTGTGTCCCTTGGTTCTGGACGGGCTAGCCTCACTCCCTATGACTTTATCCCAAGGGATCCTCTTGAGTCTCCCACAGGGATCCCAGCGCCTCTCCTATTCCTAGCTTGTGGTCCCCATTCTTCCTGGTGCCCCCCCCCCCCAATCTTTCTCCTCTTGTCCTGTTAAGTTTACCTGGCCTGTGTATTTCTCTGTGTAGAAACTAAACTGGGCAGGATTTACAGGGCGGTCCATTGCAGTGTAATGTGGGGACTGGGTACAAACCTGTACAACTGGCTGAAGTGACCGGCTGACACAGCTCCAGATAGAGGCACAGCCTGCCCACTGCCTGGACTCGCAGCCCAAGATGAACTCCCTTCCCGGTGGGACTGGGAAGAGGTGGCAGTGAGTTCTAACCCCTGAACACAGTCTCAACTGCAGTGGTCCTCAGAGCCCCTCCCTCAGCTCAGGAATGTTCCTTCTCTGGTACTGCTAGAGTCCCTGCAAGTGACATGAGCATCTAGAAATGCACGCTCCGTGTCTACTGAACTGACAGCAGGGCTCTCACTCTGTAAACACCCCACGCACGCGGCTGGGTTTCTCAATGTTTAACCTCCCGTTTCTGGTGTAAGTGCCACACGATCAGGATGTGTTGGCTCTTTTGTGAATAGGACCTAATTTCTAGCATTTGGTTAAGCATTTTGTGTCTGTCTGACAGGAAACTGGTCTGGGTTTCTTGTCTGGTTTGGGTCCCATGAAGTGAGGTGGGAGTGTCCCTCCTAATGGGAATGGACTTGTATGCACTTTGGGCAGTGTCCCCTGAGGTGCTCTGGGCCTGGCATTTGCCTTGTGGTTTTTTAGCTGGGACTCAGCTTCACAGACACAGAGCTCTTCAGCCTGGCTCTCATATTAGTTCTGGTAATTTATGCATATCACTGGTTCTTCCAACTACAAGGAGGACAACTTGGGGCTGTGTGGACCTCCTGACAATCACTGGGCTGCTGTGAGGTACACACTACCTCACAGAAGGTGGATAACACAGGTGGACACAGTGACACCTGGGTTCTCTGTGCTTCTTCCCAAACCTCCTTCTCTTTCTCATCTGGGTCACCAGGGCCACCCAGGCTGGCCTTGAACTTGCTCCAGGCCTGTGCCACTGTGGCCACTTCTCTTTCAGTCAACATGGAGAAAACCTGGTTCTTTGTTGGTGTCCCCTCCTGACACTGTCTCTTTCTGGAACTCCTATTAGCCGACTGCAACCTCAGGATGAGAGCTCTGCTCTCTGTCCTTCCCACCCGCCTCTCCAATGGCAACTGGACAGCACAGCCCTGGCCTGAGGCAGCATTCACCAAGCATGGACTTGGACATCACACAAGGGTGATGATCACTGGGCCACACGGCCTTGCTCACAGGACGAGCACCGGGGAACTCAGACGCTGTTCCCTGGGGACTAGGTAGGGCTGTGGTTTCAAGTGTGTGTGTGGGGTCTCTCCTCAGGTCCCTAACCCCAAGAACAACTGGTGGGAAAGCTACTCACTGTGGGGACAAAATGTCTTAGGACAGCTCGGCAGTGCCTGGCGATCTTTCTTGCACTGTCCCCCTGTACACAGCTCCAGCTCCCCAATGCTCTAACCCTTGGCCCTCTTCTCAGGTCTTCTTACAGTCACCATGAGCCTGAACACCCAAGCAAGGAGCCTGACTTCAGCGGCAGACACAGGCCCTGGGGGAAGCACTCAGAGCGCAGGAGCCACCAAGCTGTGGACACAGACCATGGCTTGAGGGATTCAGGCCAACGTGGGGCCTCCATCCAACAGCCACACTGGCTCTCAGCAGAGGATGCCTGTGTTTCTCTTCTCAAAAAAGTAATTGTTTAATCACAGCAGCAACCGGCCAAGCAGACTGCTGCCTCTGCTAAGCTGTGGAGCTCCAACTGTGACTTTGTGAATCCAGGGAATCAGTAATTGCCCAGCTGTGTGGCCCTGATGAACGAGGACCCCTGCTGCCTGTAAAGTCTCTTTGGACGAGCCAAAAATAGAGAAGGCAAGTCGGGGTGGGGGCGGGGGTGTGTGTGTGAGGAGACAGCAGAGTGGAGGGAACTCAGATTTAAAGAAGGATCCTGAAGTTCTCCTCACGGTGGAAGCTTCGAGAGTCTCCTGTCCTGAGAGTTCTGGGAGGATATCAGCAATCACCAGGGACTAAGATGAAAGAAACTGGAGTCTACCACAAACAACATGGGGCAAGCCAGCCAGTGCAGTATGGTGGCTGTGGTGGGACACACCTTTAATCATAGCACTTGAGGAGCAGAGGCAGGCGGATCTCTGAGTTGGAGGCCACCTGGTGTACAGAGTGAGTTCCAGGACAACCAGGGCTACAGAGAAACCCTGTCTCAACACCACCCCCCACCCCCAAAAAACCCCCAAGATCTACAAGAACCAGGGAGAATCCGTCCCTGCCCTGGGTTAAGAAGGGAGCTGTGGGCACAGGCCCAGGCAATCCCAGGCTTTGGGAGGCCCTGCAGTAAGGTGCGAGGCACTCAGGCAGTCCTCAGGGCTGCGAAGCCCAGGCCATCCTGTGGTGGCCTGAGCAAGTCTGGCAGGATAGGGAGGGGGGAGGGGTACTCGGTGTGGCACTGGATTGTCAGGCACTTGCTGGGGGGTCCTAAGCCTTGAAATGATTTGGGGTTTATAAGTTGATACCAAAATATCTGCTTCTGTCCCAGGAACACACATTTCTGCCTCAGACTATCACTGTCTCCCAACTCGGTTTGCAGCAGAGGCCCTTCCTACTGCCAAGTCTACATTTAATGAGGGAAGAGACAAACTAGTCACGGGTCCCACTGTTGGCTTCTCGGCTTCACCCTCCCCACGTCCAGAATCCAGAATGGTTCACCCAGCCTCCCCGCTCCAGGACAGGCCCTTCTGTCCCCGATTCCAAGGTGGTTGGTTCCCTTAGATGCGCTAGAACCCAGGACAGTCCCTTTAGCCCTACCTGGCCCACTCCTTGAGATCCCCGTGGGACAGTGAATGTCCTTCTTGAAGAGCAACCACAGCTGTGACCCGCTGGCCCCATGTCATATCAGGAACTCCAATTACAGCGACATCTGAGGACAGCAGAACAGGTTGGGGATGCCTGGGAAGGTCCTGATGACCACACAGACTGAACAGCATGCAGGAATATGTGGTAACGTTGGGCTGTTGGCTGCAGTGCCCAAGCCCCTGGAGTGAGACCCGTGGGGATGACACTCATGGGAGTGGGAAGCATCTCTAGGGGCTCAGCCTGCTCTTGCTTGGTCTGCAGAGCAGCTGTGCGTTCTGGCCAGGCCTGCAGGCCGTGCTAGTGCAGCAGGGAGCAGCTTGGAATAGCCATTATGTTGCTGTGTGCAGGGTACAGAGGGAGCATAGACACATTTCACAGGAGCCCTAGTAGCAGGTGGAGGAGGCTCCTGACAGTCCAAACCTTGACAGAGTAGAGAAGGAGGCACTGTGTTTGGAGCCAGAGCTCCCCTAAGCCTGAGGTAGCCACCTACTCACCGGTGATGCTGGGGTGGGCCAGCAGGTGCCGCTCGATCTCCAGGGCGCTGACTTTATAGCCTCCAGTCTTGATGATGTCCACAGACGTGCGCCCTCGGATCCAGTACCTAGCATCCTTGAACACGGCGGTGTCTCCTGGAAAAGGAGTTTGTTTCTGTGATCGCTCTGGACAAGCTGGTCACAGGAGACTTCAGTGCTCCTGACTGTCACCCCAGGAGTCCCAGGGGACCACGTGCATGCATATGTGGGTCCCACTATTCCCACTGTCCAGGCCCACTTCCTGTAGAGGCTAGCTCCAATGGCATGTGTCCTTTCCCATTCTCCATTCCTGTGACACTGGCACCCAGCCCTGCAGCCAGCAGTGCGGGGTGGAGCCCACCAGAATCTGTGGCAGTGGCAGGCTGGAAACCGACTGGGCCACTGGATTCTGGGCTATGTTCCTGTCAGAGCAATCAGAAACAGGGTGCACCGTTTTCAAGAGAGCAGCAAATAGTTTGTGGCCTTTGACCCCAACCTCTGCTTCACACAGACACATGCTGGGCACTGTCCCGCACTGTTCCACCACTATCCACAAGCCTCTATCATTGCACGGTGGATGGGTCCTGGGTGAAAGGACAGTCATTTCCAGCTCCTTTTCCAACATGGGGATGCCCTGTGGTAAATGTCTTCCTGCTCTTTCACCCCTGACTCCCACCAGCCCCAAACAGCCACAGTGCCCTTTTCTCTAAGCGAAATAACTGTCTCACTTGCTCCTTTCACACAGGAGCATGGGGCCTGCCCAGTGAGCTTGTTATGCCCCACAGACATGGTGGCAGTGCCAGGAGCAGGGCCCGGGCTGGAGCACAGGGCTATATTTCTGGCCAAGTCTTCTCCCAGCACGGCGGTGTGTGTATTTGCGCATTAGTGCGGGTGCATGTCCATGCACACACATTTGCATGATTACGGCTGTGTATAGGCATGCAGATGCCAGCAGCAGCCCTGACAGCAGTGCTGGGGCCTCCCTGTCTGCTCACACGCTCCCTGCACTCCCTGTGGGTTATTAGCTGGAATAAATCATAAATATTTCATCGTACATCACGCGGCCCGACACGGTAAGGCACCATCCATCACCCCGCTAGTCCCTGGGACTTGCAGTGCAGGGCACACTCCAGTCTATTAAACAAGATGGATGGGCCTGGACAAGCTCAGGGCTTATTCACGGAAGACAGGGAGAGGCTGGCCCTAGAGAAAGGACTGGCACTGGAGAGTTCTCTCGTGTGTGGCAGCTGTGTGTGTGGCAGGTGACAAAGGGTTGGATGGGCACCCTCAGCCTAGACCAGGACAGGCCTTGGACAATACTGACCGAAGGGAAAGGACCCAGTGTGGGCTATGGGGCACTCAGGTCTTGTCCTGGGTCCTAAGGGACCCTCTACCTTTGGGGCATACAGGACTTGTCCTTCCCACTCCTGCTGTAGCTCTGGGTCCAGCTGTGTCCTTCGGCCTGGGAAGCTCGTCTTCCATCGGCATCTCCTGCTGTAAGCATCAGGTTGCTTGTCTCCGCATGAGACAGTGAGGTGGCAGCCTGCACTGAGGGTCCTAGCAGGAAGCTCTCTGATGCTGCTCCCTGGGTCTCCACTCCCTCTAAGGTGCAGCAGAGCTGAGCCACTGCCCTGCCCTGAACGTGGCTTCTCTTTTTGGACCTGCAGGAGATACCATACTGCCCACTACAAAGCTCCATACTCTCGCCCCAGGCCCCACGCTGTTAAGTTTGATCTGGTGAGAAGCCTTGGGACAAGGGATTCTGCACATGTGGGTTCTTGATCTGGGGCCGTGCCCCACGCTGCGCTTTTCTCTCTTGAGGAAAGAGATCCGGGCACCGCTGGGCACAGACTGACCTCTTGGCAGATTCTGCCTCACTGTCAGGGTTTGGGGACAGTGCATGAGCATGAGGGACTGTCACAGCCCATGGCAATGATGGGTGCCAGGGTCAGGCTACCTATTGGCAGCGCTGGGAGAGAGGAGTTAAGACTGAGTGCCAGGTTCTGGCTCACCCTCAAAGCTCCATGAGGTGCCGTCCTCTCTAAGCTTGTGAAGTGTTACCTCACACTCTGTCTATACAACAACTCTGTAACTAATAAGGCCACACCGGGGGTTTCCCTCTGCCGATTCCATGCTGCTTACAGCTCGCGATTTCGTAGAGCCTGCAAGACCTCAATCCTAGCGTGCTCTGAGCTCTGACGATGCTGACAGAGGAGTCCGAGCCACTGGGGGTGTGCTTAGCCTTCATGAACCCTGGCCTTGCAGACAGCCTCTATAAATCTCTCTAGCTGGTGCCTGTCCCCAGGTGACAGGCAGGTTGATAGAGCGCGGGCTTTCGCAGTGCTCCGCTCAGATGTCAGCACACAAAGCACTGGCAGCCCAGGCCCCCATCTTTACTTGGATGACTGGATTCCACTCTGCTGAACAGTCCTGTTCATGGCAGAGTCTGATGCAGGGCTGAGGTCCGCTATCAGCACCTCCACCAGCACACGGTCCACGTCTTTTCTGAGGCTTGAGAAAACTGCTCTGTCTAGGCCACTGGGTGTCCTTGCCTGCAAAGGCAGGAAGGGCCAGCACAGATGCTGGTGCCAAGGTCTGGCAAGCTGCAGGGAACTGTGAGCTGTAGGCTGCATGGCGTCAGGCGGAGGGAGAACCTGGGTGTGGTCACTATGGTTGTCCACGGAGGGGCTTCTGTGGGACAGATCACTAGGCAACACATCACTAGCTTAGAAAAGATAGCAAGTCAAGGGGGCTTGAAGGTGCATTTATAACAGAGGCTCAATTCTTAACTCCTTCCTCCCAATAATGCTGCTGACAAGGGGACTTCCAGACAGAGGTGACAGAAAGTATTCAAGGGGACACAATGAATGTCCTCATAAAAACAAAGATTTGGAATTCAGAGTGCATGAAAGTGGATTAGAGAGGACCCTGATGCTGGGGTTTCCCAATGGTGACAGAAGCAGTATCTGGTTTCCCCATGGCCAGTCAGCCACACAGGATGAGTCGCTTTTGCTCCAGGGCACTGTGCTGGGTCCTTACTTGATCTGTGGCAGAACAGCAGCGCCTCCATACAGGAACTAAGAACATCAGTGCCTCCATACAGGAACTAAGAACATCAGTGCCTCCATACAGGAACTAAGAACATCAGTGCCTCCATACAGGAACTAAGAACATCAGTGCCTCCATACAGGAACTAAGAACATCAGTGCCTCCATACAGGAACTAAGAACATCAGTGCCTCCATACAGGAACTAAGAACATCAGTGCCTCCACACAGGAACTAAGAACATCAGTGCCTCCATACAGGAACTAAGAACATCAGTGTCCATACAGGAACTAAGAACATCAGTGTCCATACAGGAACTAAGAACATCAGTGCCTCCATACAGGAACTAAGAACATCAGTGCCTCCATAAAGGAACTAAGAACATCAGTGCCTCCATACAGGAACTAAGAACATCAGTGCCTCCATACAGGAACTAAGAACATCAGTGCCTCCATACAGGAACTAAGAACATCAGTGTCCATACAGGAACTAAGAACATCAGTGCCTCCATACAGGAACTAAGAACATCAGTGCCTCCATACAGGAACTAAGAACATCAGTGCCTCCATAAAGGAACTAAGAACATCAGTGCCTCCATACAGGAACTAAGAACATCAGTGCCTCCATACAGGAACTAAGAACATCAGTGCCTCCATACAGGAACTAAGAACATCAGTGCCTCCATAAAGGAACTAAGAACATCAGTGCCTCCATACAGGAACTAAGAACATCAGTGCCTCCATACAGGAACTAAGAACATCAGTGCCTCCATACAGGAACTAAGAACATCAGTGCCTCCATACAGGAACTAAGAACATCAGTGCCTCCATACAGGAACTAAGAACATCAGTGTCCATACAGGAACTAAGAACATCAGTGCCTTCATACAGGAACTAAGAACATCAGTGCCTCCATACAGGAACTAAGAACATCAGTGCCTCCATACAGGAACTAAGAACATCAGTGCCTCCATACAGGAACTAAGAACATCAGTGCCTCCATAAAGGAACTAAGAACATCAGTGCCTCCATACAGGAACTAAGAACATCAGTGCCTCCATACAGGAACTAAGAACATCAGTGCCTCCATACAGGAACTAAGAACATCAGTGCCTCCATACAGGAACTAAGAACATCAGTGCCTCCACACAGGAACTAAGAACATCAGTGTCCATACAGGAACTAAGAACATCAGTGCTTCCATTCAGGAACTAAGAACATCAGTGCCTCCACACAGGAACTAAGAACATCAGTGCCTCCATACAGGAACTAAGAACATCAGTGCCTTCATACAGGAACTAAGAATATCAGTGCCTCCATACAGGAACTAAGAACATCAGTGCCTCCATAAAGAAACTAAGAACATCAGTGCCTCCACACAGGAACTAAGAACATCAGTGCCTCCATACAGGAACTAAGAACATCAGTGCCTTCATACAGGAACTAAGAACATCAGTGTCCACACAGGAACTATTCTAGATGTGCCCTGCGGCCTCACTGTGCTGGGGTCTAGGCTATCTCTGGGGACTGAATGAAGGAACTTGACTACCTTAATTTCCTTTCTTGGCTGGGAGTGAGAAAGAGTGCCCTGTGTTCTGCTCATAGCATCCACAAGGCAGAGTGCAGGAGGCCACACCCTTTTCAGGCCACCACGACTCTGGGAGGAAGGGGATGTTACCATCAGAAGGCTGTACTTGGCATGGGGGTAAGGACCATCTTCCACGACTGCAGTCTAACTCTGTTACACTAGCTCATTGGCTGAGCTGTCTCTACACTGGGGCACCAGGAAGCTGGCTCTTTCTGGTCAGGCTACCTCTCTGTGCCCTCACTCTGTCTGTGCCCTTGGGGAGAAGGCTTCATTTGTTTCAGAAGGAAGCTCCCAGGGCCCTGAGGCCCTGCAGGATCCTGCTGGCTGGGATCTCCAGCAGTTATCTCACGCTGCTCACGTGCCCTCCTCCTGGCATCAGTGTGCCTTTGCCTGGCACCCCTCCTGCCTGGCATGTCTTGCACGCTCTCTGGCTGGGACCTTCATAGGAGTCTCCTGGGCGTCAGTCTCCAGCAGCCTCCTGATAAGTCTACTTGTCTTGAACCAGTCCCTTAGAAATTCACCTAATTTGTGACTTTTGACTTGTTAGTGTGAGCCCATTTTGGCCTCCAGCTTGTCCTGGCCTGTTCAGTACAATCCCATTACCAAAGGCCAAAGTAATTAAAGACAGGGAAGCCAGGGCAAACAGGCAAGGAAGAGGCTCCAAGCATGCGAGGGACCAGGCTGCTGGGCTGGGAGTTAAAGACCGAGTCTTCGTTTTGAAACGTACATCAAACGAGTTAAGTAACTTTTACTTTTTATAAGCACATGTTTGTCAGAAGGCATTGATTTGGATTTAGCCTCCTTGGTCTGACCTGATGTGTGTGTCGAGGGGATTTTGTTCCCACAGAAACAGCATGCAATCAATAAAGTCTTATTACATGGATTTATGCACTGCTTTCAAACCCACTGCTAGTTCATGTCTCTGCCTTAAACTGTAATTGAAAATAAATCTGTGATCCTTGGATGTTGGTTTCTGAATGCAAGAATAGAGAGGGGCAGTGCCTTCATTGAGGGGCCTTGTCAGAGGCACTGCACAGCACCTCCTGGTCACTTCACTCTGGCTAGCGACCCTGCAAACAACAGCACAGCATCCACTCTGCTGAGGACTGAGGTTGCTGGTCTGGCACGATGCCAGGCACACACAGGCAGCTGCAGGACAACATGCTGCTACACTCGGGACTCTGGTTCTCAAAGCTTTGGGGATGCAGGACTACCTGTCCCCTGGCTGCTCTTCACAGCTGACACAGTCCTGTCTCCCAGCAGCTTCAATTCCACCTGGGCCTCTCTTGTCTGACAGAGGATGTGGCTGAGGTAGGGCAGGGGAGGCATCATGACCCCAACAGAGGGTGTGCCTGTGGCAGAAGGGAGCCAGCTGTCACTGGCACCGAAGCAGAAAGCCTCTGAGACTAGAGCCTGGGGCTCAGGACCTAGAGAGGCACTAGAAGGAGCAGGGAATGAAAGCAAAGCAGACACGATAACGTCCCAGGATCCTAAACCTCACCAAAACCTGCCTGCGACAGCTCAGACCAGGCAAAGCTAGGAGCCCCGAAGACAAGATCAACAATAGTTTATTTGTTTGGTTTTAAAGGCATAAATCTTAAAGTGGGGAGAAAGCAGAGGAAATTATATGTCAGAAGTTGAACACCAGAAAGCAGACAGGCAGGTGGTGAAGAACTGGAGAGCCTGGCGGGAGCTCCATGTGGCAAACAAAGAGTGCACGCGTGTGCATCACTACAGGGCCTGGGCTCTAGATGCTCTGGGAAGCAGTGCAGCTCCCCTGGAAGGACAACAGGTCCCGAAGCCCTGCAGAGCCTGGCCTCTCCAGCACCAGCAGGCAGCATCCACCAGCCCGAGCTTAGCAGAACAAATACTGCCCGTGACTGACCAGTGTGGGAACGGCCTGTGGGAGTGGGGTCCACCAAAGGATGGCAGGGTGTGAGTAAGCAGGCAGAGTGTGAGTCAGGTCATCCTCTGTGAAGGGGGTCAGCACCCCTGAAGCCACCAACAAGACTTGGGGGAGAGAGAGGGCGGGAGGGGGTCTTCTGGGCTAGGGTTGGGCTGGCTGGGTTGTGGAGGTCTAAGCCATGGATAGACACATAACTCAGATTTTTAAAAGTTTGCAAACTTCTGCCTGGATTTCCAGCTCATTGTGCAGGAACAAACCAGGGACACACACTGTCAGCCCTCACGCACACCAGGGGGATGAGGCCACTGTCATGTGGACCTGGCCTGTTTCGTCCACACATAGCACCTGAGCCCAGGGACTTGGCACTGGGAACAAAGCACAAAGGGTGCCAGGTGCCCCCGTTTCCTGTGCCTGCCAGTCAGGATGGTACCAGTGCCTTCCCAACCTCCCAGGTGACAGTCACAGCAAGGCAGGGGCAGGAAGCTCAGCCGTCAGGAATGAGGACCCATACACACCTCCACTGGCTGACAGCATGGAACAGCCTAGGAGTCTCTGGGAAGACTATTAATCAATCAACAATTGATTAAAAACGAATGATAACCTTTAGAGGTCGAACTGGAGAAGCCACCTGACAGAGCTAAGGAGCCTCCTAGCAGCACTGGGTCCTAACCCTAAGCAAGCATGCACAGAGCCTCATGGAGAACTTGGCACACATGGAGAGCAGAGGAGAAAGATTGCTCAAATAGCAGCTCAATTAGGGATATTCACTTCCCTGCCTGCCTACTCAGCACAGGTTATGTGGTGGGTGGTGGACAGCACCATTATCAGTGGGTGGCCTCTTCCAGGCTAAGCTTTGGCTTCTGCATGTCTCATGTCCCCATGGAAACCCAAGTGAGGGGCAGCACAGCTTGTCTGCATGATTCCAGCCCTCCAGAACACCCGGTGCCTTGGGGTCTTGTTAACTCCCGCCCTCCCTGCTGGTGCCCTGCTCTCTCCACGGCACAGAATAGCACAAACTGCCCACCATGTGTAATTACTGTGGCATGAAGGCAAGGCTGGCTCCCAGCCCAGATCTTGGCTGATTCTAGTCCTGCAGGCAGACAAGCAGCCTCTGCCCATTGCACAGGGTTCAGAGGTCCTAACTCATGCTACCATTCCTATGGAGGGTATGGGGAAAGGGCAACAGGTTTTTACATCTGAAAACCATTTACAGCCATGCATTTAAGAGACTTTGCAGCCTGGGTCCTCCAAAAGCCCATGGTGGCCTGGTGTAGAGCAACAGGGAAGGGCAAAGTCCCCAAAGCCAGCCACATACAACAGACCACAACAGAGCCCCAACAGACAGACACACATGAAGTAGGGTACAGATCTGAAGGAGGGATTTCGGGACATGGTAGGCTTGTTCTGGAAGAGTAAAGGTGTTTACCTCTCCTTCCTCCTTCTGTGCCTTACAAGTTGCTGGTGACTTTCCTCAGATCAGAATTCTGTTCCCTAAGGAACTCCACCAGCTGACGTGCCCCCAGGTGATGTGCCCCCAGCTGACGTGCCCCTTGCAGGTTTATTGGTAATGACACCTGGTTCCTGTGCACATTAATGGAATTAACTCTCAGCGCCTAGATTCCATCCTCTCTGCTGTAGGGACCTGGGTGACTGGCTCTTTAGCCTTGGTGGTCCTCAGGTGGCACAGGAGCATTCCTGGTCCCTCCCATCACCCACCGAGGACAGCCTAACTCCAGACTCTAGGCTTACCTATTACTTACAGCCTGCCTGGGCCCCGAACTCCAGGCAGGCCATGTGTTCTAAACAGTTTTGTTGGAAGTCACAGAGTTAGGAGGACTAATTTTGGCAGCAAGGGAGGTCTAGCTCCTTTCTGAGTCACCACCAACCTTGTGAGTTCCTCTGCATACTCCCTGGGGCATGAATAATCACAGAAAGGAAGGGGGAGATGGTGGAACAGTGGGCGCAGGGGGTAAGCAGGGAGCCACTGTCCTCTCATCCTGACCCAGAGGGTGGCCTGGGAGAGGCTGTGGAAGAGCTCTTCCCAAGAGCCCAGGGCAGCCTTTCTCCAGCTTGTGCCACAATCCAAGTGGCAGGAGGGACAGCTAGGGAAAGGGTTAAGTTTAATTTATCCTGATTTCTACTTAATATCATGCTCTCCCCGTAGGAGCGGCAGCTGCGAGCTGATTGCGCGCTCTCATTATGCAGCCTGTATCGCTAATGGCCTGTGACAAAGGCTTGCCAGCTCCCGGCCTTACCCCCGAGAGCCAATTAAACACACACACTCCCTTCCTGTTTGCAGCACGTTACAATGAAATTAAACTGAATTTCAAAATCGTTTTCTCCTGAAGACATCTCTTTACAATAATTAATGCATGCTATTCCTTTTCAGCAGAAAGGCCCACCCGGAGGGAGCGCTCACTGCCCACGTGGCTCCTGCTGCACCCCAGGGCTCCATGAGTCCCAACATCAGTAAAACCTATAGGGCTTGCTCCCTGTGTTTTTAAAGGGAAGAACACAGCCTTTTATCCAAACCTAAACATAAAAGAAGGTGACCACAAAGCAAGTTGGAATCCCTGCAGGGACTGTGCAGAAGGCTGCTGGAGGGGCCTGTAAACGCAGGACTCACTCAAAAGCAGGCTTTCCCAAATCCTGCACTGGAGGGACAATGGCAGGAGGGTTGTTTCCTCCAGATAGCTGGCATTAACCAGGACGCTCACAGAGGGAGCACTGAGGAGCTGTGGTTATCTGCTTACCACTGTCCATCCCTGATCTACTAATATAATCACATCAGGTTCTCCAACACCGAGCTGGTGACACCCTGCAACAGTGGTGCCTGCAGAGCCCACAGGGCATGCCCGTGAGTTTGTGGGTCTCAACTGTGGACCCTGGGCACTCCCTGGAGGAGTTGGATTGATGCCCCCACTGAGCTAGAATATACTGGCCCAAGGTAGCCAGGACAACACATGCTTCCAGGGCCACCACACTGAGGGTCACATTTGGCAAACTTATAGATTGTCTCCTCCTTCCCTACAGACTCTGCTTCTCTCAGCTGAGCCACAGTACCCAGCCAGGGCCCATGGCCCCCAAAGGCTTTGCCTCCCAAAAGAACATGGTCTAAACCGCCTCTGTTACGTGGGTCAGGATGTCACCTGAGAAGCAGGCCTTTCTTTTTGAAAAGTATTACCTAAGAACTAGATAAGAAAGCATATTCTCAGAGTGTCAGGAATACTGAGGGGCAAAAGGAAGAGTGACCAGAGCGTTACCTCCTGAGGTCAGTGCCTTGTGTGATGTCGATGGGCTTCAGCCAAAACCCACTGTCCTTAACATGAGGTTCCCGTAAGCTACGGAGGGCTCTCAGGAGGACTGGTGCTCAGGTGGAGAAGCTCCAGGCCATGCAGAGTGTCTCCCAACCTGCGTGAGCTACTGCCCTCACCCCACCATGAGCCCGCAGGCCACACAGAAGAGACCAACTGGAATATGCACATTAACGCCTAAACCAAACCAAATCACAGTAAATGAACCTGCTTCTGACCCCACGGTGGGAAGGGGGATTTACAGAGCAAGAAGATGGCTGTGTGGACAGGAGCAGTGGGGTGCCCAAGAGGAACAGGAGGCCTGACCACCGGGGCAGGAGGACCACAATCATCATGTATCAGCAAGGCTTTGGAAACGTGGCCAACAGGCAGAGGGACAGTGTAGACGCTACCTATGTCTTGAGGACAGGGCTCCAGGCTCCTTCTAGGGCAGTTGTCTCAGACCCTCTCCAGTAGTTGGCAGGAGGCTGAGGCACTCAACAGGGTGTCAGATAGCAGCCTCCAAATGGCCTCCGCCTTCAGTGGGAGGTTCTGGAATGCACAGGCCGAGAGACACCAACACAGACCAGACCCACCTCCACCGCAGTCCCCTCTGCCACTTCAGGCCTTTGTCCTACCTGTTCTGAACCAGCCATCGGAAGTGAAAGCACTTTTCGTTTCTTCTGGCTTATCCCAGTATTCTCGGAACACCGAGGGTCCCCTAACCAGCAGCTCCCCTTCCTTTTCCTCGAACCCTGGAGTCACCTGCAGAAGGGAGGAGACATGCAGGTCAGAGCAGGGCAGCACTTGCTCTCCACAGCTCCTCTACCCCACTGCTGACCCAGGCAGGTGGCTTTTTTGAAACCAGATAGTTGGAAATCTTTGAAAATCACAACCTTCAATAGGTAGACCTATTGAACAACAGCTTGGTTCAGAGTGGCCAACCAATGGACCAAGTTCCTGGATGTCAAGTAGAACGTGTGGCTCCTCTAGCATTGTCACGGACACTGTGTCTTGACCATGGGGCTGCTGTTTGTGGTTATGTTGTATACACTGGCTATGTAAGATCAGCACATACACTTGCACCTTGGCTGTAATGCTTGAGGCCAGTGGTGAACGATGGTGTTGCTGTTGAACATGTCCGCTAGTCTACACTTCTCCTTGCTATTAGAGTATGAGCCTTCCACTTTTTGTCTTGAGCCAGGGTCTTGTTCTGTAGGACAGGCTGGTCTAGAACTCATGATGTGCCCACATGACACACACACACATCTCTGAAGGAGATAACCACCCCTACAAGTTGTCTTCTGACCTCAACATGTATGTTGTGTCACACACACATGGGCACAGACATGAGTACACACACACACACATTCACACACACAAAGTATGCCCATTTTCCTGCCTCTATGAGACACAATGACGTAAAACCTAACTGGGGAAATAGTGTAAAAAAAAAAAAGAAATGAATGAAAATTTGAAAAGAAGAAATAAAAGGGCTATTTGCAAAAAACGTGAGGCATATGTGAAAATTCCTAATATATTACAGCCTGAAGTCAAACAATGTCCTTGAACTAGTGGGTGAACTTAGCCAAATTACTAGAGGATGCCAGTGCCCACCCAGAGCTAGCTGTGCTGCCACAGACTATCGATGAGCAACCAGCACTTACACCCACTGGGGTATCAGAAACAGAAGGTAAAGAAAAGGAAAGGCCAGGCAGTGGTGGTGCACGCCTTTAATCCCAGCACTTGGGAGGCAGAGGCAGGCAGATTTCTAAATTCAAGACCAGCCTGGTCTACAGAGTGAGTTCCAGGACAGCCTGGGCTACACAGAGAAACCCTGTCTTGAAAAAAAAAAAAAAGAAAGAAAGAAAAAAGAAAAGAAAAAGAAAAAGAAACAGCACCTGATTGCTGAAGATGGCGCAAACAAGGGTAGGTCAGACCTAAGTGAACGGAAAGACACACATGCTCATGGACTGGGGCTTAGTCATTGTTAATTCTCTCCCGCCCCCCAGTGATGTACAGGTGTAATTGAATTCCAATTAAGAACCCAAATGACTCTTTGTAGATACAGACAAGCTGGTTCTTGGGGCTGAGAAGATGGCTCAGTGGATAAGCCCTTGCCATGCAAAAGCCAAATGTGGTTATGTGTATCTGTAATGTAAGCATGTGGTTATGTGTATCTGTAATGCAAGCATGTGGTTGTGTGTATCTGTAATGCAAGCATGTGGTTATCTGTATCTGTAATGCAAGCATGTGGTTGTGTGTATCTGTAATGCAAGCATGTGGTTATGTGTATCTGTAATGCAAGCATGTGGTTATGTGTATCTGTAATGTAAGCATGTGGTTATGTGTATCTGTAATGCAAGCATGTGGTTGTGTGTATCTGTAATGCAAGCATGTGGTTATGTGTATCTGTAATGCAAGCATGTGGTTATGTGTATCTGTAATGTAAGCATGTGGTTATGTGTATCTGTAATGCAAGCATGTGGTTATGTGTATCTGTAATGCAAGCATGTGGTTGTGTGTATCTGTAATGCAAGCATGTGGTTATGTGTATCTGTCATGCAAGCTTGTGGTTATGTGTATCTGTAATGCAAGCATGTGGTTATGTGTATCTGTAATGTAAGCATGTGGTTATGTGTATCTGTAATGCAAGCATGTGGTTATGTGTATCTGTAATGCAAGCATGTGGTTGTGTGTATCTGTAATGCAAGCATGTGGTTATGTGTATCTGTAATGCAAGCTTGTGGTTATGTGTATCTGTAATGCAAGCATGTGGTTATGTGTATCTGTAATGTAAGCATGTGGTTATGTGTATCTGTAATGCAAGCATGTGGTTATGTGTATCTGTAATGCAAGCATGTGGTTGTGTGTATCTGTAATGCAAGCATGTGGTTATGTGTATCTGTAATGCAAGCTTGTGGTTATGTGTATCTGTAATGCAAGCATGTGGTTATGTGTATCTGTAATGCAAGCTTGTGGTTATGTGTATCTGTAATGCAAGCATGTGGTTATGTGTATCTGTAATGTAAGCATGTGGTTATGTGTATCTGTAATGCAAGCATGTGGTTGTGTGTATCTGTAATGCAAGCATGTGGTTATGTGTATCTGTAATGCAAGCATGTGGTTGTGTGTATCTGTAATGCAAGCATGTGGTTGTGTGTATCTGTAATGGAAGCATGTGGTTATGTGTATCTGTAATGCAAGCATGTGGTTATGTGTATCTGTAATGCAAGCATGTGGTTATGTGTATCTGTAATGTAAGCATGCAGCAAGATGAGAGTTGAGGGCAGGAGGATTCTTGCAGGCTTAAGGGCCAGCTATCTTGCTATAAATGCCAGTGAACAAAAAGTCCTGCAAGATGGAGACAAGGAACAACAACTGAGGAGTTCCTCTGGTCTCCACATGCATGCCATGGCATGTGCACCCCCGTACACATATAAAAACCTAGCATGTGCAGGATTGTGGGGAGCAATAGCCCAGCGGTGGAGCATTTGCTGAGTAGGTGTGGGTCCTGGATTTGACCCCTAACATTGCAAAACTGCAGATTCCAAACACGGAACAGAACCTGTTGATGGTGGCACGTGAAGCAGCCCGTCCCCTCCAGGAACCATTTGAGCAGTTCTCAAATATGCTGCATCATAACAGCAGGCTCCTCCCATGCACTGACCTTAGAGACAGAGATCCTTAGTTGCAGAAGAAAACCTCAAATCAATATGTATCAAAATGACTCATCAAGACCCAAGTCTGGAAACACCTCGTGTTGGTCAGTTTTTCATGGCTGTGACAAGCTTCTAAGAGGACAACTAAAGGACAAAGGAGTTGTTCTGCCTCGTGGTTCCCGAGGCTTCGTGGTCCAGGGTCACCTTGCTCCTCACTTCTGGACCTGTGATGAGGCGTCCGTCCCAGTGGGAGCTGAGTGGAGCGGGGCTGTCCACCTTATGGTGAGCAGGAAGCAGAGGGGAGGAGCTGGGAGAGCTCCCCCTTCGTGACTCGTTCCCCCCAAACTGGCTCTATCTCCCAGAATGCCATCCTGCCAAGATTCCATCAGGGGCTGGTTCTACTGATGTGATCAGAGGCCTCAGGGTCTACAAACTTTCTAAAGCCCATCCGCTGTCATCCATCCCCCCCCAACAGATCCTTCTGAAGACACCTCAGACTCAAATCACCACGCAAAACAAATGTCTCATAAATAGCAATTAGTGAACGCCCACCTCATGGAACATCTCTTTGCAGCAAAAAAGGAACACACATCACATCTGGCTGTGTTAGGGCTTTGATTCTAGTGTGACTCCCCAGGGTTCTACCACCTGATGTCTGGGAGGAAGCAGGACTTTAATGGAGCGCAGGGCTGGGGGCTGGAAGGAACCTCTCTCCATGGTCAAGGCTCTGGTTGCTGTCGATGGACTCTACAGATGCAGTAACCCCACAGCACAGTCATTTCAGGCCTCTTGCCCACCCAGGAATCCTCACATCCCAGTAATGCCATCTGACTAGTCACCAGCTGTGTTGGTGCCATCCCTGACATCGATCAGTGTGCAGCTACTTTACCGCACCCCACCTTCCCTCTCAGATACCCCCCTAGGGACCCTGCTGAGTTCTAACATCTCAGAGCAGCCCAGCTTGGCAGTAAACATCACCTGTATGATACTCACTGCACGGGTCCTATCCAACTGGAACAGAATAACACGTACAGCTAACTCAGTAACAGAAGGCTTGGCTCTAGGCAGGAGCACTGCATTCTTCCTGTGGCTAGAAAGCCAGTCAGTGTAACCTTACCACGTGTGACTTTAGGATCTAGTGAGAAGTCAAACATGGTGAAGCCAAGCTCCTTCCACAGCCAGCTATACAATGACACCTGAAGACCCCCTGCCCCACACAGCAAATTGCTGCCTGGCTCATACAGTGGGCAGGCAGCAGGCCTGAGGATCTTTAACCAGGGCCTCACCATGAATCTTAATCTCAGCTTCCATACAATAAGAATACATATTCCCAGGCCAGTGGCATGAACTAGAAGCACACCAGCTTATTAACACTGAGACACACGTCTGCCTCTCCCCCAGTCTCAGCAGGCTGCATTTCTGAATCATGGCTCATCTGCCATGGTAACCTGGGTTTTGAAACATGGATGCTATGGGCTCCTGAGGATGTGCAGCATCACCCCACGGTGCCACACCAGCTTTCCTGAGACCAGCAGCTATCACAGCATCAGCACCTCCAAACACAGAGCAGAGTCAGGGTCCTCAGGACACTGGCTCCCCAAGACTCTTGGTTCAATCCTGCTTAAAACCCAGCCAAACCTCTCCTCAGGCACCTCAAACAGGTTCTCCTTGTCTGAGGCCATGGAGACAGATGCCCAACAGTCCTGACTGGACCCAGTGTGCATGTGCCCCAGCGATGGTGTCACGATAGGACTATGCCCCAGCCTTTGGTTACCACCATGGAGCCTTCAGTGCCCGGCTCACCTCACCATTCATGTATCCCCCCAGATGACAGCACATGCCCCTTTTTGAGATCAGGTCCCATTATGTAGCCGAGACTGACTTAGAATTCATAATGCTACTACTAACCTGACTCCTGAGTGCTGGGCTTATAGGCACACACTGACATGCCCAGTATGCCTCCTTTAAAGGCTCAATGGCTCTACATTCCACTGTGCATACTGGGTACACAATCCACCCCGGTCTCTTTATTGAGCTCTACGCTGGCTGATGCTATTCACTGGCTATCATGGAGTGTTGCAGCAAATGTGGGCACAGTCTCGCATTACAATCTCCCTTGTACTACACAGAGATTGTTGGAGCTCGTCCTTCCTCTTGTCCCCCTCCACACTATTTTCCCTGATGACTATAATGTGCTAACGTATGTTCCCACGGTGAGCTCAGGTCCCCTCTGCGTCCTCCCTGCTGTCTTCAGTTTGTTGATGGCTGCCGTCCTAATGGAGATCACCCGCACTTACATTGGCCTTCCTTCACTTGGATGTCCTTGGTCATTAGTGACGTCAGTATTTTCTGTACACTTGTTGACCAGCAGTTTGCCATTTTGTGAGAAGTGTCTAGGTCTCCCGCCCTTTCCAGTGAGTCGAGTTTTTCCTTGCCAGTCGGTAGAGTCCCCTCTAGATTACAGATGCCAGTTCTTATCAGATGTGTGGTTTACAAGGATTTCTTCCCATTCTGTGACCGTCTCTTCATAGGGTTTTCACAGCCTGAAACTTTCTAAATTAAACCGATCCCAGGAATTGATTTCTGCTTGTGTCTGCTATGTTCCTGAAGTTTTATCCTAACACCTCTGCCTAAAACACTGTCACCAATCCACCCTTCTGTCTTCTAGTACTGTCAAAGTTGCTGGGCCACATTTAAGGCTCCTTGACTCAGAACTGGCTCTTTTACAGTCAGGTTTTGTTGGATGTTTGTTTGAGTCGGAATCTCAAACAAACACATTATAGTCATCAGGGAAAATAGTGTGGAGGGTTATCAGAAAGGGGACAAGAGGAAGGACAAGCTCCAACAATCTCTGTGTAGTACAAGGGAGATTGTAATGCGAGACTGTGCCCACATTTGCTGCAACACTCCATGATAGTCAGTGAATAGCATCAGCCAGTGAGCGACCCAGACTTGCCTGGAATTCACTGCACATGACCAGGCTGGCCTCACACACACTCCTCTTGCCTACCCCTCATATGTTGTGATGACGGCAGGAGCACCCCTGCCTCTGATCTTGTCTTTCTAGATCTGGACTCTGGTTTTCTCAACATTCATTGATGAGACAGCCTTCTTCCTTAAATGTCTTCCTGGAACTTTCTAAAAATTTGAAACAACCAGCTACAAACTGACTTCTCACCCTCTGCTCCATTGTTCTGGTCCATACGTACATCTCTTCTCTGTGGCAGTACTGTGTCCCTGAGGTTAGTGGTCTTCGGTAGATTTTAAAGGCAGGTAGCTCAAGACCCACAGCTTTGTTCTTTTTGCTAAAGATGCTTTGGTTATTTAAGATCATTTGTAGTTCTATGCAAATATTAGAATTACTTCTATTTCTGTGAAAATTTTGAAACATTTTGGGTATCCATTTAAGTATAGACTTAAAGACTTATTTTTATGTGTTTTTCTACTATATGCATATGTATGAGGGCTTATCTACACGTATGTATGTGCACCACAAGTTTGGAGTATCCTCAGGGACAAAAGATCCCCTGGAACTGGAGTTACAGGTGTTTGTGAGCTGCCTCGTGAGTGCTGGAAACGAAACCCAGGTCCTCTGCAAGAGCAGCAAATGTTCTCAAGAGCTGAGCACTCAATTCTTTTCAGGTCTTGTCAATGTTTTACAGTTTCTGGTGTACAAGTCCTCTCCTCCTTAGTTAAGTTTGTTCCTAAGTGGTTTATTTTGAGTGGGGTACATGGGGAAGCCAGAGAACACTCTGCAGGGTCGGGATCCATGGGGAAGCCAGAGAACACTCTGCAGGGTCAGTTCTTTCCCTCATCCATCCTTGGGGACTGAACTCAAGTCTCTGGCTTGAAAGCAAGTATCTCTATCTGCCGAACCATCTCTCTTATGCTAAGATATACTTTTTAAAAGAATATTATATTTGGATTATTTTCTTGACTTTTTTTTCTAGATTTCTCACTATTAGTATATGGGAATGCTGTTTGTGTGACCTGCAGATTTTCTTTGTTTAACTCTGATAGTGTTTTGATTTGCGTCTATATAACGTCATGCCATCTCTAAACAGGGAAATTTTATTTTCCCCTTTCCAGGTGTGACGCTTGGGCCAAATCTTCAAGTACAGTGTTGGACAGTAACAAAACAACAACACATGGTTATCCTTGGCTGGCTGTAGACTGTGAAGGAAAACGGAACCCCTGCCCATTCAGGACAATGCTACCTAGAGTCTGTCATATCTGGCCTTTATGTTGAGGCCTTTGTGTTGTTTTCCTGTCTCATTTGCTCAGAATTGATCATCGAGGGTTGCTGGAGGTCATGCTTTTCTGGTGCTTTTCTGTCTCCACTAAAATGACTTAAACACAGGGCATATATAGACACATAGGTAAGTGGCTGCCTGGGGCCCAGGGTGAGAGGACCACGGGGCAGGAATGGAGTGGCAGGAAACAGCTACCATTTCCAGAATGACAAAGGGGTTCTAAGACTGATGGCAGGGACTGGTATACAGCTCTCAGAGGTCCCTGAAAACACTGCTAGGCAGGACATTCGCAGGGAGAACTGTGCATCTCAACAAAGCGCTTTAAAACCAAGGCCGAGGCAGCAATACACGATACAGTTTGTTTTCCTGGGGGTAATGACAGGGGGACCCTGAGCTCCTGGGAGGAAACTAGGTTCCCAGAGAATGGGCAGGGCTTGAGGCTACTCTGGGCTGAGGCTTTTCTCAGAGAAAGGCCAAGAAAGCAGGAGAAAAGCTGGGGTGGGGTGAGGTACCCCCAAGTGCCCTAGGTTTCCAAGCACCACTTCAATGGACAGTGTGGGTAAGCAGGCCCCATGCCCAGAATAAAGGTACTAAGCGGGGCTGAGGAGTTGGCTCCACAGTTGAGAACACTCACTGACTGCTCTTCCAGAGGACCTGGGTTAGATTCTTAGCAACCACACGCTGGCTTACAACTGTCTGTAACTCTAGCTCCAGGGATCCAAAGTCCTCTTCTGGCCTCCACAGGCACTGGTACGCACTCGGTGCACACACATATGCAGGCAAGACAATGAGTGCATTGGGGCTTGGGGGTGGCACTGAAAAGCCAGGCTATCTGTAAGCCAGGCTGGCTGCAAACCACCTGCCTTTTGGTTTGATGATTCCTCACCTGGGACCAGCTGTCTCCTAACTGGCCCTGAATACCGTGCATAAGCACGCACATCTCAGGAGGACACATGCCTGGCAAATGCTACCCCCATCTGAAGTTAAGGCCAGCAGGTAAAGGATGCCAATGTCTGACCCTTCTGTGTGGGGCAGGTACAGCAGCTGACACATCAGAGCAGACGGCAGAGAGACAGGGGCAGGGAAAGGAGGAGACAGGGGAGGCCAGGGTGCTGGTGGCAACAGGGGAGAAGGTGACGGCAGAGCTGACAAGAGTGGCGGCTTGCCTGTGGAGAATTGATGAGGTAATTAATTTTTTTAGAGAAACGAGTTTGCTCCGGCCGGAGCTGCTCCAGCCCATGCTTATGGCGGCTGCATCCTTAGGGAGACAAGCGGTGCTGTGGGAAGGCCCCGCTTGTAGGGAGGCATTATCCACAGCTGTGCAGCCATTTACTGTTGATAGACCCCTGTTGTCACTGGTTGGTGTTTGGCTCTCATGTATGCGAGCAATTTGAGAAAATAAAAATAAATAAATAAATAAAGAGACAATGCCTGACGCACTCGCAGGCCCGGCCGGCAGCAGGAGCCAGCTGGAGAGCTGAGGCCCATGAGACGTGGATCCCAGCCAACAAAGCAGGCCTGGTGCATGGAAGGGCATTCATATCTTCTACAGCGAGGGGTCAGGCTGGGAGCCTCCACTCTGAGGAGCCTGTGAAGCTAGAGTGACTTCAGAGGGAGCCCTGTCCACAGACAGGAAGGGACCAGCTCAGCTCCTTCAGAGCCTCACTGCCTGCCCGAGCTCCAAGACTCAGGATGCCAGGGAAAGGGAGGCAGCCTGGCTAGTGGGATGCTGGCTGAGATGCGTAGTGCCGGAGGCTCTGGGCTAAGCAGGTGAGGAGAGAAAGAGAGAGGCTCACACACAAGGACCGGGCTTGGCAGCCCCTGCACACAGGGAGTGGTCTTAACCAGCTCACACTGGGTCCTTCTCAAGGGTCCAAGGGACCATTCCTCTCACTGCACATAGCCACTACCTAGAGAAGAAAGTCTCAGCTCACAGCTCTGACTTGCTTTGATGACACAGCCTCGATCCAGGAACACACCCAGTCCCTCCCTCCCTTCCTCCCAGAATCCTCCTGACAGTATAGGTCATCAGTCTGATGGCCAGACAAGCCAGCTGCAGGCTTAGTGGCCCAATCCCCAAGGATCCTTGACTTTACAAAGTCCAGAAAATCTACAGCAAGGAGTTATGGATGGCCATCCTGGGGTTCCTGTCAGTCATGGAGAGGGGAGAACAAGACATAGCTCTCACGGGTTTCAGTAGGCTGACAGGGAGAACCTCTTCAAAGCAGCAACATCGGTGACCACAGAAAACATGTCTGTCCTCCTCAAGAGAGACTAGGACGAGATGAGGGTTCTGTTTTACTACCCTCTCTGTGATCTGATCAGATCATCTTTCCTAGCCAAGGCAGGAGTATGAAGAGAGAGATTTAGGGTGATCACACAGTAAGTTCTAGGTTGTTGCTGTCTGTGTGACTAGCATAGAACTGAGGGTAGGTAAGCACTCTACCACTGAGCTCCCCCAAGCCCAAACCCATAAACGCAGAAGTCAGAGAATCCGACTTTGTCAAATGCCACACCTCGGCACACAGTTGCAGGGACAGCATTCCATCTTGAGACTGTGCTGAGGGTCAGGCACAGACCAGGATGCTCATGAGGGTTTATGCCAACAGGGGCAATGAGAAGGAATGCAGGGTCAGGTTAGACACTATCCAGCCAGAGGGGCACTGGCATTCCATGAAGGTAGCCCCTGGCTGAGACTACACACCCTGGCAGGTGAGCACAGAGGGCCGATGCTTGCTGCAGCAGTGTGCAAAGGCAGAAAGTGCCTTCCAGAAGGCAGTAGGCACGGCCCGCAGGAAGTCCCACTTGTAAAACTGGCATTCTCAGTCTATCGGCAACAGCCCCAGAGGTATGTCCTCCACACCACGCATATGGACAGTGGGCACAGTGGGCACCGCCCATCACTAACCACCAGGGGAGAAACCCCAACATTTAGAGTCATGTTCTGCAAACCTCACAGATAAAGGTCTTAGGATTTATAATTATGAGAAAACCAAGTGTCTATGAACTCAGCTCTAAATGCCGAGTCTGTGTACTGTGCACACACACACACACACACACACACACACACACACACACACACACACGGACAGACAGACAGACAGACAGACAGACAGCGAGACAGACAGACATGCGTGGTGAGCTGCAGCTTGCTGTGCAGGTGCTAATGAGTTTCATCTCAACCTCAGACAGTGGCCTGCCCCACCCACCCTGCCCCAGGCCACAGTTGTGCCGTTTTCCTGAGGTCCAGTACCTAAGACACCTGAATGGGAAAAGCTACCGTGGTGCAGCTTCAGCCCTCCACGACCCTCCCTGAGAGAATCCACCAAGGCACAGAAGCTGGGGACTGGTGAAGCCTTGGGGAGGCACGTGGCCCAAACATGCGCTGTTATCTGAGCTGAGGGTGGGTATGGAGGGCACAGGCCCAAGAGCCAGGAAAAGTTAGGTGATTACAGACACTTCAGTATGAAGGGTGGCAGAGGCAGAGTCAGGGAAGGGGGTCTGGGCCAGCTTGATGGGGCCTGTGGGCAGGGGAGATAAGAGATGTTCAGTCAGGTCAGTGGTCTTCAGAGAAGGCCCCAGAAGGAAGAGTCCAGAGAATAAGAGCTCGCTCAATAAGGGACCAAGGCAGCTCCAGGGCAGGCCAGAGACACCGCCGACCCCACCACAGGGGAAGGGTGGGAAGTGTTCCTGGGACAACAGAACGTTTACTTCATGATGAACCAAGCTCTTCATAGACAAGCTCAGAGCCGACATGTCCCACTTGCTTGCTCTCTGGAGCACCAGCAACCAACTTCCCCTTGGTGGAGGCTAAGGGCAGTAAAGACAGGACTCCAAAGACCTCAACAGCTGCCTCGGTAGGGATGGATCCAGGGAGTGCTGGGAGGCCTGCTGGCATGACATTAACACTGTGGAGAAGACACTGACTCACAAGACTCCTTCCTCGTGGTCACAGCATCAGTGGCACACAACACCCTCTCAGCCTCTGGGGTTATCACTTCCTCTCAGGTCAAAATTCCACTTCCCATGAATCCTAAATCTCTAGGGCTGAGGCTTATGATTAGAAGTTCTTAGCTCCTTTTAAAAAATGACTAATTTGTTTTTATTTTGTGTGCATGAGTGGTTTGCCAGCATGTGTGTGTGTGCCCCTGGAACTGGAGTTGCCATGTAGGTGCTGGGAATCAAACCTGGGTCCTTTGGGGAAGTAGCCAGTGCTCTTACACACTGAGCTGTCCCTCCCACCCTCTAGTTCCTAGCTCTTAAAACCATCAATCGAAGAAGACAACATCCCCCTCCTATCCACACTTGCCAAGTTAAAAGTCACATATGAAGTTGAGACCCACTTTCCTGCAGATGAAGGGGCTCAACACACGGGCTTTCAGATGGCACCGGTACCTGACAGCTCAACGCTCCCACAGGCCTAGTCTGTGAGGATTGCTGCTGTGCTGCCCCATGCTCCTTAGTAAAACCATATGGACCCTCAAAATGTCCTCCAGGGACAGAGCTATGGGGAGGCCTGGGCTGCTCTGGGAAGGAATGGAAGAGCCTCTTGGGCGAGGCTCAGACACACTAGCACACAACCCGTCACATCCCTCAGCATCTCTCCTGTCCATGGCTGCCCCACCCCTGCATGGTGAGGAAGAAACCTTCAAACGATGACCTCACCTTTGTCCCCCTCTCGTTTCCCTCTGCATGGATGATGTAGGGGGAACCCTTCTGCGGGTTTTCTGAGATGATGCGTACTTCCACTCCTGGCAATGGGGTCCCCACAGAACCTGTAGGAAAATGGGGAAAAGGGTAGGAATTAGAGCTGGGTTTGGGCTATGCTTGCTCCTGTATGTGAGACATGGGGTTACTGTGAGATCACTGTGCTCTGTTACAGTGGCAACCTGTGTGTGTGAGCAGCCAGCCCGCAAGCCAAAGCCTCACTGAGGCTATGGTAGCAGCTGCTGGTGCACAGCCAGAGTCACTGCTGACCATGTGGCCTTGCCACGGCCACGTGGATTCTTCACTACTGCTGCCTGGTCAGGGAGAGCTGGCCACCAGCTGGATGACCCAGAGAAGATTTATATGAGGGGACAGATGTGTGCAGGGGCTGACTAAAGCAGACCACGGGTGCATCCCAGAAAGGGCTAATGTGAAAGTGGGAGGGGTTCGTGTTTAGGCACCTATGGTTTACTCTGTACACTGGGCTGCTCCAAACCTCTGGCATTACACTTCCTCCTGCAAAGCTGAGGCAGACCCAGTTGGTGGGCATGTGCCCAGGAAGTCCCTGTGGTTCTGGACAATGCCCTGGGTTGAAGTTTTACTCTGCTGCTGACTTGGGGCCCTGAGTCTTGGTGCCACCAAGCACAGCAGGAACAGGGTACAGGGTGGGGCGTATAAAGGTCAGCACGTCCAGGCATGAGGCCAATGTCCAACACTTCTCTCCTGAGGATTCATTTTGTGTCTTCAGGCCTTATTTTAACACTGGTTAAAAGGAATCTAACAGGACGTGTCCCCCAAACAGCAGCTCAGTGCACTCTGCACATACTCGGTATCTCGGGCTCTAGCTCCTGGTGAGCTCTGCTTGCTCGGTCCCTGTTTTAGATGAGGCGCTGACCCTCCATGGCTGACACTGCAGTGCAGAGGGTCGGGAGGCAGGCCAATGGAGACGCTGTTTTCTGTCTCTAGGTATGCAGGTGCCTAGGCCTCCCCTCTGGTGACGTGAGTCACCCCACTCCAGTCAGCTAAGTAGCTCTGTCTTTTGGGCTGTAAGACTTTACAAATCAGAGTGACTGGGCTAAGTGTGGTGGTGCATGACTTCAACCCCAGTACTTGGGAGGTAGAGAGACACAGGCAAATCTCTGAGTTCAAGGCCAGCCTGGTCTACAAAACAGATTCCAGGACAGTCAGGGCTGTAACACATGACAACAACAACAACAACAACAACAACCAAAAACCTGTCCCCAAAATGACAACAAACAAACAAAAACCTCAAAAAGAAAAACAAAACTCAGGGCGACCATGTATGGCATAATCTATTATTTCAAAGTGCACAGCTCGCTGCAGTGAGGACCCAGGAGCCTGTGCTGCCTCTGCCTCGCCAGCTTCAAAGCCTCCTCATCGCCCGGGACACAGCCATCCCAGTGGAAACTTCCTTCCCACTGCTCGCCAGGTTCTGCTTTGTCTCTGTGTCCTGTTCCAGTGCTGCAGGCAGAGGAGAGCACACACACTGTAGTCTTCAGCGTCTTCTCAGTGGGCAGCGCTGTAGATGAGGATGGCTTCAGTGCCATGGTGAGGTCATTTCCTCTCTATCTCATCATCTCCGAGTCCCCCGTCATCTGCTAGGTGCTTATACGCTCACACAGCCTTCCCGGTGACCCTAGGGCCACGCTCCTCCTCTAATGAAGTTCCTCTTCATTGATGAGGTAGCTCCTGTCCTCTAGACCACGCATGCTGTTCTTCCCAGCCATCATGTCTGCTAAGATCTAGATGATGGGACAAGGCCTTGACTCCCAGGAATCTGACAGTTAAGACAAATTTCCACCAATAGTGCCCAGCCTGGCGGCATGTCTCAGCCAGAGGCTACCTGGGGGGTCTGGCCCCTTCTCACTGTGTGCGTGCGTGTGTGCGTGTGTGCGTGCGTGCGTGCGTGCGTGCGTGTGTGTGTGTGTGTGTGTGTATGTATGGCCAGCCCAAGGATTACCATCAATTGACCTCTGAGTCACCTCTGAGATGAGTTAGATGACATCTTGAGGTCTTCACCAGAATCACACTGCACAAGCGCGCCCTCAGCAGACAGGACGTGTTGATGTCACCATACTAGATGTAAACAGGACTGCCACTTTCCCTCAGAGGAAGGAATGCACTCACTTCTCATGCCTGCTGACCTCCTGTTCTAGAGGCCTTAGGAGCCCCCCAAGCTCCAAGCTGCACCTGAGCTGAGGGTCATCAGACTAGGAGGAGCTTTCAGGTCTTGGGACAAAGGGAGAACCCCTTGAGTGAAGCTGAGTCTGGCCCAGAGCCACCTTTGGTAAGCAGGTGTGATGGTCCCTGCCCTCGTCACACATAGCACTGGAGCGCCACAGAGTATCCAAGACCCATCTGAAATCAACACCACAGGAACAAGACCCCTCCTAGGCTAGAATGAATGGCAGCAGTCAGTGTTCTAACAGCTGGCCACTCTTGAGAATGGTGTCAGCTATTCCTAGACAACTGGCCTTTGGTCTCCATATCTGAGGGTGTGAGGGACATAGCCTGCATCTCTGCATGCCTGGGTCCTAACAAGTGAACCTAATGATAAGGTTCCAGAGCCTGTCATGCTGGGCTAGAGAATAGCTGTTCCCAGCATTCCACACCCAGTGGAAATGGGCCAAAGTGAGAGATGCAGGCTGCAATTCACAATTCCCTCAGTCAACAGGAGGCCAGCAAAGGCAGGGATGCCAGGGACATCAGAGTCCTTTCAGTTCACCTGAGTGTCTGTCTTACATTTTAAGCCCTTTAGGGTGAAATGGGTCCTATATACCTCATATGGACAGTTCCTCATGGCCGTACATAAATCATCCTTATAGCTTATAGCTTAATGAGAATGGTTCCAAATAGCTCACACAAATGGCCTCCACGACCTGGTAAGAGTGGACACCATGGCCTCTGATGAGTGCTAACAGTCCCCCGAGTCCCTCTGGCCAGGTGTAAATGATTTTCATGGCCTGTGTAACACTTCCCCGTGGCTTAAGGCTCCAGCCTCAGTGCCCTATGCTCCTGCCCGGCCCGGCCTCACTTTTCACTCTTGCATTTGCTGTCATTATAGCCGCCTGGTTCCCCAGCCCCCTCTAGATCTGGGCTCTGTTAGAGCACTGTGCTACCTACAGCTGAAGTCAGTTAGAAGGCCCGGTCCTCAGTCTGGTCCCAAATGGAGGGACCTTGGGCAGCTCTGTCCCCTGGTCTGTGATGGTGTAAAGTGGTCTGGCACCAGGGGCCACGTGAGAAGACACACACAAACCTCTGCTATGTGACTGTTTTCACAAACACTCTGCTCAGTCACAGAACACACTCCATGATGCTCTCGTGGAGAGAGGTGACCAAGCCTTCTGCTGCCAGGCCTTTCCACTTGGGGACCCTGCCATGCTGCAGCTCCAGTCTGTACTGGACTTAGCATTCTTGGTCTGAAAAACCACTGTGTTCTGGTCAGTTCCTCATTCTAGAAACTCAGGGCCTCAGCAGAAGAGCCGGGGTCGTCACAGTCAACAAGAAAGATCACAGGAGGGAAGGGAGGAAACCCAAGGCGGCTCCCTTAATCTGGGATTGAGCTTCCATTTTATTTCTGCCAGGCTGCTGTGGCCATGGTGGAAAGAGCTGGTGCAGAAATGGTGCTGGTATGTGATGGTGGCACGAGGCAGGCTGGCTAACTGGCCAGGGTGCTGACAGTGGTATCCAGGGTTTGACATCCACATGATTAATTCCTAATCACATTCTGCCTTTTCAGAACAAGCGCAAGCCTGCACTCCATGAGCCTGCAGTTCCCACAGGAGAGCCCACTGTCTGGGTACCCACCACCGTTCTCCCCATTTCTGCCTCTGGCCTAGCACAGGAGTGCCTGCTTCATCTCTGGACCACTGCCATTTTCTGGCTGGCCAGAGACATCTGCCCAATCCTCGACCCCCCTCTCAAACACTGGGGCACAGCATCACCCCGATCCACCCAGGAAGGCAAAGGGAGAAGAGCCAGGATGCTTTTGGGAAGGACCATGCTGGACCGCTGGGGTTCAGGACTCAGGAGGATGGAAATAAGAACATGGAAAATACCCTGAGCAGCAGTCACATGGGAAAGTTAACAAACAAGTGAACTAATGTATAAGCCCGTGCTCAAGTGTACTCTGTGATACAGGCCCACGCTCACACAGAAAACCTGCACGGATGTTCAGAACTCCATCATAGCTCAGGACAGACAGATACTCTGGGAGGATTGCCAGGTTCCCAGAGGGACAGATTAACGTTTTGGCCACTGAGCAGGGAATGAGCTACACTGGTCAACACACACTGACACATGAACTCACACAACACGGAAGAGCAAAGTCCCGGGATGGGAACTCAGGACTGCAGCTACTGCCTAAGCGTGGAGGAGGAGGAACTGGCAGGCAAGGGGACTCTACCCTGAAGTTGGGCTCTCTCCAAGGGCACTGCCACTCACTTAAGTTTGGAATGAGCACCCTGCTATCTTCCCTCCACCACTCACTCCATGGGAGAAAGGAAGGGGACTGAGGCAGAGGATGGCTGCACCTGAGAAGGTGCTCCCGGCCCTGAGGCCTGCTGCAGAGGGCAGTGTGCTCCGTGTCCTTCTCATCTAAGTGCGGGTGGACCAGGAGCCGCATGTCGGGCACTGGCAAATGGGAGAGAAACAGCTCTAGGGCGTCTGGTACCTGGCACGCGAGCCTCCGTCAGGGGGTTGGACAGAGCCATGCCGATCTCTGTCATGCCATAGCGCTCCAGCAGCGTGTGGCCCGTGGCGCTCCTCCACTTCTCCAGCAGTGGGACAGGCAGAGCGGCCGAACCTGAGACCATCAGCCTAGGCAGCACAACATAGGGGCTTCCTTAGCTCACACGCACTCTTCCCTACGTGCACACAGCGCGGTGCGCAACACATTTCCACCTCTGTATCTAACTTATGATAAAAGCGAGTTAAGGCTAAACTGGGCCTTTTTTCTTTTTGGGGGAGGGGCACAACTGGTTTCAAGACAAGGTTTCTCTGTGTAGCCAGCCGTGGCTGTCCTGGAATTCTCTATATGGACCAGGTTAATTTTGAACTCAGATCTGCCTACCTCTGCCTCCCCAGAGCTGGCATTAAAGGTATGTGTGTGTACCACTGCCACCTGGGTAAAACCGGTTTTTAAAATGGACTCCCCGTGTGTTTAGGCAAATGTAAGCAGGTCTTTCAAAGGGCTGTTGGCTAAAGCAGCATCTTTGGTAACAGGACAGATAATTATGACGCCGTTCACAAAGAGTCCTAAACCACGGTGATCACATCACGGTGGAGGTGACAAGGTTGCCTATGTCACAGAGGAAAGGCCACAACACCTGCAGGAGAAGGCAGATGCTGTACAAGCAGAGCTGCTAAGCTGAAGACATGCAAGGGGATTGGGAAGCAGAGATGATGACGGCAAAGACAGTGGGAACGTTCAAGAGTCCCCACGTTGCTTTCTGCTACAATCCCACAGCATGCCACTTGCAGAAAGGAGGGTCCTTTGTGTGCCTTCTAAATTGAAGTGGGAACCAATCCCACTCTTCTCCACAAGTGTGTGGCCAACTAGAGCCCCAGAAGTCTCAATGCCTCTGCTAAGGAGTCTATATTTCGGACAGCAGCTGTGCCTGTGGTCCCATGGGTTTGGTGGGACCTTGTGATCCTTCCCTGGCTCTGGCTGCTAAGCACTGGCTGCCCCAGGATGTTTCAGATGACAGGCCTGGGCAGGGGCCCACAGAGGCAACCAGCAGCTGTACCAGCAGAAACAGGCCTCTGGTTTCCTCAGTGTCTTTATAGATAGGGAGCATTAAGAATGCTAGGCAGAGCCAAAATGTAAAGCTGTCATATTTGTCTCAGACCATCCAGAAGTCTCTGGGGACACAAGGCACTGCTGCCTGTCTCTTATCCAGATGTGGGGCACGCACTGTGGCTGTACCCACACAGGCCATGCTTGGAGCTTTAGCTCAAAGTTGTCACAGCTTCAGTCCCCTTCCCATGGGTTACACCCCTGTCCCTCTGGCAGAAGAGAAGCGCCCTACTCACATCTGCTGAAAATGTGGACCTGGTCCATGCGTGCTGATTCAGTGATCTACAGTGTTCTCACCTCAGGTTAGCAAATCACATTTCAACAGAAAGTCAGGAAAGAAATGATGTCATTGGGCTCAGGAGAGAAAGAGCAAACTTCCTGCCACTGAATGGCCCCTAGGCCTGTCCAGAAGTTTGGGGAGGAGGCGGGGCACAGTGAGCAGCAGGGGTAGAGTGTGAGGGGGCCTCAGAGAGAAGTGGTAAAAGGCTGGTTCTGGGCTCAGCCTTCCACAGGCAGAGAAGCAGAGATGTGTAAGACAGAGATAGCAGGGTAGACAGACATGTGGCTGTAGATGACACACAGAGAATCCAGGCAGAGGACAGAAGACAGATGGGCGCAGAGGCTGCCTGATGCACAGAGCCATCATTTAGTGAGAGAGAGCTGAGCAGACACTAAGAATGAGTTATGCCTGCTGACCGCCAAGCCTCATGGGAGGG
Organism: Mus musculus; assembly: GCF_000001635.26. Classification (NCBI taxonomy): domain Eukaryota; kingdom Metazoa; phylum Chordata; class Mammalia; order Rodentia; family Muridae; genus Mus; species Mus musculus. The sequence continues at coordinate 122,784,123 of NC_000074.6, read as the reverse complement.
AATCTGGGTTCTCTTCACTCACCTGATTCTTTCTTTACAAACTGCACGCACAAAATCCTGGACATGGGGCTGCGTGAAATGCTTGTCATAGTAGTCCAGCAGCTTGCTGTAGACAGTGGGCACTGCCATGAATACGGTAATCTGTGGGGCTTCAGAACTCAAGAATTTTTCCCAAACCTAAAGGAGACAGGAAGTAGCAGTCAGCAGTCAGAAGCTAGCATGGCTGCCGGCACAAGATGCCTCCTGCCTCCATTCCCTCTGTCCTCCTGACAGAGGCTGTTTCCTGCATGAGATGAATGCGCCCGTCAGTGGCTCAGCTCAGAGGGGCTGGCTCCTGCGCCTCTGAAACATTCCCATTGGACACCTGTGTCCGGCCTGGGAGGAGGAACAATCCAGAAGCAACTGCAGCCTGAAGCAACCCCAGCCTCAGCTGCAACTGCACAGGGAGCATGGGGCAGCCTCAGGAGTCTGGACAGGCACAGGGTGAGAAGGAGGTAGGTCTGCCTCTTGTCCAAAAGTCTTCTGTGAACTTTGCATTTTACCCCACAACAAACTTCTAAGAAGCTTTAGCATAAAAACATTTACATTTCTTACCAGTTAGGGTTTAGTTTCTTTAAGAAAAACTGGTGTCCATTTGTTGCTCTGAGGCACCTAAGGGTCAATGCCAAGTAAGCAAGCCACATTGTTGTGGACCTGCTTCCTGCTCCACAGCTTACACACACACACACACACACACACACACACACACACCTGCTTCCTGCTCCATAGCTTACACACACACACACACACACACACACACACACAGCAGCTCTCACCAGCCAGGCACTGGAAAAGGTAAACCGGGATGTCGAGTCTAGCCTATGCAGGTCACCTGTCACTGAGCTGTATAAGGAGTCCTCACCTCAGAGGACAAGCGAGGAAACACACACCTCTGGGAGCACAGAGCCATATATCAGAGAGTAAAAGGAAACGAGAGAGCACACGAGTGCAGAGCCTGGAAGGCCGGGTGTTGGGTTCTTAGACCATGGCACAAAGGCATTGAGTACTGTGTCAGGGGCTCCAGATGATAAGCAATGAGAATGTGCAGGACTGCAGACTCCCGTGAAGAGTCACCAGCAAACCTGAAGATGCAAAAGGGATGAACCAGGCAGACGTGGCACCAGAGTACACATTGCAGAACAAAGCCTGAAGGAAGCCAGACTGGGGTGGGGCAGGGTAGGGGTGGGCAGATGATGCAAGCTCAAATCCAGGAGGAAAAGAAGCCAACAAACAGTGCAAGGTCTGCAGGACAGGACTGAACAGCATGGCAAGGACATGAGTCTGGCCATCTCAGGCAAGGACAAAGTCTGGCTTGTGGATTGAAAATCCACGATTGTCAAAAGGACAATTCCTCACACAACCCTCAAATTCCCAGGCTTCACTCTGCAGACACTGACAAGAGGCTCGGTATCTTACAGTGACAGGCAGAGGTCTCACGAGACAGAGCAGAGGTGGAAAGAACCAAGGTGAAGGACCACGCCTTCCAGTTCCCAGAGCAGAAGTCACCAACAGCGGGAGCCCACTCTACTGCAGTGGCCTTGAGCCACTGCTCCAGTGACACTGCCCTGCACAGGTGATGTCACACAACTCAGTGACACTGGCCATGCTGCCACACCCCCTCCCCACAGCCAATGCCACATCCCTGCTTCCTGTCTGCTGGGAAGGGGAAGAGTACAGTGACTCCATAGGTGTACAGAGGAGCCAGAGATGTGCAGAGGACAGGCTGCGGATCACAGGCTGTGGATAGGAGGAAGTGGTGGTCTGCACAGGGAAATGACCCTGACTATACATGCACATCAATCAGCAGAGAATGCAAGGGAGACGTGTCTACTGGAGTTGGCTGCATTGAATGGGGAGGTGTAGTCACAGGCCCAGGAGCAGCTGCAGGCCCAGGAGCAGCAGCTCAGACCCAGGAGCAGCAGTCACAGGCCCAGGAGCAGCAGTCACAGGCCCAGGAGCAGCAGTCACAGGCCCAGGAGCAGCAGCCCAGACCCAGGAGCAGCTGCAGGCCCAGGAGCAGCCACAGGCCCAGGAGCAGCCACAGGCCCAGGAGCAGCCACAGGCCCAGGAGCAGCAGTCACAGGCCCAGGAGCAGACGCAGGCCCAGGAGCAAGAGCCACTAGAAGCATCAAAAGCAAAGTGCAGTGACCTCAACAGTGCCTTCAGGTGTAACTCCCTCTAATACTTTGATTTTGGCTCTATCAAACTCATTTTAGACTCTGCCCACCAGACAGCTAAGAAAATAAATGTGTGCTTTGTTTGTTTGTTTGTTTGTTTTCTGAAGACAGGGTTTCCTTCTCTGTGTAGCTTTGGCTGTCCTGGAACTCGCTCTGTAGACCAGGTTGGCCTCAAATACACAGAGATCCAACTGCCTCTGCCTCCTGAGCACTGGGATTAAGAGTGTGTGTCATCACCAACCAGCAAATATGTGCTGTTTTAACCCTCCAGCCTACAGTGACTGACTGGGCCTGCCAGGAACCCCTGATCCAACCTTACCTGCTGAGCACTGAACTCCGGCAGCATGACACAGGTGGCTCCTACCCAGAGTGGACAGAGCAGCTTGTTGACCACGCCGTGGACATGGTGCAGCGGGAGGACGTGAAGGATCACATCGTTTTTAGTCCACGCCCATGAGTGGACCAGCCCAGTCACCTGTGGGGAACAGCACTGCCTATGAACAGGGGTGAGAGGCTGCAGGGGGTGGCACTGGCAGACAAGTCTCTAGGGCATCCTGAGAAGGGGAGGAAGATCAGACAGGGCCCTTGTTCCTTCCTTCTAGTCGTGGTCGCTAGACCATCAAGGTGATGATACTGGCTCCAGCAGGCCACCACAGCCTGGGCCTCTACTAAGGTAGATGGTCTTTAATCTGAGCATCTCCTCCAGAGTGATGCTGCACACAACTCATCACACCCGTGAGCCCGATGGCTGGAACCATGCATACTTCGTGAGCCAGGAGCCAGGAGCCTGGGATTCACTTTTTCCCTCCTCTGTCCGCTGCCTGGCGCTTCACTTCACTGTTCCTACTGTAAGGAGACTTCCCAGGACATAGTCACACTTTGTAAAAAGTGAGCACAGTCAGTGACTGGTTCTGGGCGTGGCAGAATATAAAGCTAACACACAAGGCTGGAGTTGACCGAGAAGTGGCTCCTGTTTCTAGGGCGCTCATAAATCCCAACCTTAGGTACTGATCACACACCCCGACAATGCAGGGATCCAGTGATCCCCCTGTTCTGTGTGCCTCACCACCACCTACTGTAAGCTGATGGGTCACTGCTACTCCTTGTCACCAAGCATTTCAGAATTTACAGGGTAGTGACAGCTGTGAATGACACTAGAAAAGCAGGCCACCCCGGGAAGCACCTCAGGGCCCCACTCAGTGGTGACCATAAATGAGGCCAGGACAGTGAGAGAGGAGTACAGAGAGGCCCCAGGAGCACCCTGGCACTCACCACAGCGGCTAGGTTACGGTGGGTGCTCAGTGCACCCTTGGGCCTCCCTGTGGTCCCGCTGGTGTAGAAGATCATGGCACCCCGGTCACGCCACCCACTCTCTTCAACTGGCTGCTCTGTGGGCTTCTCTGTTGCTCCATGGTAGACGGCAGGCGTGAGCGGCAGAAGAGGGACTCCCAGCCTCTGAGCCAGTGGACTTAGCCGCTCCAAGTACTCCTGGCCAACCACCACCAAAGAGCTCCGGGAGTCCTGGATGAAATACTCCAGCTGGGCCTCAGGGTGCTTCCAGTACAGTGGGACAGCAACACCACCACTCATCCAGGAGGCCCACTGTGCTACAACGTAGGAGACGTCATTGGAGCACAGGAAGGAGACCCTTTCTTCCTGGAGGTCCCCAACTTTACAACCCTGAAGCCTGCAGATCTCCTGGGCCAGACAAAGGCTGCGATCATACAGTTCCCTGTAGGTGTGATGGCCATATTTGTCAATAAGGGCAATCCTGTCCCCAAAGGCCAGGGCACGGATGAATACCGGGACACTCCCATCCGTGTGGGCCTCTGGGGTGGTAGGCAGGAGGCTATGTCCTCGGTGTCTTCTGGGAATCAGCTGACTGGAGGCCAAGGACCAGAAGAGACGCCTGAAGGGCAGTGCCAAGTGAGGTGGCATCACACCGACAAACCACTGGCTGGGCTGGGGAGGATGAGAGTGTAGAGTGTGAGAATCTGGTGCCCACCCAATCCCTGCCCATAGCAAGGTTTAAAACACGCCCTCCAAACACACCCAAAGCACACCATAGCAAGGTTTAAAACCCTCCAAACACACCCAAAGGCTACAGAAACTCTTAACATAGCATCCCCTAAACAAAGGGGCTAACACTCTCCGTGGTACAACCTGTTTAGAAAGTGTCTAGTATCAAAGCTTTTTATTTGCATTCTTTAAAGAGTTCAAAACCATGCAAAAGTTCCGAATAATTTAAAGTTAGAGAAACCAAATACAGTATACGTAAGGTAAAACCTGAATAATGGATTTTGTGATTCTGAGCCTGGAAAATCACTAGTTAGTAGACACAGGCATTGCAGGGACTCCAAAGTCACCCTCGCCCCTCTCAGATCCCATCTGAGACACAGCCTGCTCAGGAAGACACAGCTACTTCTCCCAGCGTGCCCCAAAGCGTGGTGATTCAGCAAACGCGACTCAGCAGAACCTAAGGAAGGCTAGACAACATCAGTTTGTCTTCCCGAGTACAACTACTAAGTTGTAATGAAATACGCAGCAGCTGTGTGCTCAGGAGAGGGAGGAGGTCACTGCTGAGCTCTGTGAAGCTGAGGTCCATCCCAGAGCAACACAGAGGGGCCATCACACTTCCACACCGGCTCTGTTCTAGATCCGCTCCCCAGTGCTAGCTAGCAATGTCCCCTGCTCTGGCTTTATAACCCTCATGTCACATGTTCCTTATTATCTGGCAAGATGACAACCCCCACCCTGTCTGGACTCCATCAGTTAGAACACATCACTCCCCACTAAGGCCCTTTGGCTTCAGCCTCACCTACCCACCAATCACTTGTGGCTTTCATTTGAGCAGCCTCCCCAACCACAGTTAAGAGGCAAGAGGCCATGCCTGCTTTGGCAGACACAGCTGAGCTGGATCAGTGATCAGTGCAGAGGTTATGGTGGGCTGAGGGCACTGCTACCTGTCTCTTATCGAGGCACTACACATTCACACTAGACATCACTCATATGAAGTCAATAAAGTCACTTGCTGATGGGAACCTTGCCACCACCCCAGGCCATGTGGCTAATGTTCCCTGACAGATACAACAGCTGGCATGCTCTGGGGTGATAGCTGAGAGCCTTACAATATCCTAGGAGGCCCAGGAGAAGGACATACCCTTGCCTCGCCTCCCTTCAGTTCCCTCTGCATCTCGAAGACAACTGCATGTCACATTCCCTCTGTGAAGTCTGTCTCCACTAGCATGTTCTTTCTGACACATACCAACTTTTCTTTTTCATTAGCTTGCCGGGGTAAGCCAACACGCCACTGCCTGCTATATGTACTAAACACAGCTTTGTTTTTAGGAAGAGTCTCACTGTGTAGCTCTGGCTGTCCTAGACCTCTCTCTGTAGACCAGGCTGGCCTTGAACTCAGAGATCAGCCTACCTCTTCAGTGCTGGAATTAAAAGTATGTGCCACCACACCAGGATAGCGTTATTCTCTTATATACAGACTATTTGCAATACTTACATAATTACCTGACAAAACAAATTCTACATCAATAAATAGTCTGAATACTAAATTTTGTTCTGTGCTCAAGACCTTTGGGAATGACTGCTTGCCTGCCTTCTTGCTGGGCTTGGCTGCTCTCGCTTCTATCCAGGTGCTCAGGTCAAGATAGCAGGAGAACTCCACCTCACTTTTCTGTGCAGAAGTTAGCTTGTGGCTGCTTGCAGGCTCTAAGCACATGGGGTCTGCATGAGGCAGTGAGGGCCCCACAGCTGCTCTCAGCTCTGCTCCACAGGGGCTCAGAGGTCCCAGGCTGTTCACACTCTGGATTTCTACTTCTATAAAGACACCAAAAAAAAAAAAATGCAGGCGACAGCAGGGCTAGGCAAGAGAAGCCAAGAACTTGACAGCCATGTGGGCTTCCAGAAGTCAGCAAGCACGGAGTAAATCGGGGTGCTTTAATTCTCACGCCAACAACTTCTCTATTTGTTTCACAGTCAGAGATGCCAAAAGCAAGAGAAAGACGCGCTGGGTGGTATTTCTGAGTTACAGACTTGGGACCAGATTCCTGTGGGTTAGAGTGTGAGATGTCCCAGGATGCTCTGGGGGAAGAGTGGATCAACAGGAAGGATATAACATCTGTCATTCATCTATTTTCTCTGCACAAGGGAACAGAAAATAGAGAAACTCACACAGAAAGACCTGCTGTGTGAGAGACACCAGAAGCATCTAACATGATGCTACACTACAGCCTCCAAATGGCACAACTCTCCTTCTGAAGCACCCAGAGAGCCCAGCACTCAGGAGGTACTGCCTGTTGCCTAGCACCCAGATGTGGAAACTCATCAGCATCAGGAAGCTGCACAAAGGAACCCCGGAGACCAGGTTACTGATGAAGAATTGCCTGGAGAGATGATGGCACACAGGAACAAGGGCATGGGAGAGCCCTCCTGATACAGGCCTCTAGTCCTAGGGAGGGCAAGAGCTTGGATCATGAGAAAGAAGCCCTCTTAGCAGTAGCACAAATACGTGCAAACCTTCCCCCCTTGTTGCATTAACACTACGACCTTAGGGACACAAAAGTTGTGCATACAGTACGCTCACACAAGTGATCATGGCATTAACTGACACTAGCCAATGGTCCTTTGAAAAGCATAAGTAGATCAGAGACACTCAAACACACTTGTGTAATAGAGCGCTGGCCTCCACCAATCTATCTGGCACCCTCCTTTGGACACCTCCGTACCCCATGAGGTGGTAGGGCTGAGTCAACCTGGCTAACCAGGCATAAGCAACACAGTAGGGTGGTCACAAGATTTGGAGCAGGCAGAGTTGATGCAGCTCCAGGACCTCTGGGGTAGAGTCCTGAGCCCTGAACGTTGGTAGCCATGGACAGACACTGGGCATCAGGAGGTATCAAGCCAGGCTCCTTGTGGAATAGACTCAGTTACAGTTACCCATGGGGCCCTCATTCTGTGAGGAGACACCCACACCAGCAAGAACAGTGGCCCCCATGAGGAGGACACACTGACCCTGGGGTGACAGGTCAGAGAGGGTGGTAGAGGAAAGAGCAAACTGATTCCTGTGTGGACAGCTGTACTCATGCTGGGGTGGCACTGCTGTGCCATCGTCAGTTCTTATAAGTTCTACCATGTCCCCTCTGAGGCACTGTCTTACTCTCTCATATATGGAAATGGGACCAGTGCAGGCCTCCAAAGCCACTTTGGTCTTTGTACTGGCTGGATTTGTGTCAATTTAACACAAGCCTGATTTATCACAGAAAAAGGAGCCTCCCTTAAGGAAGTGCCTCCATGAGATCCAGCTGCAAGGCCTTTTCTCAATTAGTGATCAAGGGTTGGAGGACCCATTGTGGGTGGTGCCATTCCTGGGCTGGTACTCTTGGGTTCTATAAGAAAGCAGGCTGAGCAAGCCAGGGGAAGCAAGCCAGTAAGGAATGTCCCTCCATGGCCTCTGCGTCAGCTCCTGCTTTCTGACCTGTTTGAGTTCCAGTCCTGACTTCCTTTGGTGATGAACAGCAACATGGAAGTGTAAGCTGAATAAACCCTTTCTTCCCCAACTTGCTTCTAGGTCATAATGTTTGTGCAGGAATAGAAACCCCAACTAAGAAAGTCTTCAAGCATGAGCCTGGCCCAATCATTAAACATCTGTCAGCATTGAGCTAACTCCCAGCTCGTCCAACCAGAGCCAGTTCTTTAGGGCAAAACACTGTCTATTCAGGGCATCTGGCTGTGCATGGTTCCCTGACCCACTTCATGTCCAGGGATGTCATCAGAAAGGTATGTCTACATCCGTCTGGAGACAAGGGCAGCAGGGACACCGGTTTTACAATAATCACGTTGGCCTTGAAAACGCTTAGCGCATTTCCGATTTCAGGACTCCCTCTCGGGACAGCCTATGGCTTAGATGTGCTCCTACAGCAGTATCTGGAGGCTCTCACGGGTCTTAGTGGTCAGCCACAGGCAAGTTCCCTCCCTTCCAGGATGAGAATCAACACACTTCTCTTTTAGAGAAATTCCCGGACCCGCTTCCAAATCCAGAAGCCCTTCCTCGCATGCACGCTGGTCCCGTCCCTGACGCCCTAGTCGGCTCTCGGGACCCATCCGAGCCAGGACCCTGGCGACCTGCATCCCACACGGTGCTCGGCGCAAACAAATCGGGGAGGGGTTTCGTGTGACGTCATCCCGGGTCCTTACAGAAGTGTCCCTCACGCTGTGACAGACACCTGCCCGACAGGTCCCACGGCCCCCGGGTCAGCTCCAGCTCACCTCGACACCCCCTTTCTTGTAGTCTGCTGCGCGCTCACCTGGGGTCAGGCGGGGTTGGGGTGGGGGTGTCAGGGGTGGGGCACGGGAGTGCGAGGTTGTCCAGGTAGGTGAAGCGGGCCGGAATGAGTCCTACACCTAAAAGTGTCCGCAGGCGAAAAGTGTCCGTCGATCTAATACGTCCCGGGATGCAGCGCCTGAGAAATGCGTTCCGGGAACGAACGTTCCTGCTCATTCGCATACTCCATCTGCTCGCAAGTCTTGAGAGGGACTGGCAGAGAGTGGCCTTTAGGTGCCTGACATCTGTTACCAGATCTCTGGATCCATTGTCCTGATGGAACAAGTACTGTGAGTTGTTTGCATTGGGTCCTATTTAACTGTTGTTATTGAGACAGGGTCTCATGTAGCCCAAGCCAGCAATGTAGCTAAGGGTAACCTACCTCTACCTTTTGAGAGATGACTAATTATAGGCTTGCTTCGCCACATTCGGCTTACGTAGTGCCAAGGATGAAACCTGGGGCTTCACACATGCTAGACAAGCACCGCAACGACTTGGAGCTGTATTCTCAGCTCTCAACGATCATTTTAATAGGCATGATGGCTCCCGTGGCCAAAGGGACCACACAGCTGTGGTCACCATCTTCGCCAAATCAGGATGTAAATGGACTCCCTTGGCCCCTGAAGAGGGGTTCCTCGGCTTGCAGCTGGGGGGGTCTATATGCTAAACACACCTCTGTGACACAGACCAGGAACTGTGGCAGGATGGAGGCAAGGTCTCATTCTGTAGCACAGGATGGCATTAAACTCCTGGTAATCCCACTGCCTCAGCCTCCTGAGTATAGGGATTACAGATCTATGCCTCCACAGCCAGTTTTAGGGTAGGATACTAAATGCTTTCTGTACAGTAAAGATAAACCTTGAAACACTAAGGTCTGTTTGTCAGTGGCAGCAAAGCTATAGACAAAACTCCTCTCCCTGCAGCAGCTGGGGAAGTCTCACAGACCTCCATGTAGGTAAAACACGGATTCTTGACTTAGGCTTTCAGGAAGATTCATTATGAAGCACATTTGGAGTTAGCAAGACGTAGCTTTAATATAGTTTTAAGCATTACCATTGAGACATACTGGTGAGGGAACTGATTTAGGCGAAGGATGGTAGACGCCCTAGTACTGATGTGGGCTTCTGAGGAGAGCACTGGGTGTCTTTACAATAGCCATACACAAAATTCAGGAGGCTTCTGAAGTTATACAGTTTCTAACAAACTTTTTGTTTCCTTTTCTTTTCCCTTTTTTGGCAAGTGAGATCAAAGAGAGGAAGAGGCAGAGAATCAACGTGAATCAAAATGTCTAACATTGGGATTTACACCACAGACCCTAGGACTTCTATGCTTAAATGTCTACACCCAAAGCATAGTCCTAAACATGGCCAGAATGGAGACAGATTCTGTGACCCCTGGGCCTTGGAAATCATCAAGAGTCTGGATTTGGGTTTGGAGTGCTCAGTTGTTAGCATAACCCCCAGGATTATGCCTAAACAAGACATGTTAATCACAGTATTTAGAATGTGGAAGCAAAAGGATTAGAAATTCAGGGTTATCTGACTACATAGAGAGTTTGAGGTCAGCTTGGGATACATAAGATTGTCTCAAAAACAAACAAACAAACAAACAAAACCACAAAACCATCAAGAGAAGAGATAGAGTGGCTGGAGAGATGGCTCAGTGGTATTCCCCTCCCAGGGGGTCTGAATTTGATTCTAAGCACTTATACCAAGCAATTCACAAATGCCTGTAACTCAAGCTCCATGGGCGATCCGGCTTCTGTGGTCTCTCTGTCTCTGTCTCTGTCTCTGTCTCTGTCTCTGTCTCTCTCTCTCTCTCTCTCTCTCTCTCTCTCTCACACACACACACACACACACACACAAATAACAAGAGGCCCACAGGGTCCAGTCCCATCCAGCCCCTGAGCTTCTGATTGACATTTCAGTGACCACAGCATGGGTTGTCTGGAATGACCAGATATTTGAGGTTATCCAGATAGTCACTAACAGAAGAGATGTGGACTAACCAGCCAGGAAAAACAAATGCAGAAAGCAGGCATATCCATGTGAGGAAAACTCCAGCACGACCCCCATTACTGTCCTCAGCTGAGTTACAGATGTCCTGAAGGACCAAGATGCTCTAGCAGAGAGTTCCCCAAAGGCCTGAGGACTAGGAAGAGTGGTGGCTAAGCAGGATCCTCCACAGAAGGGCTGGAAACAAGGGGGAGGGGTGTGTCTGGACAAACAGCCGAGGTGGAAATCGAGGGGGAAGAGATTGGCTGGGTCTGCTGGGAAGTCTGGTGGGCAGGATTTGAGGTTTCGGGAAGGGAAAGTGGAAAAGACAGAACAAGGGAATTCATAGGAGGAATTCAAAAGAGCCAGCAGAGACAAGGCCATAAGGGCCTGGCACAGAGAATCAGGTGGACACATGAACTTTGCAAGTGCAAGGGTGGAGTGTAGCAGTTGCCTCTCAGAGGGAGGCTGTGTGCTCAGTCCACCAGAGCACTTCCTGCTGCGGGAAAGTGTGAACTGCCATTACTCTGGCCTTCTTCATCACTGGCTCCCCATCGTGGTCCAGGACAGGTGCCTGTCAACAGATGTGAGATAAATGGTAGTAGCCAGACAGCAGCACCTGCAGCCTTGGGCAGGAAGCCAGCTCCCACCTTCCCTCGAGGAGATGGCTGAGCCATCCCACGTGACAGTTTCAAGTCAAGATGCAGCCTCTTTTTCCACCTTGGGTTCAGGTGGTTGAGATGACTCTGCACTTTCTATGCCACATCTCACAACCAGACACCAGACCTTTCCCTGCCCCCATCAGATGCCCGCATACTCCAGACACCTGCACACCTGCCCTTTCCAGGAAAAAAAAATCTCCTCACTGCAGCATCCTGGAAGGGGACTCAGCCCCTCCCCCAAGTCCTTTGCACCTCCAGCTTAATGAGCAGAAGCTGCTGGGGGCGCCTGGGTCACACCTTCTCACTTGACTGAAGCATAGCCCAGATCTGGCTGGCAGGGAGTTTGCTCACGAGGGGAACTTCCGCAAGCTGTGAACGCATTACCTTCTGCAAGCGGCCTGTTCTGTAGGCGCCTGCACTGGTGTCCTGGTGAGACCCAGCCCTGGGAGTACTGATGCCACCTTGTACCTGGTGACTGAGAGAAGAGATCGTGACAGTCTCTGACCTGTTTTCTGTGTCCAGGCTGGTCCAGCCTACATGGAACAGGGCTGACCCAAATTTATGGCTAGACACTGAGAGGTCATGTACATTCCCAGGGAGGATATGGAAGGTGCCCTAGCCTGTTTGTTGTTTCCTTGATTGATCCTGTATCTAGAGAAACCAACTTCCACGGAGGGAAGACTCAGGAACAGCCTGTGGAGAGTCTGCCTGAAGAAAACAGAGGCTTCTGTTCACAGTCCCATCAAGTGTGTACTGGCCAGCAAATCCCACAGTACCCATGGAGGCTGAAGACCATGTACAACTTGTGGGAGGTGTGATTGTGCCCTTCTGTGTTTTAAAAAACTATTTGTTTGTTTGTTTGTTTGTTGTTATTTTATGTACATTGGTGATTTGGCTGCATGTATGTCTGTGTGAGTGTGTCAGACACCCTGAAACAGAGTTACAGACAGTTGTGTATGTGGGTGCTAGCAATTGAACTGGGGTCCTCTAGAAGAGCAGCCAGTGCTCTTAACTGCTAAGCTTTATCTTCAGACCCCTCTTCTGGATTCTTGATGCTTGTGATTGTGTGGATAACATTTGTTATTTTTCACTCATAAAGTTTTTTTGAGACATGGTCTAGTAAATTCCAGGCTGGCCTCAAACTCATTATATATCTGAAGGTAACGATGACCCTGAACTCCTTGCTCCTTCTGCCTCTGTTGCTCAAGGTCTGGGATGTCTTTCACACATAGTTTATGGGTGCTGGGGATTGAAACCAGGGCTTCCTGCAGGATAGGTAAGATCTTCACCAACTGAGCCATCTCCCTAACCCTAAAGGCTGTGAAGTTCTGAGGCAATGTGAACATATCAGAGGAGTAAGGTCTGGCTTCCATCTGGGAGGGGACATGGGAGGGGCAGGTGAGCTTCTCAGACCTTCAGCTCCTCATCTGTAGGAGAGAAGGCCATTTCCAGTATATATTATAAAAGTCAAATAAGGAATCCCAGGTAGGACACAGTGCCAGGAGAACAACAAGCATCAAACACATCAGACACCATTCTGTCACAAACCATCTTTATAATTTTATATCACAGAGCAGTGAGGGCTCAGATGATCTGGTTCAAGAATCAGGCTTTAAAAAAAAAAAAAAAAAAAAAAAGAGGACCATCATGCTTGACAAAAGGGATGGCAAGCACAAGGTCTCTGGGTCAAGTGGCGTGGAGACCAAGGTGCTTAGTGAGGCTGCCCGGAGGGTGCACAGGAAGGGAGGCTGTGAGTTTGTGGGGGTCAGAGGAGCATTCTAGAATTAGATGAATAATTAAGCGGAAGTCATCAGGTCTGCTGGAGAGCTCAGATCATCCTGAGACTATAGCCAGTGGCTGAGCCACACGACACTGCAGTGTTGTCCGTTCCTCGTGGCCAGATGGCTGTGGTCCACTGCTAATTCTCAGCATCTTGAGGGGATCCATCATGCTGTGGGCGGCTGGTCTAGGGAGACGGTGTCTACCAAGTGTGAGTTTGCTCACGCCATCAAACAACAGAGAATTTTGGTACTGGGTTTTGGCACAGGGCTCCTAAAACACTGTCAGTGTCCCGAGAAATGGGAACTCAGAGAAGACACCTGTTTGGGGTTTTTCTGTGGCTCTTGACTCATAGCCACCTCTTCAACAGGTCATAGAAATTTAAAGATTACAATTTCTCTTCTCCAAGCAGGTCACAGAAGCTCAAATCCCCAAGAAGTGCCTGGCCAGACAAGCCTGGTTGAGTATCCACCACCTGGCCACAGACATTAGCCTTTGCCCCTCACCCCCTCTGCCCAGTCACGTCCCCACATGTGCCCATGCACCGTCATGCTCAGACTGTGATGTCTACACAAGAGGCCAAGAGGAGAGGAGACGGAGCCTGTGGGCAACTGAGCACCCTAGAGGTTGGCATAACCAAACGGTTCAGTCAGAAGTTCCTGCATCGGGGCACTGCCAGCCCTTTCCCCATTTCCCCTGTCTGTCTGGCCTCCCTTTTAAATAAACTAGTAGACATTTCCTTGAGTTCTATGAGCTACTCAGCAAACTGACTGAAGTAACTAACTGGGACCTGGATTTAAAGCCAGTCAGGAGTACAAAGCATGACCCATTGCTTGCTGTGACCTCATTTGCTTTTGGTCCACAGCTCTCCCATTGAGCTGCTCTGACTAGATCCAAGGTTAGCCCACACAGACCACGTCTCCAACTTATCCTCTGGCCCTTTGGTCCAAGCCCACACCTTATCTGCATGGCCCCTCTGTCCATGTAAAACACCTCACCCAGTCTTCTCTGCCCGTGTCTACACTTCATCTACACACCCCCTCCGTCCACATCGTCTATGCTTCCTCTCCACAGCCCTGTTGTCTGGCCTTGGAGAAGGCTCTGGGCATGTCCTCAAAGTTCCAGAGACCCACAGAGGGCCTGACTCTACATTTGCTCCAGTAGATACACAGGGCATTTGTTGCGAGCACATGGCTGGCCGTTTTTGTAGTGTGAATAAACAAAGCTGGCCCACAGGGCCATGTAGTAGATAGGGAGCTGTGTGGGACTGTCATGAGATCAGAGACCCTGGCAGGGACATATCGAGACTCCAATCCTGCCAGAACTTCTTCCCATGAAGCCATGAATGCCAGGCCTCAAGGGGCAAAGATGTCCAAGTGCCACGAATATGGTTTCCCTGCAGCTGCCACCAGCTTGGCGTGGGCACTCCCGGGGACTGGCTCCCTCCACATGGCAAGGCAACACAGCTGCCAGCTTGGTGAAGCAGCTGCGAAAGGCGCCCCTGCCTGCCCCTTGAGGTGCCAGTTGGGAGGCAGCGACTCTCTTCTGCAGACTACCTGTGGCTGGGGATCTATTTCCTGGCGACTGAAAATTTGATTTGTTTCCAAATCCTCCATCCGCCTCCCACCTGTCACCACTCTCGCTGCGCTCCTCCTCCGCCTTCAGTCAGCGGCCCCACCCCCACCCCCAATCTCATCACAGCCCACGTGCTTCTCATCACCAGTGCCAGGCGACAGGCACCACCTACGCCATCTGAGCAGCCTTACCAACACCGGTGCCAAGCTGACGCAGATGTAGTACTGTCAGCGCCACGAGCCGAGGTCCAGGGGTCCCTACTCCAGAACTGACCTCCAGCGAGAGGAGTTCCTGTCTGAGGGCCCCTGAAACTGAGAGAGTTCAGAAATGAGGGCCAGGCTTCATACTGCCCCTGACGCCTGGATGGTAACCTTACCATAGGGCGAGGCTCTGCATGGACTGAGGGAACTGTACGCGAACCCGGAGATCCGATGAGGCTGAGGCCTCAACGGGAGCTCTAAGCAGACCACACACATGAACTCAATCCTTCAGCCTGAGGAAGAAGCTTAGAGGTTTACAATGATCACATTTCCCAGGCGCTTTCTTGTCTGAGTTGCTCTTTCTGGCCTCCTGAGCATCCCTGATTCTGCAGAGAGCCCCAGGGAAGAGACTTATCCATGCAGAGCATCTGGCCTGACCTGAATTTTATGTACTGGGATAAGGAGATGGGTGCTCCTTCGTTTTCCATGCCCCAGCTGTGTGGGAGGGAGGAAGGACTGGGATTTAGGTGGAGTGAGAAGAGACTGAGGAGGGACCCCCATGAAGGGGTTAGGCTTTGGAGACCTTATCTTCTGGGAAAAGTCACAAGTCAAGATGGTCTGGAACTCATTCCAAGAGGAGACTGGCTCCTGAGAGTGGTCTGACAGACCCAGGTCCCTGAGGCTGACACCCAGCTAAGGCCACTGGGCTGCTACAATGGGAAGAAGTACGGGACTGTAGGGGTGAAGAGAGCAAAGCCTTAAGAAGAAATAGGCCAGGCAGTGGTGGCTCACACCTGTAATCCCAGTACTTGGGAGGCAGAGGCAGGCAGATTTCTGAGTTTGAGGCCAGCCTGGTCTACAGAGTGAGTTCCAGGACAGCCAGGGCTACACAGAGAAACCCTGTTTCAAAAAACAAAACAAAACAAAACAAAACAAAACAAAACAAAACAAAAAACAAAAGGAGAAGGAGAAGGAGAAATAGCAAATGTTTAAAAATAAAATTATCGGGGGTGTCCAGCAGCTTGGGCACCCTACTGTAGGTGGCCAGGAAGTTAGGACAGGGGCCTTCAGGAGGAACCAAGCCTTTGATCTACTTGGCACAGAGGAAAGGGAGGACTAAGGGGACCGATGATGCTCCCTTAGTGCTGGGCCCACAGACCCCAAACTTATGGCTTCGGCATTCTGGAGTGTGCTTGGGCCAGTCTATAGTACAGAAGTCACTGGCTTGAGTGTGCCCTCTGTGCCTCAGTCTCCCTCCCTGCACTTCTCAGTGTCCTTCCCACATAGCGTGGCTTCCAAGACCCAACGGCACTTGACCAGGAGCCAATGTCCCTGGGAAGCCCACACTCAACAGTGTGGGTAGCCTGCAGACCCAGTGCTTTGTGCCTCACAATCAGCAAAGCTCAGGCCAGCAGGCCATGTCTTGGGCAGGGGAGGGTAATAGGAAGAGAAAAAGCTTTCAGGAAATATGGTCAAGGAACAAATAGCTAGGTAAGTCCCACATACACTGTGGCATTAATGCTAGATGAGATTAGACGGGCAAACTGTCACCATTCACTGTCTTCTCGCTTGGTGCCAACACTAAGCTGTGCGAGCAACACAAAACTCCCCCACTGGAACTACTCACACCCTGCCTGACATATCAACCTTCAGCATGACTATGGGTGTCCTGCTTTGTTCCCCATTGCTATGATAAAGGTTATGACCAAAACAGCATCGGAGAGGAAAGGGTTGGCTTCCCTTACACCTCTATGCTGAAGTGCATTGAGGAAAGTCAGAGCTGGAGCTCAAGGCAAGGCGAACCTGGAGGCAGAAACTGAAGCAGAGACGGTGGGGGTAGTGCTAGAGACGGTGGGGGGAGTGCTGCTGACTGGCTCGCTCCGTCTGCTTTTCTCACACAGCTGGGCCCACAAGCCCAAGGATGACACTGCAATGGACAGGGCCCTCCAACGTCAGTTATTAATCAGGAAAATGCCCTACAGGCATGTCCACAGGCTAATCTGATAGACATCAACCCCTCTTAAGAGGGCTTCCTGTTCCTCATTTGCTGAAGCCCCAGGGTTAGTCGTGTCACAGCAGGGGCTTTGCCGCGTGTGGATTTTGAGAGAATAAAAGCATTTGGTCCCTTGTATCCCCTGGATAACCCCAATGTCCTTACAGGGACGCCATACTGTCCTCTAAAATGAGCTTGGATGACAAGGACTTAAAGGGGCCTGTTGAAGCTTAGCCTTTACCCCGGGGGAAGGGCAATTTCTCTAATACTGAGCACAGAGCCTGAGGCACGGCCAGAGGTTCAGTCCAGGCCTGGCCGCTCCGGGCAGCACTCTGTGCACACTCTGTGCAAATGAATTATACCCATGGGGCAGCGCCGGCTTGCGTGCCCAGTGCCCAGGCTTTCTGCTGCATGTCTGTCAGCCCTCCTGGCCAGACATAGCCCTGCCAGGGATGGAGTACTGCCAGCAGTGTGTCTAGCCTTGTTGTGGTCCTGGGGACAAGGGTATGTGTGTCTGTGCACAGAGGGTCACATCACAGGGTCACCCAGTGTGTACCTGCATTCCTGGGACTCAGGAAGTACAGTGCATCCTTAGCATGGCCTGGTCAGCTCCAGGGCATCCTGGGGTCTGACTCCTCTGCCCTCAACTGGTTTCATCTGGGAGAGTCTAGGAGCCTTTCAAAACAAAACAAAACAACAACAAAGCAAATAAAATTTTAAAAAGCACCTAAAGGATAGGAAAAAAAATCCCACTGAATGAGTCCCTCTGAGGCCAGTCTGTATTCTCCCACCATGTACTTCCATTTGACAGATGGAAAAACTGAGACCCAGAGAGGCTCCCCCCACCCTGCCTCCAACTCCCAGCTTTCTCAGAACCTCACAGCAATCCACAGCGGGGTGGGCCAGACCTCTGCAGCTGTGCGTCTGTTTAGGAACAGGTGTCTGTGCTGCTCTGCAAATATTTGCTGATGGTGTTGATAACTCAGGCAGCCCTGAGCTCCGTGTGTCCCGGAAAGAGCCCCTGATGGTGCCGGCATTGACACCATTGCATCTAAATTGCAGATCTGGAAGCCAGCCATGGGGGTGTTTCATTTGGTCAACATCATGAGTATATGTTTAAGTCTGCCCTTACCTGGGCAGGATGAAAGCTCTGTTCACTGTTCTACCTCCCTACCCCCACCCCGACTTACCTAGGTGCCCTTCCTCTGCTGTTCCTGCTCCTGTCTATAGGAGGGGACCAGGACAGCTTCAGGATTGGCAGCCAGCCTCTCCATCTTCCCCTACTTGACCTGGTGGATCCCAAAATTGTTTCCTGGTTTCCAAATCCTCAATATAATATTAGCAGGTATGTACCTGCGTTGGGAGCTCAGTTGGGTGGCCCAGGACACTGCTGTAGTCATTCTCGCTGTCAGGCACAAAGCCCAAGGGGCTTTCCAGAAGGACGTGTAAGTGGCCAGTGGAAGGTGACTTCCAGGAGTTTCGGGTGGGTTGACCTGTGCTTGGAAACCACTTAACAGCCTATCCTGCTAGGATTTCAGTTTTGGCGAGGCCCAGATTCTGGGGCCAGCTACTCTTGGATCAGTTTTCCTTATGCTGAGATATGGGATTGAATGGTTTACATGTTTTTAGCACATACATATGCCTTTAAGTCCTCCTCCCCTTCTCCTCCTCCTCTTCAAATATCTTACATAGACCTCCAATACTTGAGTATTCCAAACCTGTAATCAGAACCACTCAATTTCTTGGAGATAGGGTAGAGGATTGCTGCTCCCAGTGCATGCTGGGACAGGTCACAGAACCACCACTTCCAAGCCCATTTTGAGCAAAGAAACACACATTAGTCCCTCCCCGGCTCTACGTGACTCTCTGCCCACTCATCCCCTGAGAGTTGAGGGGCTCAGTGGCCACTCTAAGATGCTCTGTGCAGGGTTCCAGAATATGACTGAACAGCTTTTGCTGTTTCAAAACTGTGTGACCTTGGTCAGGTGGCTCTGAACCTTAGTGCTCTTGTTCAAGGTCGGCGGCTTCAGGCTAAGGGCCAAATGCCAGCCGTTGACTATTCAATAGATAAAGCTCTATTGGCACACAGCCACACCTGCCAAAATCCCAGTGGCCACCATGGGTGTGATGTAGGTTGATGGCTTTGGTGCCAGCTTCTGATAATCATAGTTGTGGTAGTTTACATGTCAAATGTCCTTTATAGGTGCAGGCATTTGGATTCTTGCCCCCCCCCAGTGGGTGGAGCTGTTTGAGGGTGGTCTAGAAGCTGTGGCCTTGATGAAGGAAATAGTCCATTTGGCAGGAGTAGGCTCTGAGGTCCAAAGCTGTGCCCCACGTCTGGTTCGCTCTCTGCTTCCTGCTTGTGGCAAAAGATGTGATCTCTCAGCTTCCTGCTCTTGCCACAAAGGCCTGTTGCTTGCCATCTTCCCTGTCTCCCCACCATGATGGGCCCTTATTCCTCTAGAACCAACAATCAAGACGAACTCCTTTCTCCCTAAGTCACACTTGGTCATGGTGTTCTATCACAGTGACAGCAAAGTAACTGAGACAGGTGTCTTAACTTTCATTCCGCAGTCATGAGCAGTAAGCGGAAACCAACCAGAGATAGGGCCCGGGTGCTGTACAACCCTAGAGTGGGGCTGTGTAGGGTTGAGGCCCCGGTGGGCTCTGCAGTAGCGGTCTCAGCGCTGAAAGATTTCTAACCCGGGGCCACAGTTCCATTTCTACATAGCTTGGATGCTGTAGCTGCACTCATCTCTGCTTCTGGCTTCTGACCTGGAGTGAGTTGATCATTGCAGCCACCTCTCCATTCAGAGCTGGGCAAGTGATTGCTGGGTTATCACTTGAACAGGGATATCACGAGAACAGGGATATTACCACATGCCCAGGCCAGTCACTATGGTGCAGAAGCCAGTACAGGAGGGCAGGGCCCTGCTCAATGTGCCTGTTGCCCATCTTATTGGCCACTGCACAGAAAACTGCTTCTTGTTTGGCTCGGTGGTTACGTGCCATCAAGTTTGATGACCTGAATTGGCTCCCTAGGACCCACGGGATTGAACAGAGAGAGACAATTTCTGCAAACTGTCCTTTGATTGTCACACGTACACTAGAGTGCACACACATAAATATTCATTTTATGTATATGGGTACACTGTATCTATCTACCAGAGAGGGCATCAGATCCCGTTACAGATGGTTGTGAGCCACCATGTGGTTGCTGGGAATTGAACTCAGGACCTCTGGAAGAGCAGTCAGTGCTCTTAACCACTGAGCCATCTCTCCAGCATAAATAAATATTTAAACAAAACTTTCTTCAGCTCAGGGGAAGACAGCTTTGTTTGTCACCATAGTGGGCTGGGACAGACACCTAGGTGTGCCATTATAAAGGGCACGCGGGAGGGGTGGGGGGATGTCTCAAACAAGCCAGCTTCCAACGTGTTCAAGATGCAGTTTCTCCCTCTCCTCCGCTGACCCTCAGGGTCCACCTCAGAGGGAGTCTCAAAGAAGACCAACCAAGATGCGGAGGGTGTTGTGAAACTCAGGCCGGCACAGAGTCCCTCTCGGTTGAGGAGCCCATGGGCTAGTACTACATTTGTCCTCGGCTCCAGAGGACGATTCTTAGGGTATGGTGATGTTTATGTGTAATTCCAGGCAGGAGGATCACGCGTTTGAGGCCAGCCTGGGCTACGTAGCAAGATATTGTCTCAAAAGAAAAAAAAAATAGGCCGGCCGCCTTACTTCCCGTGATAATAATCTTCCGGGTGAAGTCAAACACCCAACCCCCCACCCCAGACTGCCACACCCAACGCAGACTGAGCAATTTCACTTCCCGGTCCCCTGGGTGGGGGTGGGGGGCACCCGGCACGGTGGTGGAACATTCCAACACCCACACACTGAACGCTTCTGTTCTGGAACAGTTGTGGTAACCCTCCGGGAACCTGAGGCCCGAGGCCTGGAAAAAGTCTGGCCTGGCTGGGGCCTGCAGAGTGGCCTGGCTGGGGACAGCACCTCTGTTATTCATGCATCTGGCTACAGATGCAGCCTGGAGGTCTTAACCCTTCAGAGGAGGACCAACAGCCAGCTCCCAGGCTTCTTGCCTGCCTACGGAGACTATGATTTGGAGCCATGAAAATCTATAGCAGCCCTAGCTCTGTGATATCCTTATCTGGCGCTAGAAGGAACAGGCCTTTCTACAGGAGTGAAAGGGGAGGTCGGTATTGCAGAAGCAGAGTGGTCTGGCAGAGGTAGAGCCTCTAGCAGGTTGTGGCCCTAGTTTTTCTTGTTCTTGAAGCCTGAGGTGCTTCCAGAAGAGGCCACAGGAAGGCTTCTGGGAGTGAGGCTGGGTTCCGGCCAAGTTTGACAGAGCCTGAGGCAGCAATGGAGAGGCTGTCCCTGAGGTAGTGTCCCAGCATTGCGTTCTGCTCACGGCGGATTTGTGTAGTTGAGAAAGCCGTTGAAAAGACCTCATAGTGTTTTCTCCATGGGTGTCCACGTGGCCTGGCAGCTCCTGGGGAGAGGAAGCAGCGGCAGCTGGGGGGATGGCTGCCTGCACCGGGAGAGGAACAGGAACCTGGAACTGTTCTCACTGGCAGGCCAGAAGACTGAGCTTGAGAGAATGCAAGCTGTCCGGGGCAGCTGGACCAGGTAGCCATCTTGATTCTGTGTGTGATGCGCCACTGACTGGCTCCTGCCCAGGCTGACAGAACCGGTAAATGAGGTGAGGTGCCCTTACATGGCAGAGGCAGAGTAGATAAGCCTGAGCTGTGCAGACTACGGGATGTGGGGCAGAGGTAGAGCCAGAAAGTGGCCAGGACTCTGAGGCTTAGCATAGGCCCAAGAGCCAGATCCTAGTCTGGGCCAAGCTCAGGGACCGTCCTGTGTCCCCTTCCCCCACTGGACCAGTGGCACCTGGGTCAGACTCAGGGCTGATGGATGAGCCCCTTCCTGTAGACTGGCCCTGGGCAACTTGTGTCTCTCATGCCACTTGGCTTTCTGTAGTCACATGATACAGGATGGGTGGGCAGGGAATGCAGGACAGACGTTCACCTTTTACTAAGCTCAGCTCATTGTCCCCAAGCCACGTCTCTGAGTCCCCCTGGGTGTCCTTTCTTGGCCTGGATGACACCTGGGGCCATGGTCCTGGCTACTTTGGTTTGTCTTTCAGCCATGTCTCTGGTCTTCTATGGGTTGTCCCAGGTCCCCCATACAGGTTTCAGAGGCTGACATCATCTTTTCAAAGAGCACTCTCTGGTGTGGAAGCCCACAGAGACCTGCCTTGCTGCTTGTGATGAAGGAAGAGGAGCTTGAGGCCAGAGCACAGAGGACACCTGCTCCCAGCTGTGCACATGGTCACCAAGCTGTCACCAAGCTTCTCATGCCCCCCACTCCCACCTGTGCCCCAGCAGGCATGGCGTGCACTGACACTTGGTTGGGGGAAAGGTAGGATGCGACCTCAGAATTCAGGTCAGCATATTCTAAGGGGGTGCTGCTCTGAACAGGGGATACTTCTGAAAAAGTGGGGAGAAAAGAGAGACACCAGAGCTGGGACATACTTAGTCTCCTCCATGTCCAGAGAGAGGAGTCTGCCTGGGGCTCCGTCACATGAGGGAAACTGTCCCTTTAAGGCCAGGGTCCTGCTCTGTTCTGAGACTCTTGTTCAGGAGGGTTCAGGGAAGTCTATAGCTAGGACTGGCTTCAAACCAGGAATATCACCCTCTCTAAAGCTTGAGAGAAAAGCCAGAGATGACTTTAGATGTCTTCAGATAAACCCAGGAAGAGCAAGGGACCCTCTATTTTGATGGGAAAATCTAGCGGCTTTCAGGCTTTTTACCATATGAGCACCTTTAGGCGTCCCTCTGCAGAACCTCCTGGGTGCCCCCTCCCTCTGTCACCCGCCAAGTTCATGCCTTCACCCTGACACAGCAGACCAGCCTACCTTTGATTGGCTGGTTGTCTGCTGTCCCCAGGATTTCCTGCTTCTGGAGCACTGGGAGCTCATTGAAGTCGCCCACTGCCATCTCTCCCAGTCTTGCATCTCCATGGCTCTGATGATGCAAAGCACCAGCAAGAAGCAGCAGCCAGCTCGAGCCACCACTGTCCATGGCTCTGTGACTCCTGCTATGAAGTGCCCTGAGAACAGCCGTCCTTACAGCCCCGGCACCGTTCTCTTTAATAACAGACCTCAGAAACACACAAGATTTCCCTGAGAGGAGGGTCCCCACAAGGAAGTGCTGGATGGTAAAGGTCAAAATCTTGATCAGGGGCCAAGAAAGTTGGGGCTTCTCTAGAGGGGCTGCGTAAGAGATGTGTTTTACTTCCTGGTTTTTAAATAATAAGAGTATTTCTTCGTCTCTTAAACATTCCCCTAAGAGTCACCTGTACTTTTTTATAGGGTAAATCACCAACCGTGAGGCATCAGGGGGACAGTGATGACACCAGGCCTAGAATGAAGGGCATTCTTGGTGTTACCAAGTAGGCATGCCCAGACTGCCACAGCTGCCCAGTCATACTGACGTTTGTCCAGCATCTGTGGGTAGAGACAGAATACAGATATGAGGGATCCTGAATGGAGACACACATCAAAGAACATTCCACAGTGCCAGGAAGGAGGGAGTGTCCTAACAGACTCTGTCCAGGGCTTCCCTGCTGGGCTGGAGTGCAGGCAGGGGGCAACATGGCCGGGTGGGGCTTGGCTTGGCTCTGCAGATCCCATGTGCACACAGTAGCTGCTCCTTGCCAGGATCACTACTGTGGGTTTCAGAAACAGAGTCTGTGCACCTATAATGTTTAAAGGAGCATCAGACAATCCTGTTAAGTCTCTGTTTAACAGCACAGGAGGAAGCAGGAGGCAGTAGTGACAGATGAGTGTTCCTTCCCGAGTAGCTCATCACAAACCCCCATCTCTCCATCTTCCTCTGTGTTCAAACTGTGTGCATGGCGGTTTCCTCCTTCATACCTCTAAGGAGAGCAGGACGCAGCCTTCAGACACATGCCTCCAGGGCAGCCCTGCGAAGGCTCCAGGTATGTCTGTGCACGTGTGTGTGCATGTGTGTCCATGTGTGTGTGGTGTGGGAGGGGTGTGGTGTGCATGTGCATGGGGTGGGTGGGGCTGACTTGCCACAGCTGGCTTCATCTCTGAATTTCTGCATAGCCAAAACTGTCCCCCTGCTACAGGAGGCCGTGCGCCTTGATATGAGACTTCAGTGACTTATCTCCCCAAACCCTGAAGATATTTCTCTGCTCCTTCCAAATTTATTGTTTAAATAAATCGATGTGTTTAATGCAATGCTTTAAATGTGACTTTAAATAAATTGATGTGTTTAATGCAATGCTTTAAATGTGACTTTTAAACAAACTGATTGATCTAACACAAGTTCCCCTGGGTTATAGCTTGGGTTTTGCTCTGTCCCTCCAGGAACATCAGCCACCTGGGGTGGCAGCTGGCCCTCTGCTCTTCAGCTCCTGGGGCCATTTCCACAACTATAGATTCTGTTTTGCATTCTAGCGTCACTTCAGACTCACTTGCCAAGGCGCTGGCACAAAGATCCGCCTGCCTGTCTCCTGGGTGCTGGGGTTAAAGGTATGTGCCACCATACCCTGCTTGGCACCACTTTTTTGGTCCTGTTTTTTTTTTTTTTTGTTTTGTTTTGTTTTTTTTGGCACTGCTTTTTAATAGCTTAGTTGAGGTGTGATTGACATGTAACATACTGCATGTATTTAAAGTGTGCATCCCAGGGCTAATGAGGTGGTTCAGAGTTTAAAAAAAAAAAGTGCTTGTTATGCAAGTCTGATGCTCTGAGGTGAATCCCTGGAACCCACAGTGGAAGAAAAAAATGACTCTCAAAAGCTGTCCTCTGATTTCTACATGTGCACAGTGGCACACATATACCTTCCTCCCTGCACACACACTACCACTACCACCAACCACAATAATAATAACAACAGCAACAACAGAAACATTCATGTATCAGTTCCAGAGTCTGACTAGTCACAAAGCCTTTGCTGCCATCCGGTTTCTGGGAAAGCCATCATCCGGGCTCTTGCTCTGGGTCATTCTATCCACTCTCCTACCTGTGCTGGCGCTTTTATATCAACTTTACCCAAGCTGGATTCAGAGAAGAGGAGAGAGCCCCAATTGAGAAAAATGCCGTCATAAGATCAGGCTACAGACAAGCCCATAGAGCATTTTTTTAAATTAGTGATCGATGGGGGAGGCCCCAGCTCACTGTAGGTCATGCTATCTCTGGGCTGGTGGTTCTGGGTTCTATAAGAAAGCGGGCTGAGCAGGCTCCCTTAAGCCACAGGGAGCAAGCCAGTAAGCAGCACTCCACCATGCCTCTGTCTCAGCTCCCTCCTCCAGGTTCCTTCACCGAGTTCCTGCCCTGACTTACAAATAAATAAACCCTTTCCTCCCTAAGTTGCTTTTGGTCATGATAATTATACATTATAATACTGACCCCAAGGAAGACACATCCACATACCCTTGTCACTTTCTCCTAGGTGACTAAGGTGACTAAGATTTACATGCTGCTCTCAAACTTTGACTAATCAAATCAGCAAAAAAAAAAATTTTTTTTTTTTAGAGGAACTGAGAACTGTTGTTAAGTAAGTTAAATAAGTAGATCCAAATTTAAGCTCTGCACCATCCCTTCAGGAAACACCCTTCTTTTCAAATTCCCTTGTAGCAAGTCCTACAACTGTTCACCTTTAGGTGCTTTGGAAGTTTTGGAAAATCCCCCCAAAGCAGGGTGGAATGAACAAGCCTGGTTTGCCCAGGACTTGCCCAGTAAGAGTGTCAAAGGGCTCATGTCCTGGGAAACACCTGAATGACCAGATATGCCTGAATCAATTAGTCCACCTTCTCAAACCCCAACACACTAAGACCAATGGTTAAGAGCCTGCTACATCCCAAATTTGGAAGGAAAACACAATCTGCTTGACTATCTTAATAAAAGAAACATACTTTTTATCTTTTATTTTTTGGTTTTATGAGACAGGGTTTCTCTGTGTAGCCCCAGCTTTCCTGGAACTCACCGGGTAGGCCAGGCTGACCTCCAACTCAGAGATCTACCTGCCTCTGCCTCTTGAGTGCTGGGGTTAAAGGTTTGTGCCAACACCATCCAGCGGGAAACAAATACTTTAATTACACGCTATCTAGAAAGAATACACAGGCACCTAGACTTCTGTCTTGTACAAAGTGCCAAAACTGTAGCCCACAGTGTCTCTGTCGTCTGTGTCATCTGTGAAGGATGGGGGGCGGGGTATCTAAGCTGAAAATAAAGGTAAGAAATAAAGGTAAGGCAGGAAAAAATCAAGTAGGGTAGAAAGTCTTGACAGAGGTGTTGAGATATCTTGATGAAATGGCAGGCAGCTGTGAAGTAGGCCAACACTTCTTAGAGTAACCCAGAGAAGGCGACCCAGGGACTTGAAACAGGGGAAGTAACGCCATCTTGAAGCCTTTCCAGAGCGTGAGGACAAGTGCCCAAGCCTCCTCCAATGGCTTCTAGGGATTGTTGAAATGCACACATATTTGTAGGGAATATTAGAAAGAAAAAGTCACCTAAAATAGTATAAAATGCAAACAATCCAATAAACAAAAAAGAAATGGAAATGTTCCTTTAGAAGATACTCCAAATTGCATATCAGGCTCAGGAGATTTGATATTTAAATTCTTCATAATAATTAAAGAGAACTGATCCCCAAGGGTACTTACAAAGACGGGGGGGGGGGCATCAAAACCAAAGCCACCACAGTTCCAGGAAGGATACCAGAGAGCCCACCCTGCAGAAGCGAAGCCACAGCAGGAAATGGATACTAGAAATGGAATTTTGTGGGAGACAAGGGGTACCTCCTTCTCTCCCACCTCCTCCATCTCTTTCTTCTCCTCTTCTCTTTGCTATATGGGAACTGGCACCAGGACTCCAGGCATGCATGTATAGAGGAGCTGGCACCAGGACTCCAGGCATGCATGTATAGAGTTGCTGGCACCAGGACTCCAGGCATGCATGTATAGAGGAGCTGGCACCAGGACTCCAGGCATGCATGTATAGAGGAGCTGGCACCAGGACTCCATGCATGCACAGGGGAGCATGGGTTGACATAATTCCAAACTTATAGACAATTTGGAAGAAGATGCGGAGAATGGCCACGTTTCCCATCCAGATTCTCTCCATATGTGTCTCTCCTTCCTCCCCTCCCTCTCCACAGACACAGTGTTGTACATTAAGACTCTACAATTACGTTCATTGATTTGCAGGTGTGTACCTGTACCTAAAATAGCTCTTGGCAGCTCTTGTCTTCCCAGGATCCATACCCATCCACCATTATCCCTCTTAAGAGTCCATCAGCCCAACGGTGTGTGCAGACACTGAGTCGGCATGGCACAGAACTTTCCAGAAATCTATAAGAAAAGCTTGAACAGAAGTGTACCAAATTTTCAGAGGAAGAAATCCCACAGTTTTGGGCAAACCCAGATGACGGGGCACCTCAGATGTCAGTCAGGACACCCCTAAAACCAAGTCATAAATGCAATGCATTTCTGGTAAACCGTCTAAAGAGATGCTTGAAATAGCCCTTCTGAGATGTTCATATGATTCTGACATGTTCTCTAAGGCGGGGCAGCCTGAAGGTATCCTGCTATACCAGACAAGCCAGTCACAAAAAGGTATAGTATGACTCCACACACTGGGTCCCCAACAGAACAGTTCCTAGAGACAGGTGAGACTGGGGTCTTTGGTTCATGGTGTGCTTGATCTGGGATTCAAAAAGGTCATCAGGGGTGATGGTTACACACAGCAATGTGAATGTCTCACTATCACCTGAACACTTATAAACCTTTAAGGCAGTATAAGCTTTATGTAATGTGTGATGTACTACAATGCCATATCTTGGATCTAGAGTGTCCCCACCAAGTCCCACGTGTTAAAGGCCTGGTCCCCAGTGTTACCAAGGTGGTAGTGGGGAGGTTGTAAGAACTTTATGAGATGAGGACTAGAGCGGGGCGTCTTTGGGTGATGTGCCTGTGAAAGAGATAGTAGGACTCAGCCCTTCTGGTTCCTGCTTCCTTCATACTGATACTATGATTCTGCCTCACCATAGTCAGGAACTTCCAAAAAGGCGAGCCAGGAACACTTATCCTCACCAGCCAGCTCCTGGCCATCTGTTACAGTAACAAAACCTGACACTAAGAAAACAATAAAGAATTGACCCTACAGTGTTGCTATGAAATTAAAGAGATACAAAATAACAAAGAGCAGGGTGACAGACAGAGGGAGACCTTCTGATAAACAGGACAGAGGAAATGCCGGAAATGAAGGCGAGCTCTTTCTTGTTCCGAAGCAAAGAGAGAAGTTTCTTTCTGGAGGAAAAATCAAATGGGTGATTCTGGATCATTCCTTACCTGAGTCTGGCACCTTTGTGATTGGAAATGTTTGCAGAAGAACGTAGCTGCACTTGAGCCTGGGGTAACACAGACGGTCCTGCATTAGCTCTGGTGGGCAAGGCTGGGCAGCAGAGACAGGAGAAAGCATCACAGGAGAGGAGCTGGCCTCCGCCTAAGGCAGCGGTTCTCAACCTGTGGGGCTCAAACCCTTTACCAGACCTCTGTCTCCAAAACTATTTACATTACAATTCATAACAGCAACACAATTATAGTTATGAAGTAGCCATGGAATAATGTATGGTTGGGGATCAGCACAGCTTGAGGGACGGTATCAAAGGGTCACAGCCTTAGGAAGGTGGGGAACTTCTGCCCTAAGGCAGCGGAGGGGGAAAAACTAAAAGAGATAGTGGTTCATGTGGTGGTGCTAATGCCTGTGGCACACAAGGGATCCTCACAAGTCAACAGCAAGTTAACAAAGGCCAGTAAGAAGATGAGTGAGAGAGAGAAGATGCTGGCTTGAGAAGAACTGGACTCACTAGAACTAGGCGGTAACATGGCTGATCTCACACCTACCCGGTTTGCCTACTGGGTAGGTTTGTGGCAAACAGATGACAAATCAACACAGGTAGCGGGACAGCTATTTTCATAAAGGAGCATGGAGGCCACACCTGTGGGTCGTACATGGCTTGCGCACGCATATCACATGAGTCAGTCACATGATGTCGGGGCTAGCCCTCCAGTGGCACACTTTAGAAAGCTACCTTCAGGAAGTGAGTCCACAGACCCACCTTGGAGGTAACAAATAAGCACATGAATAAGTGAACGGCCATAAGCTGTGGACCCAGGGCAGACCCAGGGCAGACCTGAGGCCACTTGGACATCCCAGGTGGTTCTACAGTCCCCCACTATCCTGGTTAGCTTTAATTGTTAACTTGACATCCTCTAGAGTTATCTGAAAGTTGAAACCTCAGTTGAGGAATTGCTTTGATCAAGCTGACCCTTGGACACTTCTGTGAGGAACTGAGGTAGGAAGGCCCACCCCATTACAGGCAGAGCCATTCTCTGGGCAGGGGGGACTGGGCAGGTTTTTTGTCCTGGCCTGAACAAAAAACAAACTAGTCAAGTATGAGCCCAGGAACTAGCCAGGAAGTGAGCTAAAAAGCAGCGTTTCCCTGTGTTTCCTATCCTGACTTCTCTCAGAGATAGACCATTACCTGGGAGTTGTAAGATAAAATAAACCCTTTCTTCTCCTTGGTTATTTTTGGTCATAGTGTCTGCAGCAGTAACAGAGTAGAGTAGAGTAGAATAGAATAGAATAGAATAGAATAGAATAGAATAGAATAGAATAGAATAGAAACTAGACCAGCTACCATCAGGGGTGGGCCCTCTCTCCTCCACTGTCCTTCACCAATGTCATTACCTTAATCACTTTTCTGGGAGTCATGTTGGTCCAGGCTTAGATACAACAGTCGTATTTTAATGATCCAGGACACAGTTGGGTCATTTCCTTTATTCTCCTGGCCTTAAGAACTCCCTTGTCAGGCTGGAAGCACCTTCAGAAGTTGCTGCTTGCAAACTCTAGATGCCCCAGACTTTGCAGGCTATTGAGGTACCAGAGGAGTAATGACCAGGTCAGTCCAGGAGTCTTGAACAGGGAGACCTCCAAAGGTAGAGAGTTGGCCCCCCGTAGGTGATACCTTGAGGTCTGGACCCTTTTTCCTTAGACAGTAAGCCAGCCTTCCCTCTATCTCCTGAGGCCCAGGTTCAGGGCTGACACCTTTGATCCAGCCTCCAGGAGATGGTTGAAGCAGGGTGAACCCCACTCTGTGTCTTAGCCCCTCATACATAGGCTCTCTTGAGGTGACATATGCCACCACCTCAGCAAACTCAGTCTAGGTCTCCTTAAATATCTGGTGTTCCGCTTCAACAGCGGGGCCCCCAACCCTGCCCAGGACAGGTACGTTCAGTTACAGTGGCTCTTTGGTTTACAGGTTCAACTCCAGCGGCTGCTTAGTTTCTGTGCTATTCAAAGGAACAGGAACTGCCAATACCATAAAGCAAGGTAGGAGGTCATGGGGATGCCTTTCCCATTTAGCTCTGAATGTACACAGCATTCTTGCTGGTGGACAGACTGCATACTCTCTAGGCTGCCCAGCTATGGAGGGGAGATCCTGACTACACCACTGTCACAGGACAGGGAGAACTCCAGGAAGCTGAGGGGCTTGGGGAACTTGCAGGCACACATGGGAATATTGGACATTGGTACCTATTTGAATTAGAGCACCTTTGCTGGACTTAGACTTGGGGTGTGGGTGTGAACCAGGAGGGGATGGCTCCTGATCTTTATTTTTGGGGTGTTTCAAGGGTGTTTGAAGCGAAGGTTAGGTCAATTACTCCAGAATAAAGTACATGGCTGGAAAGGGGGAATTGTCCCCCCAAACCCTAACGACATAATGCCCGAAAATGCAAAAGGCCAGAAAAAACAGGTACAGCCTGGTCTAAAGTGAAAGACACAGCCTGGTCAAACAGACATGCATCCCCAAGATGGCTAAGGCTTGGAGAAGACAGTGGAGTAGACCAAGGGGAAGGGCTGTTTGTAGGCTGGCCTCACACAGCTGACATGGCCTGGTCCTGTGTGCATCCTTCCTGCCTTTGTTCTCACCTCACAGGAGAGCTGGTGAGTGTGGGTAAAGGTGAGAGTGGGGGAGTCGTGGGTGGGTACTCGTTCAGGAGGGACAGAGTCCAGGTCTTTCCTTTCCTCTATCCCCTCTCAAAGGGAGCATCTCTTAGGACTGGTCCCAATTCCAGGCTCAAACCAGAGAAGAAATACCACAGAGAAGGCAAATGGCCCCAAGAGAAGGCCTCGCTGCCCTGAGGTAGCCAGCTGGAGTCTAACCACCTTCCTCTTTTCCTATCTTCTGCTCTCAACCTTGGGCTGGTCTTGGCTCTCATGTCCTTTGGGGACCTCTTCTGGCCTCTCCAGACTTACTTAGATCAGGACTTGAAGGTGCAACCAAAATACCCATTAATCTCTGTGCTGAGGCAACAGGACACTTGGCCAGCAAGCAGGCCACGTCCGACTCCTTAGCGTGGGCTCCAGAATTGGTTTCAAAAATCAATATCCTTCTAGGAATGGGCACCAGGGGCTGGATGCGGTCATCGCAGCACGGTCCATTTGGGGTGTCCGGCGCTATGAAACAATGATGAAGAAGATGACCGGCTAGGCAAGGTTCGGGACAGCTGACACCAGAGCATGCTTGGAAAGACCAAGCCAGTTACAAGGTGTACCCAATCAGGAGGCTCCAAAATGTGACACGGATTTGCGTTTTCTTTTGATTCCTTCCTGGTGGTTTTACGTAAGAGGCAGCGCGTTGGGGCCAGGAAGGGACGGAACCATGGGGCTGGGTTTACACCAGTTATGCGAAGCCCCTCCGCTCTGCCCCCGCCTGCGAGGGGCTTTCTTGGCTGGGTCTGTTCCTGACAGAAGGGAAGCGAGTTGTGGGGGTGGGGGGGCTTGGCATGTGTGTGTGTGTGAGTGTGTGTGTGTGGTGTGTGTTTAAAATACAGAAAAAAAAAAGAAGCATGGCTTTCCTCAGCTGCAGAGGCGGGCCGGGTTCTGTCGGTGCCAAGTCCCTCAGAGCGGGCACTGTGGGGACACGGGAGGCACAAGAAGGCTGCAGAGGTGAGGGACGGGTGTGGAGAAAGATGGACGCTTGCCATCTCGAGCGCCAGCGGCTGCACGAGGCCAGACCCCACGAACAAAACCCACGGCAGATCTCTGGCAACCCATGTTAGGAGGCAGAAGACAGTTGGCAGCGATGCGGCACAGAGGGCAGCCTGGGAGCGGGCGGATGTAGCCAAGGCCAGCACGGAACAGGTAAGGATGGGGTGGGGCTCGCTAAAGTATAGGCAGCTGGTATCTGTGTTTGGGGTACCTGTGGGGGCCACGTCAGATATGGGTGCGGGTACTGTGTCAAGAAAGCTTTCCGAGGGCCAGTTCTGAGGGAGTCTGTCTGCCTAGTGTCCAGAGCATCTCTGGGTAACCTCTGGGCCCCTTAATATGTCTTGGTGCCCGCTGCTTGCTTATGTGTGCTTCGCTGGTATTCTAAAGATGTGGGGTGGGTTGGCCTGAGTGGACCATCTGGAATTGTGAATACAGCAGCCGCGTCCCATGGTGGTCCCGTGGCTGCATCATCTCCGCTGATGTCCGTCCTCCCAGGGATGGCCCTCTCTGCACTGATCACACCAGGTCCCCTGACCATGAAGGGACAGATCTGTTTCCTTTTTGAAGGTGGGTTAGGGTGGGCTGGGGCTGGGCTGGAAGGTCCTGGAGCATCCAGCACCGCACTCTCTCAGTTTTCTCAGAGCCCCCCATCCTTACCCACAGCCAGGCTTGGCACCTCGGTGCCTGTGTGCAGATCAATGGGACTGGAGCCAAATGCTGTCAAAGGGATCCGGGTGCCAGTGCCAAGGAGCCAGCTGCTGAGGGCACGGGTGGGGTGGGCTCTGGAGGGGAGGAGCGTGTGGCTGGGTATTTCCTAACAGCTCCAAGGACAAAGCTCACTCCCTTCCTAGTGGTCATAGGCTAGTCAAAGAGGGTGGGGCTGAGGGATGGGGACATTCCATCTGGTATGGCATGGGTGGTCCCAGGTGGCCAGTGTAGGGCAGGCAAAGCTATGGGCACTGTCCTTGTGCCCAGGTACCCTTCCTTAAGCGAGGTCCCAGGCAAACATAGAAATCCAATTTCTTCCTTTTCCCTCCCATCATTCCTTTCCTTTCTTCTCCATCTCTAGCAAAGGCTGGCAAGGGGCTCCGGGATCAATGCCTCAGGCTGGTGGGATAGCAAGAGGATCAGTACGGTTATATTGTCACTGGGGCCACTCTGTTCCAGTGTAATGCTCTAGGAAGTCACTTTAATCCCAGAAAGGTGTCTCTCTCGAGGTCTGGTCACTTGGGTAAGCAAAAACATTAGCTTTGGTGCTAGCTCCATGGTGCCCAGCTTCCTCCATGGTCAGGTTGGGCGAGGCTTTCTGACTGTGGAGAGTGTGGTTGGGAGAGCCAAGCAGAGCAGAGGAGCCTCCCCAGAAGCAATGGGGAGGGGCCTGGAGGTAAAGACATCAAGGAGCATGGTCCAGAAACTGAGAGGCACAGGGACCGGAACAGGCAGTTGGGAAGGAGGGAGAGAGAGAATTTCCAGGGAGGGTTCAGAGCCCAGCAAAGGCTAAGCTGTAGATATCCCATGGGCAGCCCAGTTGGAAAGGGCTACCAGGCATGCATACTGCTTAACCAACCAGAGACCTCTTCTTACAGCACTGGGAGGCACCACCACAGTGGCCTACAGCCTTTAGACAGACTCTGGCTAAAGCCTTGTGAGGAGCAAGCTTCCTTTAAAAATCCTGGGATGGGCTAGTCCCGTGTGGCTCTGCACAGGGCTAAGGATGAATAGATGAGTGCCCACAGGGCATTTGGAAAAGTTAAGGCAAGAAGGCACAGACCTGCCATGGTCACGGCGCACACACGGCCAGAGGGTTCATTGTCAGCTGGAAGCAAAGTGACAAACCTGTGTTCTCACTGGAAGGACTCAAAGGGACGCCCAGTCAGGCTTCCTGACTCCAAACTGCAGGCTTACCATGACCCATGCTGAGCCTGGAATTCTCAGAAGTAAACTTTGGGGCACTGGTGCTAACCCAGTCTGATCTAGCTCTGGGCCCAGTTGATGATAAGGACCTGTTTGGTTGATAGTGCTCTGGGTAGCACCTCTGGGGGCCAGGTGGATATAGTAGAATGGGCGGGAGTCATAAGGAGCTAGAACTGGCTGTGTAGACTTTATTCACTGAGTCCGGGTTCACTCAGCTAGGCAAGTTGTCATTGGTCTTATATCCGCTGGCAAGGGAACATGCTGGCCTGGTTTAGAATCCCTGGTCTGAGTACCCAGGGATCTTCAGGTGGTTCTAGCTGTCCACTGAGGCCCCATGGCCCTTACCCTACAGCCTTAGTCCACAACACAAGCATGCTTTTTAGAAGAGAGACCCTGGATACCGACTGGGCCTTCCCCTAGCTCCAGGCTGGTATAGGTAGCATGCCTGTCTGCCTTGCCATCTCTGCCTATGGAGAGTATTGGCTTGTCTCCAGTATGGAAGTTCCTGGGGATCCTCTCACCCAGAGTTGCTGTGGCCTGACCTGGAGGGTAGATATAGGGGGTTGAGTTCCCCATGCAGAACAAGTCTGTTGTTGATGCTACTAGAGATAAAAAGACAGCCGGGCTGGGGGGCCCTCTGGGTGCCGAAGAGCTGTGAAGCCACCTTCCCTTTTGTCCTGGGCTCCACAGTGCTGGAGGATCAGGGAGGCAGGCAGAGAGTTGGCATCCACCTGCCTCCCAGCTCCTTCCTCCCACTCTGCCTCCCAAATTTCACAGTGCCTGCTTTCTGCGCTGGCCCAGCTCCCTGGAGACTCCACCAGATGTTCCTGGGCCTCACGTTTGCTCCCTAATGAAATATTCATGCAGTTGGTCTGCCTCTTGACATGAAAACCTCCTGCAGCTTCCCCACCACTGGGAGCACCCCCTCTCCCTGCAGCTCTCTCCCCCAATGTTGACTGTGAGCAGGCACCTACTAGGAGTACCCCCCACGGGCTCTAAACTGAATCTATCTCTTGTCCTGAGCAGGGTCAGGGTGACAGGTCTCTTGTGAATTCATCTTTCACCCTACCCTGGGGACTACTCTGACCCCACACCTCCCCCTCCCAGGGCCCAGGGTCAGCACCTAAGCATATCATCATGGTCTTGGTTCTGAACGGCTGGAGAAGCCATTCTGCACGGGACAAGCTGGGGACAGACGCCCCAAGAAGCATCCCACTCTATCCTGCGAGTCCAGGGAGGATGGGCTGTACGTAGCTTCCATTGTCCCATACTAATAAGCGCCTGTGGCCCACCCATATTCCTCTGACCAGCCTGACTCCTGACATCCATCCACTAGCTCCTCTGAGATACATATACAGGCTCTGTAAATGGAGGCTGACCTTGCCAACGTGGAGCAGAAGGCCTGCTGTGCCTTCTATGTGTCATGCTCCCCTGCAGCCCTCAAAGGTCCTCAGGGAAGCATAGCTACTTCATTCAAAGGAGAGTTGTCCCACCTGGTCTGGAAATATGGTGAACAGAAAGCAGAAGAGACCACTACTAGCCATGTTTACAGTAGGCCACAGACTGGGGCTAGTTACTTCCTAGGGACCACGGGCCAACTATTGGCATAGGTGAGCAAGGCGCACATATCAGCCTTATCCTGGGGCAGGTTCCTGTGGTCAGTCTGTGACTCTTCTGTTAAAGTCAATGATCAGAGCAGATGGAGCTGTCCTTTGTCCCTCTACCTTTATGCTAAGCTGCTCTGTCAGACCCTAGACCTGGCTCCCTTCTAAATCCAGAACCTCAACTTGCAGGATTTGACCATACAGGAACTCTCTGCCTGGTGGAACTCTGGGTTGTCACTCTCGTGGTAAATAGGATACCTAGTTTACTCTATGCCCTGGATGTTGTGTTTTACAAAAAATAAAGGAAGCCAAGGAAGCCAGGGATATGTTTGGTAAAGGCGTGGTATGGTGTGGGGGGAAAAGCGTCCCTCTGCAGGCCCATGCGGAGGCATCCCTTTCCACTGAGGGACCAGCCACACGGTGGTATAGTATAGAATAGAGTTTATTAAGGACATGGGGAGGGAAGTTGAGGGGGTGGTAGAGACAGAGAAAGGCCAAGTGGGGGAGAGAGACAGAGAGAGAGACAGACAGAGAGAGAGAGAGAGAGAGAGAGAGAGAGAGAGAGAGAGAGAGAAGAGGAGTAAAGGCTGGCCATGAGCATGTGGTGAGAAAGTGGCAAGGGGAATGGGGAGAGAAGGGACAGAGGGGAAGAGAGTAGGAGAGAGAAGAGGGGACAAGCATCCCCTTTTATAGTGAGTCAGGCACACCAAGCTGTTGCCAAGTAACTGTGGAGCGGAGCCTAGAAGAAATGCTATACTGGGTACATCCAAAGAGCTCTGAGTCTGGCCTGCCTGGACTTCACACACCCCACTCACACCTCCCCTTGGCCTGAGTCTCCATATCCCTGGCCTTGCCCCTGGTACCTATGACATCTGAATGTCACCCACTTAACCCAACCTCACTAATGGCCCAAGACAGCTCACCAGTTACAGAGCTTATGGGGACCGTCCTTTTCACTGTTCCCACCCCCCCCAGGGTCGCTGTTGTTCTGCCTGCGGGGAAGCCCCTCAAGTGGGTCGGCAGCTCCAGGAACTACTTACCAAACATCATGCTTAGATTCTCACACAAAGTCAAGGCTCCGCCAGCTCTTGCTCCTTGAGGAGGAGACAGTGTGCCCACACATCATTCAGCATAGGGGGTGGGTGGCTTCCTGAGTGTCTACGCAGAGCCACGGAGGCGCTTCCGTGGCCTCTGACTTCAGTATCACTGGTTCTCTCTGGTTGTGTCCTTTGATAGGATTCTCCAATCGTGGTTCTGAGTGGGAAGAGATGGGTGGGACTGAGAGAGAAGCCCTGGGGAAGAGTTACATGCTATGATCATGGCCCACGATCGATTGATAGCCGTGGGTCAAATTTTCCTGTGTGTGTAATGATGACCCCAGTCATAAACTCAGGGGAGAGCCCTTGGCTCGGCGTCTGCCCCAGTCTCACCCTTCATAATGGTGGCTGGTGGTACTCAGGGTCATTCTGTCACTGACACTGACTGTAGGGTCACCTCTTTCACCTCTTTCCTGGGATCACTCTCATGGAGGGCTAGGAGATGCTCAAGGATACAGGAGTCACTGGTCTGGCTACTTTCACAAAGGATGGGCCCAAGGGGCTGCCCGTGTCTCAGTAAAGAGGACCCGAAGTCCTTGAGAGCACGATTCCTGGCTTTTAGAGTGTGACTCCTGGCCTCGTGGTCCTTCCCCGGGTAAGTCGTGAGGCTATCTAGCTATCCTGTGGGCTGGTACAATGAAATACTACTCTGAGACCCTCAGGACACTGCTGCACTTGGGGACCTGGAGTATGGGGCAAAGACAGGCAAAGGTTCAAGAAGGGTAAGGTTGACTGAGATGGAGGGAGGTCTTAGGGCAGTGGCTGGGGAAGGGGTCAGACACTGTCCCCTGGAGAGGGTCTTCACTCCTAGGTCAGAGGAGAAGGAAAGGGCGTGACTAGGCCTTCTACAAAGACTCCATAACATCCAGTGGGGTTGCCAAGGTTCCCTGGGTAACAAATGTCATTAGTCACTACTGTGGGGCTGTGAGACGCTGGAGCTTCTGTTCTTGACTGACAGCCACAGTAGACTGAATGAAAACTCGTATTCTCTTCCCACCTGCCTGGGGACTACAACGTCCTTTGCTCTGACCAGGCTTAGGGGGCTAATCCCATGGGAGTAACCCGGCAAGTTCACTGAGACACCAGGGACATCTGCTTCCATATGGCCTTGTCTCTGCCAGTTGTCTGACTTGGTTGACTGTCCCTGACCACAGAGCGAGGAGCCATGCTGCTGGATTCTAGTTCAACGCCTCCACAGCTAAAAAAAGAAACAGCTCAGAGAGGTCCCAGTGCTTTCCTGAAACCACAGAGCTGCCTGGAGCCAGAGCCAGGATTGAAGAGTTTAGGACCCTTCACCTGGAGCACTGGCCTCCTTTTGGGGACCAGCCACCAGGAGCTGGAATGTTAACCCTACTGTCCCTTGGAACTCCCCACAGGGACTCCCAGCCCTTGGAAGTTCATGGACAAGAATTCAGGACTAACACCCTTCCCCCACACAGGCAATGGGTTTGAAAGAATGGGTTGGAGTCAGGGAGGGTCTGGGCCACATCTTCCCTCCCTTCCCTGGCCCCCGCTGACTCTCCCCATGCTGCCAGCGAGGTAATAAGCTATGCGTGTCGTGTAGAAATGAAACATGTTCTGCAGAACAAATGGTGTTAATTTGCAGCAAGCTCCACAGCCCAGCATTACAGAGCGCCTGGAGGGCGGCTGCAGCAGCTGCGCCAGAATTAACAGCCTCGCGCAGCGAATTAGCGGGGCCATGCATCACCATCAGAGGGACAAAGCGCCCCGAACCCCAAGACTCCCACAGCTCTGTGCTCCAGGGAGGAAGCTGGCTCCTTGTGGTGAGAGGAGATGCCGTGTGTCTTTCTTTCCCTTTTGGAGGTCCTAGCCCAGAAGCATCAATGGCTCCACCTAGGCCCCATGTAGCTGGCCTTCCAAAATGCGGGGGTCACTGCGTGGCCAGCTGTTGTCCAAATACATCTGGGGCCAGTCGGAGTGGGAGCCTGAGCTCTCCATGCCCACTGTAGCAGCCTCACAAGACACCTCCTCCTGTTTTCTTGCCGATGGATTGTGCTCCAGGCCTCTCTCTCACTCCTCCTCACAAGGGGCCTAATTAATCTGCCTGTCTATTTACTTCTACTTATTGCTCGCCTATCGGGCTGCTTGGAGCTGCCGGTCTGTATTGATCGTTCTGAGATGCACCATCTCCCTGGCGATTCGTCTTCCTCTGCGGCCCCCGCCATCCATCCCGCTGGCTGACGAGTGTCTGCCCTGGGTGTTAGGAGAAAGCTGCAAATTGCACGTTACATCTTAATGGGCAATTCCAGTAACTTCATTGCATCTGATGAATATTTAACATCACCCATCCATCCCCCTGTCGCTACCCAACTGGGGGAGGGGGGTGTCCGGGGCTTCCACTTGCTGTCTTCTGCCTTGTATCTTCTGAATTTGGAAGTCTTGGCTGCTCTCTCTGGACAGGTGGGAAGGCAGGTGGGGGAGGGGCACGCTCATTTGTCTGTGCTACACAGAGCTCAGGCACTGTCTCGTTTTTTCCAGTCCTGGTCTTGCTTTGGCTATAGGTCCCCACTTCTCTTCTCTGTAAGCAGGAGGGTCATGCTGGAATGCATGTCTTCTCTTGGAAACCCAAGGTATGACTCTGTTTTTGAGACCCATGCTGGACACTGAGGGCTTCCTATGAAAACTTCTAGAGTGATGGACCAATGGGTAAAGGAGCCAACAGGGGCGTGGATTCAAAAATCATAGAACTTCAGGCAAGTGTTTAGAAAGTATCTTGTCTAATGTTTGAGTGGTGTAAGAGGGAAGTTGAGAGCAGCAGAGGGGAGATTATTTGCTCCGTCACAGCTCTGGGTCTGAAGCTGTGACTTGTGACTGTCCACTAACCGTTCTTGCCTCCTCTGAGCCTGATCCCACCAGGGGAGTTGAGGGGAGGCCTGGATTCCTGTCCATCCAAGATCAGGGATAGCTTGTAGGTCCTGGGTGGTCTCTGAGGCCACAGCCTGCTGCCTCTTGGAGAGGCTACCTGTATCAGACGACACTACAGCTGAGTCTGATTCACTGCCCCAGCTGCCTCTGGCCCTCTGTGCACATTCTGACAGAGGTAAGGGTGTCTGTCACTGCAAAGTCATCCTTAGTTATCCTGGTAAGTAAGAGCACACTGTTTCAAGTCCCTCGGGCTGTGGATTTGGCACACCACTGACTCTGCTGCCAGGCAGAAAGCAGCAGCCTCCACCTTTGGGACGTACATTGCTTTGGTTCTCATCCCTAAATCGGAAGGCATAGCGCTGAGTGATGAGAAGAAGCCAGATGTGGAAAGAGCTTTTAACTTGGGAGGCCGGTGCTGGGGAGACCTGGGACAAGCTCAGTCTCTGCCTTTATCTGTAGACAGAAGACTTTTACTTACTGTTTACTCGGTGTGCGTGAGCGCGTGCGTGCGTGCATGCATGTGTGAGGATTCAATGAAAGTATAATTTGAACTTCTGGTAGGAATTTGGCATTGCAAAGGTGATGATGGTGATGATGACGTTAGCCATGATGGTGACAGAGATGCTTGTGATAAGGACTGTAAGTAACTGGTGCTGATGGTGGTGGTGATGGTAATGACATTGATGGTGATGATGGTGGTGGCATCGTAGTGGTTGTGGTGCTTGACAGTCACAGTGGCCATTATGACTGTGGCATTGCTTGCAGTCTAAGTGGATTTGGATCACCAAATCCCTCCAGGACCTCCTACACTGCTTGGCCTACAGTTCAGCAAGGAGCTTCCTCTTTTGTAGCTTCACAACTTTCATGTGTCCAGCAGATCAGAGGCAGTCTCACCAGTCCTTCCTGCAGATTCCTGACTGGCAGATCTTTAAGTACGTTGAGGTAAGGGCCCAGGACCATGGTCGCTGTTCAGATTATAGGACAGGTGTTCTGCAGAAATGTACAGATAAAGGGGAAGGGACTATGTAGACTCTTGGAGCAGTAAACATCTAGGCTCCACGTTCATTGAATGGCTATTGTGAATCCTCACAAGAAAAGCAGTCAGGACACTTTGGGAACAGATCATGTCTGGACTCAGGCAGTCAGTATTGCCAACAACAGCAGCCAGGGCACTAAGATAGAATCAGAGGAAATGGTGGGCCAAGGCATGCTTCCATGATGCCTAAAACCAAGGCAAGAAGGGGCGGTGAGCCTGTATATGGCAGAGATATATATATAGGTTGGGAGGCTGTGGCTGGTAGTCAAGGAGGGCAGACTTCATCAAGGAATGAAGAGTCCCAGGTCTGGGACCCATCTTCAGCTTCCAGAGGGATCCTGAGCCCAGCTCCCCTACCGTCCCTATGCATCGCTGGCACCAGACAACTTCTATTTTATGTTTCTTCCTGGTACTCAAACTCCCATTTTTCTGAGAAACTCCACTTCAGATGAATATTTACCTATTGTGGCAACACGACACATCTGGACGATAGAAGCTGTGACTGAGATACATTGAAGTGTGTGTCCCATATGCTCAGCCATCCTCTGCCCTGCACGGGGTTCCTCTGTGACCTTCAGGGCTCTACCAGAAGGGGCTTGAGAGACACCTCACCCTTCTGTCTACAGTTGGGCACTGCTGACAGTTCTCTACGTGGCATCCTTCCCTGTGGTACTGGCTGTGGGCACCAGCAATGCAGAAGGCCTGTGTGTGTGTGTGTGGGGGGGAGGGTCTTGTTTGTCAGGGCAGGGATAAAGGTGCTTAGCTGGTGAATAATTGGAGAGTGGATGGCTAGGCATGGTCTCTCCTCTCCCCAAAGAGCTCAGTGCAGAGCAGTCCCTGGCCTCCTAACCCACCTCCAGACCGGGGGTGGCTGGCCCGGGGGTGGCTGGCGGTCGGTCACCGCTTGGTTACATCTGCTGTGCACGCGAGAGCACTTCCAGATGTCCCAGAAGGACCCGCTCGAATGTCAATTCCATCTTCTCACAATCATTTTCCGCATCCTCTTAGCGCCGCAAGAACGCAGCCTGCTCGTTTGAATGCATAATTAGCCCAAGCATTCTACCTCGCTAATTTCAAGGCAGGGGACGCCAGTGGAGGGGGCTTAGGAATTTGCATATTAATTTAGCCGAGGGAGAGAAAAATTGTTTACCACTTTCTTCTCGCAGTTGCTCACAGAGGACTTAACTCTTTCTACTCTCCATCTGGAGACTCCAGCAGGGAGCGAGTGGGGGTGCAGCTAACCCTCCCCAAAGACCCTACCTACTTAAACCAGACCACCTAAGCTCTGTGGGACCACTCCAGAGTGCCCACACACACTACTGGGTTCATCTAGCTACCCCTGGCTTTGCAAGGCTGTGTGTCTACCTACTTCAATATTTGACTGTATGGGGACCCACAGATGGCCCCAAGTACCCCTTCCTTAGCTGGTCTTCACATGAAACCATTAGAAGTCAGGCATCTGGGTCCCTTTGGCTACTCCACTGACTTTATCTGTTTGCTGATTCAGCCCACAATTGTTTACTGTGTTCCATGTCTAGGGACAGTGTAGTGTTGGGTGAAAGAGAAGTGGCAGGCTACCATGCCTTCTCCACAGGCCAACCACTGGCTGCAGTGGCCAATAATGAGTAGGGTGTTACAATAGAAATAGCAGGGTGTTACTGCTCCCTGCATCCTCTGAAGCGAGCATTCACTGGGGAGTCGGTACCTGGAGTGGGTAGCACCCTCCTTGGCTCTGGCAGAATGAGGATGCTTCTCCACCAATGGAACTGCTGCGAGGAAAGCGGCAACAGGCACATTGGAGACACAGTGGGGTGGGCCACTTGTCCCCACCATATTTAGGGGCTTGTGATGTGTCAGACCAGGACTGAATAGTGGACTCAAGTGTGTGTCCTAAGCATATCCAGACCTCCCTTACCC
This sequence comes from Mus musculus, assembly GCF_000001635.26. Taxonomy (NCBI): domain Eukaryota; kingdom Metazoa; phylum Chordata; class Mammalia; order Rodentia; family Muridae; genus Mus; species Mus musculus. The sequence goes on along the minus strand of NC_000074.6, from coordinate 122,741,812 downwards.
TGTATGCTGCTGGGTCCAGTGATTGCTCACTGGGAGGACTGTGTTTCCACCGTGCACAAATGATGGTACATGCTGTGCTTGGTGACTTCAGAGAGGACCAAGCTGTGGCTGTTCTGAGTACTGGACGAGGGTTTCATATGTTTCTGTTTCTTTAGGACAGGAAAGCTTTGCTGGAGGCAGGTTAAGGTCCATCAGGAAGGGTCAGGCAGAGGGCTGCCCAGGGTCTTGAGCTTTCAGGGGAGACAGAAGGCCAAGGTCTAGGAACAGAAATCAAGACTCTTGGAATCCAGAGTTCTAGGGAGCCATAGCTGAAGTCTTTTGGTCACATGGAATAGATGAACGGCAAGATGTCCCCTTATTAAGGTCCTCTCTACAACAAGGGCCTCACAAAAGTTCCTACAGAGCCACATGGACCCCATGCAAGTCCCACAGAGCCATGTGGACCCCAGGGAAGTTTCACAAAGCCACATGGACTTCATGCAAGTTCCACAGAGACACATATACCCCATACAAGTCCCACAGAGCCACATATACCTCATGAAAGTCCCACAAAGCCACATATACTCCATGCAAGTCCCACAGAGCCACATATACCCCCATGCAAGTCCCACAGAGTCACGTGGACCCCAGGGAAGTTCCACAGAGCCACATGGATTTCATGCAAGTTCCCACAGAGCCAACATGGCCTTGGCATTGAAGGTCACAAGCCAGGAGTCAAGTTTTCATTGCAATATCAGCTGTCCAGTGACCCAGAGGTAAGCTGATCACCATCACTGGCCTTCATGGGATTCTTCTTGGTGCCTTTGGTCCATCTATGTGCATTGTGGCCCATGGTGAACACCAGAGGACCCTGTCCTACGCCTGACACTTGGCACATGCCCAGTGAGACCAATGCCCATGATGCACATGTTCAGCTTGATGGGTCTGAGGGCTGCAAGTACCCTATCATTTGGCTGCAGAGCCAGGGTCTTAGTGAGCAGAGTGGAGACCGAGCCACTCAAGGGACATGACCGAGGTCAACAAAGTGGGGTGATAGGAACACCCCAGAGCAGGCCTGCACTAGCTTTCCAGAAGCTTATTTGGGATAGGACAGAATAACTAAAGGTGGAATGAGACAGAGAAAGGGGAAAACGGCTGGCCATGACAGAGGGGCTCTGAGCGAAGGGGCTTCTGGGGCCGTGCACACGAACAGGTCAGTGCAGGAGGAAGGAACGGTGTTGAAGATACTCCTGGTCCCCGTACAAGGAGTCAGAACCCCGACTTAGCTGGCCTCACAGACTTAGAGGGCTGGAGGCAAGGCTGAACCTCTTGTGGTTTGGGCAAGCCCAGCTGTGTGCCCGTGACACCAGAAGAAAAGGCACACAGGATTCAGTAGCTCACATACAGCCACATAGCTACCAGAACACTCTCCCAGCGTGTGTGGAGGGGGTAGTCTTACAGGATGAAGGTCTGATAGTGCTGAAAGACCCTAGGGACACACCTCAGAGCCCAGAGAGCACAGGGGTAAACTCCTACCACCTGGGGAGGGAGGTGGTCCAGAGAGTAACTGGGGGACCAGTTCCATCTGGGGATCACAGTCACTATTCTGTTAGGTAAAGGCAAGGAATAGACTGTGCCCCCAATCCTGTGGCCAGGACCTCATCTCTTCTCCCATGACTCCCTGGGGCCTCCTGTATAGGAAGAGGCGAGGCCAATGAACTAAAGTCTGAGGCCTTCTTTGTCAATGTGGCAGGTGTACAGTCAATGCAGGTCTAGAGTCCAGACTCCCTCCATGGGCCTCTCCGCCAAAGTTCTCAACCACCTAGGGTCTCAGAGCTCCAGGGGAGGAGAAGGAGCTCCCTCCACACCTCACACCTAGCCAAGCCCAGCTGAGAGAAAGTTGGTTCCAGCTGTCTTCTCCGGCTTCCTTCCGTCTGTGGTCTCCCTCTCTCCCAGAGGTTCCCGATTCTCTGGCTCTCTGTTTTTGACCCTGAACCCCATACCCTAGGGTTTCTAGGGCTCTTCCTTCTCCCACCGCAGCAGATGCTCATCCCGGACTCCTGAGACGGATGGCTAACGGATGGGGAGCTGATCTTTGAGCAGGAGACACCGCTGTGTCTAGGAGAGAACCTCGTTGTGCATTTGAACTCTGAGGGCCAGGGCCAGAAGGCTGTAGCCAGGCTGCCCTTATTGTATAGGGGGCAGGCGCTGCCCGTGGCAGGGCAGGAGCCTTGGGGAAGCTGGAACTGGCTTCTCAGGCCCCCTGCTGCTTCTGCTCATCCAAGTGAGGCAGGCTGGCTTCCTTTGTGTGGCTGCGTGGGCGGGCGTTGTGGGCTGGGTCTGGAGGTAATTTGTCTACCTCCTGCAGCTGCCTGTCACCTCACATCTGTGAAGCAGCTTCATTTCACTGTCATTAAAAATCCCAGGTCTGACAGGTAGCAAAAATCCAACGTGAAAACAACAACCTGGGGACCAGCCTTGGCTCCGGTGGGAATCCTGCCCTGCCCCCATCCCCCGACCAATCTACTCCTTCAGGGAGGCCAGGTGGGAGTTGGCCTTCTGCTCTGTCCTGGTGTGGGCTGGCTGAGTTGAACAGGTGTTCCCTGCTACCCAATACAGAAGAACCAGAGTAAAGGGACAGGGAGGGGAGTGGCGGAGGGGGGGGGGAAGCTGTGGGAAGGCAGAGACCCATCCCAGACACCTGCTGCCTGGGCTGTGACACACAGAAATCTCGAGGGGCCAAGTATTGCCCATCCCTAGATGAGGTGAGGAGACCCCTGAGACTTAGGCACACATCCAGGCGTTATGCCCGTGGTCAGGCTGGCTGACCCTCAGGGATCCTCTCTCTCTCTCTCTCTCTCTCTCTCTCTCTCTCTCTCTCTCTCTCTCTCCCTCCCTCCATCCCTCTCTCCTTACACCCCCCCCCCCCCGGTTTCTAAGACCTTCAGTATAGGGTCTGGACTCCAGGAGCTGGGCAGGACTCCAGCCCCACCTCTCAGAACCTCTCCAGGAAGTGCACCGTCTGCTTCTCTTGAAAGAAGCAGTTCTAATGCACAGTGAGTGGATGGGACGCATGCAGCCTTGGTGCATGGAATGCACTGGGCCTTAAAGAGGAGAACAGCTCTGCTGTGGGGGCCGTTACCCACCGGCTCTGCTATGGGGGCCGTTACCCACAGGCTCTGCTGTGGGGCCGTTACCCACAGGCTCTGCTGTGGGGCCGTTACCCACAGGCTCTGCTGTGGGGGCCGTTACCCACAGGCTCTGCTATGGGGCCATTACCCACAGCTCTGCTGTGGGCTGTTGGGAGGCACATGGACCCTGGGAGGATGGTAGTTGCTGTAGCCCTTCTCTCACAGGAGGAAGATACCAGGCCCCACCTTGCCTATCCACCACGAGTCAGGCTCAGAGGTAGCCTGCACAGTGGCACTGGACCTGTAGGCGTGTATGCACCTATCCCCACCAGAACCTACGGTCTCATTGAGACTTCATCAGTTAAGGTTGTGAACTGGATCTGGATTGGGCTGAGCCTCCAGTCTTGCCCTCCCCCGCCCTGCCCCAGGCCAGGCCCAGTGCATAGGCAGTGTTTTCATCCAGAGATTTCAGTAGACTCTCAGTGTTGAGGATTCCTCTTGCTGGTGGATGAGGAGGCCCTCCCAAGGCCTGGAGCCCCCTTCCTGGAGCAGAGGAGTCCAGCACACAGAGGGTTAAACGCTGATGATGGCTTTGTCTCTGCATCAGTGTACATAATGTGCTGTGCATTTGCATACTGCAGTGTGCGCTCAATTAAAATGAACTTTTAATTTCTTCTAAGTAAATTACTTCTTGCCGGTACGTGATGTGCACAAATGTCAGAATAATGGGAGAGCCTTAATGAGCTGGGGAGTAGATCTTGTGGGGGCTGCCTGAAACAACCCCTGAAACACACGCGTCTTCATGCCACACCAGCATGGGGCACACCCTGTCCCTCGGGCAGGCCACACACTAACCTGTGACTGCTGGTTATATCCATTCCACAGTCACTGTGTAACCCTAGCTGGGCCGTGGGTGCCCTCTCACACTGTCTCTCACTCAGCAGTGATCTTCTCCTTGTGTGCCTCAGATACTTGCTCACTTACAGAGAGAGGGTTTCCCTGAGGGACGTATAGATTCACCCAGCCTCAGTTTCCCCGTCTGCTCCTCATCTTGGCTGTACGTGAGAATGTAAGTTTAAAGTGTTTCAAACAGCAGTCACTGAAATCAACAGGGAGGCAGTGCAAGCATGGTTCCCTCCACCTGCATGGTCCAGCAGCCTGAACCCAGACCTGTAGCACCCCACGAGGGCAGGTAACACATTGCATCTGGACAGAGGAGGAATGGAAAATCAGACCAAGACACACAGCAAGTGCAGGGATGAAGGTTGTCACCCCAAAGCCTCACCTCATACATTTCAAGTATGAGAAACTGCAAGGAACACCAGCCATCAGCACTGCAGGCACCGATGGGGCAAGGGGAAGCCTAGCAGAGCTCCCAGGCCCCAGTACCTGCACAGCTCATTAGCCTCGCCTGGCACTTGTTTCAGTACCTTGGAGAGGTCCAGAAACATGCTGTGGCCCTCCACTTCAGTTGGGTTAACCATACCCTTTATCCACAGAGGCAGCAGACCAGAAGCCATTGTGGTGCCACAAGCCTAGATCAACCTGGTTTCAGGACCACAGGTCTCATGACCCTGACATAATCACTTGGAACCTCTTAGCACCTCGTCTGTGCTTGGGCCTGAGGACGCTGCAGGCCACATTTAAATCCCCTGCTCTAGGGGCCTACAGGATGGCTCAGAGGGTAAAAGATGCTTGCCACTAAGTGTGACGATCTGAGTTTGATCCCTGGGACCCACATCGTAGAAGACAACTGATTCATACACAGTTATCCTCCCAGTTCCACATGTACTTGGTAGCATGTGCACGCCCATATGCACACACACATACATGCACGCGCACACAGACACATATACACACCCACATACACACACACGCTCACATGCATGCATGTACATGCACACACACACACGCACACATACACACACATGCATGCATGTTCACATGCATACTCGCGCACACACGTACATGCACACCCACTCAACACATGTACACTAAGAATAAATGAGACACATACCTTCCATCCCCCCATTCCAAGTTGTGTTGAAGCTACTCCTAAATGTCTCTGCGACTCTAAGACCATGTGTGGAGCACAAACAGGTCTCCCTGGGTCTGAGCCACTGCCTGGTACAGCAGAGGCAACAGTGCCTGCCACCGCTCCCCTTCGCTATTTGACTGCTACGATTCAGACTTCTGACAGCCCTGACTTGGCCTCTCCTATCTCCCCGACCCCCTTGGTGGGGCCCGACTTGTCAACAGATCTTTCTGTGCCAGCAGCAACGGTGCCAGGAGGAGGTCTACAGACTGCGGCCTCTGTGGAAGAAGGTGGCGCCAGTCGCACAAACCTTGCTGATAAGGTATCGCTGCACAGTGCGGCTGCGTGCATCCTGCTCTGCAGAGGGAGGTCAGGGAGGGTTTCCTGGAAGATAGAGGCAGCGTGTTGATTGTGGAGGCTGCCTCAGGAGGAGTGGCCCTGAGGGGACATGGGGTGAGGAGTCTGCCTGCCTGGGCAGGAGGAGCCGGTTTATTTTGAGGTCACATCTGGGAAGCTGCAAGGTGCAGTTAGCATGGAGAAGGGGGTAGGGGAGCAACAGACCCCATTGCCCACATGGCTGGAGAGACAAACATGTGGCTGTGCTCCTCATAGGTATGGCTGCTGAAGGACGCAGAAGAGGAAGAGATAGGGAACCACTTTCATCGTGGATGGATAGAGTGAGGGAAGGGTTTTAGGGGAAGACACACCAAGCACAACCGGCAGGGACCGTACTGGAGCCCAGGCACTGTGCAGATGCTGAAGTCTGAAAGCTGAGTCTGGGAGGGCAGAGAGACGGCTGAGCTGACATTGTTCCAGACAAGGAAGGTGACCCTGGCGGAGGCCCGTGTAGGGCAGAAACCTTCAGAGATACTGCCTATGACCAGCCCAGGTTGACAGATGGGGAACCCAGCCACGATCCTCCCTGGGAAGGTATAATAATTAAAAACTGGCAGGTCACATGGTCACTGAAACAGAAGAAAGGAGTCAGTCCTAGCCCGGCAGGGTTGCCTGTGTGTGGTCTTACAGTGACAAGTGTCTCTGTATCTCTGCCTGCTCAGGGACCCTGCAGGCTCACAGGAGGTCCCTGGGAGTGGGAAGAGAAGACAGTGCTCTAAACACACATCTCAGCTGGGTACCTACCCTTCAGAACCTCTGACCAGCCAAGCTATGCATTCTGGTCCTCCCTCCAAGGACCTACCAGTCCTCTAACCCCACTTTGTCACTAGGTCCTGCCTGTTCCCCGGCCGCCAGCCCCAGCCCCTGGATGTTTTCTCCTTCTCCTTTCTGATCATATACAGCTGGGGGGGGGGGGGCTGAGCCGAGGACAGGCCCAGCACACAGTAGGGAGCAGGCCCAGCACACAATGGGGAATACATTGGTGAGGCTCCAGCCACAGCTTTATGTATATTCAAGGCATAGATAACTGTTAGACTCCAGCCCTTGTGGTGCCCAAGGACCTCCCAGCTCCACTAGCTGTGCTATCTCCATTGAGTCTCTTCTCCCTTCAGTAGGGGAGGAAGCATCTTCCTCAATCCCAGTGGCTGAATCTCACAGGACAATCCTCTCTCCGGTCCCTTCCTTCCTATTTTTCATATCTATTTTCCCCCGAAGAGGCTTGACAACTGCCACTCCCCTGGAATTTGGGATCTGCATACTCAGGTGTGTACACGTGTGTGTGTGTGTGTGTGTGTGTGTGTGTGTGTATGCTCGTGTATGCATGTGGGCATGTCAGGTATGTGGGCACGCCTGTGTGCACACAGGAGGTAGCGACAGCCCAGCTCTCCCCCCACATTGGTGAAATTTACATTGAACCACAAATTAATTTCATAATTTTTTTCTCTCTAATTATGCCAACATCTGTTGCAAGGCAAGCTGTGTGTGCGCATTTTAATGTGTCCCCCCCCCCCCCCCCGCCGCTCGCCTGCTCACAGCGTTGCTGTCTGTCTCTGACTGAACTTTTCAATAATTATCACCAAGAGAAGATCTAGACTTTCATTTCTCTTGCTGCTCTGGAGGAGGGGGGAGATGATGGGGGAGGGAAAGGGACCGAGGGGCAGATGGTAAGGGAGACCAGGAATGGGCAAAGGGAGCCACGGCCCATGGGTGCACTGGAGGGACTCCTTTGTGCCTGAAGGCTGTGAGGAGAGGAGAGGGGCAAGGGCGAGGGAGAGAAAGCAGCTGGAAACCCTATGAGTCACGGAGACATGGTTGCTCCCTCAAGGCCTGAGCATGGAAGTGTACAGAGTCACAGCATAGCTTTTGACCTCCTGTGAGCACAGCCCTCTTGCAGCATGGGTGAGGAATAGTGGCTTTGTGTCATGTGTCTTGGGAACCCTGGTGTCTCATCTTGTAGGGTCCTGCATGGGTTCCTGAGATAGACTCTGGTCCTGACAGGAGGCCAGAACTGACCGGCACCTGTATGTGGTACCCACACCTAAGAGACTGATGCTGAGGAAATGTATTGCCATCCTTCCCTGCCTTCCCACCAGCACCCAGATGCTGGCCCAAGGAAGAGGGTGACCCCAGAGTCATCAGTGACAAGGGAATCTCCAGAGAGAATCCTCTACCCTTGGACTTGGTGTAAGCATTCACAGGCCTGGACGTGGGAGGGGGCGTGTGAGCATGTTGTATGTGTAAGCTTGAGGACTGTGCACATATATATGCGATCTGTGTTCAGGCATACGCGTGCAAGCACAAGTCATCTATGTGCCTATGCACATGGATGTGCCTATGTGAACCCGCTTGTACTAACTTCTGCTCAGCCTTGCCCGGCAGATGGACCCTAGGGAGATGGTATACATCGGGGCACTTGCTTGCAGTCAAGCTTGAAATCTGGCTCTATATCCTGTGTGCATCTTGTGACGCTGGGCAGGCACTGATCCTTTCCCATGAGCTCTGATGTCCTCAGGTGTTTGACAAGAGCCAAGCATCCGACAGCCACAGAGAAGTCATTTGCACATAGCAAGCAACTGTTCCCTGCCACAAGTGAAAAAGTATGCTCTTGGCTCTGCTCCTTCCTTGAAGATGGAAGCTCGAACTCCAGAAGTCGGTCTGCATGCCCCAAGCCTCACACTTCCTCTCTTGTCATCCCTGGAACAGTCCCCATTTGTCCCACTTGCTGCTTGGGTCCTCTTTTCTGCAGCCCATCTACACGACAGTGGCCACAGTGGAACTTAGCATAATGCCTAACTTAAAGCCACCTGTCACTCCCCACTGACATTCAGTTCACACCCACCGTCCTGTGATAGCACTCTGGGCCCTATCCCTCATCCCTAGTGTTTGTGAGGTGCTCCTGGCTCCAGCTCTGGAGACCCCCAGCCCTTCCACACATCCTCCTTCCCAGCCCTCCTCTTCATGACTCATGAGCCTGCTTGGTGCCTTCTAGGGGGGGCTTGCGGGCTTGCTCCAGGTGGGCTGAGGCTGTCCAAACTCATGCCACACAGGCGTCCCAGAAGACATCACTAGCCTGTTTCCTCTGACCTTCCCTCTCCCGCCCTCCCTTTTATTCCAGGCTCATAGCTTTTCCAGGGCAGAGTGTTTTTTCTCATCCCTAGATCCTAAACCACTGTTGATGTTTAAGGGCATTCTGTTAAATACTGAACAAATTCCAAAGCAGACACACAAGTCATCTGTGTTTCTATGCAAGCAGATGTTCCTTTGTGGACCTGCACATACTAACTTCTGCTCAGCCCTGCCCAGCAAATGCACCCATTTCTGGGATTGTGGCATCTGAAGACCCTCATATTCATATTCTAGTTGCCCATTGTGCCCAACAGAAAGTAATCAGGGGTTGGGAAGAGTGGCCGTCTCTAAACCCAAAGCCACGTCTCTAAATACTGCTGACACTACCCAGGTGCCCGTGCAGGTCTGTGAGAGCCTGGGCACCTCCCTCAAACAAGGTGCTAGCTTTAGGCACCCATGGACTATTGACGGGCTCATTCCCCCTGCAAGAGACCCCCAATTGCACCCAACCACATAGCATTGGAACAGGCCTGGGGCAGGGCATGGAAAAGGCTCCAGCAGGCCCAGGGTATTGGAGGAATCCTGTCACAGACAGAAGGACAGAAAGTTATGGAAGTATATGGTGGGACTGCTTCTGGCCACGATTAGAATAACAGACGTCAGAATCTCATGACTGCCAAAGACAGCTGCTTAGCTGCACTTCTGCACAAGTTAGTTTGGATGTAGAATGGCTCCCGAAAGACTTGGATCCTTGAGAGGTGCCAGGACCCTGAGGGTTCTGACTTACTCAGAACCTAGATCCACAGAACAATATGTGCTATGCTGGCACTACTGGGAAGTGGGACCTAGTGGGAGTGGGAGCTCACTGGGGGAATGCTCTTAGGGGCTAGCTTGCCCTAGGCTCTGTCTGGAGAAGGTTCTCAGGCCCCTGCTGAGTGCTGTGGAGGCCAGGACGGCACATTGTCTTAATGGATTCAGGAAGAAGAGGTTGGCGTTCAAGGGTCCCGAGGTGTATGCAATTAGCAGAGTATAGAGAGAAGGAAGCTATACAAATGAGAGGCCAGAGCAGTACACAGGAGTGCCCTGGAACCACAATGTGACTCACAATGTGGCTCGAGTAAAGATGCACAGGCCCTGTGAGAACTGTCACCAGAAGGCAATGTGGCACTCCTGACGGTGTTCAGCTCTGGCAGACAGAGTGCAAATGCTGGCTGAAGAGCCTGGAAAGGCAAGTCTTGAGAACAGCGTGGTGGCGGTCCTAGCACAAGGTGTGCCATGTAACAACCCCTCTTTGTGAACAGCTTTTCCAGGTAAGGCTTCATGGCTGAAACAAACATCACCCTATTCAGAGCAAAGATCTCAGAGGACAGGCCCAGAGGTGACCCAGGTGTGGGAATTGGAAGGGAAAGATTTGGAAGAAGAGGAGGCCATCCTGGGATATGGGGGACCCTGTCTTAAAGACAGAACAACAAAGGTCCTACCACTTGTGGGAGAATATGAAGCCACGTCACATGTATGTAATTGGGATGTGCAAGGAGAAGACAGAGATTCAGAGCAGATGAAAAATTTTATTCTACAACATCAATGAAGGTCACGTGGCATTAAAAACTAAGAAGCAGGTATATCATAGGCAAACTACTGAAGCCAAGGCTAAAGAGACTACCCCAGAAGCAGGTAGAGACAGACAGATACATCAGAGACACACAGACACACAGGGGCACCTGGTAAGGAATATTGGTGACTTCCAATAAGAAGCAATGCAAGACAGAAGGCAGGAGGAGAGTGTCTTTGAAATGTCAAAACAAACATATAAACAAAGAAAATGGAAACACCCTTCAAGAATTAAGCTGAAACAAAGCATTTCTTGGTAAACAAAGTCTGAGACACTCCATCACAGCAGACACGTGTGTGTGTGTGTGTGTGTGTGTGTGTGTGTGTGTGTGTATGGTGGAGAAGTCCTTCAAAAGAGAAGATGGTCTGGAGAGCCTCAGGCTTACTGAGAGAGGAAGCCATGGGAAGTTGGAATGTGGTAACACAAAGCCCTCTTTCAGTTCCAACCTTCTTTAGATGCCAATGAGACAGACATAATAGTGTCCGGTGGGAAGTATGGCATCTGCAGAAGAGGCATGTGCGCTTTCAACAGGGGACAGGAGGGTAGAGGCACTACAATAGCATCTCCTTCTAGAGCATGAGGTCATATCTAGAGATGGGGTGTGAGTCCAGAATCAAGATATCATTATCCTTAGAGCAGCTGCCAAAAATAAAAGAAGCTAAGAGGAATAAACCAAATGTTAAAGAATAATCAAATCATTCAAGTAGGCAAGAAGGAAAATATGAAACAAAATTCAATTTTGTATATAAAACCAACAGCGTGATAGTTTAAGCTTATCCGTGTTAACAGTTAAATTAAATATAAATGGGTTAATATCTGAGCAGAAGTCGAAGGGCCAGCGTGTCTGGTTCAACCTTCCTACCATGTTAGAAGCCCCGGGTTGGTTGAATTCCCAGTACCACGAGAAAGGAAAAGAAACAAAAGGAAGGCCAGTCAGATGCCTCAGTGAGAAACGGTGCTTGCCGCCAAACCTGACAACCTAAGTGTGATTCCCCAAACTCACATGGTGGAAGGAGAGACGTGGCCCCTGAAAGCTGTCCTCTGACCTCCACACACATGCTATGAATTTGAGCATACATGCGTGTGAATACACACACACACACACACCACTTTTCAAAAATTGGGAGGAAATGAGGGACGGTTACACTAGGAGTAGACAGAGTAGCCTGCAGACGAGAAATCCTAATAGAGTTGGAGAGGAACACACCAGTTATGAACTCAGAAGAAGAGCCATGGGGCCTGCTCTTAAGAAGTTCAAAACACATGACACAAATCCAAAGGGAAACAGAGAAACTCATAGCCACCGTTGGGAGTCCCAACATCCCCGTCAAATATAGAACCAGAAAAACCAGGAGGTTGGGGAGAGTAGGGAGAAGACAGGAGCTTCAACCACCATGACCTCATTGATAGTGATAGGACCCTTCATCCAGCAGCGACAGGATACACAAGATTTCCCCCAAAGGCAAACAGAAGAAAGGTGCAGTGACATTTTGACTTTATCTCAATACATTTAGCGCTGAAGGAGGTTGGGTAATTTTGTCACCGTCAGAGATTGAGGTCGCTTTTGAGGTTTCCACGGCTAACAGAGCTCCATCCACCAAAGCTCCCCAGTCTCCTACCAAAACACAACATAAAACGAAACTGTGAAAATCTGAACGTACAGCTAATAAGTCCCTCCTCTTTCCCATGTTGCTTTAAGTTCCAGGAACCCGGAACAGGACCCTGGACTCGACAGAGTGCAGTAATCTATGGCGTAGACAATCTGCTGTTTCTACAACTGATATTTTGTCTTGTGACATTTCTCAAGCTTGCATTGGAAGCAGGTGTGTACACATTATAAATAAAGTTTCTAGAGGAACCAGTCTTTGTGTACAGGGGACCTTGACATCTGTTGGCCTGAGTTTGGCATTCTGAAGACTACTCACACTAACCTGGAACGCCCCTAGCCGTGGCTTCTTCTCTAGCCACCTCTTGAGTCTGTACCTGAGAAAACCCTACTCTTACTCAACCTGGCTCAGGTAACCCCATCCTTTATGGCTGCAGCTATAACTATGGCCAGCCTTCCTATGCCCCAGCCCTGTAGCATGGAGGCTCAGGACCTTGCTGGAGCCGCTACTGCCAAGCACAGACTTAAGAGTGATGGGATCCACTGGACACTGAGCATGCTCAGTTCTGTCCACTTGCTCAGGGGTCCTGAATCCAGCACCACCGTTGCTTTTAGCCCCTACAGGATGCTGGAACATAGATGGGGAGGGGTCTAGCATCAGCTTCTTCCAAGGCTAATCCATGGCTGTCCCCTGCGTGTGTGTGCGTGGTGGGGGGATCTTAGACTCTGCTCACATGTCATCTGCCTGGACCCTGCAGACCATAAACATGCCCACTAGCTGGGTGGTGACATGACCACACACAACACTCCTCAGCAGATGCATGTGGAAAGCTAAGTTGTGGCCGGAGTCTGCTCACCTTGGAGGGGTAAACTGGCTGCCTGCCCTGCAGAGAAATATACAGACACCAGCAGGCTAAGACCCACCATCCCTAGGTTGGCGATGCTTCTCCTGAACTCAGTGATGACAGTGTGCATCTCAGGGATGTCACAGAGGAAAAGGGGGAGACTAGGCTTGCAGCCCCATCCCCAGCTCTGGAAGAAGCAGGAGGCCTGACCACCCCTCCTCTGATGTTTGCTGTTTTGTTGTTGTTGTTAATCCTTCACCAGGTGGAACCAGCACTGTGGGGCTTAATTAGGCTCAGCCAGCTGTTGCTGAACACAGGAATGCAGGGCAGCAGCGGTAGAGTCAGCCTGGAGCTGTGCGGTGGGGAGGGCTGGGGCCACTGCATCCCTGGGCTGGAGCGAATGTGGTCTGAGAATGAGGGGCAGAAAGCTGGGGCTGCCAGGGGGACTCTGGGCAGGTCCAGGGATCTTTCCTCTCTCCTCCCCTCCCCTCCCCTCTCCTATGCATTGAAAGATCTCAGCTCCCCTAAGAACTGAGACCCACCCACCCTCATAAAGGACAAAGGGAAACTTCAGGGAGCCCAGGGGAGATCTTAAGGATGCCACTGCTCAACCTTGGGGCTGGAGTTCTGGAATGAGTATAGGAGACAGAGGTAGAGAGAGATGGAGGGGAGGGAGAGAGGGGAGGGAGAGAAAGAAAGGAGAAAGGGGTAATGGGTGTGGTAAAGAGAGGGGTATGTGGTTTGGGGGTGTGTGTAGGAGAGTGTATATACATGTGTGTTGGAGGGGAAGTATGTATGTGGAGGAGATGTGTGCATATGCACACATACAGTGATATAGAACATGGGAACATGTATACACAGGGCATTGTGTATGGGAACATAGACACACAGGTCTCAGGGTGGGGCGAACAGAGATTCTCTGTTCACACTTGTAGTGGTTAGAGGGGTTCTGTTTCCCCTCACATTTTCCACAAGGCATTAATAGAACAACAAGCTGCTTATTTGGGAGCACAAAGTGTGGGTGCCCAGTGAAGAGCTGGCGTGCTGCCACGGCTCCTCTCTGACCTTGCAGCCGCTCCTTGCAAGGGGTTGAACACGCATCAGCTAGCACATGTCTGTTTAGGGGAGTCAGGTGTGGAGAGTGAGGGATCTGGGAACTGGCATGCGTAAGTAAAGAAATGGGGCACACGCATACCTCAGACACTTACTCCCTCCAACTATCAGGACCCCAAAGACAGAAAGAACTTCTAGACCCAACCGAAGATATTCAAGTGTCCAGCAGAGGTGCCCAACCTTCGGAGGGACACTGCCACAGATCAACGATGACAACGTCAGAACCGTATAGCCAGGACCAGGGGGGCTAAGAGTGATGGGCACACGTGTTCGCAGGCCACAGGGGCTACACTGTGTCCCTCCATTCTAGAAAGCTGTTGGCTAGAGGAGAAACAGCCACACATGTCATTTGCGTTCTGCTTGTCTTCCCTGCCTATCCATGTCATCTGCATTCTGCTAGAATCCCCTGCCAACCATGACCTCTAGGGGTGAAGTGAGTTCACATCTGTGGCTGGGTAGGAAGTAGAGGGATAAACATATCCTTCTGGGGTTATCCTCCAGTTTCATCAGTCTTTAACAAAAGTGCACCCTATGGGGATAGTGACGGGCATTGCCCTGAGGAATGAAAGAACCAGCAGGCAGGTGAAGGTTTCAGATGTTGTGTGTTTGGTTGTATGGAACGTCATACAGTGTCTGGCTGGGGTCCAGGCATGTGCCTGGAGCATGGTTAGTTCGTAGTGTCTCAGCTGTGCACAGCAGTCACCTGGCTGCAAGGCTGCTCAATATGTGTTTCTGTCACTACCTGGAACCTAAGGACTTTGGGGCCAGACGAAGAGCAGGTATCTTCAGAGCCCGCACAGATGTCTTTGTTCTGGCTAAGAACAGAAGTCAGGCCTGGTCCCCAGCGCCCTCCCCCACCCTGAAAACCATGTGAACCCCACTGCTCCCCACCTGCCTATGGGAAGAGAATGAAAGGCAGGTGAGGAGCCAGCCCCACTGCCCTCCTGGCTCTCACAGCCTGGCTTCACCTGCTCTGAGCCTCACCTGAAACCACACCTGAAGAGCAGCTGGCTCAGGCCCTGCCCACAAATGTCCCGCCCCTATCCCACATTATTTGTTCCCTACCCCATTCCCAGGGATAAACAGGATCCTTAGATGATTGACACATACCTCACCCAATCAGCAGATTCATTTTGACTCCTGCCAAGGAAGTAAACTTGGGATTGAAATATTTTAGGAATATGCTTCATGAAGTTGGGGTCTTCAGCTCCCTGGAGTGATCTTCTAGTAGATTGTTCTGACCTGGGAACTTTATACTGATCACATGGGGAATAGGGTGGTTTCCAGACACCTTTCCATATTTGCTCTCTGTTGTATCTTGGGATTTTTTTTTAATGGGTCTGCATTGCTGGGCTTGAACCTAGGGTCTGGTGCATATAGACAAGCTATCCAGCACTGAGCTACGTATGGTCCAAATTTGCTCTGGGTGAGCTCATCTCCTTTAAAAAGATCACCCAATCATGGTATTTTTGCAGGATGGCCCTGCAAAGGATAATATCTTCGGTGAGGTCGGAGGAGAGACAGCAAGCACAGTCACTCGGAGTTTTGATGTGAAGTTGACACAGGCTGAGAAAGAAGAGCCAAGAAGCCACGTCGCCTGGAGTAAACCCAGCTCTTATCTGCCAGACCCAAGGGGGGAATCTCAGATTCCCCAGCTCCTGCCCAGCTCCTGCCCAGCTCCTGCCCAGCTCCTGCCCAGCTCCTGCCCAGCTCCTGCCCAGCTCCTGTGGGGCTAAAGTTCACTTAGAGCTGCAGGCCACAAGCCCAGGCCATCCCAAGCAGGCCTCATGACAATGTATATGTTTCTGAGAAATCCTCTTTTGGGGAGAGCAGGACTTAGCCTGCATAGACTAGGGATCCCCTGATAGGCAAGGAAACAGCAGCCAGTCACTTGTAGGTTAGGTCCCAGGAGCGTCCAGTCCCCATGCTGGCCCTGCTCAAGTTCCAGGAAGGGACTTTCACCCAGAAATAGCTAAGGACTATGACAACCTTCCCAACACACTTGTTTATGATTTGACTTAATTATTTTTCTATTTATCTCTATTTCTGAATCTCTCCCTTTGGGTTTCCTGAGCTGGATGCCCTCTCCTTTTTGGGCAGGATGCATGGCCACCATGGCTGCAGATGCATCGTAAGGAACCCTCAGAGGTGGTGGGATTCTGCAACTGGGGGAGCCTGGAGCCTGGGGGTGCTCCACCAGCTCAGCCACACATGTGGTTGTTCCACCCACTCAGCCCCCACCTTGTTCCAACCGGAGCCTGACGTCTCCCCAACCACATCTGACCATGTCACTCCTCCAAGACCTCACCCAGATCCCTACCACCACCTGGCCCTCTGACAAAAGGGGATGGGCTGGCATTGTCCATCTAGCCTAGGCTACATTTCTCAGTCTTCTTCCCCCGGGTTTCCAGCCTGGACCATGTGGGAAAGTCCCATGGAGCCGGAAGAAGATGTTCTTCTATAGTCCCTGCCTCTGTACTGCTGCATTCCACTTTGGTGACTTTTTGGCTTCTCGGAGTCAGGCTACCATCCTTATGAGGTCACGGGCACAACTATGAAGTACCTCCCACCTGTGCTTCGGGGCCAGCCCTCCCTCATAGATGCCTCTCTCATGCACTGCGACTCCATCACTGACCACACAGCAGGATCTGGATGCCCAGACCTACTGTGCGCAGTGCCTGCCACACACCCATGACAGTGTTGCAGTTGGGTATGAAGTGTCCTCGAGAAGGGCCCTGTGTTGTAGGCTTGCCTTCCAACCCAGCAGCATTCAGAGATGGAGCCTCTGGGAGGTGACCTGTCACCAAGGCTGATGCAGAATCAGGAAGCAGTGGGAAGCAGGAAGTGGGAAGCAGGAAGTTGGAAGCAGGAAGTGGGACGTGGATGGAGGAAGTATGGAACTGGAAGCACGGCTTTCCCCCTGCTGGCTCCTCTCGTCTCCCTCTGCCTCTTGCACCCTGAGAAATAAGCACCTTTTCTCTGCCTCACAGTCCTGGCAGGATTCTCTGTCAGACTCCTCGTGCCCACAGACCGCAGACCAGAGCCTCAAAAACCATGAGCCAAAATAAATCTTTTTAATTTTAAAATTCGCATTACATTTATTTATTGTGCGTGCGGTGTGTGTACCCACACATGCCGTGGCAGGAACGTGGAGGTCAAAGGACGACTTGTAGAGCCCAGGATTGAACTCGAGTCACCAAACTTAGTATCAAGTGCCTTTAACTGCTGAGCCATAAACCCCCAAACAATTTAAAATAGCTTTTCTCACATATCTGTCCTAGTGAAGAATCGCTGACTAAACACAGTACGTGTGCCACTTATATATCCATATGTCCCCCAATAATATAAATTCGCAATTATATAAGTTGATGTGCACTAGTTATAGGCCCATATACTCCAAGCATACATCCACCCATATACCACCAGGTATATACCCTCAGCTAGCCCAATTGTATGCCATCCATCTCCAATCATCCATTCATACACTACCAGGTATATACCTCAGATATCCCAATTGTTACCTCAGATATCCCATCTCCAATCACACATCACATACCTGATGTATTTAAATGTGGTCCGTTTCCCTGAGTTCTGATGGGCAGTCATGCCACCCTCCCCGCCAGTGACCTGAAAGGGATCCTGGGAAACAGATAGTGGGAAATAATCAAAGGAAAAGTTCACACCCTGGGAACACGACTGCCAGGAAACGACATCCAGACACAAGCCCCCTCCCTTTCCCTCCCTCCTTGTCTTTTCCTTCCCCTCTGTCTCTCCCTGTCTCCATCCCTCTCAGAGCCCCGTCTGGTGACTCACATTCTTCTCCTGCATCTCCAGGCCTTGGATGGTCACTGTGAAGGCTGCAGGACAGATGCTGTGTTCCAGCCAATGAGAGGACAGTGTTGTGGGTAGAACAGCACCCCCAGGCCTCTCCTCCGACTTTTTAAATCTACATGGGGAGCCCTGCATACACCTTCTGGACCCTTTGACATTTCCATTTACCCCCAGCATGGATAAACCTGGGATATCAGGCTTTAGCCCTGTGCCTAGAACAGTGTCTAGACGCTCCTCTGTGTCCGCATGCGTTGTCTCCTTTTCCATTCCCACGGTGGCCGGCAGGTCCCACACGCCATGAGCAATGAGACCGCCCACCTGCCACCAGACCCCCCCCCCCCATTCCCTGTGTCTTATTTGCAAAGCTGAGATGGTGGTGGTGACCAGCTCTGGAGGACGCCGTGCTCATCACCCCATTTGCTGCTCCCAGAGACCACCTGTAATGGGAGTCACACCCTCTGAGGATTATCTGTCCTCCAGAGTCAGCGGCCCAGCCACGGTACAGGCTCTTGCTTATTTTTGTTTCTTGTTTGCCAAGCTAGAGCATCCTATGAGGAGCCATTGAGGGAAGAACACTTTTGTGTTAGCTCATAGTCCATCACAGGGAAGACAAAGAAGCAAGCACTTGAGAGAACCGGTCATGTTGCACGTGCAGTCAGGAGCAGAGCGAGGCGGATTGATAGAGGCACACGCTAGTGCTCAGCTTGCTCTCTCCTATGCTTATTCAACCCAGAAACCCTGCTCCACCATGGGTCACCCGCCATGGTCACCCGCAATGTGTGAACCGTCTCAATTAGTGCAATCAATACAATCCTCACAGACCATCCCAACCTTGGCAGCACCTCACTGACACTCCCAGGTGATCCAGATTGTGTCACATTGACAGTTTAAACTGACTATCACACCATCAGACTTGGATGAGGACATGTGGGCGGGTCACTGAGCCCCTGTCACCTCCATAACCCACTCTCAAGAGAGAGCCTCCTGTCTCTGTTCCCAACCCTCTGCTCACTGTTCTAATGAATGACAATGTGGCTGATATTTATATTTACCTGAGCCCTCTGGCCCTTGCCTCTGTGGCATTTGATCAGTAAGGAGCCAATCCTAAAACAGACCCTTTCTTTGTGGGGGCTGGAAGTGGAGTTAAGGCTGAGAACAGGCCACTGGAATGTGACTGCATTTAGAAGACCAGATTGCTCCAAAACCTAGAAGGATCCTGTCAGTCAAAAACATGTGTCAAAGAGGAGGGTTGCAGCAGTTCCTGCCCTGTCTTCAGAAGCCATTTCTCATTGCACTCAGTACACTTTCCTGAGGCACAAGCAAGGGCTGAACCCTGCGCTGTCTGCTGACTGGCATTAAGAGGCAGCAAAGACAGCAGAGTGTGGAACAAGGGGACACAGCATCACTGTGTCCCCTTGGCATCCCTAGCATCCTTGTTGGGAGTTCCTGTGTCAAGCTCACAGGAGGCAGGACAGGCTCAGAGGTTGGGGACATGTCTGAAGCCATGTAAGCAGGAAGGGTAGAGACAGTGTGTGATCCAATTTTGTCTTTTCCAAGGTCCATCTAAGTTCAGGCATAGTTGCCTTCTGTGCCTCGGTTTCCCTGGCTATGGTAGAGTTGTGAGAAGCAAGCATGCAACTTTGCACACGCAGAGCAGACGGATGGGATCTGATGCTCATCTCTCAAGGCCTTTCATGGCTGATGCTGGGACCCTTCCTGGAAGGGAGTGAGCAGGCTGGAACCTGGAAGATGGCCAAGGTTTCTCTTCCTTGGGTGACACCCTCGATGGGCCTGCCTGCTTAGCTTGGAAGTACTTACAGGTCGCTAGAGAATGTTTGATGTAGGTGTGTGAGGCAGGACCAGCAGGAGACTGAGGAGGCGTGGCTTCCAAGAGAGAGATGAAGCCCCATCTGGGCCCTTGGAGCTAAGCGCCACGCCAGCTACAAGCTCTGCTGGGCACTGAGCTCAGCCTGTAGGTGTGATGATGCCACAGGTCTGCCTTGCTCCATGCAGGACCTTGTCTCTGACCATCCTGGCATCTCTTTGGCTCTCAGAGCCCTCTCAGGAGTTTACAGCAAACCAGAGAGACGGGGGTGGGTGGGGGCAGTAGAGAGACTGTTCAGCCAATAGTTAAGAGCTCTGGTAGGTTCCGGTTTTCCAGAGGACCCTGGCTCAATTCCCAGCACTTGTATGGCGGCTCACAACCATCTGTAACTTCAGTCCTATACCCTCTTCTGGCTTCTAAGCACCCTGCCCACACACAGTAAACAGAAATACATGCAAGCAAGACCTCCTCCACACATGTAAAACGAAAATAAAGCAAATCCTTGGATGGGGATTGGGATCTTTTGTGCAGGGATAAGAACATTGGAACTCCTGGTTCCACAGGTAGATCAGGGGTGCACGGCTTCTACACCTCATGACTTCCGACATCTCACCTGGAATGTGTGCAGGTTCAAGCTCCCGCTGGATCTATATCCTTGGCCTCGTATCCCTGTCACCTTCCAAAAGGCCGCTTGCCACAAGATCCTGCCTCAGGTATGCAGCTAAGGAGTCCAACCAAGATCTGCAAGCGTGATCTGTGCCCAGGATGGTATGTGTGCTGTGCCAGAGGCAGAAGGCAAGCTGAGCGTCCTTTTCAGCCTTTGCTCCATCCATTGCTTCTGCCTGAAGCATCTTTTCTGACTGCCCTTAGGCTCCCTGCCCATACATCCTGTATCTCCAGCCCCACCCAGCATCCAAGGCTGGTGAGTCTTTCTCCTTCCCCTCTCAATGTGCCCAGGAGTGCCCACAAGCCGGGCTCTGTCCCCAGATCTGGGGTCAGATGGTGCGTCCTGTTGTGTTTGGGGGGGAAGCCTCAGTATGAATAGTGACAGGCAGAAGGCCTCTGTAGAGGGAAGTATCTCCACTGAGATGTGACAACGACGACGACGACAAGGAGCCAGATGCCTGGGTGCCTGGCCCCTGTCAAGGCCACTTACAAAGAGAGACTGGCACGGAAGTCAAATGGACCACAGGAGACCCAGTCAGGAGGCCTATTGCACACTGTAGCAGCCAGGAGCCGTGGGGTCTGGGCAGGCGAGCAGCCTTGGCTGGACCGGTTTCAGCAGTAACCCTGCTGCTCTGGGCATGTCCCTGTTTTCCCTTCCTGTGATAAATGTGCTTGTGTGAGCCAGCATCCAGTCAGGCTCTGACAGCTTAAGGGAAGGGGAACGCTGGATGCCAGCACACACTTCTCAAGGCGGGTGAGGTCTGCCCTGAGAATGCATTCAGAGCTCAGGAGGACTCCAGGGACAGCTGTAACCCCCTGGCATCCCCTCCACCAGGTGTTTGAATCCTCCCCACCTGGCCCCTCCATCTGTGTGCCAAAACCTCATCTCTAAGAGAACGTTGAGACCCTGAGACAATGGGGAGGAGAGGAACCGTAAGGAAAGTATTTGATGATGAGTCGAGCTATTGATGGTTGCGCTCACCCCCCCCCCTATTTTCCACGGCCTTTAAATGCCTGCAAGCGGATTAATAAGGTCTCGGTAATAGCTGGCAGTCTATATTTATTCTATCTGCGATGCCAGTTGGTCAGGCCCTGTGAATATTGATGATGGCCGGGATTGAGGGCAGCGGCGCCTGGCTTTATCTTGCCCGCGCAGGCTGCCAGAGCCCTTATCAGCCCGGCCGGCTGCTGCAGCTGCGTCTCCCGCAGGCCCGCCCCACCCCGCCTCCGCCGCTCGCTTTATAATCAGAAGAGAAGTTGCTGCCTTGATATTTCCATTTTTATCTCTCCTATTTACTTCATTTAATGTCTTTCAGGGAATATTTTCTCTGCAAGAAGGCAAGTCTGTGGGTCGCCTACATCTTACTCCCCCCTCCCCCGCTCCTTGCCCACGTTGGAGAAAAGCGGGAGAGGTGGAGCCCCACTCTAGCCCTTTGGTCCCTCTCTCTGTTCGTGTTTGTCTGCAGTGGGGGCTATGATTTCCTCCCTGGTTCCACGCTCGTGGCTTCTTCTCCCTGCCCTTCTCTCTCCTCACCCAGGACTTTGGTTCCCACCCCATCTGTCCCCTCCAAGTGACCCATGGGTCAGCTCAGCATCCTCTTGGTGGTTAAGGAGACTGACCCACAAGCCCCTGAGACTACCCCCCATGCTGGCTGACCATGCAGGCTCAGAGGCTGCCCTGAGGGGCTGTGCTGCCTGCCTGTGGTCGGTCCAGAGCTCCTGGCCTGTGTCTCCACACAGCCCCTGATTTCAGGAGATGTGGTTATCTTCTTCTCACAGACGAGGAAACCAAGGTTCTGGGAGGTTATCAGCTGTGGCCACTTGCTTCTGGCTGGAAACTTGTGACAGAGAGGGCGGGACAGCAGGCAGGCTGGGACAGGTCATGTGCACACCAGAATTTGGAAGGAGTTGGTGCTGAGCTCTGCTAAGCCCTACTTTGCAGAGGGGCAACGCTGCCCTTACTGCCTCCTTTAGGCAGCACGTGGGAAGTGTACCCTGAAGCCCCTCTTGGGTAAGAAGTCTCCTGGCCTGGAAGTCCCACTGCCCTCCCCCACCTCTCCCTGCCACCCTGTGTTTATCTTTTTTCTGACAGTCTGTGCTGCCCCATCCCGGTCAACTCCAGACCCACACCCACACCCACCCACACACCCCCAACGGTTCCCTGGTCCAAGACCATCAACTCCCCTACCACAGGTCAGAGTCTTAAACCTTGCAATGGCAAACATTGACCTTATTTTTACAAAGGTCTTTGTGGGTGACATTAAGTGAAGGATCTTTGTGGCAAGAGCGGTGGAACGGTCCTAGATCCACTGACAGCGTTCTTAGAAAAGAAAGATTCAGACACACGTGGGCATGGGCACTGCCACATGAGGCAGGCATTTCAGGATGGAGCCAGCCTGGCATCCAGGTATTGGTGATGGGAGGTGTGTGTGTGTGTGTGTGTGTGTGTGTGTATGTGTGTGTGTGTGACTGAACCTGAAACTCTCCACTTTGAGCCTGGTTTCTCCACCTACCAATACTGCAGTTACAGCCAAACAGCCGTGTTTACATGGGTGCTGGGGATTTGAACTAAGATCTTGGTTTCACAGCAAATACTCTTACCCATTGGGCCACCTGCCCAACCTGGCTTCTGTTTTAAGCCTGTACTATGGAGTCTACTGTTCCAGCAGTCTCAGGAAGCTTCCACTGTGAACCCCACTCGGCTCCAATGGAGACCCAGTTCACTTTCGATCTCAGTAGTGACTCCTGCCCAAAGCTGCCCAAGGGGCGTTTGTTGAATGAATGATTAACTTACAGGGAGGGATTGGCCCGTTGGCAGGAGGCTCCAGCAGGCCTGGAGCCAGCTAATAGGTTCAGGGGTGTCAAGTTCGGGAAACTGAGAGCCACACGACTGTCATGGCCGTGGATCTCCAAGTGTGTACTCTGACTCCCGGGGCCTCACAGTTAGATGTCCATCCTTCTTCCTGGGGGTCCTGAGCCTCCGTTCAAAAACCTGAGCTTCGGCAAGTCCCACCTCACCCATGGAGGAGCCCAGCTGCCCAGCTGACCCAGATGTTCCTATAAGGATCTGGTGAGTCCACTGAGGCCTGACCTGAAATAGGGGATTAGAAAGTCCTGGAGCCCAGCAGAACTCCAAGTGATTTTTGTCATGACGAAGAGAAAGGTCAAAGGTTATAGGGAGGAGAAGTCCCCTCATCCTTCCTCTTTCTTTGGAGATGGTGAAACTTTGATCCCACCCAAGCAGCTCAGGAAGATCTGGGGGTCAGATCCTCCTTGATTGATGAGTCACCTGCCCTACGGCTCTCCCAACACACAAAAGGGTCTGGCCATTCTCCGGTGGCTTAGAGGAGAATATCTAGAGGTTCAGGCCAGAGGAAACAGAGAAGTAGACTGGAGGAGGAAGAGGTGGCAGAGATAGCAAGCTTGGGTATCAGAGAGACATGCTGGATCCTGGGAGGGGCCTATGACAGTGGGGACATTGGACACAGTGGATCTGGTAAGATGGATGCCCAGCGTGGTCACAAAGGAGCGTTTCTGGCCCTGTTAAGCAGGAGGTGCTGGGAAATCCCCAGGGTGGCCCCAGCCGCAGGTCCAAGGAAGAGGTCACAGGAAGCCGAGAAACCAGGTTTCTGTCTTACATGCAGGTGGCCTGGCACAGGTGGGCACTGGTGTTGAGAGGAGCAGATGTCCTAGGCAAACTGAGCCGAGAGTCCTGGAATGAACGAGTCACAGTACCCTGGAGTGGGGGGACTGGATGGAAACCAAACACAACAGAAATGGTCACCCGGGGTCACGCAGGTGATGCTGTCAAGGGCCCATGTTTCCTGGCAATGGGAAGAATGAATTAGTTATACACCCAACAGGAACACATCTGGAATTGAACAAGGAGAGCTAAAAGCCGCATGGGAAAGCCTTGCTATGAGCATTTTCATAGGGTATTTAGCTGGCACATGAGGGGAGGGGGGTCTTAGGAATCCCATCCAAATGGCAAGGGGGTCGTGGATTCTGGAGTGAAGAGGTGGAGTTGTGCAAGCTGACTGTGGTACAGTGCATACAGCAGACAGGGGACAGTGTATACAGCAGACAGGCAGACAGTGACTACAGCAGGACCCCGCATTTGTCCAAAGGGGTTTAACTGTTATGTGTCTCCTTTGCTGCATGTAAATTCCACAGGTGACACTGATTGCAGTAGGTCACAGTGTTGGGGAGATGGTGACACAGCAGAGACACTGACTGCTGATGACCGCTCAGTATGTCTGTCAGCTCTGCCTCAGGAGCAAACATCCTGCCGTGACGGCTGGGCAGTCACGGACTGGCTATGGCTGTTCCTCTTATGGTGCAGACAGGATCAGCACCTTGAGGCCATCTTGGAGCTCATGGTGGGACCTCACCATCCCGAGCTGCTGCTCCTACATGTAAAATATAGACCCTACATGTCCCAGGCTCAAGGGTTAGGAGACAGCATTGCAGGCCTTCCCAGAGAGGTAGGGAAGTCCTCAGGCAAGGCAAGGAGGGAGGGTCCTGGTCAAGCTGGCACTGTCTGACGTCTGGGAGGCTCCACAAGGCTCCAGGTGAGGAAAGAGGAGTGAGACAGGGGGACAGAAGGACTCAGGACAGAGCTGAGAGGAACAGAACCCAGATGGACTGGAGCCATGGCAGGCATTTGATGTGGTTTTGACTCCCTGGATCCCCTCATGGCCATTGTGGATGGGATCATAAGGAAGAAAAAGAAGCACACGCGGGCCCACAGTGCCTACAGCTGTGTGCCAAGAGCATCCTATGTCTTTCCTGGGCATCTGGGACATGGTCAGCGGAGGGCGGTCTAGGGCTACCTGGGACCTAGAGTCTCTGCTGTGGACCAGTCTCATCCTCAGCCTGCAGCCTCCTCTGCAGAGGATGCTCCATTTGCTCTTGGTGCCAGCCAGGCGATCTGCCAGGCCGCACAGCTGTGTGCCAGATGCAGAAGGCCAGGGGGCAGCTGTCCATCTGCCTCTTCTCCCAGGCAGCGCCTATTTTTAGAGGCAAAGCCTCAAAGCTGGGATGAAGCAGGCGAGCCTGCCAGCTGTGGGTGGGCTAGAGAGGGCTCAGCCAGGACCACTCGAGTGAGGGGCAAGCTTCCATGACAGTGTGCCCGAGGTCTCAGCCTGGGACCCTGAGGCCCAGGCTGCCTGCTTCTTCTCTGTCTTGCTTTTCCTTACTCCCACCTCTCTGGGAACACCTATGCTTGCCTGGCCTCCAGGTTCCCGGTTTCCTAGGGCTTCTTGCCTATCACCTCCCAAAAGGTAGGATCCACTTTGGATCCTCTTCCTTCTCCATTTCACATCTCTGATATCACGTTATGAGGCAGGAAATATGACCCTTGACCTCTGCCCCATCACCCTAACATCTCCCAAGGGGCACCTCTAGTTGCTCTTCCCACACGGGATCATCTGGATCCTTCCCCACCTGCCAGCGGATGCTGTGGGTATCTCCCTCTGCTCCACCCACCCTGGATTTCATCAGCTCTCACTCTCAGCTCCATGGCAGCTGCCTTGCTCCCCTGGCACAGCTCAGTTGCTCCATCTCACCCCTGGACTATGGCTTCACACATATAAAGCTTGCAATGCCATGATGTCACCTCCACACCAGCCACCCTAGCACTGAGCACCAAGATCTCACTGCCCTGGTGCCCTTTTGCCTCCTGTGACCCGCCTAGATTCCTGTTTCTCTCCTTCCCAAGCCATGGCTCCAACTTCCACTTTCCACAGCTGGAAAATCCCTGACCAACACCCAGCCTCCCCTGGCCACTCCCGGCTATAGTGTTTTTCACTGTGTATGGTCAGAGGTGTTTAGCTGTGTCCAGGCTGGACTTGGCCGTCACCCTATCGAAATAAAGCATCTATTATCACCCCCGTGAGACCCTCACAGTGGAGGGAGCAGGGAGATTCATGGGACTCATGGGACTCACCAGACCCCTCCCCCAGGTTGTATCAGAGATGGAAGGTTGACAGGAGCAGGAATCTTGCCCATAAATTACCCGGAGAAGTTCTGTTAGTTTAGGTACCTGTGAGATCCCCATGTGCCTGTAGGTAACCCGAATTCTTTCTTTGGATGGTGGGTGTCTTCTCAATCTGGGGTGAGTAACATTTCATGGGGGGTGGAGAGAAATCACTCAACAGTAAGGTAAATTTCAGACTTTATAGACCCCTTCCAAGGACTGGAAGCGATTTGGTGCTACCCTCAAAGACAGAGAATCAGGGCACATGGCCTTGTCACGGCCTTGGTTAATCCATCTTCTGTCTAGGCCACAGGAAAGTCAGAGGAGAATGACTGCCATCAACAGAACCAAATGCCCAAACCGTAGGTGTGTGCCAGCCATGGGCTCCGTGGAGCCGTCCCAGCGTGTGACCCCCATCTGCCACCCACTTTTCCCAATTCTGTACCCTACAAGGGTCCCAGAGGTCCCTTGTACAGGGTCTATATATCAATGATATCAATGGCCATGTCAATTCGGGACACAAGACCTGCCTGTCCACAGAGTGTCACTGGTTCACGTGCTGTGCGCAGGCAGGGAAGGTATGCTGGAGTGGTAGAAGGAACGGGCCACCATGGCGCTGCAGCTCTCCAGAGAGTCAGGAGCCCACCAGAGCCAGGCTTCTGCCCTTCCTAGGCCCTTGGGACTCAGCGAGGACTCGGTTATACTTGGAACACAACTGTGCCTGTGTTCAGGGAAACAGAGGGGTTCAGAGCAGAGGTGGGCTTGTCATTCTTGGTTAGGAGTTAGTAGGCACAGGGAAGGCACACAAAGCTGGAGTAAAAGCCACAGCTGCCTCTATGCCTCGAACCCACTGACTGACTATGTGCAATCTTCCTGGACACTAAGACAGGTCAGGATGACCTAATGGCATCCCACTGATGTGTACCAAACAGGCCCATCCAGGCCTCACCAAGGCTCGGGAATCATCCCAGTATGTCAAATGGCCTTGTACATTGCAGCCTGGGCCAGTCCAGCTCCTGGTCCTCCGTGGTATCAGACAAGGCAGAGAGAGTTTGTCCCCAAGTGGCCACATTGTCACAAAGTACAGACTCCACAGCATCAGCCCATGCTTGGGATCCCCCTCGGGTAAATGCTGGTTCTGACAGGCTTTGTTTTAGGGCCTTTGTGTGTTAGTCCATCAGTGGTCCCAAGCCACGGATGTATTTTAATTCAGTCTCAAGGCCCTGTCAAGGGTAACTTGAGGGTCTGTTGAAGCCATTTAAATGAGACTAACAAGACTCAGGAGCTGGGAACAAATGTGTGCTCCTTTTAGATCAAGGAGAAAGGCCCAAGCCAGGGTAGAATGAGAAAGAAAGAGAAGTCGACTTCTTACAAAGGAGGCAGAGCTGTGTCTGATCCTGCTCAGGGGGAGTTTAAGGCTTCTTCTAAGGGACACTCACAGAGTGAAGAGGAAGGAGACGGGTGGGAAATGGATCTCGTAGTGAAGATGACAAAGCAAAAGGGCCTGGTCCTATAGGTGTGCACATCACAGCTAAAAGGCCAGGACGATGCAAAACCAAATAAAACAAGAACCATGGCCACCTGTTGGGGTGTGAGGACGAGTGCACTCCGAGCACGGGACAAATGTGAACAAGCTATGCAGATGCATGTGTTAATCACACGCACGTGCCAACTCACCACACGCTTGCTGTCTTCCAAACATACAGGCCCGAGTGTCAGGCAGAAATATAGTTAATAACAACTCTCCAGAGAGCTGGAGGAACCTCAGGAAAACACTTTCTTCTGGCACACGCTTTACAGAGGAGCAAACGGGCCTCTAATGATCAGAGTCAGCCAGGGTGCTGCAGTCGGAGTGGGGAGCCAGGCCCAGGCAGAGCGCTCCTGTAGTCCTTGCCACCGCCCGTGTGGGGTGCCAGGAGTCCGGCGTGGCTTGGAGTCTGCTGGCTTAGGGGCCATGACTGCTCCTGGGATGCCACATCTCAGAGACCACGTGATGAGGACTGACTGGGTCCACACTTCAGTCCTATGGGGACCAGAGGACATTGATGCCTGGCACATGGTATGGTGATGGTTTGTTTTAACTTGTCCTGAGGAGGCTCTTGGTCCTATCATACACATATAACTTTCAGGGACTGGTGTAGAAGAAAGTTTCTCAAAAGGAGACAGACCCCTCTACCTACCCACAGCACCCAAACCATGGTGTAAAGTCAAGATAATAGCTGAGGACCACTGTGATAGGCCTGGTCAGGGAACTCCACTGTTCTGGGTGCAATGTCCCTCGACACTTGACCAAGTTCACATGTTCCCCAGTTTCAGAGACCGTGTTCCCTCTGGGCAGTTCCTGGCTCCCATCCAGGCATCAGGACTTCACCCACCTATAACTGCATCACAATGACTTCATAAAGAGCCACGCACACAGGCAGCACCCACCAGAGTAAGGGGGGGCAGCATCGGCAGAGCCCAGGGTATCGCAGGAAACATCATGGCCTCTGGAACAGTGATCTCACCTCCAGGAAAACACTGTCCCAACCCCTTCTACTGTATATGGCAGCATCTTTAAAGCACACCATGACTTCCTACTTGCTCTCCCTCCTTCTGCTATGGCCACCACGGGGGAATAAGGCACCTGTAACGAATCTATGTGTGTAGACCTCTCTCGACATGAAACCCAAAGCAAAACACAAACCATCAGATTAGCTAAACCCCAGCCTGCCTCTGATCAGAGAGCTAAAGGCATCAGGGCTGAGAGCCACCTGGCCCCTGGGGAAGGTGTTCTAGGCAGGCGCAGGTGTAAAGGCCCTGGGGTGGTCGTGCCCTTGCATGTCCAGCTGTTGTCTGTCTCAGTTCAGAGCCACAGCCTGGTCCAGGTCAGGGTCAAAGTAGGAGCTCAGGTCAAAGGGCCCCAGCTGGACCCCGGATCCCCTACCCTCCCAGATGGTAGGTGAAGGTTTTTGTAGGTCAGCCTCAGGATGTTCCGGAAGCTCTGGGGGCTGGGAGTGGGGCAGAATGGGGAGCTGGGGAGCAGGCAGCAGGTGCTGCTTCTAACAGCCTTGACTGTCTGCCAGTCGCCTCTGAAATCCATAGCACATCTGTGCTCCTCAGTTGGCGGACAGATGGGCCCCAGATTAGTATTTTTGGATTCAGTTAGACTTGGGGGCTGATGTAAGTAATACACAACACAGGTGCCCTGGGTGGTCGGGCAGGAGAGGAAGGTAGGCACGGAAGGGACAGAGTGACAGCTTGCGACTGAGGACCATACTCAGGCCAGAGATATTGCTGGGCACCTAGGGAGGACTCTGCTGTGCACCTTGGCTGTGGACTCCGAGAGTCATGCCTTGTAGACCTGGCAGTGCTGTGACCCCCTTCAGTTCATCCCAGTTGTGACAACGGCTGGCTGTCAGGCTGAGCCCTGGAAGATAAACTCAGGCCAAACTGAGCCAAAGGACGGGCGAGTGCCTCTGCCGATTCTGCCACCAGCAACTGCTATGTCCTTTAATCAAGTAGCAGCAGGAAAGCCCAGACCCACACCCAGTAACCCCACACACACACACACACACCCCTCCACCCCCCTCAACCCCTGACACCTTTCTGGTTGGCCAGGGGGAAGTTCGTAAGGAAGGAGATAAGGCTGCGGATGTGGGTGTGCCCCAGCCTCAGAGTTCCAACCAGATCCTGTGAGACAATGACCCTGGTGACCACGCGCGCGGGGTGGGAAGTGGGAAAGAGGATGCTTAGCTGTGAACCCCAGCACAGGAAAGTAGTCTGCTACTGTGGCCAAGGCCTCCTGGCTGCTCTGACTTTTCCTCTCCAAGACCCTCCCAGGCCCACGTGAGAATGGGGAAACAGAGGTTTTGCAGTGACAGAGCCTGACTCAAATTGCCGACATGGCTGTGGAATAGGAAGCTGTTTGTTTTTGGCTGTGCACAGTGGCACCTCTGCCTCCTACCAGGGGATACCTAAGAGACCTGCTGGCTGTAGGCCTTTCCATCATCTGTGAGGACCACAGGGTCTGCTGCTGGCCCAGCCTCTATCTTGAGTCCCACATGTCACCAGCTGTGGGTTATCTTTCCAGTAGGTACCATAACTCCTACTCTGGAGCTCACAGGGAAGCTGGGGTTGTGTGGAAGATACTCCAAGAGTACAACAACCCGAAGCCAGCAAGCAAGCTGTGCTCTGCATGGTGGAGTCCCTGGCCTGTGTGGTTGAATGCACAGAATCCAGCTGGTCACACGGGGTCCTGGACTGGGACACAGAGCATTGGCTCTTTTTGTTACCTGGAGACGAGAGGATCAATAACTAACTATCCATCAGGATTGACCCAGGATCCTGCGAAGAAACAGGACAGGCTTGTGTTGTGCTGAAGGAGAGGACTGGAACTCAGGTCCAATGGCAAGAAGAGCCTCTATCTGGGCTCCTCATATACTCAGAGATAGACTTCCAGCATGGTCCTCAGAAGGGACAGTGGGGCTCTGGAAATGCTACTCAACCTTGACCCATGTCCCCAACACTCACAGTGCTGGCAACAGGACAGTGTTTGATGGGTGGCTCGGGGTATAAGAAGGGCACCCTGGGGGTCCAGATGTTTGCAGCTCTATGCTGTACCCAGGAGGGAAGCACATGGCTCCACAGGCTTGAGCTCTTCTCACTGCATCTAGGCTTGCTGGGGCAGCTGGAGCTACAGTGTGGTTCACATCCAGGGCAGTCACAAGGTGTCTTGTGTTGACCCCAGTGCACAGTATGGTGGGAGGGCTGGAGGGGTGTGTCCCTGTAGCATGCTGGGGATGAATTGGTCCACTGTGCTCACCCTACAGCCCCCCATTAATGTGCATCCCTTCTTTCTTAGATGCACACGACACCTCTGTGAACTGCCCAAAGCAAGGGCAGTCCGGCCCCGCCAACCTTCCTGGAAAGCAATGTCCAGCCATAGCAAGGCAAGTCGACATGTAGACCTGCCTAGAGGCTTCTGGGAATGAATTCCCTCCCTGAATGTCGTGGGAAGATGTTGTGAACATTGAGGCTTTGGGGGCCTGGACCGTGGGTTGGCAAGCCAGTTAACCAAGCACATTCAGAGCTTGGGAATGGACAGCGCTAGAGCCCCCCTCCCAAGGACATCATGGCCTCCACGTGCCTCATTAGGACATCTGGACCAGTCGTAGACATGTGGGCCTGCGCCCTGACTTTGCTCACTTAACCTTGAAGGAGGCATCAGAGTCCTTGACTGAGACCCTTAGGGACTGTTGCTCCTGGCCATGTCTACTGCTTCTCCATCTCAAACTTCAGGTCTGTCTGGAAAGACTTCAGATGAAAGAAAGGGTTGAGAGCCCATGGGTGTTGTGGGCACTGAAGGAGCAGAGTTCAGCCCTGAGTGCAGAGCTTGAGACTTGACCTTGATTAGGAGGGAGAAGGAGCAGGTGCATTTTATTTTATTACTGTATTTTCTGCAATCGTGGGCAGGAAGTTGGGGTCCTATAACACGAGGGAGCACTCACCATTGGGCCACACAGCCCAGTGCCCGTCCTGACCGAAGGATGCAGGTACCATCTGTCCACAATTTGGTCCTCAGCAGTGCTCCAGGTCTTCCGGAGGACATTCAATCCTCACGGGGACACGAGACTGGAGTTCTGAGATGCCTCACATAGCCAGGAAGAACCTTGAGGGCATGCTCCTGTGAGAGCCATCTGGCTACCACACTGGGCCACCAGTTTCCTCCTAACCTCAGGCCTACCAGGGTTGGAGATGTGAAGAAGAGAACGAGAACAAGATGGTGTCAAGGGATGCGTGCGCCCCCTAGCTGGGGTGCCGAGGCCCCTCCTGCGTGTATGCCCACTTTGTCCTCACAGCCAGGGTAGCAGGTGCAGCCTGGAATAGGAAAGGGAGGGGAGCGAATCCAACCAGGGACAGGCTGGAACCCAGGCCTGCTCACCAGGCTCCCAACAGCCCGTGCACAGCCTGGCCTCCCCACCCTGCCTCACAGCCTCCGGAGGATGGTGGTGCAGCTTGGGAGGAACCCATCTGGCCCTGACTCTAGGCTTCCGCGGGAGATGCTCGCTCCCGATGGGGCCCCAGCTCCCAGCTGCTCTCCCCGCTGAAAATATTTACATCCAAATATGTCCCCGTGTGCCATGCTTCTGCCTCAAGCCAGCCGGGGCGTCTGTCCTCACCACCTGGGAGGCACGATGCGACTTCATCCGCTGCCGCAGCTCCACAGGGCCCAGAGTGAACTAGAAGCCAGGCTGGCTGGCTGGCTGGCTGGCTGGCCGCCACCCACCCTGCAAGGCGCTCTGCCCTGGGGCCTTTGCACCTGCTCCTGGCGTCGCTCCAAGCTGCTTCCCCACAGAGCATGCGCAGTTCACAGGGGGTCAAGTGGGGTCACAGGCTCACGTCACCTCTCCAAGAAGACTTTCCTGCCCAGCATCACTCAAATAATTTTCTCTGCAGATGTCTTGCATCATGATGTCATTTCATCGATTGAATTCCCCCCCCACCCCACCCCCACCTCCCTGTGGTGACACCAACCCTTGGGACAGAAGCTAAGCTCAGAGAAGCTTCCAGTTTCCAGCTTCCAGATGGGTCTTGAAAAATATTGACGAATGGTTCTGATGAGTGGGGTAGGGTCAGTGCACAGGGCACGGAACCCTGGCTTCAGACACTTACACCCACCTCCAGTGGTCACCCAAATCCACGCCACCACTTCCTTATTCAAGATAAGGACAGACAGTAGCCACCACAGAGCTTGCTGTGAAAATGTCCTGTGTCCACCATCCTGGAGGACTGCAGCTTTGAGGCAGGGGTGGGGTGGGGTGGGACAGCCTAGTCTGAAGTCTCAGATCAGAATGGGGTTAGGTTACTCTCCCTCAGAGGTTTGGGAACGAGTCCCACCTCTCTTGAGCAGGACTCCAAATTCCTCTATTGCCCCAGGATCTCTTGGGACCGCCTATATTTAGAGCCAAAGCTCCCAAGTTTTAACTTCTAAGCTTTGACTGCACTAAAGCTTAAACGGAGCTTTAATGAGTTAAAATGAGGTACTGTGGGACCGGAAAGGTGACTCTTTTGCTCTTGCAGGTGACCTGAGTTTGGTTCCCAGCTCCTGTGCAAGGTGATACACAAGCTCTTGTGACCCAGCCTCAGGGGGACCCATTGCCTCTGGCCTCTCCGGGCACTGTATTCACATGTGTGTGTATACCCACATACAGACACATAATTAAAAATAATACACAATAAAATGAAAAAACTGAGTCCCAGGAGGCTGTGCCCTACCTAGTCCAACCCAGATATTTGTATGGAGGCATTGGGTGCAGAGACTTCTGGCTGTGTGGACACAGAGGAAGGGCTCTAAGGATGAAGGTGACCATCAGCAAAGCCAAGGAGAGAGGCCTCAGAAGAAGCCCAGCCTGACCACACCTTGAGCATGAAACTCCAGCCTCCAGAAAATAAGCTGATAATCAAAGCCTCCAGCCGCTTCTGCATCCCAGGAGGTACCTATAATCCTGGTGATCCCTAGATTGTGGCCACATTCTTGCAATATTTGACTCTGTCTTATGAAACCCATAATGCATGTTCCCTCCTCCACTGAGATGCCAGGGTAGCTAGCACCCAGGTGCCATCAGCAGCCTGGCTGGTCGTGTGCACACCATGCTTGGGACACTTGTTACACAGGTCCTTTTCTGACCCTGGTTCTGTTCAGTGGGTGGCGGGAACCTTCTTTGCTCCCAGCTCTGCAACCCTGTATAGCCAGGACAGCCCTGGGTGCTTGCTGCCCTTATGTCCTTATTTCTCCAAGGAGATATGGGATAACCTCCATGAGGTTTGAAAAAGGCTTTCCTTGAGGTTTGAAAACAGCCACAAAAACCTGTCACCCTGTCTGGTGGAATGGTAAGGTTGGTGTCCCCAGGCTTCTAAGACAGACCACAGAAAAGGTACAATGTGATTTTTCTAGGTTAGAAAGCACAACACAGGGCTGGAGAGATAGCTCAGTGGTCAAGAGTGCTTGCTGCTCCTCCAGAGGACACAAGGTCCGACCCCAGCACCCATGTGGGGCAGCTCACGACTGTCCACAACTCCAGCTCCAGCAGACATGACATCTTCTGTCTTTTTCAGATACCTGTGTGTACAGAAACACACACACACACACACACAGAGAGAGAGAGAGAGAGAGAGAGAGAGAGAGAGAGAGAGAGAGAGAGAGAGAACAGAACCAGGGGATAAAAATAAATCTAGAAAGAAACAAAGAAACCGTCTGGAACAGCACAGCATCTGGTTTGTTACTTAAATGCCACTCAGTGGCTCTGAGCTGCCAGGTGGGTTCCTGATACCTTGGTCACGTCAGAAGGGCACCTGGTAGACTAGAGGCAGTGGAGGAAGGGCACAGTGAAGGTTGGCAGTGAGGAGGTAGTTGATAAAGTTGACTGAAGGAACATGCAGCAGGAGAACTGTGTCGTAGCAGGAGGAGCTCAGGGTCCTGTGTGTGCAGAGGCCCTGGAGCATGCTATAGCTATACCTGCCAAGCCCTGAATAGCACACAGACCAGTGTGAGTGAACGCAGAGTTCTCAGACCATCAGTTAGAAAGATCCCCACACCCTTGAATCTCTAAAATCCCAGAGGTCTGGCATTGGGTTAGCCCACTGGAGTTCCCAGGAGAACCAGTGCCTCAGAGACCTTACATGAGTGTCTCCCCGCACTAAGCATGCTCGACCAAACATACACAGAGAAAGCAGAGTGCTGCAGGAAGCAGGGGACACAGAGAGGGTCCATGGCTGAGAAGAGTCCTGACTGTCCTGCAACGCTAACATCCCTGCCTGTTGGGGAATGGAGGGTTGTGGGATGAGAAGGGTCAGCTCCTTTCTCTCTCCTCTCTTCTGTCCCCTCACCCATCCTCCCTCCTCCTAATCAGGTCACCAGGGGCCAAGTCTCATGTCCCCAAGTTCAGTACTCTAGCCTAGTGTTTTGAGTTCAGGTGGCCTCAGGAAAGTCCCTACCTGCCATGCACAAAGACCCAGAATAATGGGCACATCTGTGTCCCTCCATGGTGTGGCCACTAACTCTGAAGGATGTCTGAGCTTGATATAGGACAGATGTAGGCTCTGTTGCCTCAGACCGGCCTGCTTGAGAGAAGCCAAGGACAGGTGACAAGGTCAAGCCCAAATCAACCTATCCACAGAGACTGTGACTTCTAACCGAAGATTGGTACCTGTCCATCTGAACTGTCTTGACTGCAGCTGTTCACAGCATGCATACATTGGTTTCCCCCCTTCCTGCCCCGAAGACAGCTCAGCACTAGAGCATCCCTGACATCCAGGAGTGTCTCCGACATTGTTTCCAGGGATTCAGTGTTGGCTCGGGTCTCCCAGCCTCCATTGTTCCACAACAGTCTCCCCTGCGGCAGCTGCCAACACATCCCCACCCTACTCCTGGAGGAAAAGAAAAATCTCAACAAAAGCTGGTGAGCCAATGCCAGATGAGACAGATGGGCCACCCTGTGTCACTGCAGTAGAATAGGTAGACAGAGCAATTGACCACTCGGAATGAAGTTCTCAGAAGAACAAAGGGTTCTGCTCGGGAAACCCTGCTTTCTGCTTGCTACTCGGTGCTCTGCCATCCCGAGGAAGCCAAGGATACAGGGGAAGCCAAGGAGGAAGGGAGGAGGCAGAGGGGGCTGGAGGAAGCTTGCAGAGGAGTTGCCGGGCAACCTCTGTTGGGCCTCTCCAGGTCAGGAACTGGGATTGCTTGTATGGAACTGGCGCTTCCCATGAAGAGCCAGGGGTTCTGAGGGCCTCATTTCTCTGCCGGGTTGGAAGCTTAGACTACAAAAGAATGCTCCCTTCACACTGAGGGCGAGTCTCCTTCTTGGCCTCTGCTGGCCTCACATGCCACGTGATCATCTCTCTCAGAGCCCCAGCAACCTAGGACAGGGTCACACCCTAGAGCCCATGGTCTCACAGAGGGTGTACCTTGACTGCTATAGGCTGCTTGCTCAAGGCTATGTCTTATTCCCTGACAGGCCCAGGGCAGCTAGGGAGAGCCCCTCAAAGAAAAGAAACAGCTTCTTAGGGGGCCAGGATGTGGATGCCAGGGTGGCCTCCTGGATCCACAGAGAGCATCATCTTCAGGACAGGTTTGTGATGGCGAACAACATACGTGTATTCAGTCCCTCTGGCACAAAGACCCTTGCTTTCGAGACTACCCAAACCCCAAGTCACCAATATCTACAGATATGGCAAGAGATACTCAGCAGCCACTCATAGAACACCACTGGACACAGAAGAATTTAAAAAAAAACAAAACCAAAAAAAAAAACAAAAGACTCAGCAGGCAGAGTGCTTGTCTATCATGGACAATGTCCTATAACTTAACCCCACAACTGCATAAACCTGCCACGATGGCCTAACCTAAGCGCTCAGGAAGTGGAAGCAGAAGGGCCAGAAGTTCAAGGCCAGTCTAGGATAGATAGATGAGAGTGTAAATACAAGGAAATAGGGAGAGGGGGAGGGGAGGGGAGAGGGAGAGGGGGAGGGGAAGGGGGAGGGGGAGAGAGATTGAGATTTGGTGTTGATTCTGACCGCAGAAAATTCTAAATGCAAACACCGTGATACAGCAGGTCTGTGGGGGGGTCTATAGGTGGAGGGGAGGCCATAGGGCTGTGAAGACTTCCCTAACACAGTGTGAGCTGTCCCAGCACCACCTGGGCCCAATTCCAGCTCTTTCCCCTCCAGATGGAGAGTGATGTTGCAGAGGTTTGAATAAGAATGGCTCCTATAGGTTCCTATAGTTGCATGTCAGGGAATGGAACTCTTTGAAAAGCTTAGAGTAGGAGTTGTGGCCTTGTTGGAGGAAGTGTGTCTCTGAGGGTGATGCACTTGAGAGTGCAGAAGCCATGCCAGGGCTAGGCTGTCTTTCTACAGGTCAGGATGTAGCTCCTCCCCACCATAACAGACTAAACCTGAAACCGTAAGCAAACCCCAACACAATGCTTTCATTTATAAGTCGCCTTGGTCATGGTGTCCCTTGACAGCAATGGGACAGTAGCTAAGACGGTGTGGCTGCCTTTGGCCCTCATGTCTCCTAAGGAGAAGGAACTAGGTCATAAGAGGCTGGGGAACCAAGCAGCCTTCCAAGAGGAACATCAGGCATGAGGTAGCATCAGAGAGCAAGTGTCCTACAGATCAGAGATGTCAGAAAAGACAGGTCCTGAGGTCCCTCTCTGTTACTTTCCCTATGCATTCCCGAAGGTCCATCCCTTGGCCCTCAGCCCCCAAGGGCTCATGGGAACAGACTCAAGTGCCCCAGGGTGTCTGCCTCTGCAGGTTTCCTGACAAATGTCCATTGCCAACCATACTGTGGGGGACCTACACCTCCCTTCTGGCCCTTTGTCTTCACCCCTCCACAGTATATGGAACCTATATGAACATGTCGGGTAAGACAGGGTTCAAGCCTTGTGTAGCACTTGGGATGCAGGAGCAGTGGATGTTCAGGGAACAGATCCATGGGCTGAGACCCAGGGGTTCAGAGAGTCGCTGCTCTGGAGACTACCGCTGGAATCTGTGTGTGCTAACGAAAAAGCTTA
Source organism: Mus musculus (assembly GCF_000001635.26). Lineage (NCBI taxonomy): Eukaryota > Metazoa > Chordata > Mammalia > Rodentia > Muridae > Mus > Mus musculus. Next base: position 122,704,169 of record NC_000074.6, on the reverse strand, counting down.
AGTTGAAGAGAAAAAACGAAAGTAATTTGCAGCCTAGGAAAGGCAACCCTCTACCACCATATCCACTAGGATGAAGCCCAAGCTCTGAAGTTAAGCAAAAGACAACAGCAGCAGGCAGAGTCCAGAGTGAGACCTTCATGAGACCAGACACTCAGCAAGGAGGAACCAGAGAGCATCCAGTAGCCCATGGAGGCACTGGTGTTTGGAAACAGTGCCGACTGGGCCTTCAAGGGGGTGGGGGGCGTGTGATTTAAAATTTTCTATTATATTTTACTCTCTCTCTTTCTGTGTGTGTGTGTGAGAGAGAGAGAGAGAGTGAGTAAGTGTGTGTCTATATGTGAGTGTGTAAGTGTGTGTGTCTATGTGTGTGTTTGTGTGTAAGTATGTGTGTCTGTGTGTGAGTGTTTGAGTGTGTGAATATGTGTATGTGTGTGTTTATGTCAGTGCATTTGTCTGTGCATGTGTCTTTGTGTATAAGTGTGTATGTGTGTATGTGTGTGTTTCTATGTGTGTATATATGAGAGTGTGTGTGTATATATATGTGTGTGTATGTGTATGTCTATGCATTTGTCCATGCATGTGTCTCTGTATATGTGTGTATGTGCGTGTGTCTCTGTGTATATATGTGGGTATGTGTGTATGTGTGTGTGTGTGTGTGTGTGTGTGTGTGTGTGTGTAGGTCAGAGAATAGAAAAGTACAGAGAGTTGGTTCTCCCCTTCCACTTTCTCTCAGGTTTTCAAGCTTGGTGGCAAGTGCCTTTACCCACTGACCAATTTCACCAGTCCTACCTGATGTTTAAGATTACAGATAATAGCCAGACATGGTAGTGCGTGCCTGTACTTCCAACATTCAGGAAATAGAGGCAAAAAAAATCAGGGGTTCAAGACCAGTCATAGTTACATAGTTAGTTGGAGGTCAGCCTGGGCTACTTGAGCCCTTGTCTTAAATTAAAAAAAAAAAAAAAAAGTTTAGTGAAAGCCCGTGGTCGAGCCCCACAGCCTCTAAACTGGACCGTGATCTGCACGTGCACAGAAAAATGTTACTAGAAACTTCATTTTTAAAAAGCAATGCAAATTTGTTTTCCTCGCAGATACAAGTTAAGTTCCCTTCCATTCTGTTCTGAGGTTACTTCAATGGCAGCACTAGTTTACACAGAGGGTCCAGTTTCAGGAGGAAACCTGGCTAGCCACACCAGTGACTCATCAGATCCAAAAGCTTTGACTCCAAGCGTCTCCCAAATCCTTCCAGGTGCCTAAAACACCCGTCACTCTCTCAGCCAGGCCTACCAGGATCTCCATGACCACGACACACCTGCAAACAGCCCACCGACTGGAGGAAGGGCGGCACCCTTGGTGTGACTGTGAAGGCGGGGTTGGAGGCCCCAAGGGAAGCTGACCAGCAGGCACCAGGTTCTGTGGCTGCCTGCTGCAACAGAGTATTCAGAATGCTACCAGTACACTGTCCAGGCCTATTTAGAGCTCCCTTTAAAGCGCCCTTCAACACCAAAGAAAGATAGATGGAGTGAGAAATTACGAAGGAAACAGTGCTCACGCCTAAGGGAGATTTTCTCATCTCTGCCTGTTTCTGCCTCTGTGGTTCAGGCACCTGCTGCCCCGGGCCAGCTGCACTTCTGGCTTCCCAGACCCAAAGGAAGTGAAATTAAAAGAGATTGCTGAGGAGAGCAACTCCCCAAGAAGGGTGAGCCTCCAGCCCCAACCTCACAGTCATAAAGAAACCAGGGGCTGCCCTCCACACTGGCCCCTTAAAGAGAAAGTGGCTTCAGAAGGGGCTTCCCCACCAATAAGCAGGCAGCACCCAGGCTCTCAGGATGCCTGCTTCTGTGGGTCATTGCATTGTGTGCTGGGTCATATACAGGCTGGACTCTCCCTTGGGACACCTTGGTTTCCTGCGGCTGAGGGACCCGGGCTTGATGTAACAGTGGCCAAGGTAGATAGGACTTTGTGCCTGACAGTTTGGGTCATAGATGCCTACAGATTCACCAATCTGGGTTAAGCCTGGCTGAAAAAATGCCAGCCCTTTTTCAGCTGCTGGGTGACCTTGCTGAGCCTCCAGGTGATGCACTGGTGGCAGTGATGTGCTGGTGGTGGCAACGCTGACACTTGTGCCTCACTAGAGGCTGAGTGGGTTCTCCGAGGTCACAGGCAGGCCTCGCACATCCAGGTGTTCAGCAGATGCGCTTCCTGTGTGGTTTGCTGAATTTATTTCTGTTCTCAGAAGCACCTTAAGGGGCAGCCGTAGAGTTTTCCAGAGATGTAAGCAAGCCCCTAAAACATTGGGTCCCAATTCCAACCCTCACAAGGGGTTAATTCCAGCCTAGGGACCCAAAAGCAGGCTTGTCCTCTCCAGATGTACATCTGATGATCACAGTCCCCGTCCCGGATTTCCACGTGTCACCCAGCCATGCGCTGTGTCACCTGCTCTCTGGTTCTGAGTTTGCTCAGCCCCACCCTGTACTGGGCAGGGTTGGTGGCCAGCACTGGACAGGCTCACCTGTCACCCAGTGTATGGCTCCTGCTACCCACCCTAACTAGACAAACCTCACTTGGGACCAAGAAGCAGAAGTTGGTGGCCTGCCGCTCAGCTCACAAGGAGCTGCACAGGTCACTGTTCTCCCCCCTCCCCCCAATCTGGAGCGGCTGGGACTTACGGCCCTCCTTGATGGGTTTAGAGACTAGAGACATCAACCTGCAGACCCTATCCTTTCTGTATAAAGTGGATTGCTATGAGACTTGTGTAGCCTCTTCTTTTCATCTGTCTGTCTGTCCACCCATCCATCCATGATGCATCTGTTCATCTACCTACCCAGCACTCATAGAGTCTCACAACCTAGAAGAGGAGACAGTGTAAGCTGAGTGCCTCCTTGCCTCCAGTCTCCATAGCCTCTGAATTCCTATTCTCAGCTTTCTGGTTAGACAGCAGATTCCTAAAGGCCTGGAAGGAAGGCTGCCCCAACCTGGAATCACTCAGCCACATCATTAGAGAACTTTGATGGACAGCTGTCTCCTGCAGTTTCCAAAAGACAGAAGCAAGGCCATCTTGATGTCTGGCCACCCTGGCATGGGAAGAGTGTGAGGGAACAGGAGGGAGCCCCCAATCCCTGGCATAAAGCTGGGTGCAGACTGCAGACGGCCATGGTTTCTGCAGGGAACCGCGGCCCCTCAAGCTCTCTGCAGCCACTTCCTTCCCCACTCCTTCCTTATCTATCGGACCACCCAGCGCAGAAAGCCACAACCAACGTCTACTTCCCCACAAACACCAACTGCCCTCCTGGGGGCATAGGGAGCGGATGATCACCCCCAGGTGCTGGGGCAGTCCCCCACTTGTGAGCAACTTTCTTCTCTTTCAAACCCCACCTCCGTGAGACCTGCTGATTGGAAAAGCATGCGGACAGGGCAGTAAGCAACGCCAGGCCTCCTCTTGAAAGCGGAAGTGTCCCATCTGTGGGCCCCACAGGTGCAAGCCAGGAACATCTGCCTCGGAGCTGGTGGGGAGCCACCCACTCCCACCAGCCGCACCCAGGGTCCAGCCCTGCTGCCTCTTGGGCTAGGGGCTGTTTTCAAAAACCCCTCACTGCCCCTGATCCAAACCCTTCCTTGGCTCACTCACTCACTCTGATATATTTGGGGGGAGGGGCTGTGGCTCAGCTGCACTGGTTCTGGGGACCATGACACTGCTCTGTTCTTCAGAGGTCAAGGAGCCTGGCCCCTGCAGGACTGCTGGCACTGAAAATAAACAGACACAACCCAGTGCCCTCGTTGATCCCATGCTCCACCCTCATCAGAACACAGGGAACACAGTGACACTGGTGGACTGTCCTATCTCACAGCAGGGTCCTCTCTCCTCAAACCCTGAAGAGAACAGTCAGCCAGCAGGGTAGAAGGGGCAAGCAGGACCCCATGTTTTGGAACTCAAGACCTAAGCTTGTAGCTTGTTGTATTACTCTTAATTTCAAGACACTCAAGGCCAAGACAGTGACATCCAGGAAGACATGAAACAAGGGGTTTTTAGTAGCCAACTATCTACATGAACAAGCTAAACGTTAAATCAAAGCAAAGCATAGTGGCCCTATTAGCATCCTAGGACCATGTCTGGGAACCCTTACCAGGTTTAAGAGAACATTATTCCTTCCCATGAAACCACCCTATAGTTTCATCACCGTTTAGTAAGTGGCTTTCTCTGGAACCTGAAGCTATAATAGCATTATTTCTACTGGGATTCACTTGGAAAGGGGCCTGGAGTTTCTCCCAAGTAGACAGCCTTTCTAGCAAGCTCCAGGTCACTAGGCAGAGAGGCCAACTGCCTATGTGTGGCCTGTTTGGCTCAAGCTTCCTTTAAAGAAGGTAATATAGGATGGGGTTTCCACAGCTGGGAGACTAGACTGTGACCCTGATCCTATCTGAGGCCAGGCACAACATGACAATGGAGATTCTTCCAGGCAAGAGGTGACCAGAGAACCACTGATGGTGATGGAGAGACCACCTGAGCCATGGGTGGGCAGGAGGCTGGTCAGAGTCCTGACCATGCTCACTCCTGACTCTGCCAGCACCCCCAATAGGTCGTTCATTGGAGGGCAAATAGAAAGGGTTTCTTGGTCTTGGGCAAAGTGTGGCTGAAGGCAGGCAAAGTGGGTGGAGTCTCTGGACCTCCCAGGCCACAGGAAGGGCTATGCCCCATGGGAAGATAGACAGATGAGCCAGAGGCTCTGGCCAGGATGGACATTACTCCAGGGTGGAGGAAACACACTCCATGAGCCACACCAGATTGGGCCCAGTGGGAGGTCTCAGGGCTACAGGCGGGATAGGAGGAAGTTGTTGGGAAGTCAGACCGGAATGGCATGGTGGAGGGAGAACCGGCAACCAGGCAGATGGTTCCTGACGAGGAAGCTCTGGGCACAGCTGCAGGCCCCCGACCCCCACCGCATTATCACTGTGACACAGCTGGCTGCCTCACCCCTGAAGGCTGCAGGAGGACCTCCCCCATGCTGTCCCCAAGCCCGCCCCGTGTCACATGAGGCCCTGCAGACTCCCACCCTCCGTCCAGGGCCACAACCCAGCTCTGCCGGCTGTAGTGACTAGAAAGGCCTGGAGCCTCCAAGGAACAGAGGCACGGGCTCCGAGACGCCAAAGCTCCTCCAGCCCTCCTGTTCTCTCCAGACCCCACGAAATCAGAAAAGGTGCTTCAGGGTGGGCTCTGGAGGCCGGCCAGCTCCCTCCAGCCCCAGGTACCATCAATCTCCGGCTCCATCTGCAGCTCCATGTCCCAGGCATCCACCACCACTCTGGAGAGTGGGGCACTCCTCTCGGGACCCCGGGGTCTTCAGAATGGAAGCCCAGGTAAGAGGCTGGGGGAAGGGGATGGGGGGAGATTAAAGAGTCAGAAGCTAAAACAGGTGGAGCAGGTGACAGGAAGGTGACATCTCCAAGCTGCCGTGTGTGTGTGTGTGTGTGTGTGTGTGTGTGTGTGTGTCCAGCTTTGTTGACAGCGTGGCTGTGTTGACCTACCTCAAATATCAACACAGTCCCCCCACCAACAGGAACGTGTCCCTCACAGCTGGGGCAGGTGGCCCCGTAAGAGCATGGCAGCTGCCAAGCCTGAATCCTGGCCCCACCCAGAGGCAGGTGCATGGCTCTGTGTAGGAGGGAATGGGCTGTGTCTTCTACAGTGGGGGCTTAGGCTAGAACTCAGGGGCTCTCAGATACTTCTAAATACAAAGAGGAGGTTAAGGGCAGGACAGGGCAGGCCCGGGCACATAAGCATTACTTCCAGCAGAGCATTGGGGGAAATGAGGACCTGTCTCAACCTCATTTCCAGCCAGGGGCTGCTGGCTTTAGGGAGGGAAATTCAGCAAGCAGCCATTTCCCCTACATCACTCACCTCACTCCAAGAACCTCAAGGACTCAGAGATGCAAGCAGGTGGCTCCATCCCGGCTCACAGGCACATGGCCACACTCTAGGCAGCCTTTGGATCCTGCCTGAGCCCACGGTGCTTGTGCTGTGGCAGTCAGATTCACGTCCAGATCCTGGGCCCACGGCACCCTTTTCTGCAGAGGGAAACACTGCGAGGTTTGCCCAAACCTGCGGCTTTCCCAAGGCCCAAACATCCAGACCCCAGGTCGTCCAAAACATACAGGACTCAAACGATGGTGCCCAGGTATATGTGGCCCAACTTCCCCACAACAACATGTGTTATTTTGGGCTTTGGCCAGGTGTGGGATTCAAAGACACCAGGGAGAATGCTCTTGTTCACAGACCCAGATGTGACTACCCTGCAGGCGAGCGCAAGGGAACTACCCTTCCCAGAGGATGTCCTCATAGACCCACCGCCCTGAGAGCTGCCGCCAAATCTGTCCCCTTTGCTTCCTGCCCTGGGCCAGGTCCTTCCTCCCTTCTATCCCAATCTCCCACATGGCTCCTCTGAGACTGGGAGGAAGGCAAGAAGTCAGCCGGAGGTGGGAGAAAGGCCACTGTGCCATTTGGATAGAGCAGTTTGGAGGGCCCTTTGAAGCTCAGGGCCACGAGATGTGTTTGAACTTGGTTGTGCCTTTAACATGGATGGGGTATTGGTGGAGCAGAGGTGCCCAGAGCAGTCTGCATATGTCTCTGACAGAATACTCACCCACCAGTGTAATGTCCCCACTTGGTGCATCCCAGTAACTCCCTAAAAACCTCACCCAAGGAGACAAATGTGGGGCTCTGTAATGCCAGAAATCAACACCAGAGGCAGCATAAAGCTGAGCCACTTTGGCAGGTTTAGATGACTGTAACCCTCCAGGAATCTGAAAATCTTGGAGACAGAACATGGGTTAATTGGCTTTGTTGATTGCCAACAACCTTTGCCCTACAAAGCCAGTACATACCGAACACCGTAAGCTGGGTTCACCGTTAACAGCAACAGAGTAGGACTCTGCTGTGAGCTGAGGCATGCCAGGCTATGGGTGAGGTGGATAGCCAGGGCATGGACTTTCATCATCCCTGTGACAGAGAAAGGAACAAGGGGTCAGCACTGCACAAAGCCACCCCACTCCTTGGAATGCTGGTGTGGTATTCCTGTCTACTGCAGACCCCAGAGTGCCGCGGGGCAGAAGCAGGTCAGGTAGAGTGTTCACAGTCTTGTGTTTATTAGGCATCTATTGTGGGCACTATTCATAGCAGGGCACTGTAGGTCTTGGAGGTTTGATTGGATGGTGGCTTGCTTCCCAGGAGTGGGGCCAGGAGGGTGCCGCATACTGAGGGAGACCTTGAACACTACCCACAGACATTGTAGGCTGGAGGATCCAGATGGATGTATCCCCTTAAGCCAAGCTTGCTGGTGTGGCCTTAGAGAAACATGGGGCCCAGTTCGTCAAGCAGGAGGTAGAGAGTGCCACTTGGTGCAGGAGCCCAAGCGGAGGCAGGAGGGACAAGGTAGAGACAGATATCTCAGCCCAGACTGAAGTTCTGAGCCCAACCCTGGGCTAGCTAGATTCTACTAAGTATTCCCTCCTCCCTCCTCTCCCCTGACCCCTCTCTGTCTCCTCTCTCCCTCTCCCTGTTCTCTTCCCTCCTCCTCCCACCAGTCCCACCACTGAGCTTGAATGTTCATGGGGCCCTTCCACGTGCATAGATTCCACTAACCCTGAATAGAAATTACTCCAGAGAAACACTGGGTCTCTTGTAGTTGTTTTTATAGGTCTGTCCATATGTGTTAGAGATCATGTCACCCAGCACACATGCACAGGTTCTGTGCCGATGTTGGGCCATTTTGTAGGAATGACTTGGGGGCCACGCCTTTTGGTGTCATGGTGCAGCCAGCCCTGGAATCATTCCCTGTGTTAACTAGAGATGAATGGGGAGCTGACACAGTGGGTTTCCAGGGGGGGTCTCTCACAGGCAGGGACCAGGCTGTCGGAGGGTTGCTCACACCTCCACTAGAGCATCCAGCCTGCCTCTTCCAGCTCCTGCTGGATCTAGGCACCCCTCATCTATGGCAGCCTTGCCCACCCTGTCTGCATCCTTCTAAGGCTGCCTTTCTGGCAAGGACACTGATCCTGGGATTTCAGTCATTTTAGGTCTGGTGCAGGATGGAGGGAGGGTGCTGTCCAGGTCTGCTGTGCACGGCAACTGCCACTTACAGGAAACCAGAGCCTTACTTTCATGGCTGATCCCATGGGTTCCGGCCGCCAGGGGCACAGAGGACATCCCAGGGCAGCCACAGTAAAGACCAGCATAGAAGCCCACGAGTACTTCCACTTCACACTTAGCCTCCATGTAGGCTGCCTGGCCTCTGTGCTTGTTGGTGGGACCAGCTTTGCCAGGGATGTGACTCACAGAGGAGGCAGGCTCCCAACGGATGAGAGAAGACTAATGTGGGAGAAAAATGTCTGAGGTGACATGTCCCAGAAAGCAGAACTGTGGGCCTCATGGGAGTTTGCAGACAGCTAACAGTGACCTTTGGCCCTGGTCTGATGGAATGATGGTGACCTTTGGCCTAAATCTGTGTGAGTGACTGTGATCTCTCACCCACATCTGCTTGAAATGAGGTGACCTCTGACGATTTCTGTGTGAGGTGACAGTGACCTCTGACCGGTATCTGCTTCAGGGGATGGTGGCTTCTGACTCAAGTTTGTATGATGTGAAGATGACCTCTGACCCATGTTGTGCCAAAACACCTTCATAGAGACCTTCCTGTTAGGCTCGCCAGCTCTGATCCTGGGCTGTGACCTTGAGCTCCACCCTCAACCTCCAGCCCCTCTCCTTCCTGACTCAGGCCTGGTGTGCTCAGAAGCCTGAAGCAATAGGTTGTGGCCTGTCCTGCCTCCACGTCTACCTCTGTCTTGCTGGCCACATGGTCTCAGGAGCTTCTTTCTGTGTGAGGTTGTGTCTTGAGAGACAGCAGAAGATGATACAGAGGCTCCCAAGAGCACCCAGCATGCTTTGCTGAGCCTGCAGCCTAGATTTAGGGGCACGTGGGTTCAAGTGCAAGGATCTCTGCTGCGGTAAAAGACATAGCCCCACAAGCTCAGCCCTGGAGTGAAAGGACCAGCTGTGGAGCCTTGGTCATCCCTTGGTCCTATCTGGAAGACACACACACACACACACACACACACACACACAGAGAGAGAGAGAGAGAGAGAGAGAGAGAGAGAGAGAGAGAGAGAGACCATCATGAGGGACAGTTTGCAAAAGTCAGGCAGATAGAGGAAGGCAGAGACCCCAGCATGGGCAGAAGAGAATATGGAGGCTAAGTAGGGGTCACCACCAGACCTCTTGTTCCTCTTGCTGTCACGATGGACAGTGTCCCCATCCACTCACACAGAGTCCAGGTAAGGCAAGGTAAATGCTACTGCTGTAAGCCCTAACGTTCTCTCCTCCCACCCTGGGGACAAGAAGACAGTTCCTCCTGGGAGATAGCCTGTCATCCCCATACCACATACCATCTTCATCAGTAAGACAAAGATAAGAGGCCAGGAAGATTGAGATCTGAGTAGGGTGTGTGCAGTCCAGGCCAGCTTCCTAGAGACAGTGTCCCCGGGGGTGGGGGTGGGGGTGGGATGGGGGAAGCTGCAAGCTACTCCTCAGGCAAGGGCAACTTTCGGTTCTTCCTGTAGGTTACGCTGAAAGCTTGGTGGGCGTGCTAGCCTAGATAAGCCCCTGGTCTCTGATCCCTGAGGGAATGCCTGACCTGCTCCTTCTAGAACTGCCCACCACCTCAGTGGGGGAAGCCAGGAGAGGAGAGAAAGTGGTCTCTCTGAAAGTGATCTACCCACCCATCCCTGGGAGTAGTATAGGCCTGGAGGTGTGGCCAGCATGGTGAATTCTCCATGAAGTTCCCAGATGCAGGTCTACCCAGCCCAGGAGGATAACTCAGAGGACAGGAATCATGCCCAGGGAGGCTCTAGCCACTCTCTTAACTGAGCAAAGTTGCTGGCTATCTACTGAAAGGATGATGGATCTGATGAACACAGGCTCCCTCAGGGTGCGCCCTGGCTCCATGGCCCTGACTGTCTAGCTTATTCCTCCCTCCCGTGCTGTGGGGCCTCTGGCCATCTGGCTGCTTTGCAAACGCCCAGGGCCTTTGCACTGTCTTCCAGCAGCTGGACCTTGCAGTTCCTCCACCCAACCAGCCCCGTGGCGTTTCCTAAATTCATCTGTGGCATCTCGTCTGTCCCTCTCGGTTGCATTGGGCTCCATAAGGCTGGGTCTCAGGCCATCCAGACCAACAGAAGGGCGTGCCTAGCACTGCAAAGGAAGGGGAGTGTCCGTGGAGATATACAGCCAGAAAAAGCCAGGATGCAAGTTCACAAAGCATAGCTTAGTCTGTGAGTATCCCTAGATGCAGGAGGCAGATGTCACCAGGAGCTACAATGCAAGTCAAGAGAAAGAGAGAGAATGGCTTCTTGGTCATGGATGCAGGGATGTACCTTCTGCTGTGTCTGCTGTTGGCTTCTGGCCTCCTCACAAGATCAGAGCAAGCTAGCCTAGATTCCAGCTGAGACAGAGCCGGGAGGCACATTGAACCTCCTAGGAAGGAGGTCCCAACATCCACCAAGGCAAAGGGACAGGGGACACAGTAGCCTCTTCCAATGGAGGGACATCTCCCCAGAGGGATATAAGGAGCAGCCATGGCACAGAGAACAATGGTGTCCTTTGGCAGCCCAAGAGCCACAGTGGGCTTTAGCTCAAGCTTGGTCCCTCATTTTCCTACCTTCTTATCACCATGTTGCTTACAGAGGAGGACACAGAACGAGCGAGAGGAAGTGTCTGCACGGCTGTGAGCTGACACTAGGCTATCACCTACCCAGCCCATGTTCCTTTCTGGCCACCAGCACACAGAAAGGCCAAGTGACCTTCTCAGACTCAAACAGCAAGTCCTGGCCAGGGTGGGCTCAGGGTCCTCTCTGTGAAGCTCATCTATGAGAAAACATGAAGTGAGGTATAATCTTAGGACAGGGACCCCTTGGCACTGGCTCCTCTGTGTGGGAGTCTGTCTCGGCAGCAGTACACTAAGCTTGGCTCTACAGGGGCTCTGCTTGCTTCTAGAAGACCAAGCATGTCCTGAAACCTGCTGACAGTAATAATAACATTAGCAGCTGATGGTGATAACAGCCATGGGGCACCCCCCCCCCCCCGCCGTAACAGCCTGACCTGTTTGGGAATCTTGTCTTGGTCTTCACTCATTACTGAAGTTCAAGTTTTTTTTTTTTTTCATTTCCCTAGAATGGAGCCCTGGGAGGGACAAGGACCAAAAAGCTTCCTTTCTGTCAGGGGAAGAAGAAACCCCAGAACCTTTTGAGGAGCCCCATGAGGGTAGAGGCAGGCGAACAGAGTTGGTACTAGATCATCGAGCTGAACTCAGGCCTCTTGAAGCCAGGCTTGGCCTAATGATGCAGCCTGTGTCCTAGCTCCATGGGCCAGACTTAGCCCATGTCCCTGGGTCCCCAAGCTTCAGAGTGTCTGCAAAGGGAAAGTCACATCGGCCTATATTCCAGTGAGCCAGGCTTCCCGGTCTGTAGAGTGTGATAGTGGACCAAACTTTAAAGATGGGAATCAGTTGCACCTGCTCCCACACCTGAGGGTGACACAGATGGGGACAAGCCTGCTTAGTGAGTCTGGAGTAGAACGGGGTGAGGAAAGGCCCACCCTGGCACAGGGCCTGGCCCCCTCACCTCAGCCCTATCTCTCCCTCAGCGCTTCCTGCTGTTCCCCAGCTCCCACTCCACCATGACAGATCCTGAATATGTTGGGGAGGAGCCACGAGGCCTTGCCAGAGCCAGGAGGAACTGGGAGTCCGCCCCACCCTCCGACCCAGGTGCATTCTGAGTATCTGGAAAGCCCCGACTCTGGAGGGGGAAAGTGGAAGGCTGGCTGAGGGGGTCAAAAGGCCCTGTGTTGTGTCTATGGTAGCCGCCGCCAGCACCCTTCACTTTAGCCTCTGACCAGTGTCCCTGTGTTCCCAGAACAGCAGGGCCTGCTGGGTGTGTATGGTTCTCCCAGAATCCAGAGTTCCTCAGAAAGTCCTTTGGCACCCCCATGGCCCCAGCTGCTGTCCCCAACTGCTCCATCCTATGACGAGAGAAGGAATATGGCTTCCACAGGGTCCTTCAGGGAAAGGCCCAGATGAGGCGGCTGCTGTGTTTGCCCTGGCCACACCCTGAGGCTTGCCTTCCCAGCTACCTTGTGGCTCTCCATCTGTTCTGCTTGCTCTGTGAAACCTTTCTAATGCTCTTGACATTAGGCAGTCATCCCTGTGTCCAGCCAGTTTTCTCGTTGTAAAATGGGGACAGTAACTGTCTGGCTTTCCCCCAGATCCATGCATCCCAACCAAGTGGGCAGTGGCAGCACCCAGATGGACATAAGAACCGTCTGATGCCCCCATTTCCTCTACAGCAGTTCTCCCAGGCACTGGGGTGTTAACTTGTCACAGGAAGAGCATTATCTCCTTTCTGCTGGTCTGTGCTGGTTCCCATGGAGGCTGCTGGTCCCCGGGGTGGACATGCCACATAAGCCCATGTGTTCTTTCTCTGCTTCCCTGCTGAAAATTGAGCCCCTGACTCTCCCCTATTGCAAAGATGCTCACATAAGGCTGCCCACATCCAAACACGGAGGCCACATCCAGGCCTTTAGCAGAGGCCCAAATCCAAAGTGGCTACCGGTATTGCTCTCAGGGGAAAGAGGCTGGACTCAAAGGGTGGCGATGGGAACAGGAGATATGTCCCTGGTCTTTGTAGCCCTGTAAACCACAGCTCACATTCAGAAGGTATTTATCCAAGCATCCAGTAAAAGTTCTTGGGGATCCTGCAATCCCTGGCCCAGTTCCTCAGACCTGAAGGACTGGGTTCTTGGCATTAAGTGGGCTGCATGCCTCGCGAGGCTGGGCAGGCTGAGCCAAAGTCAGCCTGTCCGGGTGTGGGAGATTCATGGAGGATCCCCAGCTGTGCCAAGCGGGTGGGAGAGGAGCCAAGAGTTCTATGGGCACACAGTCCTATTATCAGGCTCTGCTCACTGGCAGGCTACTCACAGATGTCCTCTGACCCTGCGTGGGGTAACCTACCCTGGTACCCTGCTAGTCAACAGCTCCTGGCTAAGGCACTTCAGGGAGACCCAGCTAGTGGAGGCGAGACTGCAGGCAAGTGCACACTATGCATAGTGGTCTCTGAGAATCATCTCAGCCCTGCCCCTAAGGCAGACGGAAGAGGAAAGGCTGCTCACTCTACTGCGTGGGTGGCCAAGGGGAATTCTGACCTTTCTGTGGATTCCCTGTGCAGGCCCAAGCCCGTATTTAGCACATGGTCAGTTGGGGAGGGGTTGCCCATTCCAGAAGCCAGTGGTTCTGTGGCACTTTTTAACATTGGGCAGGCGTGGCCTCTAGAGATTACTCGTTTGCATGATTACAAAATGGCCTTGCTTAGTTTGGTCACACAAGAACTTCGGCTGTTTCTCTCTGGGTGGACAGCAATGACCCAGGGTATGAAGTTCTCATGGGTGAGTTAGGCTTGTAAATTCACCATTGAGTCATACAGGTCAAGGTCAGAGCCTCTCACTCGACACGCAAAGGCACGCACCGGCAAGTGCCACACACCACATAGGAGATATGGCAAGATCAAAGCAGCAGCACACAGGGACTGATATCCAGGTCAGCATCGTGTGACAAGTACTGTTCTGAACCAGTGGCTGGACAGAGGGCCTTGGTGAGGGTGCTCTGTGAAGAATGGGCAGAAGAGTGGATGTATGTTTGATGTATGTATGATGTGTGTATAAATATGTACAGAGGATGGAGAGACGGATGGTGGACAGATGGTAGAGGATGATGGTGTGGATGGGTAGTTGATAATGATTGTATAGATGAATAGGTAGATGGACAGAGGATGATAGATGAGTGTGTAGATGGATGGTTTGATGATGGATGGGATGGATGGATGATGGATGGATGGATGGATGGATGGATGGATGGATGGGATGGGATGGCTAGATGGATGGATGGATGGATGGATGGATGGATGGATGGATGGATGCAGAGATGGATGGATGGATGCAGAGATGGATGGATAGATGGAGAGATGGATGGATAGATGAATCTTTTATTGTTTTATCTCTTGTTTGGAAACTCTATTCAGCAGTAATTTAGACCCTGGTTTAAGTAGGATGGCTTTGACCTGAAGATAGCAGATAGCCTGGTCCAGGGCTAGACACAGTTTATGTGATGCCCATAGAAAAAGCCCAAAAAACAAAAGGTCCAGTTGGAAGATCAATGATACCATCTGGAACCCATGTCTTCATACTGCCTGCCTTCCTATCCTCTTTCTTGAAGATGCCTAGATATAAGCTAGCTACTTGTAGCCCATTAACGATCCATTCAGCACCTTTGTGAAGCGGTGTGAAGTGGGATGAGCCATGGTCCTATGTGCCGGTGCGAGGCATGAAGACCCCCTTACTCAGTATCCCGTCTGCACTATGGAGCAATGCCTCTCTACCATCAAAACCTACTGCAGAGGCACACAAAAGCCAAAAGGTTCCAGAACCCAAAGGTTTATTTATCCCTCCACCTTGCCTCTGTCCACCCCCACCCCTAGGCTCTACCACAGTCCCTCAGCATACACACACACCCCAAGACAACTTCTCCTTTCCTTCCTGGAACAGTTCTCCGCCCAGCAGCCACACTACCCTCAGCTTCTCCCCAACAGTTTCAGGACCTGCAGTAATTTTAGATCCCAGCCACACCCAGAGCTCCCCCTCAGATAGGTCACCTTGCCTTAAGGAGACTGTACCCCCTGAGCCACCCTTGAGCACACAGAATCAGTGGCTCCAAGGTGCTTCCTGCAGCTCCATTTTGACTAAGGTGGTATCAGCCAGATGTTTCTCACAGTGTGCCTCAGTTGCTGCTCCCAGGCTACAGTCAGTCCAGTCCACACCTCTGTTTTCAGAACATTTGCTGCTTCCTAAAAGAAGCCCTGTCCCCCAAGCTGTCACTCCTTGTCCCCTTCTTCCCTGGCCACCACTAACTAGCTCTCTGTCTCTGTTGGATTTTCCTGGACATCTCTCTTTAAAAAAAAAAAAAAGGTGTGTGTGTGTGTGTGTGTGTGTGTGTGTGTGTGTGTGTGTGTATGTATATGTGTGTGTGTGTATGTATATATATATATAGTCACACCAGAGGGGGCATTGGATCCCTTTACAGATGGTTGTGAGCAACCATGTGGTTGCTGGGAATTGAACTCAGGACTTCTGGAAGAGTAGCCAGTGCTCTTAACCATTGAGCCGTCTCTCCAGCCCCCTCTGGGCATCTCTTATCATGTGTCATCTGGGTGGGGGGCACTTCCCATTTCTTTTACCTTGTGGCTTATTTCCAGGGTCACCAATGTGTGGTGTAACAGTGCTTTGTCCATTTACAGATAACTAGTATCCCATGAGTTGGCTATGCCTCTTTTTCAGTTTATCTGCACTTTACTCTGTCTGAGGAAAAGCCATCCGCACCATCTACAGGATACGTGTCTCCTTCCGTAGGTCTTTATTTACCTGAGGGCACAGTGAGGGCAGTGGTCATGGCAGAGAGTTAGGAGGTAGTGTTGTGATCTGGTTGTCACCTTTACCTAAACTTCCCTGGACATGGAGAGGGACCACTATCCCTATACAAACTCTGACTCTGTTCACACTCTGTGAATTGATTGGTATGAATCTGGGGTAGGAGGGGCAGCCCTGGAAGTCCATAGTGTTACCGGGCAGGCTGTGTGAGAGAGGGAAGGGGTAGAGACATTTCTGGAGTAGTTCTGCCTAGGTTCCTTCTCCAAGGACAATGGCTGGGTCTCCAGGCATGTAGGCAGGTTGAAAGCTCTTCAGGAAAAAGACAAGTACCTACCGAGGCTCCTCAAGTGGTGCTGATGAGCAGCTGGTCTTGGACACCCGCACTGGGGCATCAGAGCCCCAAGAGACCCTTATTCCAGGTTGACTCATCTCTGGGTGCTCCAGGCCTCAGATGTGAGGTACAGTTATGTGCTATGTGTCTAAGGCTAAGGTGAACTTGGACATTAGTAAATGCCTATAGTCCCAGCACTCAGAAGCCAGAGGCGGGATGATGGCTGCAAGTTTCAGGCTAGGGAGGATACATAGTGAGTGCCAGGATTTGTTACCTACTTTCCCAGTTGCTGTAACAAAATACCAGACAAAAGTAACTTAAGGAAGGAAAGGGTTGCTTGGTCTCACAGTGTGAGAGTGCACAGTGCATCACCTGCAGGTAGTCATGGAGATGAGAGAGAGGCAGGCAGCATCTGGTCACATTGTGTCTGCACCCAGGAAACACAGAGAGGACCGCTGGTGTTCCTCTTACATTCTCCTTTCCACTGAGTCTGAGACACCTGCCCATACACCCATTGTGACTGTAGACAGAATGGGGGTCTTTAGAGGAGGGGTATCAGATTCTGAGGCAGAAGCTATCTGTGGGAGACACCTGGAATTGGTCATGACACAGCGAGGTTTATCTTATACATGTGTCATAAGCTAATTGTACCACGCAGCTTGGTATTCAGAAACAGGCCTTCTTCCTAAAATGCTAGACACAGCACAGAGGGAGAGTTCCAGCTGCTCACCACACAGGAGTGGGACAGGGACAGGCCTCCCTTCCCACCTTCTGGCTTTCCTAATCCTGTCCTCCATATTCTTACCTGACAACCAACATCAGCCCATGCAGACAGTGCCCCGACAACCGCAAATGGGACCCCTAAACTTTGCCAGACCCATAGACAGCTTCTCTTGTGACATAGGAAGGTATAACAGTCAGCTCTGGCCAGGATGGTGGTGTCCTTGGACTGACCCATCCCTCTGGCACCCTCAGGACACTGAGGAAACTGGGGTAATAGAGAAAATGGGATTCCTGGAGCTGCTGCAGAGGCTGGACCAAGCCCAGACCTGGCGAGAGAGGCAAGTCAGCCCCTCAGCAAAACCCAGGGTTTTGGATTAACATTCATGGGATGTCGTCAGCCAAACAAACGCAAATGTTTATTTTCCCAGCGGTAAATTACAACTTCAATAGACAGAAATTACAGTCCTGGGCCTTGAAAAGCAGTGACAGGTGCCTTGTCCCTGGATGGTCACACGGCCTAGAAGTGTTGAGTCTAAGTGCCCCCAGCTCATTCACAGCTCCCTGCTGCCCTCCCCCCACACCTCAGGCTTGTGTGACCCACTGAACACATTACCGGGTTCTCGTGACATCCAGCAAATGGCGCAGGAGCCCAAGGCTGGCTCTCCAGGTACATAGCTACTCTCTATAGAGTGACTGCATCCCTCCAACGCTGGTCTTGTCCCCAGCACCCTTAGAAGCTCTAAGAAGGACATGGAATAGAAACCACACAATCTAGTGTGACCTCCCATGAGGTGACCGGCACAGCAATGCCCAGAGCCTCAGGCCCTGTTTCTGGTCCTTTCTGTGCTCTCATTGATATGGGGGTGCCTAGGCAGAACAAGAGAGGGAAGTGGGGTTTTCTGCCATTATGTCTTGACTCCTTAGGCAATAACCCAGAAACCCAGCACTAGCCCCACAATCTGGCACATGATCATCACAGATGCAAGGTACCCAGTAAGGCAAGGCTAGGCAGGTAGGGTAGTTCCTATACCCCTTTGGATGGTGTTTCCCTGAGCATGTTGGATCATTTGGCATTAGAACCCTACAGAAGCTCCTGGCCACTTTAGCCACATGCCCTTCTGGCCTGCAGAAGCTTTGGTCTTATAATATTAAAGGGCAGGGAAGTTGGGTAGAATAGGACCTGTTTAGAGAGCTGGGGAGTATGGGTGCAGGTTCCTCTGAACCTTCCCCTGTCCAAGGATCAGTTTCCTTATGTACAATGTTAATGACCTGTCTGGATAGCTCTGAGGTCTCTTCACACTGTGATGGACACATTCAACCCCTCTCTCCCTAGACGAAGGGCAGTGACCTGCTTTCTTTTCTCTGAGCCCATGGCTGTGAGTCCAGGATGAGTCTGTGCACTTGCTGGGATTATGAGGGGATCAAGCAGTATAGGGAACATAGGAAGTGACTCCCCCAACCTAGACACCAGTTCCAGTGCTGTCCTTGCATGAGAAGGTGGGGACATTGATTGACATCGATCATGGATACGTATTTATTCCGTCATTTTTTTTCCAATGGCGCCATCCTTGCAGAGTCCCGGTGCTGATGGGTCCTGACATTTTTTGCTCCTCAGCATCCAGCGGGGGCAGGAAGCTACAAGCTCTGATGCTAAGGGTCTCCTATGAATCAAGGAAAACCCAGAGATCTGTGATCATGGGGGACAGGAGAAAGAAAGGTTTCTCAGGGGATATGTTGAAACTGGGCAGGACCCGCACGGAGAATGTATGCCTGTAAAATGTTCTAGATAGAGTGAGTGTCTGTGGAACTGCAGCTAGGACGGGTACAGAGGGGGAAGCTCAGGGGCTGCACCTTATCTGGAGCTGGAGGGGACAGCACCAGCCTCCCATGTCATACTCTCCCATGTGGAGATGGATGGCGAGAGAAGCTCCAGTCACCAGGTCTGGCTCCAGTGATAACAAACGGCCTGTCAGCGGCAGACACCGTGGGTCGGGAGATCATCGGCTGCCTGGACTTGATGGATGAGCTGCGGTGGCTCCTATGTGCTCCCAGCAAGCCTGTTCCCATCATAGCAGGCACTGGGTTACCAGAGCCCCTCGGTTTGGAGTGTGCAGTGGAAGGACAGCCAGGTGTGGGCCATTCAGGATTCTGGGGCTACGAGTGACAGAAGCCAACTCCAAGGAGTCAGGCAGACATATCTGTGACAGGAGGCCCAGCCCTTGTCCTCCTCTGTCCCTTCTGCTTGACATTCCAGCAGATGGCTCTGGGCAATTCTGCCTCCACTGTAGAACCAGAGCCAGGCATCTCTTCCTGTTAGTCGAAACAATCCCAAGGAAGGACTGTGAGTGGCCAGGTGGTCACCCTCCCTCCTTCTCTGAACCAAGTGCCCACATATGGTCGAGGAACACGGGCAGAGAGGCCGCAGAGCTGGGGTTGCTGAAACGGCATCGATGCAGGCGGTCCCATTGATGAGGGTGAGGTGCAAGCTGGAATTTAAAAGCAAAAACAGTACCAAGGGAGCCATTATACCTGTGCATACCTGTAATTCTATCATTCAGGGGACTGAAACAAGGTTGCCAACAAATCTAAGGCCAACCTGAACTACATAGTAAGCACTAGGCTAGATAAGACTAGCTAAAAAGCAAGAATATATGTATGTATGTATGTATGTATGTTACCCACAAAAGCACAAACAGAACAGTAGAACAAAGTGCGTGTATAAAATATCCTAAAAAGAAGCAAAGTTAGAAGGCTTGCTGGGAAGCAGTGTGAAGTGGGATGAAGTTCTGGAGTCATTTGTGAGTGAGTGCAGTGGTACTGCACTCCAGAAGTGGCAAAGCAGGGAAAAGCAGCCAAACAGAACCCCAGAGCAGAGCAAAGAATGGGTAAGCTGTGGACAGACACAGATGAAGAAGGAGGGAGCGGGACCCAGTGTGAAGGAGGTTCAGGGAGAGCCCCAGCTTAAGGCCGAGGAGTGGAGAAGCAGCTGACCTTGGGAGTGGTCACCCCACTTTATCATACTCACTTTTCCAACCTGTATTTTTGTTTACAATTAGTTCATCTATCTATCTATCTATCTATCTATCTATCATCTATCTATTATGTATCTGTCTGTCTGTCTAGCCATCCATCCATCCATGCTCTCTGCATGTGTGTGCAAACAAGAGCACAACCTTGGCTGTCTTTATCTTTTCTTTTTGTGACAGGGTCTTTCACAGGCCCAGAATTTGCCAAGTGGGCTTCAGTGGCTGGCCAGTAAGCACCAGAAATAAAGGGGAATAGTGCCGAGAACTCAGTTCTTTCCTCAAGACAGGGGCTCACTACATAGCTCTGGCTGTCCTAGAGCTCATTAAGTAAAACAGGCTGGTCTGTAATTCATGGAGGTCCTCCTGTCTCTACCCTCCAAGTGCTGGGACCAAAAGTGTGCACCACCACACCAAGCCAGGGCTATATTCTAAATTGTAAATTTTCTTAGATTTCCCCCTACTATTTGCAGAAATTTGTCAAGTCCAAACGTAATTCCGAATGAGGTAGGTAGTCTCTACTCAGCCCGTGGTCTCTGAGGGGCCCGTCAGGCCTATGCCATGAAAGCACTAGACTCCCAGGCAGGGAGCGCTGAGGGTGGCGCCAGCCCATGGAGAAGCGAGCGCCTCAGTTGGCGATTTTCTCAATCTCGTCCAAATCATCTGTGTCCAGTCTTTCTATCTTCTTATTAAAATGCTCCTGGATCCTGTTGAGGATATTCATGCTGTGCTTGCTGACCTAGACTTCTTCATTGGTGATGAAGCAATAGAAAAGCCCACATATGCAACAAAGTGGCCAATTCGCCATGGTATAGTTGAAGACTGGGACTTAATGGAAAGGTTTATGGAGCAAGTGATTTTTAAATATTTAAGGGCAGAACCTGAAGATCATTACTTTCTTTTGACTGAACCTCCACTGAATACTCCAGAAAACAGGGAATATACTGCTGAAATAATGTTTGAATCCTTCAATGTCTCACTCCCAAAGCTGGGAATACAAGCACTGGCCACCACACCTGGCCTCTTGTTGTTGTTGTTGTTGTTGTTGTTGTTGTTGTTGTTGTTCAACACGGGTCCTGGAGATCAAGCTCAGATCCTTATGTTTTGGGGCAAGTGCTTCAGTGAGCACCATCTCAGCCCTGTCCTGTAGCCTTTAGTACTTTGGGCACATGCCCCAAACTGTTTCTCATCTTTCAGGGTGGCTCAAGCCCCTGGGAGTGGAGAAGCTGCCACCATTACACAGTCAGATGTGTGATTCTTTTTTTTTGGGGGGGGGGTGGTCGAGACAGGGTTTTTCTGTTTAGCCCTGGCTGTCCTGGAACTCACTCTGTAGACCAGGCTGGCCTCGAACTCAGAAATCCGCCTGCCTCTGCCTCCCGAGTGCTGGGATTAAAGGCGTGCGCCACCACGCCCGGCTTCAGATGTGTGATTCTTGAGCGGCAGCAATGACTTACAACCTTTCCAGACCCTCTTATCTCCTAATGTTCACGGTGTCCTGTAGTTCACATAGTAGGGGACCTGGCCCTGATATAGTCTGCAAGAGAGCTCCATATCTCTGGGGACATAACATGATATCTAATCGTACTCCAACTCCTTGGAATGTGTGTCAGCCGTTTGCCACAAGTGTGCTTGGTGGCATCTCATCTGAAGCTGAGAACAAGAGGTTGACACATGTATGGCTGTGGCTCCCACTGGTTCCAGGGTTTACAGTCCCATGCACATGTGCGTATACACACACACACACACACACACACACACACACACTCTCCAGCCTAGAGAAGAGTGAAGGGAAGAAGCAATAGCTTGGAGACTCCCGCAGTACAGAAAGTGTTCCAAAATGAAAGAAACTAAGGAGGGCACACAAGGGACATGCAAAGCCACTCAGCAGGGCTCATGAGGAAGTGCACTCAGCCCAGTGGTACAGTGGTGACCCCTATTTCTCAGGACATTCTCTTGGGTCTTCCCTAATCTACAGCCTGCTCTTTCCTCTTCATTCGGTGCCAGAGCACGGTCCCGTTCCTCCTCTGTTCACTAGAGGACCACCACAGTGCTGTGAGGTTCTGTATCTTGTTTCACAGTCAGTCAGGAAAGGTGATGGGTCTTCCACGTTCTCATTGTTAGACAGTGTCAAGAACAGTAGAGACTCAGGTAGGTGAATCCTAATCTATGACTTTCTGGATCAATCTTAAGTCTCTTCATCACCATGGCCAAAGTGCCTGACAAACAAGCATCACCCCGGGCACTCCTGCAGAGCCGTCCACACTGTCAGCTCCTGTGATTTTTCCAAATCTTGTTTTTGCATAGAGATAAGAAGCAAAATCCAGCTAACTCATCCCAGGGGGCTTAGCAGACAAGGGAGGTACATGTCTTCCTGGTATCAGAGGTCATCAGTCCCTCCAAGAGAGAAAGAGAAGCCTGTGGGAGCTTCCTCTCCTCTCTGACTTCAGGAAGATCCTATAGGAAGATGCATATGGAGAGTTCTGGGTACGGAATGGGAGTTGCTGGTGTGAGGAATCTGTGCTGTAGCTACTGTGATGTGTACAGTGCCAGCCCGCTCACTAAGGCCACGTCTGAGCCACTCTGCCCCTAACCCTTCTGACAAAGGTCAAAGCTCGCACTTGTTCCCTCTGCTGTCTGGAAGGGACAGAGGCAGCCATCTGTCTGTCTATCCTCCTTCCTTGAGACCATCATACTCTATGTGGTTGGCTGGTAAGTGGCCCTAAGGTTATGGGGTGGGGGTAGGGGGCAGCCAAAGGGCTGAGGCTGAGCCAGAAATGTCAGAAGATAGGTGGGGAACAAACAAGATGGGCTATAGCCCATCCCAGCCACAACCACAAGACCCGAGTCTCCCAGGGCCAGCTTCCTCATCGGCAGAAATGCATCATTTCCAAGCGTGTATATGAGAAGCACCTGGACCTCAACATGGGAGGGAGGCAGCAGGCAGTTCTTTTTAGAGCTGCACTGTTTGAGATGGCTTGGCTGTTTTCTGTCCAGCTTAGAGCTGGAATTTCAGCTACCTGGATCGGCACACACCATGATCCATCATTTTATCTAGAGAGACTGACCACATGACTCCTTCATCTCAACCCTCCCCTCCCCCTCCTCTTCCTCTTCCCCCTTTCTCCTCCCCCACCCCCTCCTCCTGCTCTTCCTCCTCCCCCTCTTCTCCCTCCTCCTCCTCCTCCTCCTCTTCCTCCTCCTCCTCCTCCTCCTCCTCCTCCTCCTCCTCCTCCTCCTCTTCTTCTTCTTCTTCTTCTTCTTCTTCTTCTTCTTCTTCTTCTTCTTCCCCCTCTTCCTCCTTCTCTCCACTCTCTTCTTTCTCAGTAGTGTCTCTTAACATAGCCCAGGCTGGCATGGAACTCACTATCTTTCTGCTTCGGTTCCCAAATGCTGGGATTATGGTCACTGGCCATTGCACCTATTCCTTGTGGAATAGAATAGAAATGTGCATCACAGAAAGAAAAGCTGTGAAGGCATCAAGGTGCCAGACCAGAGCCCATTCCCCTACACCTCTCAATGGCACATACACTTTATTATTTACATAAGGTGTTTAAAATGTCATTGATATCTATATTTTTGTCTCCCGGGGTTTTTAAAATAAATAGACCAAGTTTTTGAAGCAGATTCATAGAAAGATTCATAGAAAGATTGATCAGAAGGCAGAGCTGTCCCTGGGTCTGCACAACATGGATAGTGTCCCTGGTGTAGGGCACTGGTAACTAAGGAGTGGACAGAGACTCAACAAAACTCACCTTTATAGTGAGGTCCAGTCTGAGTTTCGTATTCTGCGTGTTTAGTTAAATGTCTAATGATGGTGTCCGCCGTCAAAATGTCACCCTGAGCCGTGAGAAAAGGAGGTGCTGCCCTTCTGGGGGGTGAGGATAGCAGAAACAACCCAGGTGTAGCTGGAAGTGTTAGACATTGAGATTGCTTTCTTTAGAGAAAGGGGCTTCTGTTCTAAGAAGAGCCCCCAGCTGCAAGTCTGGTGTCAGCTCTGTACTGTGAGCTCTGTACTGTCAGCTCGGGCAGGCACAGCCCCTCTCACAGCCTCGTGGGAAGCAGGGACCAGATAAAGGTAGAGAGCTGACTTCACTGGGGAAAGCCACACTGCCATAAGCAAGAGAAAGTGGCTCCTTTGAATTGAATCAAGCCCAGGTCTCTATAGACAATAAAGAGCTTCAGGCGGCACCTGATTTCCTGAGCGGCTGCTGCCTCTAAGGTGTCCACGTGATCCCTGGTGCTTGGTGACTCTTTGTTGTTCTGAGAAGGCGTGTGTCTTGCAGATGGACTGGATACACAGTGTGGGTTGAGAGCTTCCATAAGGTAACATGAGAGTGTCGAAGAGCTGTGACCTGGACATTTCCACAGGGAACCAGCTCTTCATAAAGTAGCAGGGAGACCAAGTGGGTAACAAATGGGCTCTGGAAATGTCTTTCCAGCTGGTGGAAAAATGGAGGGACAACGGCTGTCAGGACTCGTTGTGACTATGCTGCAGTGGGGCCGGCCCACTCCATACAAAGCAGCCCTCAGGGCCCCCACCATCTCCTCCCTGTGCAGCAGCCATGGCTCTCTCTTGGGAGAGCTTCCTAGCTGAGAGGTTTACCTGTCACATTGAATTCTGTACCTCCAACAGAGGTTGTGAGCACCTTTCTTAAGTTCAAGCCACACACTGGCCACTTACCACAAAACAGACATGCCACCCAGCAGCACGAGGTGGGTAAACCTGCAGCTCAAGCTGAGGGTCCCACTCCTGCCTCAGGCTGAGCTCCCAGAGACTGGCTTACGAGGTCTGCTGAGAGGCCACTCTGCCGGGGCCACTCTTCACGACAGTATCTCTGAAGAGGACTGTCCTTTGCTTTCTCGGTGTACACAGCACACTAGCAGCCACACAGCTGGTGTCCATATGCCTGGGATAAAAAGTTTGCGGTCTCAAGCCACATAGCCAACTCTTCTAGATCCACATTCCTCTGTGAAATGGGCTCGGGACCCTCCACTCCTCTATAAGATTGATACATGTGGCCAGGGAGATCTGAAAATGTGGACAGTTTTATAGGTGTCAGACTAGGATTAGATAGCATCCTCCACAGAGGGAGATCCGGGAAACCAAGGAGCCCAGATCCCACCCCAGGAGGACCGTGCAGGAACGCTTTTTCAAGAAGGCAGAGGTGAACCCCTGAGAGGGACCCCAACTGGGGAAAACCAAGCCACTACAGCAAGCCTGGAAAGAAACGGAGGGTATTTTTACTTATTTATTTATTTAATTTTGGCACATTGCTAGATTTTTATCCTTCACATGCAGATGTATGCCTAATGAGATGAAAATCAAGCCCCCCCCACCCCCACCCCCCCGCTGATCTGAAGTTCTGGCCCCTTGTCTCTGCAGGCGGTGACCCTGGGTCTCTCCTTAGTCTCAAAGAAGCAAAGTGTGAGTGAGTGAAAAACTGGGAAGGGAAAGGAAGGAAGTGCAGCGAGTTTGCTCAAATGTACCAACCGGAGGAACGCCTGGGACTTGTCGCAAGGCGCCTCGAGGAAAAGTGGGTAAAGTGGGTGGGGAGCAGGCTCAGAGGAAGCAGAGAAAGTAGGACGCGGACAAGCAGAAGCAGCGGCTGGGGGCTTTTCCTCAGGTTGACATTAAAATGAATGATATGCAAACGAATGCAAAGCATATGCGAACGCCGGCCCCGATGGCAGTGGGGAGAGCGGGATCCTGAGCCCACTTGCCGCAGGTCGCCTGGCGCCTTGGGGACCAAGGCCGAGCGCGGCGGGTGGAGCGCGCCCCCTGCCGGCAGAACGCGCAGGTGGCCCGGGTACCCCGAAGGGCTTGCGAAGGGGGTGAGGGGGGGTGCGGCGGCCGAAGGAGGGGCGCCCGCCTCCCCGTCCCGGAGTAGACACCGCGGCTCCGGGAGCAGCGACGCCGTCGGGCTGCGACTGCTCCGAGGTGGGTGTGTGCGGTGCGCTCAGCTCGCCCGCCCTCCCGGGGCGCGGCCTGCGCGGGGCGGGGGCGCACAGCTAGGAGTCCGCCCCGCACCGGGTTGCCCCGCGCCGCACGCACTGGCTACGCGCTGGGACTCCTCGGCCCGTTCCCACTCCACGGCCCCGCTCTCCTGCATCCGTACGGGGGTCCCACGCGCGGCCTGGCGCTCCTGAGGTCCCTACGTCCTGAGTCGGACCCCATAGCCAAGTCCGCCGGGCGCGTCCCGGGGCCCCTCGGCCACCCGGGCGGTGGAGGCGGGAGCCGCTCTGGGCATTGGGCGGCGCCGGGCGCACGGAACCGGGCCTCTCTCCGGCGGCCGGCGCCCCGGGGCGGAGCGAGCGCGATGGGCGTCGGGCTGGAGGCAGGTGGCGCAGCGGCGGCGGGGCGCGGGAGGCGGGGGCGGAGCGCGCGGGGCGGGGGCCGCGGGACTCGGTGAGACGCGCGGGCGAGCGCGCGGCAGCAGAGCCGAAAGCACGGCGGCTGGACCCGGCGGCCGCCGAGGCCGAAACCACCCGGGCAGCGTGCGGGCTTTGTTCCCGCGCTGGGGGCCGAACGCACTCGGCATGGCCCAGGCGGTCGCCCCGCGCGCCCCGACCCCGCCGCGCGCCTGAGCCCCGCGCAGCGCGAGAAGACAGCGTACGGATCGCCCCCAAGTTATGGAGGTGGCGACCCAGTGAGAAGGAAAAGCCACTTCGGGAGCCGGGTTGCGAGAGAGCTACGGTCCCCTGGAGCTCCAGACCGTAAGTGCCGCCCCTGCCCTGTTCAACACCGCCGCTGTCACCCTACTTTGCCGGTTGCTGCCGTCCCGGGGGTCCTCGCTTTGCACCCCCTCTCCAGCCCCTCCACTTTACAAAGTTCGTGCCCACGGCAGGGTGGAGCCAACTCTGCCCACTCATTTGACTGAGTTGCAGCCACCCTAGGTGAGCAGACAGCTTGACCTGTCCAGAGTGTGTGTGGTTCATCTTTAGGTAGGAGCTGAGTCGGTGGGGGAGTATGGGCTCCCCAACCACCACCCACAAGCGCCCCCTGGGGTGCCGGGTCTCCTGACAAAGACTGGTAGCCTGAATGACAGGGCTCGGGACTGACTGGAGTAGCGGGAGGGCAACCTTCCTGGGAGATAGTGCTGGCAGGAGAGGGTCTGCTGCTTTCTCTAGCCCTTCCCCCTCTTATTTTGGTCCCTGGATCAGCCATTAGGGCCATGGAGCTGAGCATCCTTCCTGATGGTCGGGAGGGGATCCTGACCGCCCTCCCTGGGGTCCTGACAGCCAGGTGCAGGCACAGCCTCCGGCTCTGATCCTTCTCACAGGCTTTGGGAACGGTCCATCTGTGTGTAGGGCAGGCCCAGAGCCAGGCTGTGGGAACAGCGGGGAGGAGGTGTGAGGAGGTGTGAGCACCGCGGAGGGACAGATGGCTGGGAATTCAGCCGGAGTCGGGCTGACTAAGGTGGAGCAGAAGGCAGCCAGGCTGGCAGCTCCTGGCTTTGAGCCGCTGCCTTTCAACTCATGGCCCTGAACTTGGTGTGTTTGGGCTTCTTGACCACAGTGCTGGCTGGACCTACCCCCCTGCTCCATGAATAGAACTATCTGATCATGTGAGCTAAAGCTGACTTTCAGAGCCCAATTCCTCAAAATAACAGACGATCTCATGCTCCTGTTTGTAGGGTTGATCCCAGTAACTGTCACACCCGTCCCTCCTATCCTGAGGCCAGGATGTGGCTTCATTATGTCTGGCTGGGTGTGTGCTTCCTCCCGGCGCTCAGAAACAGGAGGTTCCCAGGCAGCCACTCAGAGGATGGGGCTGGCAGAAGACAAAGGGAGCGGTCACTTTGCCCTGGCATTGCCCTTGCAAGTTGCTGGAAGGTTTCAGAAACTTCTCAAGACTGGGACTCTCTCATCTCCCTAAGACCCCAGGGGCTGGTCTGAGAGAGTTCAGCCATACCCGGCCAGAATGCACTTGGCTCCTGGCCTGGGAAGAAGTAGGAAAGCCCTGTGAGAGATTTCTGGTCTTGTGCATGGAGGGATCCTGATGGGGGCTACACTGGGGTCATGATGTCACCCCACCTTGGTCCACTGAAGGGCGGAAGTCAGAAGATGTGGCTGTCCCCAGTTGGCACTGGGAGCCCACAGTTAGAGCACCAAGCTGAGAAAATGCCGCTATTTGGGACTGTTTTTTTTTTGGGGGGGGGGCACAACCACTCTTGTGCATTGAGAGGGAAAAGCAGAGAAAGGAGGAACCCTGCGAACAGAAGGAACAGATGTGGTGCTCGGTGCTGCCCGGGAGCTAGACAGACACGGGGAGGGAGAATATCACGTTAGGACTGATTTTCTGGCGGAATCCACCCTCCCGGGAGGTACTGTGATCTTGATGAGAGGGGAGAAAGGGAGGGCCATGTGTACCTGGCACACCACCATCTTTTGCTGTGTGCCAAGCCTGAGCTGGCATATGGAAGACACCCCTGGACAGTTCCTTGCAGGATGCTCTGGGGCTGCTGGGTGGTCCAAGCAGCTCTCAGGTCCTTGTCTGGCTCTTCCTCTGTTACCGGGTTATCCATGTAATTGAGTTACCACCTCCAGGAAATCTCTCTGATTGCGCTCCACATATACTCCTTTCTGCGTGACTGAAAGAAACTCGTTTTCCTTCCTACACGCAGATCTGGAAATGCTGGCAAGGCTGGGTCACTGGGCCACAAGATCTGAGCCAGTAGGTTTGCCCACCATGGAGAACCAGGCTTAGCTTCAGCCTCTTCTGATGCAGAAGACAGGAGGGTGTGTCGGGAGAGGTGTTTCCCACCACCTTCTGGAATGGTCTTCCCTCCCCCCTCCTGCACTGTAAGCGGGATGGGTTTGGGGGTGGGGGGGTTCTGATTCATTCTCAGCCTCCCACGTGCCAGTGGGATGGTGGTGAATTAGATGGATCTAGATATCCTCCAACCACCAAGAGAACCCTCCTAGCTCATTCATGGCTGCTCGGGTGTGCATGTGTATGCTGGGTGCGCATGGAATCCAGCACAGGACAAGAGGCTTGCAGGCTGCTAGGCTGGCCATGCCTGGGGCGAGGGGACTGGCCCTATGGATCTTCCTTGGTTGGCCATTGTTTCCTGCACTGGCCCTCCAGACTTTAGGTCTGCCTGCCACACAGCAGGGTCACAACATTTTCTTTAGCAGTGACTATGATCTTCAGAACTTAGCTCATTGTCCAAAACAGATCCTCTTGCCCAACCAGACAGACTTGGTGGCGTGAGTTTGATGATAGCCCGGACCCTCCCAGCTTTGTAATCTCTCTTGCCTGTGTCCTTGGAGCCTTCCTATGTCTGTCAGGTCTTCTCCTCAGCATCCTAAGAACTCTGAGTCTGTCCCAAGGGCTGCAAGTGACCAGGGTCGGTGCTATGAGTGGAGAGCCCTCTGCTGGGCTGCCTCAGGCAAGTGGGGAATAGCCACCTCATAGTTCTTGCTCAGCCACACTGCTGACGTCGTGGGTGGGCCTTCGTGAAGCTGGGCTATCCTGGTTCAGACCTCATAGGACTCAGTAGGGGGGATGGGAGGGTCGGGTCACTCAAAACCCTCTGGAAACCACCAAGACAGTGTTTGACTATTACAAAAGATACACACTCACTGCAGGATAAATCCACATTCACTGAGTAGTGTCACACACACACACACACACACACACACACACATACACAGTCCCTTGAAGGTGGCCAATAGTGGAGCTTTGCTGAGCCCACTCTGCCTCTACATAGCTGGTCATAGAGAGTGTCTGCCATTGTAGGCTAAAAGCCTTCTCCATGCTGTGCAGAAGTGGATGACAGAAACAACCCAGGGGAAAGTCCACCTCACCTTTGAGACCAGCACTGGCCCACTCAAAGTGGAGTCCAACGGCACTGACCCACTTTCCAGACTCAGAGAGGTTCTTCAGATGCCAGAGGCTGATGGGCCCTTGGGGTTCCCCAGAGTTCTGACCCAACAAATGAGTTGGCTAACAGCCATGCAGATTCTGTGTGTATCAGGGTTGACCAGCTGTATCCCCTAGAGGGGAGGAACTGTGAGGGACCAGAGAGGTGCAGGACTTTATGGGGAGAGGCCACAGGTCTAAGGCTCCTTTCTACAAGGATATCCAGCCTCTAGACCAGACTGGATTACAGGGTTCAGTTGTAACCCCCCACTCCAGTAAAGCAGTCACTTGCTATATTGCCTTTGTGACTCCCAGGTGCCTCCTATCCTGGTGGGCCTATCACCTGGCCTTCCTGGGCACAGTGAGCAGTCACAGTTCTGTTTCTGAGGTCCCCAGACTGGAGCAGGGTGAGAGCAAGGGTTGCAGGGCTTCTCTCGTATAGAAGCCAGTTCTTGGTAGAGATGACCGTCAGCCCCAGCAGGCAAGGCTGGGCAGAGCCTGGCATCCGGGTGCGCGCCTCGGACAGTAAGCACTCCGTTCCTAGTTTCCACCTCCAGCTCAGCCGGACCAGGTGGAGAGCCTGCCCCTTCCCTTGAGCGACAGCACACTTCCTGAGGCAGTAAAACAGAAGCTCAAGCTCCCGCTTTCTATAATTCGTGGGACCTCAGGGCAAGCCAGATGTCACCGGGAAAGGAAAACAAAGATGAATTTGGCTATAATAAGGAAGATGTCTCCAGGCCAAGACTCCTAGAGCACAGCCGACAGCTCCTGAGTTCCCATCCTTCTCTGCCTCCCTTTCAGCCTCTTGGAGCCAGTTTATCCCTGTGCTCCAAATCTCCCAGGCAGACCCTGAGGCCCCTCATAAGGGAGGCAGAATAGTCAGCTTGGTCAAGGGAAAAGCAACAGAGGACATGAGGGAATGAGAGCACTCCCTGACACTCCTGGGGACAGGTCATGTATCTCTGTAGCCACGGTTGACAAGGAATCAAAAGGACATTCACCCCGCTGGATCATCTAGAAGACAACACAGAGGACACCTGGTTTAGCTGTGACAGGTCCCATGTTACAGCCAGAGAAGGCAAGTGGTAAGAGATTGAGGGGTGTGGGGGTTGCTAACCATCTGTGGAATCTCTCTCCTGTCCTCAGACAGGATAGGGACAACACTTTGGCTTTCAGGGACTCTCAGCTGTGTGACATGCTTCAAAGTACTTGCCCCCTCTGTGCCTCTGATTTCTAATATGTCTGTTGGGGGAACAGACTGTCTCATCCACTCTTAACCCCTAGGGTCATCTCCGGGTCTGAGGTAGATCTGAGCATCAGGTAGCCATACCTGGGTCTCCTTGCTCTCTTGCTGACCCCGTGCTGAATGCTCTCTTGTTCTAGTGAGCAATATGGCCTTGGCCCCCTGTACAGCATCTCTCCTTTCATGGAGACAGCGGGTGACCATGGAGCCAAGCCTTGGGGCTATGTGTGTCGTACCCTTTGAACACCTGTTTTGTGGAAAGGCATCCAGGAAAGGCTGGTAGAGCATACCCTGAAGCTGCTCACGTAGGAAAGCTTTGGGACAGGGACATAATGCTGTCACTGAGCGCTGTGCCTCTAAGGATGTGATGGGTGCTGCAGGGTATAGAGTACCCAGGGACCCAGAGTGGCCTTGCAGAGGTTTAGCTGCCAGAGAGGACTGTAGCCTGCATCTCCAAGGCTTTTCTCCCAGCTGGGAAAGATCTCTGTGAAGAGCCTAGAGAAGTCCCACAGTGTACAGAAGTCACAGGGCAGTGCTGCAGGATGTGTGCCAGGTGGAACTGTGAAGGGGTCCTCAACTGATCATTTGTGTGCCCAAGAACCTGGTCAGTCTGTAGCTGACATCCTGCAGAGAGGATACCTCCAGCTGCTACCAAAGTCCATCAACCTGTCTGCGAGGCACTGTGTGCGGCTTTATAGAAGGTACCTGGGCATGGCTGCTGCACAGACAATGGACAATGTGGACTTTGAGGCAGGGCTATGGGGACCTTTGTGTACCCGTGTGCAAGCAAGTACGGGAGTGTAGGGAAACGTGTGTGTGTGTGTGTGTGTGTGTGTGTGTGTGCAGTACAGACACAAGAGTGTGTCATTTTGGCAACCATTTGTATTTCCAAGATTCTTCCAGTTATAGCGATGTCTGCTCCTCCCTCATTCTATCCCTCACACAGCTAGGTGCTCACTGTGTGTCTCTAGCTGGCCCAGAACTCCCTATATAGACCAGGTTGGCCTCAAACTCTTAGACATCCACTTGCCTCTGCTTCCTGAATGCTGGGATTGAGTGTGCAACACCATGCCCAGCTTCTAAAACTGGATAACGTTCCACTGCATGGACACTGTGTGAGTTCCGTTGTCTTTCATTGAAAATGCATGTAGTTTCCATCCCTGATTCATGCTACTGTGGATATCAGGCAGGGTCTGAGGACCGGTCTTTATGGGTCTGTAATCTGTTGGCTTTCAAAGGATAAACCAAAGAGAAAAGCCACTTGCCTGGTGGCGAGGGCTGGTTTTGTGGTTACTTGGTCCTCCCTGCCAGGGACAGGTGCCACCCAAGGTCTCCTGCTGGCTTAGGGACACCTGACCAGTGCCTGTAGGGGGTTGTTTGAACAGCAGCATTTCTGCCTGCAAGCTGTCACCGTGTTTGATTCCACAAACAGCCACTGGGCTCCCCGGCACCTGCTCTGTGACCAGATGTTCTAAACCCAGTTCTGTTCCTAGCCTCTCTGCGTCTATCCTGTGTGAGCAGCCAGGGGAGTCGCCACCAATGTCAATTGTATATACCCCTCCAGGAAGGAAGCTGAGCCACAAATTGTTAGACCACATAGCCCTCATATCCCACTGGCCACTGACTCGGTTCTGCCTCCCCCGTTTCCCAGATGTGCCAGGCCCTTTGCCTGTGGAAACTTTCCCTGGTCCCCTCTGCTGTAAGACTCTCCTCTCCCCTTCTTCTTGCCTGCCCCAAATGTCTCTTTGGTGGTTCTACACACTTTCTTTCTCCTTCTTTGTTCTATTTTCTCAGCGGTAGAGCTTGCCCTATGCTGTGCTGTCTCCTTCTGAATATCAGGACCAGCCAGCTGCCGTCCAGATATCTCCAAGTATCGAGTTTTGTCCATCCCAAGCCACCTCACTTGGAGGCAGAAGGTGTTCTGCAGTAGGTTTTTGTTTACCTGCAGTGTTCCTGCAGGATAGGAGCTTGCCACTGAGGGAGCGCCTCTCTCTGAATCCTATATATTTTGTACCCTCTCTGTACCCTACCCTGTACCTGCTGGGTTGCACAGCCTTGGGATCTCAGGCTCACCAGCCCAGGAGGCAGCTTGGGTTCACTCTAGATGTTCCGGATAGACGTCTCCTGAGAGATCATACCAGGTGGTGATACAGGTACAGAGGAAGCAAAGGTGCAGACAGGGATGGCAGCAGCTCACCGAGGACCCCAGGATTCACCTATGTTCATAGACAGAACAGGAGATCTCACAAGGTGGCTGTTTTGCTATGCTCACGGGTTCTGGGGCAGAATAGGGACAGAGCCCAGGGGGAGAGCATCCTTGCTCCACGTCCTCTGAGTATCTCATGCCTTAGCCACCAGGACCACCAGTGCATCAGAAGCTCAGCCTGGAGCAACCTGGGTAGTGGGAGATTAGTGCTGGAGCCACAGTGCTTCCTAATCTGACCTCGGAGTCCCGCAGTGCCTTCCATGTGGCCTTGGGTGGAGGTCTGAGCAGCTGTGCTGTCTGGGGAGCCATGCCGCCTGCTGAAAGGGGAGGCAAGAGTCAGGCTGATCTCTGGGCACACATAAGAGGGTCAGGACAGGCTGGACCTTGGGCATCCCAGTAGTGTCTGCACCCTGTGTGGGTAATGCCAGGCCTGAGGAGAGAGTGGTATGGTGGGGGAGGCAGATGGTCTGTTCTCCACCTGCCTCTCAGTCTACCTCAGAGGCCAGTCAGTCTTGTAGTCAGTGTACACCCCACCCTGGAGCAGCTGAGATCCATCTCTGGCTGGTGTGCCCCTATGACCGAGGTTGCTGAGTCCCTGGCTACCTGGCTCGGAGCCTCTCACGAGACAGGGAAGCTGTGGGGAAGAGCAGATGCCCTCGTGAATCAGCCCCTCCTCCAGCTCCTGGACAGGGGCAGAATCTCAGGACCAGATCCCCTGGGGACACAGTGAGCCAATTAGTTTTTACTCTTCCCCAAATCTGAGAACAGGGAACCTCTCAAAGTGCAGAGTGATGGTGGAGTTTCGTGCTCCTTGTGCGACTCCCCCATGCAGTAGGGGTGGGGTGGGCTGCATGTGGGAACCCTAGTATGGCTGTGGGGTAGCTCCAAGAGTTTCAGGGAGCCCTTGGCTCCCCTCATCTGAGATATTAGCCTGGAGCTGCACCCACAGATAGGTGCTCACAGATGGGCAAGGGCTCTACGGATGGATGGAGTGCTATAGCAGCCTGGGCTCCACGCCGAGACCCCGCCCTCGGTTGAAACAAAATGCAGCAGGTAGGGATTGGTCCTTTTGCAATGACTGGCACCTGCTCCAGGCGGAAGCCAGCAAATGCTGCCCCGTGCCTGAGAGGGACGGCGAATGGAGGGATAAGTAGTGGAGTCTCAGCCTGGGCTATAGGAGGTCCCTGGCCGGCTCTGCTCACCTCGTAAAGGAACTGTGCAGAAACCTGCAGAGGGACACAGCCAGTGACTGCTCTACAAAGATTGTTTTGTGGTTGTTCAAAAACCCTGAGGCAGGAGAATGCCTGACACACTGGAGGAACAGCAAGGAGATTTAGGGTGCAGAGCACTCGGGCTGAGCGAGAAGAGAGTTGAGAAGGGCTTGGGAGATAGCCCTGTGGTGCTGTGGAGTCCCGGCTTCAGCAGGCATAAGTCACAACAAGTGAAAAAGCAATGCATATTTCTCCTTAGCCCTGAAGTACTCAAGGGCCTGATTTAGTGATCTCTCACCCAATCCCAACCCTGAAGGTACTATTGATATGTTTGACAGATGGGGAATCTGAGGTTTATGGATTCCTACCCTCAAACCTCAAGCCAGCAGCCAGTTTGTCCCTAATGAAGATTCCTATCCACTAATCCCTCTGCAGTCACACGCTTGGTGTGGCGGATGGTCACCACACTCTCGAGATAAAGGGCTGGGGTCAACCATGGGTCACTGCTCTGACATTACACACAATAAACACGTGCCCCAAGGCTTGGCCTGGTGACTGACACCATCACAGGGACCCAAATGGGTGCCCAGATCTTGACAATTGCTCTGTGCAACAGGGGTCAGACACCGGTATTAGGGAGGTCTGGCTAGGATGCTGGGACCCTTGGGAACCCTGAAGGTGGTGGCAGATTGAAGTTTGTAATGCTGTCCTTTAGGGAAGGACTTTTTAAGGCCTTGGGCTGTAACTCGGTGGTGAGCATTCTGCTGGTGTATGCAAGGCCCTGCCTTCCACCTTCAGTGGAAAAAGATGATATCAAAGAATCCTGTTGCCGCTTTTAAGCCCCAGAACCACCCTATCCTGGGTAGCAGTGGCACCCTGAGCCCCCCCAACCCAGAGATATGGGGTGTATTGGCTATTGCTGGTTGTTCTAGGTCCCCTCTGTTCTAGGATAAAAAACACCCCAACCAAAAGCAAGGTTTGTTCATGTTAACCATTCCAAGCCATAGTTCATCACAGACGGTAGAAACTCAAGGCAGGGACTAAGAAGAGGCTTGCTTGCTTGTCCACAAAGTGTAACCTCCAAGGAAGTATAACCGCCAAAGTATAGCCACCAGAGAATACAGCTGGAACCATGGGGAACACTGCTTGCTGGTTAGCCTGTAGGCTAGCTTACACACCACTAGCTTTCTTACATAGTTCAGTGCCGCCTGCCTAGGGAATGGTGCCTCCTACAGTGGGGTGGACCTGTCTAGCTCCAGGAACAATCAGGACAGTGCCCCTCAGACAGGCCCAAAAGACTATCTGATCTAAGCAATTCCTCAGTGGAGGAATTCCTCTGGGATGACTTTAGCCTGTGTTGAGTTGATAGTTAAAGCTAACGGCAACACCTGACCTCTCAGTGTGGGGTTGCGCCCTTCCCTGATGGGAAAGTGAATCTCCAGCAGGTAGGGGTCCCTCCAGGAGGCAAGAGAGATGTGGGCAAGGGCAAAGTGAGAGCCTGCTGAATCAATCTCTCTCTCTCTCTCTCTCTCTCTCTCTCTCTCTCTCTCTCGAGAGCCTGCTGAATCTCTCTCTCTCTCTCTCTCTCTCTCTCTCTCTCTCTCACACACACACACACACACACACACACACACACACACACACACCCCACACAGAACATCCTCACGAGGCTCATGAGACAGACCCCAACATACTGGTTGGTTATGCTACCTGCTTCTCTGCTCGGAAGAGTGCCCTGCCAGGTTCCCATGCATGTTGGCATTCCTGGAAGTTGTACACACCCGTGGGTCCCTAGAGAGTCCCAGTGGAGCGACCTCAGGCAGCTCCGTGCCCTCGGTGACACTCTGTTGTGGGTTCCTGTTCAGTGGAAGCTCTCCCAGAGCTGGATGCCTGGCAAGCGCCTCTTCCCAGGAAAATTCCCCAAAGGCTCCGCCCCCAGATCTCAAGGTCCCCTGAGACCGGTTGGTGGGATGAGTCAAAATACCCATAAGGTTCCCGCTGGAAAGGTAGGCAGCTTCGCCAGCCCCACAGCTCCCCCAGAGCAGCTGCACCAGCATCAACACCAGCACCAGGCCCATCTGCCTGCCTGGAACCTTCCCAGGGCCCGGAGAGGAGATTGACTGGGATACGGCAGGGAACAGTTTCTAACCACTGTGGGAAGGGAGAGGTGTGCGGCTCCAGGGTCTCCCTGTGTGTCCGCTATGACGTGGTATACAGCTGAGATGATACGGAGCCCCCACCCTTAGACATGACCAATGGGTGGCACCTATGCTCAAGGCTAGCAAATGTGCCTCTCTACCCATAATCCCAGGGTCTTTGCTTTATCTGTGGGGATCCAGGGCTGGGTAGGTGGGTGTGAGCACCTACAGCAACTTATGCGTTGAATCTCAGCACCTGAGAGGCTGAAGCAGGAGGGATGCTGTGATTTCGGGACCAGCTTGGGCTATATACTGAGTTCTAGAGCAGCCAGGGCTGCACAATGAGACCTTCTCTCAGAAAACAGAAGTTGACATCAGTATGCCCACCTGTAATCCCAGCACCCAAGAGGCTGTGGGCCGGAGGTTGAGGCCAATCGGAGCTACAAAGTGGAGATCTAGGTTGGCTGTGGTAGAATGAGATCTCGTCTCAAGTGACCAGGCAAATAAGCCAACACTGCTGACCCAAGGGTAGATTCTTCGCCTCCCAGGTTATGTCCTAGTTCCCTGAACAGGCCTGCCCGATGGGCCAGGTAAGGATTCTATTCTCTGATCGTCCTGGAGAGCCTCTGGGAGAGGTTCATGGTGGACCTCAGGGAGCCCAGTAACCATGTTCAGACACAGGACTTTGTGTAGGGGCTCTTTCCCACCCGATAGCCGCTGCACTGACTGCAGGCTGCGCTGAGATCTGTAGTGACGTGCTGAGCTGTGTTCAGAAGACGCAGCCTCCACTTCCTGTGATGCACAGTGAGGCTGCAGTCTCGGCGTCTGTGTGTGGGATATGTGCCTTATGGCTCAGAGCAGAAGCAGCTCAGACCCTCACACCAGCCAGTTGGTGTTTGCAGGAAGTGTGGCTTTGCAGCCGCTCCAGACGGGCACTCCAGCTGCAGCTGCTGTGTGATCGAGCCTGCAGCAGGAGGCTGATCTGGACTCCTGCAACTGGGAACTCTGGAGGCACCGCTTAGGAGAGGCTGGGCCTGAGCAGGGATAGAAAGGCCCGTGTGCCCATCTCCCAGCAGAAGGGAGGACCTCCTGTTTTCCAAGGATACTGCACTCCACGAAGTTGACACTGACGTCAAACCCTGACGCTGTACCTTCCCTCACCTCCCTGCTCTGGGATCCATCTCAGCCGCGCCCCTCCCCCCCCCAAGTCTTGCCAAGGAAGGAGGATGTGAGAAATGTGGCGGGCACTGTTTATAGCCAGGCAGCCATGTGAACAGGGCCTGTATGGAGCAGGTGGGCTCTCTTCACTGTATGCATGGGTGGCACCTCACCCTCCCTGGGCTTCTGTTTCCCTATCTATGAAATGGAGATTGGAAAACCCTTTCCTGTCTCATCCTTATCATCTCCCAAGCGCAGGCTGCCAGGCTTAGATAAGCTAACGTTTTGCCCCGGGGCACAGGCTGTGCTGCCAGAATGCGGTCTCCCCTTGACTCTGACCAGTCCCGGGAATTTGACCTTGGATGGGTCTCGGTATTTGGCAGCCCAGCTTGGAGGTCATGATGGCTAGGATGCTCCCCAGGGGAGGCGAGCAAGGCTTCCTCCTTCCTTGAAAACAAGCAAGCGGGGGGGGGGGGGGGGGGCGGGGGGGGGGGTTTGTGTGATGGTGAGGTTGTATGGGAAGAAGGGCCAAATGAGTAGATGTACCTGCCTCAGGTACAATAGAGCGTATTCAAATTGTAAGGGCCAGCCGAGGCGCCCAGTACCCGCGTGCTCAGCACTCAGTGCTGGTGCCCATTCCCGCTGGCCCCAGCAGGAAATCGAACCAAGGCTGGCTGGGCAAAACCCTATGTTCCTGCCCTCCAGCTTTCACCATCCAGCAGGATCTGGGAAGCTGTGTGTGAATGAGCTGTCCCTGATACCCCGCAGCAGAGTCCTAGAGCAACAGAGTGGGAATGGTAGAGGCAGCTCAGGCCAGACCCCCCCACCCAAGAGACTCTGAGAAAAGGCGCCTGCTTGGCAGCCTTGGATCAGGAAATCCCGGCTGGCAGGGTGCCACCACCTCACTGCCACCCTGATCCGTCACCAGCCAGACATATTTCGGATCCTTGCCAGGCAAGGGGGAGGGGTGTTGGAGAGGGGGGAGGGATGCACCCAGCACCCCCCCTCCATGCCATCCTTGCTGCTGCCTGTGTGTAATTAACAGAGTAATTAAAAACAGGATGAGTTAATTGGTATTCATTTATGTGGCAGATGTTTTTAATTGAAGCAGGAAACAATTTACCTGTTTACATAAACAATGGCAAAGGCAGGCTTGTAAAACACATTTTAAATTTTTTTCCCTCCCCTTGCCTAAAAAAGAGGAATTGAGAGCACTGGATCTCCCCTGTGTAGCCCTGGCCTCGCAGTAAAGAGTGGGAGCCCCACCACGGGGAGGGTGGGTGGCTCCGGCCTGCCAGGAGGAAACATCTGTTTGCCGGTTGCTTCCAGCAAAGGCTGTTTCCTTAAATTCTGAGAAAGGATGTGTTGTTCTTAGGTTGTGGGAGCCTGCTTGAGGTGACAGCTGTCCTGGCCACTGCGGCCATCAGGAGGCCTGGCAAAGCAAGGCCCAGACAGATCTGGCCACCCTTCTGGACGAGGAGGGCAGGGCTTCCCTTCTGTGCCTGCGCTGTGAGTGCGGTGGTGTTCCTGAGTCTGTATAAGAGGGCTACCATCCTTCTCGTGCGGCGATTGAGATTCGGGGTGAAATAAAAATTTAAATTCAGTTCTTCCTCCACGACCACCTGTCAAATATGCGGTTCCAACGTGGGCGCTGGGGCGCTGGATGTACAGGATGCAAAGCTTGGGAGACTCAGTGACACATGCTGGGGCGAGCACAGAAAGCTTAGCCCATGAGAAAACCTACACTGCAGAAGTCGCCCGATTACAGTGACACAAATTAAGTGCTTACTGTATGCCTCACCTGCTTTTCACGTTGTACATGCATGTTAATTACTCTAATTCTATATCCTGTTCCCATGGTAACTCCAGAGAGGGATAGGATGATCCCTTTGCCTGGCAGAGCTGGGATCTGAACTCCGGGTCCACACTGGAAACCACCTTGGCTTTGCTGGGTGGAGACGCGTGTGATAGAGCGCTTGGCTTGGAGGCACTTAGTTTGGGGGATTTGTTGGGTTTGGTTCGAGACAGTTCTCACGTAGTTGCCAGAGAACTTACTGTGTAGGCCAGGCTGGCCTCAAACTCATGAAGATCCACCTGCTTGTGTCTCCCAGTGCTGGGACTAAAGGGTGTACCACATTCTGCTTTGCTTTCTCTTTTTAAAGAGTAAACATGACTGAAATAGCGCTTAGCCAGAGATACCGGAAACACCGCAGAGGATATAGGCACGTTAGCTGGGCAGAGCCTGGTGGGAGGAGCAGGCATGCTGTCCTTGTGTCCAAACAGCCTGGAGTCACCTGCCCAGGTCAATCACACCTCAACATCTGCCTCCTCCTCACCTGCAGATGAATGACAGCTTCAGAAGCAATGTCCAAGGTGACACCAAGCAGGCCGCAAACCCTCAAAATGGCCTTTTCATGAATGTCAAGGGCAAAGGGTACCAGAGGCTCCCAGTGTGCATTTTGTGGAGAGTCTGGGCTTTTGGAGACCATCAGCTGGGATTTTTGCAGACCTCTGGTGACACTTAGGGCAACATAGAGAATAGAATGTTCTGGAATCTATCAAGCATGAAGGCTTTGATCGGAGAAAGTGCCCCAGAGCTGTACCAAGAGGTGGCAGAGGGTCCTCCCCAGGTCAGCTGGACTCTGGGCTTCATAGAGTAAGGCTTACCTGGAGGGCCAGCCACAGCATTTATTGTTTGTTTGTTTGGGGGGGATCATGAATGGAGAAGTGAGAGGGTGTCTTGTGGGAGTCAAGTCTCTCCTCCTCCTGGTTTTAGAGTTGGATCTCAGATCATAAGGCATGAGAGTGTTTTTATCCACTGGGCCATCCCACCAACCCTACAGCCATAAATTTTTAGGTCATCTGGAGGACAGCACGCTGGACAAACAGCCTGTGGGGGTTCTGGGCCGGTAGCTGAGTGGCCTTAGAAGAATGTCAGACTTTCCGAGTGCATGGTCGTGGACTGCCCAGGACTATAGCCCTGACCTCGGCAGTAGTGTCCTGACAAGCCCTACAAATGGCCTAGACCCACATGGCCTCCCTGAGGTCTTCTGGCAGCCTGTTGTCTCCTCTGCAAAAGCAGGAGGATCATGGGTTCTCTTTGATGTGGGCTCAGACCCAGGTCCTAGGCCTGGACCTTGCTGGGCCTTCTCAGGGCAGCCCTCTTCTCTGCCCTGGGTATGGAAGAACAGAATGGGTGTTCTCACCTGGGCAGGATAGGAGAGAGAATACTGCAGGCCTGACCCTTCCAGACTCTGAGGAGTTGCTCTAGGCTTCCCACACTGGGCATCAGGTTGGCACCACATGAGGTTGACTCTACACTGCCACAGCAGCCCACAGGACATCCGTGCACCAGAGGAAATGAGGCAGGGAAGCCTAGAAGGGAGATGCCCTGTCCACCCTTTGCTGCCTACCCCAGTCCTGGCTGGTCTCTTCTCAGGGCTTGGGTCCTGTCCTGCTCTGGGCTGTCACAGGGACAGATGTCACTTGTTGGTGCCTGGCTTATTTACCAGAGACTGAGCCAAACAGGCTCGCATCTCAGTGATGGCAACAGAGTTCCTCGGGTTTGTCAGTTCCTTGTTTTGTCTTGTTTTCCTTTAATGAGTCTGCACTGGTGTTCTTGGCTTTTGTTTTATTTCTCTGTTTTGTGGTTCTGGTGATTGAAATCAGAGTCTTATGCATGCCGGGCTCTACCGCTAGGCTACAACCTCGGCTACTTGTTTATTTGGGACAAGCCTTTGCTATGTAGTCTGACTGGCC
This sequence comes from Mus musculus, assembly GCF_000001635.26. Classification (NCBI taxonomy): domain Eukaryota; kingdom Metazoa; phylum Chordata; class Mammalia; order Rodentia; family Muridae; genus Mus; species Mus musculus. Next base: position 122,662,995 of record NC_000074.6, on the reverse strand, counting down.
TGAAATTCGCTATGTCGACTAAGCAGACTGTGAACTCATAAAGATCTGTCTGCCTCTGCCTTCTGAGTGCTGGGACTAGAGGCATGTACAACCATACCTGGCCTGTCTTTTTACTTTTTAAAATATTTATTTGTGTTTGTGTGGTGTGGTGTGCGTGTGTGTATGTCACATGTTCCTGCCATATGTGGGCAGGTGCTCCCAGAAGCCGAAGGGAATATTGGCTCCTCTGGAGCTGGAGTTACAGGTGGCTGTGAACCAACCAATATGGGTGCTGGAAACTCAGCAAGAATAGCAAGTGCTCTTAACCACTGAGCAGTCTCTCCAGCTGTTTTGAGACAGGGTCTCACTAAGTTGCCCAGGCTAGCCTTGAACTTGCAATACTCTGGCCCCAGTGTCCCAAGTGACGGCTTGCAAGCCTGTACCGCCAGACCCTGGTTCGAGCTGAAGTTATGGGCTGCTCTGAGCCACTTGACATGGGTACTGGCAATCAACCTCTGGTCTGTAAACGGAGTACATTCCCTCCAGTCCAAACAGGGCTCCTCCCCTAACCTAGAGTGCCAGGCTTGGCACTGCTGGTGACTGGTGCGAATTATAACAATAAGGACTCAATTTAGTGTGGAGGACAGCAGGCTGGCAGAGGAGGTGCCCTCTGCACCTGTGTTTGTCAAAACAGCTTCTCCCTCCTTGCAGATGACCTTGTATATACATAAGGTCACCTTGTGACTAGCCAGGGCATTGCGTCTTCTCTCTGGCTTGCATGACCTTCACTGGAGAAGATGGACATGTAAACACCATCCTCCACAGCTGGTACAAGCCTGCTCATACATAAATATACATGCATGTATACACAGATGCATGCACACATGCATGCATACACAGATGCATGCACACATGCATGCATACACAGGTGCATGCACACACATCCATGTATACACAGATACATGCACACAATCCATATATACACTGATGCCTGCACACACTCTGTGTGGTGTATGTTCGGGTATATGTGCCACAGTGTACATGTGGAGGTCAGAAAACAATCTGGGGTGTCAGTGGCCCTTACCTTCCACTTTGCTTGAGAGAGGGTCTCTGGTCTGACAAGACATATCAGGCTAGCTGGTCACAACTTCTGGGATTATCTTGCCACCACCCCCACCTTGCTACAGGAACACCAAGAGGGGAGACATGTGTCACGACTTCTGGGTCTCAACTCAGACACTCATGCTTGTCCATCAAGCACTTTACTCCATGAGCAATCTTCCCTGCCCCACATATTTCCTTACTGATGGCTTTTCACATGTCCCTCTGCTTGAAGGCTTGGTTCCGGTCTATTTCGGATCATGGGGAGACACCCTCCTAAGTACCCCCGTCACAACCTAGCCAGGGACAGTCGGTGCCAATGAAGCAGGTGGGAAGTACCCAGGTAGCCACAACCCAACCTCATCATCAGAGCCATTTGTCTTTAATAAGCTGTGCCAGGATGCAAGGTGACTTCTTGGTGACATGGCAGGGAGGGTGCAGACCCATCCATGCCCCTTGCATGCCAGGACCCATGCTGAGTTAAGGGGCCCTTCTTCCCTGTGCTTCCCCCAGCCTGGCAGCTTCCCCTGGCAGTGGGCGGCCCAGATGGCGAGGCACCTCCCCCACGGCTCTCTGGGAGTTGTTGGCTGTGCAGCCCCAGCAGCTGGGAGAGGAATGTGTTTCCTTTGCAAGCCAGCCGCAGGGTGAGCAGGCCTGGACATCTGGATCCCATTTGCAGCCCCGTGGACAGCATGGAAGGCTTTAATCCCAGTGTTCCCCCATCCTCCCCTGCCTTTTAACTCTGTTTGGCCCAGGGTGCTGTGAGGACGGAGCGTGCCAGGCTTCTGGGTGCTCTCACAGGTGGGTGTGGCCTTCAGCATCTTCTTCTGGAGATTCGGAGCTGAGATTCTCACTCTGGGAGCGTCACAGCACCCTCTGTCCTGCAGGAGTGCCACCCCATTTGCTTGGACTTACTTTTCTCCACGTTTTTGTCTGCCATTAAGATACACGGTGTCAGCCGGGCGGCAGTGGCGCACGCCTTTAATCCCAGCACTTGGGAGGCAGAGGCAGGCGGATTTCTGAGTTCAAGGCCAGCCTGGGCCCCTCCTATCCAGGAAAAGTACCTTCCTGATTTTGAACACTGTACTAGGCTGTTTGCAAAACAGGCCTTCATACACAGGCACCCACAGGGTGTGCTCTTTTGAGTCTGGCTTCTTCTCTCAGCTGTGTGTTTCTGAGATGGTGCCACATCATGTTTGGTTGCATGTCCCTTTCTCCTTGTGCTGTAGATCTTGGCTGTGTGGATATCACAGTTCTTTTTTTTTTTTAATGTTACTTATTATTATTTATATGTACACTGTAGCTGTCTTCAGACACACACCAAAAGAAGGCATCAGATCCCATTACAGATGGTTGTGAGCCACCATGTGGTTGCTGGGAATTGAACTCAGGACCTCTGGAAGAGCAGTCAGTGCTCTTAACCGCTGAGCCATCTCTCCATCCCGATATCACAGCTCTTGATGGTCAACTTTTTTGGTTACCATTTGGGTCTCTCTGATCAAGTGGCTAATCTCATTCTCTGCTTATGAGTTACAAAGCTATTGTGCTTTGGGAGTGCCATTACGATTGACAGATGCTGATCCAGAGGTTTCCAATGCCAATTGATCCAGATGTCCCTGTCAGCTGTTGGTGTGTAACAAACCACCCCAGACTGAGTGCTCTGGAGCTACCACTGGTCTCCAGCAGGGGGCGCCTCAGATGAGCTCCATCCTCAGCAGGTGGTGTGGGAATTTTCTCCTGGGGAAAATGAGCCACTCAATCTGTCAGGCTTACTTGCAGAGTATGCATGAGTGTTACAAACAGAAGCATAGCTGTATCCAAGCAGCCACAGTAGGATGTCTGCACCCAGAATGGATGAGGGCTGCCCCCAGCTACATAGATCAAAGTTTCTCTCCCTAGTCTCCCCCAGCCTGTATACTCTAGCACCCATCTTAGCTCCTGAGGTGCAATTAGGGCAGAACGGCATACAGATGGCTAGGAGAGGTGACTGGAATATCAGATGAGGGGCCATGACCCTCCCACCCTATCCTCTGAGGGAATGTCAGCCGTCCACAGGCTCAATCATGATGGACTCTTGGGAGCCGGCATGGCTGATCTGAAGATGGTGGGTCTTTTGCTCAGAACGTAGTGCAACAGCTGGCCTCTGCTCTATGGTTGGCCTGGCAGGGGCTGCAGATCTGTTGAGTGCTAGGCACTCTGGTGGTGACTGGGTCCAGCTAGACCCCTGTGTGTGAGACACCAAGCCTCACTATCTTACATCTCTTCCACTGCATCTTGTTGGCCACAGCAGGTCTGGGGCTGACCCTGTTCAAAGGACCACTAGTGAGCTGGTGTAAAGGCCACAGAGGATCGCTGTGGTGTTACGTGTAGTGTCCAGAGCAGATAATACAATAGTGCCTCAGTTTCCCCATATGTAAATGGAGTTCTGACACCCCACAGCTTTATCATGTAAAATGGGGGAGTCGTTTCCAAGCCCAGGATAGCACAGTTGCTCTCTGCAAAGAGGAAGCTATCCAACACGTCAGGCATGCTGAGGACAGCCTTCCTCCTCCGTGGCCCCCACACTATCCCCATGCACCCACTTGTTGTACCCACTTGTAGAACCATGCATTCCGCCCACATGGGGTAGGAGCTGGTTCCAGATGCGTCTCTATCTCTCTTCCTTCAGTCCCAGTGGTGACTGTGCCCAAGATCTTGCACACGCTCAGCTCGGCGAGGACTCTTCCACTGAGCTACCTCCCAGGTCACTGCTGCACTTTTTGCTTCTAATACAGGGTCTGGTCTAAAGCTTGCAATCCTCCTGCTTCAGACTCTGTAAAGGAGCAAGGTTACAGATGAACACACAAAGCCTCGCCACTCAGCATGTGAGTTAGTGCGCATGTCCCGCTGACTCTTGTGGAATGAGGTGGGTTCGTTCTCCTCGTTTTTTTGTAGGCAAGAAACCTGAAGCTCGGTGTAACTGGAACCCACGCTGCTCATTCCTGCCCGCCTCTTGTCCTCCAGGGCTTTAAAGTTGGGGAAGAGCCAGCCTCCTATCACAGGGAGCGCAGTGGACTCTGCATCTGTGACTCTCTCTTTCTTGCCTTTGCTGCCTCAACTAGCCTCACCCCAAAATGTGCGCTCATTCTGCTGGTGGGTACCAAAGTTCAGAGTTATTCGAGGCAACCCCTTAGTTTTCACAATTAGAGTAGGAACCAGGTCTCCAGCCTTCTAGCCCTCCACTGTGACCCTGGTGACCTTTTGACCTTTTGACCTTCATCGTCACCATGGACTGGGAGTGTGGGGTTCTTGGGTTCTTCTTGAGATGTCCCCGTGCTGGGCTGCAGGGAGAGCAGTGGCGGCAATGGCTGCAGCGTCAGGCAGAGTTAAAACCAGAGAATGGTACCGAGTCAGACCTCTGAGAGCAAGGCAGGGCCAAGAAGAGCCAACCCTGCTTGACTCAAAGTCCTGTCACCACTGGGGCAGAAGGGCTGCCTGGCCAATGGAGCACAGAACAGGAAACACTAATCCCTGTATTTTTGTATTATTACTTATTCATGGCGGTGGAGGCTGATGGAGACCAGATGTGGGAAGCCACTGAAGCAGACACCTGGGACTCGTTAGGGCCTGCATCCCACCCACTCCCAAGTTCCCTGCCTACGGGATCAAAGCTGAGTGCTTCTGATCCTAGCCTTGAACAGGACAGGATGGAGCTCAGCCCCCAGGTCAGACTCCCCTCCTAGATGTGGAGTCACCCAGGGGAAGCCCTCAGCTCTTTGCTGTGCCTTGGGCCTGGGAGCCCAGGTCTAACCCAGCCCTTTGCTGGAGACCAGGGCCCAAATTCCTTCTGTGTATCCCACAGGAAGGCTCCAGAAGAGAGCTAGCTGTGTCCTCTCGAAGTTTGTCCTGGGTTGAAACAGCTACAATCTTGCATGAGCCCTCTAATGACTCCAGATGTAGCTAGGCCTCAGTGTCCAGGACAGGAGCCTCCACCCCCTGCCCCAACCCCACAAAGACCAAGCCTTGGCCAAGGATGGGGGATGGGAAGGACAGGCCAACGCCTGTTACATCCGTAGCCTCAAAGGACTTGTACCCCAATGGCTATACTGTCTATCAACCAACTCCTTTTATTTTCAAAAGGGCCCATCTGAACGTGAGGCAGTTAGAAACCCCTCAGGACCAGTATTGCTGGGACAAGTCCGAGATACGTAACTCATGGCTCTGAGCAGTCAAGGATAGGCAACTCTGTCAGTATGGAGCTGCAGCTCTCTAGTGTCCTCCTTTTGTCCCCAACCTGTGTCCAGAGGTGGTTGTGGGGCTCCCAACGTGTCCCTATCCCAACATGTCCCCCCATCCCATGGTCCTGTGGTCCTGAGACATCCTGAAGTGTGTCTTTGCTGGGTTACTTCACTCCATGTCACTTTCACACGTGTCTGGGCTCACTGTTCACTACTTTGCTTGTGTGTGTAAAGAGTGAGAAGTGCTTGAGCTTGCTGTTTAGCTTGTGAGGGTACCCGGTTACCTGCAATGAGATGAGGCTGTTGGCCTTCAAGGGTTAAAAGACATGTAATCTCTTATTTCATTTGTTTATGTGGCGTATGTGTGTGGGTACATACTCCAGGGTACGTGTATGCAGGTCAGAGGACAACTTATGGAGTTGATTCACTAACTTGCACCGTATGGGTTCTGGGGCTCAGTCTATCTCAGGTTGTCAGGCTTGGTGGCAAGCACCTTTATTCATTGAGCCATCTTGCAGCTCTGCAAAGCCATTTTAAATGGAGATCTCTAACTGGATGGATGAGTGACTGGATGGATGACAGGTAGGTGGGTAGATGGGTTGTGCATGAGTGACACATTTGTGGATTAATGGATGGGTGCTGGGTAGGTGTAGGAGGGGTGGATGGAAAGTAGATGGATGGATGATGGATGGATGGGTGGAGAGATGAATGGAGAGATGAAGAGATGGAGAGATAGATGGATGGATGGAGAGATGAAGAGATGGATGGAGAGATAAATGGATGAATGGATAGATGGATGGATGGATGCAGAGATGGATGGGTGAATGGTAGGTGGATGGATGAGTGATGGATGGGTGGATGATGGATGGATGATGGATAGGTCGCTAGCTAGATGAATGATGGATGTGTGTGTGTGGAAATGGGTGTAGATACGGTCAGAGACATAAATACTCCAGTAGTCTACGCGAGGGGCTCAAAATGCTGAAATATTCCAAACAGCCTTACAATCTGTGGTTTCTGACAGCCATGGGACTCCCCGCCTCTCGGTTTTCCCATCTTTCCCATGGGAATGCCGTTGCCCAACTACCAGGAGCCTCTGGGGAACATATTCATTAAAACAAAACAAAACAAAACAAAAACACAGTCATGACAAAGATATGAAGGGAGAGAAGATAGAGAGTGGAAGTCTGGAGGAGGTAGCATTTCCACAGAAGGACACTAGCCAGTGCAAAGGCTCTGGGGCCAGAGAATCTGAGGCAGGAGAGTGAGACTGGACAGTGAGCAGAGAGGAGACAGTCAGCCTTAAGTGGCAGGCTTGGAAATGTGTCCTAGGAGGTTAGCTGACCCTGCTGAGTTGAGGAAATCCAATCATGTGGGTTTACCTTGGCCTTGGTGGCATAGCCTTGGACCACTGCCCAGGCAAACGTAGAGACTGGAATCCAGAGATAAGGGCTCCGTACTCCTTACACACTGTGTGGCCCTGCAGTGACCTCAAGTGACCCTGAGTATCGGGGTAGTCTACGGAGTTGCCGTGGGGTGATCTCAGCCTCTCGGGGTCTCTGATTATCTCACATTTCTTACAGAATGACATAATGTCTCTCATCTCTGTCTCTGACACTCTCTCTCTCCCTTTCCCTCTCCCTCTCCCTCTCCCCTTCCTGTGTGTGTGTGGGAGATGCAGGGAGGGAGTTTGAGTGCACATGTTGTGGAAGCCAAAACACAGCCTTTTGCGTCCTACTTCAGGTACCTTCCACCACCCCCTTTTCACACTTGAGACAAGGTCTCTCGTTGACTTGAAACTTGCTGAGTAGACTGGCCAGCCAGCCAGCCCCAGGAACCTTCCCTCCCACTCCCCACTCAGTGCTGCAGTTACAAGAACATGCCTCTGTACCCAGTTCCCTACATGGGTGCTGGGGATCAAACTTAGGTTCTATAGTTGATCTCCAGGGCCAACTCACCCAGAGCCCTAGATCCCTGTAGTTTCATGACTGAACGAGAAAATAGCCCTTGCTAGCACACAGTCTCTTTCCTCCAAAGGCATGCCCTATACCTTTGGTTTTTCACTGGGGCTCCTGAAATCACAGATGTAGAAACAAACCGCCCACCCAGGTCACAGTGTGGGACCCATCACCTCCAAGTGTGCTTTGGCCTTTTCCTCTGATTGATGACTTTGTGCTATGGGACTCTGGATCCCCCCCCATGCCCCACCCCCAGTATATGAGGGGTTGGCTGCACTTGCAGAGAAGATGCCTAGATCTGGGTGCCTTAATACCATCATGTGCCTTTAAGACCCTGCCTGCTCATGGTCAGCCCAGAAGGGGAAAGCCAGTCTGGTCCTTTCAGCAGCCCTGACCAGTCTCCACAGTCCAAGACTCCACGAGAAGAAACCTCACATCTGACTTCTTGGGGTGGAGTCCCAGCTTCCTACCTGGCTGTGCCTCAGTTTCCTTACCTGCCAACCTCATGAGTTTATGGTGGGGACAGCAGGAGGTGACAGAGCACTGAGGTCAGGGCCAGAATCTCAGCCCTGACTTTGGGCTCACACCTGCCTCTGAATCCTGTTGATGTACACAGTGACCTAGGTCACGGCAGGGGTCAGTCAAGCCAGGATCTGAATTTGCTAGGGACACAAAAGGTCTGAAGAGACCCAGCCAGAAAGACGGTCAGCTCCATGCTGGACCTCGGCCAGTTCCCAGCTGGGAGGGCAGGCTGGGAACCACAGCCGATGGGGACAGTGATGGATGGAGTGGCCTGTTCCGGCACATTCCGTGTTCTTTCCCACAGGCCCCGCCTGGCTTTAGAGGGCTGCTTCCTCTGTGGATGCTCAGCATGGACAACACAAGAGCTCCCCTGGGCCCACAAGCAGCTATGGGGCCTGGGAATTTTCTGGAGGGTGGGAACATGGAAGTAGCAGAGACTGAGGTAAGCTGAGGGAGGAGCCAGGCCCTTCTCAGCCTCTGTCTTCCCGGAGATCATCCTAGGCTATGTCAACTTGAGGCACCATATCATGGTGTATTGGTGCCACCGCCTGCCGGTTCTCTACTCGTTCACATCCCTCAGGGAATCCCCAAGTCCCCTTTCTAGGGAGGATTGGAGGCAAGATACCATCAGCTCTAAAAAATAAATAAATAACATGAAAGGCTGAACTTGCTTTAGAGACCTCGGAAGCTGCCTGGGGTCATCGGGCTGTAGGGCCCCTGAGAGCAGCAGGGGCAATCTACCCAAATCCAGTTATATTACCAGGCTTCTCATCTGGGTTTCACTGGACCACTCTGTGCCTTGGTTTCCCCATTTGTACGGTGGAGCAGGGTTGTAGGGATGCGGGCTGTTGGGAATATCAAATGAGGCCCTCGTGAAGCAGACATCCTTCACCACAGAGAAGAGAGCTATCTGTTAGGCTGTGTGATGCCGTGGGATCCTTACCTCATTCCCTTGGGCTGAAGGAGCTGGACTTGGGGCTCCTCCCACAGCATCCCCTACCCGCCACTGCCCAAGAAGTGCAGTACTCTTCTAAGTTGAGCACTAACAAGCCGGTGTCATATGGTCCCCAGAAACCACTCTAGGTTGGCTGACCACACAACCCAAATGCTTTCTGCTTGTGTGAAGGTTGGCCTAGGGGCACGGGCATAGATAGAAATGGCTCCCTAGGCATCTCTGGGTTTCTTCAACATGGTTCTCACTGTGACTACACCACACCAGTTACCTGTATTAAAAAATTTACAGCAACAGTTTGGCTAAGAGCTAGTGCACAGTACCCATCCTGGCTGCCCCACCCACAAGCTGTGAGCTGTGGGGAACTCCTAGAGGAGCCCTGACAGCCTCCCCTGGGACACATGGTCAGCAGGGCTGCCCCCAGGACCCCTGAGGTTTTTATTTTGCTCACCTCACAAGAAAAGTCAAATTAAACAGGCAACAGAATCTCTCTGTCCAGCTACCTGCAAACACAACTCAGAACCTGGGGACTCAGGCCTGGGTGTGTAGGGACAGAAAGGACAGTGTGGCTTGGGACTGATGGATGAGACCCAGCTCTGTACTGCTCAGCTGAGTGGCTTTGCAGAAATCACTTCCTGGGCTTCAGTTTCCCCTTTGTGAGATGGAGCTGTAACAGTGCCTCAAGGAGGCTATGAAGGGTGGAGATTCCAGCAGAAGTGTGACCGAGGCCAGGGGTTTGACCTTGGTGGAACAAGAGGAAAAGACACAGCTTCCAGCTGCCCAGATTTCACAGTGGTCCGGGACCTCTCCAGGACTGCTCTGGGCATACCCACCCTCCCACCAGCATATGCAGGCTGGCTGGGAAGCGAGGACTGCCTCTCAGTGGGTGTCCAGATCGCCTGGCCAGCTCCCCTGGATGGCTCCTTCTCAGGCTCGTATGGTATGTGCCTAGAGGGCCTTGGGGGAAGACAGAGCCAGGGAAGGACAGGTCTACTGGCCTCATACCTGCCTTTGACTTTCTGAGTCTGTGGAACCCCGTGATGCCTGCCCAGCCACTACAGTGTGAAGAGAAACATTCATGAAAGTTAACAGCGAGTCTGGAGACGCGGCGCAGTGGGTAGCTTTGGTAGCTTCTGTAGCATGCACAAAACCCTGGGTTTAAACCCCAGGACCCAGACACTGGGCGTGGCGGCTCACACATGTAATCCCAGCTTTCGGAAGCGGACGCCGCATAAGTATCAGAAGTTCAGGGCCATCTTTGGCTACACAGCAAATCTCTAAATAAAATTGCTGTGTGTGGTACAGGACCTGTGAAGGACATCCTCCACCTCTTTTCATACACACACACACCCTCAGGGAAATGCATGGTGTACATACTTTAGCGGTAAGGCCCCAGGAGACAGCCTTTCTCTCTCAGCAGCCAGCCCCTCCCACCTGACCTTGGAACACCGGCCTCCAGACTCCCTCTACCCTCACCCCCCCCCCCAGGGTCCTGGCCAGGGACTCCTGAGAACTACTTCCTCATGGGGCTGTCACATCGATCCCTACCCTGAGTCATCATCACCTTTTGGTGGCTGCAAACCTTGCAGATGGGTTGACCAGGGAGTAAGGTGACCGTAGTGTGGTGACAGTCCAGAGGAACTGCCAGGAGGGATAAGCTGGAAAAGGAAACAGGATTTCCAGGGCATCCTGGGAGGTGGGCACCCTTAGGCTGCTGAAGGGGAGGTAAGGAAGTATAAAGGCAGAGAGAGGCAGCAACCCCCACATCTGGGAGGCTGCTGGCAGGTCCGAAGCCGGAGACCAGGTGCCTCTAAGTCCCCACACTCACAGGCTTACCATCCGGTGTCCATGTGTGCTATGTGATTTGGAGTAGATCATGACACTACGGTGTAGCCGACTCTCTCTTTGAAATGGGCTTTGAGTGGAATCAGGGCCACGGGACTTCTGTGAGGCCAAATGGAATCGATGAAGTGCTGGGAACAGAGTCTGCATGCAATGAACGCTTGAGGCTCTGAGGCAGAGGGATGATCCCTGGTCTCCATGATTCATGTCCCAGAAACGAGAAAGAAAATGAAGTTTCTGCTGCTGGCGCCTTTAACATCATGGGCATGCAAGTGGCGGCCACTGCATCATGGTACCCTGGCCCATGGCACCAGTGGGCCTATCAGTATGATACTGAGCAAATATTCAGAGAGGTGACAGCCAGTGCCCAGTGCCCATTGCCCATTGCCGGCCCAGCTGTCCCTGTGCCTTTACTCAATTGGTTCTACTTTGTTTGGTACTTGAAGCTCAGGTGAAGCCACTTCCCCTCTGTGAAAGGCTTCAGAGACACAGAGTGACCCCAATGTCCTGGGCCTGAGACCAGAGCCAGCCTGGTACTTGAGACATTTGGCCCTGGCAATACCCTCCCGGGCAACCCCATCTGCCCGAGGGCCCAAGGGCAGACTGGACAGGTGAAGGGCTGGTGAGGACGGAGCGCTCTATGCTGAAGCAGCCAGTCCCAGTTGCCTTCTTTGGTTGTTGTCACCGGAGACTGGCCCTCAGCCCTACAGCCAGGCATGGTGTTGATAGGTCCCCACAGCTGCAGCCACACGTGTGCCCAGCCATCAGCCTTTGGACAGTTGAGGGAGGGGAGGGGAGGGGCTGAGCGCCGGCAGGAGGGGGGCCAAAGCCACAGCTGGGGGACAGCAGGTGCCGCAGCCTGGGTGGCTGCTGTGTGCCATCTGCTCCCATCCCGCCCCTCCTCGTGGGCCCAGCAAGATGGGGGCTTCTTGCCTCTCCCATCACCGACCCATACACAAGCCACCACGGACCACTGGGCTTAAAGTGTCTCTAAAGCTTCTCTCCCCTCTGCAGAACGGGGCGGAGGGGTGGAGGGGGGGTGCTGGTGAGGGCTTTACTGTTTCTGGCCTGCCGCCTGGTAGATGTCACTTACTGATCACCAGCCACAGAGGCCTGGGTGACCTAGACTTACATGTGAATGCTAATAATGGGATCCTGGAATGGGATGCAGGATGGGAAAGGCTGAGGAGTGGTACCCACAGTTTCAATGAGGATGGCCAAGAGACTCTGTGACTCTGTCTCCGCAACCCCCTGCCCATAGATGACCCAATGGGTGTGAGCATGGGCGGCGAGCAGTAATTGGGACAGAAAGGTCTGCTTTCTGCTCATAGCAGGCAGAAGCCCACCCTTGCTAGCCCTGGATAGCTGGGCCGTGTGACAAAGAAACAGCTCACACGGGTTTTTTCACCCATCCTGCCTGAGGCCCCGGGGCTCACCATGCTCTGCAAAGAATGCCCCAAGCAAGGCCTGCCCTTGGGACTTGTGTTAAACCCTTGCTTTGTGGTCCTTTGAGGAAGCCCTTGGATGTCCAGGGTCCACCTGATCCTCAGTTTACCCTGGCCGCCATCACCATCTTACTCTTTTCCTACTCTGCTGCCCCTGAGCTGAGTCCCTTGATAAGAGCTGGGTCACTCGGACATGCTTGGTAATGGGTGTCCTGAGCTCCCGCACAGACCTCAGCCCCGACGGGCTTGGCTCTTTGCTTCACCTGTGCTTAGATGCCAGCCACCTGTGAGAACACCTGAGCTTAGATGCCACCTGTGAGAACACCTGTGCTTAGATGCCAGCCACCTGTGAGAACACCTGAGGCTCCCACAGGAGGGTTGGCATCAGGAGCCCACCTCGCCAGTGGAAGCTCAGGCCCCCGCCCAGGTGCCGGCCAGCCTGCTCTGTCTGCCCTCAGCTGCCTAATCTGTCTCTCTCTCTTTCTCTTTCTCTCTTTCTTTAGCTCACAGGAAGGAGAAGGCTGCAGCAATGCCAGACTCCCCGGCTGAAGTGAAGACGCAGCCCCGGTCCACACCCCCCAGCATGCCGCCCCCACCTCCCACCTCATCCCAGGGAGCCACACGACCACCCTCCTTCACACCTCACACACGTGAGTCTCCCTGCCCACGACCCCTGCCCATACCTTGTGTAGAATAGATGGAGCCATTTGAAATTCTGTACTCGGATTTAACATAACGTGACCCTGTGGCCCATTTGCAGCCTAGTCTTAGGCTCAGATCCCAGACCCTCCTCCTTGCTACCTCACTGTGGGTAAGCTAGCTACTTCAGCGCTCTAGCCTGGCTTCTTCATGCACAGAGTGGGGCCCTGCCGTGGTTCCTATCTTACAGCCATTGTGAGAGTGAAGTAAGTTACCAGCCATTAGCACCAGCTTACAAGCACGGGTGTTAGAAGGCCCCGGGGACTTAGGCTCAGCTCAGCAGCCCACAGCAGAGGCCACTGTGGGGATTCCAGGGAGCCTCAAGCAGGAGTGTCCTCTCTCTTCCATAGCCACCTCTTTCCTTTGAAAAATTGTAACTTAGGCTGAGCAGGTGGGAAACTCCCAGGGTTGGGCCATTAAAGGGTACAGCGTCCCATGCCCTTCCCCCAAGACAGAGGCTTAAGAGTATATCCCAAGTGTTCTGTCAGAGAGAAGCCATGAGCCACCTCCGCTGCAACGTTTGAAGACACGTACCTGAGGGGACCCTTCCCCAGATCTCACACTGAAGCAAGATCGCTCTCCGTGGGAGGGGTCTCAGTAACTCAGCCGGGTGTCACTCACCTGGTTTCCAGGGCATGCATGTTTCCTCTGACCTCTGCATCCCTGAACGTGGAGCACTGGCTCTGCCCTTCAAAGTTAAAGTTCTCAATAAAGCCTTGCTGTCTAGAGAAAGTCTGAGATGAGAAACAATCAGCTCAACCCCAGGCTAGCCATGTCCCAGGCTAGCCATGCCCCTGTTGGCAGATTGCCAGACTCCTGCTTTGGGGGTAATACCATCTGCTTCCAGGTATAGTCACGTTGAACCAGAGCCCTCTGAGAACACGACCAGCACACAGCCGGTTGTCTCCACATGCACCTTCCAGTCTCCTGCGAGGTGCTAACTCCCATTTCCTACAGTTAACTGAGGGTTCAACAATTAGTGAACCTGGAGTGAGGATTCCTAGCCCTGCCTCTTGTAGCTGGGACTCTGCCCTTAGCAGCCTGATGCTCTCAGAGGACAGATGACCCTGCCAGGGTCCTGGGTCTGCCTGCTGGCCATGCTCCTCCAGGCCAAAGATCCTTGTGTCTATTCTCACATTGTTCCTCCCTCAGTGATTCGGCTGACATAGTCACTCTCCCTCCTCCCTAAGCATCCTCCCCTCTGGGCTGAGCTACAGGTAGACTCTGGCTGCTGGGCAGCCTCAGAACTCATCCAGTGGATGAAAGGGAACTCTGTGGGACCGTGCCGATGTGACCTAGAAGTGTTAACCTAGAAACAAGATCGTGCGTGGGGGCTGCTATGCCCCTCTCCCACCCATGAGGCCATGACACACTTCCTGAAACAAGGGTCCTCCAGATGTTTGGAGGCCCCAAACAGGAAAGAAGAACAGAGCAGCCAACAGGCTGATCTTGGACTATGAGCTGTCACCTACTCTAAGGGTGCACCCCCCCCTGCCCCCAGCCTGCTTTTCCCTGTGGACCAGCTCTTGTCCCAAAAGCTCGCCTGGACACCAGATGTTCCTGGTTAGGAGTAAGGATGGGGTCAGCTGGGGCCTTCAAGGCTTTGCTTTCATGAGGACTGTGAACAGATGTGAGGGTGGTCAGAGCATGTGTGGTTCATGGGGAGGGCTTGTGTGCCTCCTGCCTCTCGGTCCCACTCTGGGGGTCGCAGCTCTGTCTGTAGAGCACAAGGCTTTCGTTTGTCTCTTAAACGGGCACTTCCAGTCTGAGGGGGCTTCAGATCACCGGGGCTAGTTGGTTGGAGCATAAGCCTCCTGAGGTCACCTCAGGTTCGTTCCTAATCCGCGTGGCTAACCACACACACGCTCCCCTCCGCACCTGGCTGGTGGCAGCCCTGGAAAAGCCTCTGCAGTCGGCTACAGATTGCTGCCCAGTGTTCCAAGCCAAATGGAGACACTGACCTTGAACCTACTTAAGGGCTGTGGTTTTCCTGGCCCAGTGACCACCCTGGGCACAGATTGGTCTGTGGCTGGGGAGACAGGCAGGAGGCTGAATATGGACAATACAAGGAGCGCTGACCCAGCCTAAACTCCTCTCAGGCAGGGAGCCTGTAGGTAGGTTGAGCTCCCATCTGCCCTTCCTTGAGAGTTTCTGAGACAGGGGGCTCACTACTCCTAGAGCTCCTGTGTGTGTCCACTGACAACCCCACCTCACGTATCAGACCTGAATCTCCGTCACGGAAAACACACAGCCTGGACCCTCAGGTCCCTCGATGACAGTGCCGAGGGGGTAACCGAGCACTCTCTGGAAAGACAGCTTTTAAGAGTGAAATGTCCTGCTGACAGATACCCAGTGCAACCCATTTTACAGAGGAGAAAACTGAGGCCCAGAGGAGTGGGCCAGCCCCCAGTGGCAACAGTGTGGTCTTTAGGACTGCCACTGCAGAGAGGACAGCCGCTGCGGCGCCCTCCTGACAGCCTGTTCTTCTTATTTTGCTTACAGATGGCGAGGATGGACCTGCGACGTCTCTTCCCCATGGCCGTTTCCACGGCTGCTTAAAGTGGTCCATGGTCTGTCTCTGTAAGTAAAATAACAAGAACCGTGGGCTTCGGGGGCTGGAGAGATGGCTCAGCAGTTAAGAGCACTGACTGCTCTTTCAAAGGTCCTGAGTTCAAATCCCAGCAACCACATGGTGGCTCACAACCACCCATAATAAGATCTGATGCCCTCTTCTGGTGTATCTGAAGACAGCTACAGTGTACTTACACATATTAAATAACTAAATCTTAGAAAGAAAGAAAGAAAGAAAGAAAGAAAGAAAGAAAGAAAGAAAGAAAGAAAGAGTGAGCCGTGGTCTTCAAGGAGGCTACCTGGGTCCTTCTCAAGGCCTCTACACTCCTATTGTCAGATCTCTAGCCTCCTTAAAGACAAGAGAGGTCCAGGGGCCTAGGGCGAGACTGAGACCCTCAGTCTTTGCGCCGGACCTGGTGCCTTTGCATGTGAGCGCCGACTGAGCTGCATCCTCAACATCCAGATGGGCTGACTGGAGCAGATGCCAGGGCTGTGAGGGGACAGTGGGACATATGTCAATGACAAGCCACACTCCACTGTTAAAAGAGACCCTAGCTCCTACTATTGGCAGGGTAGCTAACGATGGGCAGGGATGGTTACCCTTGCCTCAGTTTCCCCACCTGTAAGGCGATGTTACCACAGTATGGAGCGCTGAGGGCGATTCGTGCACCTCGCTGACAAAGCTGCTGCTGTCGTGTCTGAGCCACACCACGTGCCCTGTGGGTATCGGTCACTGGTGGATGATTGTATCAAAGCATGAGGTGACATTCAGAATACTTGTCCGTCAGCAGAAGCAGCCTTGACTGGGCCAGTTAGCTGCATATCCCAGGCATGTGTGGCTGCCATATAACTTCTGGGCTCTTAAGAATGAGGAAGCACTCACATGTGCAGCCCGTGTTCTCTGTTGTCCCTCTTGCTGCCATTGTTCCGTGCCTTGCTTAGCCACACACTAGAGCCTGGCACACAGCCTGACTGGTCATCAACTGTTGACCGGCTCTTGCTGTGGTGATAATGGTGTTCCCCTTGTCGGGGAGAAAGGGTGGAAGAGCCCCAGGCTAACTCCCATCCAAGCGTCAAGGCTGGGGGAGTTATGGGGGTGCTAGCGTGTGCCCCCAAACATCAGCCGAGGACACGTGTGCAGTCTAACTTAGTAACACACCTGTCGTGGTAATGAAAACACTTGTGCCGGGGGCTATTTTTGGCGTCTCTTTAGCTGCTGAGACTGCCCGGCAGCCGCGGGAGGGAAGACAGGCAGTGAGGCGAGCAGGCCACGGGGGGACCCAGGCGCTCAGAGCAAGGTTGGTAAGCGGGCCACAGGGAGGACAGGACCAGGCCAGGCTGGGTCTGGTGGGTGGTGTGGACTAGACCATGTATCCATCGGCATGTCTTAGAAACTACTAGAAGTCCCATAGTCCTGGTGATAGAACCCTTGGTCTTAAGACACAAGACCATGGCTATTAGTGAGGTCTCCATGGCAACAAGCCATCTCCTGGCCTGGCTGAGGTGACAGCAAGTGACTGTCATTGGGGTTGACTGGGGCGTGTGTGTCGGCTGTCAGAGCTCACCATTAAGAAGGAAGTCCACCGAGTAGTGTCCTCTGGACCTGGTCTTAGAGAGGCTAGGAGCCCAGAGCTGTTAGGATGCTGTGTGCTGCCATCACTGACCGCTGCAGAGCAAGAGGGGTGCTCCCACATACAGCGCTTATGCCTGCCTGCTTCTACTAGCATACCATCATTCTGGAACTGACTGTATCCTAAGCCCTGGAAGAGGCTCTTGAGATCCTTTGGGGGAGACAAATGGGAAGGCTTCCATGTATACCCCAGGAGAGAGGAGCTTCTTAGAACCATACGCAGAGGGTTGCCATGCCTGGTGACAGCTTAAAAACACCAGGTAGCCTGTGAGCCTGCATGTCTCTCCCCACATGTTTTGAAACTTGTGTTCCTCAGAAGCAGCTGTCAAGGGGGTGCCTCACATAACCCCCAACATGTAGAGTTCGTCAGGGTTGTGACCTCCTGAGGGCCAGCTTCCAGGTAAGCTGGTGGCATGCACAGGCTCCATAAGCCATGGGGCTGGGAATCAGGATAGACTTTGATATGCTTTGATCCTGAAGCCCACCTCAGGACTTCAGAATGGCTTGGGACCACTGGCAGATAGAGAAACCAACGCCAGGCCCGGGTCTGACCTACAATGTCTGTCTGGACAGGTGCCACTCCCCAAACCCTTCAAGGGTTTATGATATGAGGGTGTCTGAGGACCTGTGAGAGCATAGCTCTTGTAACAGGTGACTGTCAGACTGGAGGTGAGGATAGAATGGGGAGAAAAGGTGTTCTCTGAGGGGATTATACCAGCAGCCACACCCACACCATGCCAGAGCATCTCTTGTCTTAACTGGTGTGGAAGGTGGGGGTCCGCCCTGGGGTCAGACAGTTGGGGGCCACCAGCTGGCTGTACCCATGAGCTGCTTACCCCAGTCTGTTATATGGATCGAGAACATGTTTGTGAGGCGCCCTGGCCCCAAGGCGGTTTATCTGGGCTAGAGCCTCAGGCAGCACCTGGACAAGATGGTGCCAGTCACTGCACTAGTTAGCAAGAGAAGGCTATATGGGACCCATGGGAGAGCCTGAAACCACAAGACTGACAGAGTCGGGTTAGGCTCCCCCATCCTGTAGTGCGAGCAGAGGTAGAACAGGATCCTGCAAGAGCCGTAGCATCTGAGGAGATCTGAGGGCCAGGAAGGAGGGATGCAGGTCTAGCCCTACCTCACCTTTCCGTGCCCAGCCCTTAGGCCACCTCCCAGTGCTTGAATCAAGATGCACAGTCTGGAGTGACTTGCTGAGGAGCCCATTGCCTGTGACAAGCAGGGAACCCAGGCAAGCCTGGAGGGATCCTGAGGGTAAAAGAGGGCTCTCTTTCTCCCTTGGTACTTCTAGCCCCACCAGGCTAGCCTCAGCACAGGTGGCATGGGACAGCTGGAGCTTTGAGGATTGTGACCTTATGGGCACCCCAGAGCTACATTTCTCAGCCCAGACAAGAGAATCTGGCTTCTGCATTCTCTGCCAAGGCAGAAGACAGTGCTGTATCCTTAAGGTCAGGGACATAGGACACAGACAAAGCCACAGTGGAGTGAGCCAGAGGTGTATGAACATGCCTATATGCCAGAGGTAGCATTGGTAACCTACCATCTCTGACCTGTCTGCAGACCCTGCTAATCATAGCTGGGGCCCACTGCCACAACTTTTAACCTTTTGTCACTCACTCGGGGCTGAGAGGCAAGGACTCGGTGGCAGCCCCTGGCCTTGGCTCTGGGACGCTGAGCCAATGACAGGGCTATCCAGTCAGCCAGGGTTCAGTGACTGGCAGCAGTGACCCTGTAGCATGCTTATCAGCTGTCTCTTTGGTCACTTGATCGTCCTCAGCATGAACTAGCCCCTGGACACAGCCTCCTGTGTCACAGTCCCCTGAAGAACCCAACCAGCTCCTCCCGGGAGGGTCTCAGTCTCTGCCTGATTTTAAGTCCCATCTGCTCATGCATTGGATCTACATGCTGGCAATGGTGTTGCTCAGGGTTAGAGAGACTTGGGGTCTTCAGAGTTGTAAAGGCTCTGGGCACATCGCTTGGAGTTGGGAAAGAGATTGGGTAGAAGGTATTGCTTGAGGCTGTTGGAGCAGGGGCAGAGTCGCTAGCCTTGTCTTGGGGTGATGAGAGTGACTTCTCATTTCGCATACCACAGGTGAAGACACGCTTGCTCATAGTGGAAACCTGAGCCAGTCTGGGAGTTTGAACTGGGCATCTGCTGTGTGTGTGTGTGGGGGGGGGATCTAGAATCTCGGCTGGCGTGAAGGTCAGGCTCAGGGTAGCCCCCAGGGACAGCGTCAGCCAGCTCCAAATGTCTGTCTCTGCAGCCACTTATAGTGTGTGAGCCCTACCACCCTCCTGACTGGGGTACTTGAGTTGAAGGGAGCCACCTCCCCAGTACCAGTTTGCATATCTGTAAAAAGAGTATAGCGCCCATGAGCACAGAACGGTTGCAGGGACAGAGCGGCAGCTGCGTAGTACGCCGGCCACCATCATTGTCACTGTCATATGGGTCACTGACATTGCCATCATGTGTACTTATAACCATCAAATGCAATTGTTACCCCTTGCCCTCACACTCACTCACCGCTCTCCCACAGTGATGAACGGCAGCAGCCACTCACCCACGGCCATCCACGGTGCCCCATCTACACCCAATGGCTTCAGCAACGGCCCAGCCACCTCATCCACGGCCTCGCTCTCCACACAGCACCTGCCCCCGGCGTGCGGGGCACGGCAGCTCAGCAAGCTTAAGCGTTTCCTCACCACCCTACAGCAGTTTGGCAGTGACATCTCACCTGAGATCGGGGAGCGCGTGCGCACACTGGTGCTGGGCCTGGTGGTGAGTCTATGGGCTATCAGGCGCCCCTGTTCCCCATGACAGCTTCTGCCGCAAGCTCCATTGCGATGGCCACAACCCCATCGTGCTCTGCCCAGCCCTCAAGCCAGATCTGGAACCTCCTCCTCCTCCTCCTCCCCCTCCTCCTCCTCCTCCTCCCCCTCCTCCCCAAGGTGTGGGTGGGGCATCTGGGTCAGTAATGCATGGGAACCTTTAGATGGGGCGGTCGGTCTCTCTGCAGAACTCAACTCTGACGATCGAAGAGTTTCATGCCAAGCTCCAGGAAGCCACCAACTTTCCACTGAGGCCGTTTGTTATCCCTTTTCTGAAGGTAAGCGAAAGCAGCACCTTCCAGGCAACAGGGATGGTGTACACAAAGGCCCTGGGAAAGAAGTGTATACAAAGCTGCTTTGTAATGGCTGGAATCCAGTGTGGGAAATGGGTGTGCAGAGGATGAAGAACAGGTGATGGACAGGCAGGTGTGTGCCTGGACCGCAGGGTGACAGAAGATGCTGTGCCAAATGCAGACTGGGGCCTCACAAACGACGGTGATGCCGTACTAGGTCCCTTTGGCAGAGCAACCAGAGCCTCTGAGCAAGGCAGGTTCCTCAGCCCAGCCCACACCCTCGGGATGAGGAGCCATGTTTGTTTATGAGGGTTGCATGGTGTTTTGGTTGGTTTGGGTTCTGTGGGCTCTTTCGGTTTGGTTTGGTTTTTGAAAGCACTGAGGGCTGAACATAGTCTCGTCCCCGCTAGGCAGGTGTCCTGCTGCTGAGCTGTGGCTCTCGCCCTTTTTAAATCTTGAGGCTGGGTCTCACTAAGTTCCCCAGGGCTGGCCTTGAACTCTGTCCTCCTGCCTCGGCCTCCAGCAATTGGGGTTGCAAGTGTGCACTACCAGGCTTACTGAGAAGCTTGTGAGCCAGATCCTCACGTTGGGGTTGTGACTCACTGCAGCTCTCCACTCTGAGAGGAGAGAGGGTGGCGTGCTTCCAAATGTGTTTGCCCACGTGATTACTTTCCGCTCAGACCTCTCAGGGAGATGCTAGCTCGCTCACCCCTGAGGGCACCCACCTCCACTTACACCAGAGCCCTGGCTCATTTGGTCCTGCATACCTGTGCTCTGCTTCAGTCAAAGTTCAAGGTCAGGCCGTATAAAGGATGAGTGCTGAGATGCGAGCCCCCACGGAGCTACCTAGTCACTGGGCTGGCTCCTCTCCTCTGTACTCAGCCCCTGAGGCTGGAGTCCTCCATTCTCACAGAGCAGCTACCTCAGTGAGTTTTTAAACTGCCCAATGTAGACCAAGAATGGATTATAAGGCTCTCTGCACAGATGCCCTGTTGACCCATGAGAGGGAGAAACAGCCCTGATGCTGTCAAGTTAATAGGCAGGAAAACTGAAGCCTTCACTGTCCCAGCTGGTAGAGATCCAAGGCCAGGTTCAAGCTCGGGTCTGTACAGTTCAGAGTCCCCACAACATTCACAGTACATGCCCCACCAGCCGCACCCCCTCTTGGCAGCTGACAGGGGGACCCCACATGACACCCATATCCACTCTCCTCCTCCCTCCCTCCCACCCACACCTTGCTAGGCTCACACTGGAGCTAGTGACAACAGAGAAGCTGCGGGTGCCAGCGCGTAGGCCCACCTGGCAGTCATTTTGGTGTGCGTTGGAGGCCCCGTTCTCCTCACCCTCCGCACACTGCCGACTCTGCCGCCGCCTGTCTTTGGGATGCCATACGCCTGCTTACTTTGTCAGAGCCGATGTTTGCAACAGATGCTCCGTAGCATTAGCCGCCCCGTCTGTGCCTGGAATATCTCAGCTTTCATTTCCTGTGGTCCTTACCCACAGTCCCCTTCCTACCTAACCAAGTGCAGGATCACCTAACTAGGTGGGACACCTTGCTGGGCACTGCCTCCTCAAGGGACCTCCTCCGTTTCATTTCTCTATGCCCACATTGGCTTTTTGGGGACCAGCCTGTGTCATAGCTCACCCAGGACCTCTGCGGCTCGTTGTTAGGAACACTGGGTGGTATGTCTGCCTCCATGATATGGAGCTCCTGGGGTGGAAGGGCCAAAGGTCAAACCTAAAAATACAAGATCCCAGCCAGTACCTCTGACCTTGTTGCCAAGACACCAACCAACCAGAGCCCACTCTGTCCTGTCAAAGAGGCATGGTTACTTTGCCGGTACAGCGGGGCCCAGCCTCAAAGGTCTTGAAACAGACAGACAAGCCAGAGGAAGGGCTCAGGCAGCTCCAGGTGCCTCCCCTGCCCTCACAGGGTGGGGTCCCCTCTTGGCAGGGCAGAGAGTTACCACAGCACCTTCCTGAATAGTTATGGACATCCTAGCCTCTACAGTGCTTCCCATGGCTGCCCCTGGAGACGGCTGGGCAGGGTGTGGCTGCGCAGAGCCTGGCTCCAATGGCAGGGCCCTCTAGGGTCCTTTCCTAAGCAAGATAAAGCTGTCAGCCACACAGGTGATAGGCAACGCTAGGTTAATTCACATGGGGCTCACTGGAGTCTATCACACCAGAGCTCTGGTCTGCTGATGGGTCAAGAGGGCTTGTATGATCATCCCAAGACCACACGACTCCTCGGTAGCCCAGCCAGGGTGAAGCGCACCCAATCTCATTCAGCAGCTTGTGGTGGAGAGACTCTGTAAAGCAAAGGGAAGTGTCACAAAAACTCAGGACTCTGCTGTCACCTTGGTGGTTCTAGATGTATGCTGTGTCTTTTACCAGAGTCCCATCCAGGACAAAGATGGTTTAGATTTTTTTTTTTTCTGGGCATCAAAATCTCCACGCCAAGTGAAGTTGGGGCCCAGACCACCCTGTGACCAGCTTGGGTGTGTCCTCTGAATAATGCCTGGGACTTCTGAAAAAGAGTGGGGACTTGTTCTTTCTGGAAGAGAAGTGGTCCTGGATCCCCAGCCAAGGGCTGCCATGTATCTGGACTGTATGGCAGGGCTACCTGATCCTAGGTCCCCTCCACTCTGCCCCACATCCACCTCCATGTAGCTGGACAGTGGAGCTTTACAGAAGCCACCCCACCCGAGGCTCTAGCTCCCAGCTGGCCCCAGCTGGCCAGGACCCCAGATGTTCCCCCACCCGAACAGCAACCAGATGGTGCTCATGCCCAACCCCCACCCCACCATGCTGGCCAAGGAGAGGGTGGGGGACTGGTGAGGGAGGAGACTCTGGACCACTGAGACCTCCCAGGACCTCATCCCAGCCCATGCTTCTGACGTGGTCGGCAGATGGTGGGCTGGCCCCTGTTCAGCTATCCAAACAGAAAAACAGGCCTGGCAACCATACCGCTCAACAAAAAAAAGTACCGGCTGCCTGATGGGCCGGGTGGATGCGCCAACGGAGGCTGAGGAGGCGGAGGCTGGAGAAGGCTGCCCTGGCAGCTTTGAAACGCATGGGAAAGTTTTAGATTGTGTTTATTTACAAATACTTAGAACTGCTGGCTCTCCCAAGAGCCTGCCACTGGGCCCCTGTCCAGCATGCTGAAGGCCAGCCTGCTACTCTACCCGCAGCAGTTCTGAAAAGGCTGACCACCAGCAGTGCATGCCTGGAGACCTTTGCCCAGCACTGGGGAGAAGCTCACAGACATGGAGTCCATGAGCTCCAGTGGCTTCATCTGCAGATTGCAGAATCTAGAAGTGATGTCATGGCTGAGGCGCGGGTTCACGGAGGTCATATTCCTTATGTGCCGATGTCCCAGGTTCCAGCTGTGAGCTTTGTTTAGGGCTGAGACTGGAAAGTGAGAGATAGTGGGGAGAGGAGCTGGGTCTGTGGGGCTTCTGGCCAGTGCATGGCGGGGGAAGAGGGGGCTAGAGCAAAGACCCTGTAGCAGCACAGCACCTTATTGACATCCCTATCCCACTCCTCTCCCTCCCCCTCCCTCCCCCTCTTATGCACACGTGTATATTAGGTTGCCTGCCCCCTCTTAACCTTGCTTTCTTTCTCCATGACAACAATGCTATGGAACCTGCATAAACGGGGTACAGGTAGGGAGTATTGGCTGCAGACAGCACTCTAGGAGGTGAAGTCCCTACATCGCTGTGTGTCCAGCAGATCTCAGGCCTGTCACTTCCCACTGTGCTGTTGGAAGGCAAAAGGGACCTAAGGGACCCAGAGCAGCCCTGAGTCACACGCAAGCAGTTCTGGGCTGTCTGCTACGAACAGGCTACGTGGGTTTGCACCCCAGCTGTCAGTCAGCCGTGCCTAAAACCCCTGTCCTGCCTGCCCGCAGGCTAATCTTCCACTGCTGCAGCGTGAGCTCCTGCACTGTGCCCGCCTGGCCAAACAGACACCTGCCCAGTACCTGGCCCAGCACGAACAGCTGCTGCTGGACGCCAGCGCCACCTCCCCTGTCGACTCGTCTGAGCTCCTGCTGGAAGTCAACGAGAACGGCAAAAGGAGAACACCTGACAGGTGCCAGCCTCTCACAAACCCACAGGACGGGAGGTGACCCATGGTGGCCTCTTCCTGCCCGCCCATCTGCCCCTACTGCAGCTCTGCCAGACAGCTGGCCCGGTCTGTTGTCTGTAGCGGGCTGATCGAGCGCTGCTAACCCCGCTGTGTGCTGCAGGGACAGGCTGGCGTGTGGGCCACACTGGGTTCTACAAGCATATGCAGCTCATTTAGCTATGGACCCCAGGGGCCTCTGGGATCCCTGGAGGACAGCAGCTCAGGGAGGGGACTGTCCACCAGAGTTCACTTTTCTCCGTGCTGTCTGTAAACCCTGAGTGACCTGGAACCTAAGGCCTATCTATGGTAGCTGGACTGGTCTGGACCCCTTGACAGGCCATAGAGATACTGGTCCTACTACTATATCGCAGTGGGGACCACACCTGGCCATGGGACCCTGGGTGTCTCCCTCTGTCCATTCTTCACCAGGAGCCCCAGAGGAGGTCAGAGCGGGGGACCAGAACCCAGTGTGTGTGTGTGTGGGGGGGTGTTCCTCTGATTTTCTACCTCTGCCCTGTCTGTCTCTCCTCCCCTCCATTATTATCCTCTATCCAAGACTGAGGCTGATGTCCATTGGTCACCTATTTTCTTGGTCAGGACCAAAGAGAATGGATCAGACCGGGACCCTCTGCACCCCGACCACCTCAGTAAGCGGTCCTGCACCCTGAGCCCCGCCCAGCGCTGCAGCCCCAGCAATGGGCTGCCCCACCCGACGCCACCCCCACCCCCGCACTATCGCCTGGAGGACATGGCCATGGCCCACCATTTCCGGGACTCCTACCGCCATCCTGATCCCCGAGAGCTACGGGAACGCCACCGGCCCCTGGGTAAGCGGTGTGAGAGGGCCGTCAACCGCTTGAGGTCTGAACACATAGTCTGGAACCTGTGTGTCTGTGAGTTTGTGCCCATGTTTACGCCTGCGTGTGCTGGTGTCGGAAAGAGTCCGCATGCATTTATTTAGGGGTTCAGTCAGCACCTGCTTGTACCTATGCTCTAGTGGAGGACACTGAAGCTGCCAGCAGCACCTCAGCTGTCCAGTAAGGAAATGGGTATAAGGAGCCAGCAGCCACCCCAGCGCCCATGTAGCCTGACTTGCCCCTCCAGAGACAAGTCGCCACTCCTCACACACTGAATAACACCACAGTAGAGGACCCTAATCCTTGGGATACACTCCTGCCCTGGGCAGCATGAGGCCACGGTAGCTGAGGGTAAGATTACCAGCAGGGCTGCCTTTTTTCCTCGAATTCAGAAGTGACCCTCAAGTGGGCCATGTGACCTCCCTGTGCCTCAGTTTCTTTCTTTGTCAGAACAGAGATTATGTGAGGATAGGTTATTGATAGAGCACCTGACACACACTCTACCCCAAGGCCCAGCCACCGATGACAAGGACAGCAGCTGACACAGAACACATGCCACTCATCTTGCACGCTGTCATTTCCCAGTCTGTACCCACACCTCAAAGGAAACCGAAGTCCAAGGAGTATGAGTGGGGCAGCCATGGGTGGGCACAGCGACACTCTGCGGAAACCCAGAGATGGCCGTCCCTGCCACACCCTGGTGTGTTGGAACGTAATGTTAGAAATGACCATCCAGGGTCACTCAGAATGCCAATAGGGTCCCAGAGCAGGGTCAACAGAGGCCTTTCCCTGCCCCCACACCATGGAAGCTTCCAGGGCTTGGTCCTAGGCAGCAGGTGACAGTGTCTGGCTCACCACAGCCGGGTCAGGCAGGTGCTAATTCCCACCCGCTTCTGCTAATGCAAAAATAAACGCCAGCTGTCGCACAGATCTCAGCCTCTATTTTAGTTTGGGCGTTGGCACAGGCCCCTCGTGGGCAGCCAGAGAGGGTGCTGGATGACGGCTGTGGCCACTCCCCGCCCTTCTGCAACTCAGGGAGGCATTTCAGGTTAGGGTAGCAGGAGGTCCTAAGGCGCTGATGGCTGCTTAAAAGAGAGGTTTTGCCTCCCCCCACCCCCCAGGAAGTCTGGATTGCTGCCAGGTCACCTGCACAGCCTCAGTTAGGACACTGGGAGCATTTGACATTGCAGGGAAACCAAGACAGGGCCATCATGTTCCTCACGCCCCAGCCAGTGGCACCCCACACCCCGCCACACCCCATTTGGTCATTCCCGATCCAGATTCAGACTCCTTACACCCAACACCGCCTCTCCACTTTCTGCCTGGTAACTGTGGGCACACCCCTCAAGTTTATCAGGTCAGCTTGGGGCTTTTCTTTCTAACTACTTATGATGCAAGAACTAGGCAGGGTTGGGAAACTGAGGCAGGGAGTGGCAACATAAGGGCCCCAGGATCCCACGGAGAATGAACCATCCTGGATTACTGCTTTGATCCTGCTGCAGGTAGATCTGATCCCAAGATTGAACTGGGGGGGGGGGGTAAACACCCAGGTCAGAGTTCAGCCTGGGACACAGAGGTAAACACAACACGCCATTTTTCTTCATGGAGCTGACAGTCTGGGAGCAGGGATAGTAGAGTAAACAGGGAGATCTTGTACCTAGAGACCAGACACACACACACACACACACACACACACACACACACACACACACACACACACACACACGGCCTGAGGAATTCCAAAGACTACAGCTGTGGAGGGGCCCCTCGGGCCTGGACTTTGAGGAATGCATAGGAGTGCAGTTATCTGAAAGGAAGTCATAAACACACCTAAGTTAAGCAGCTGCCCAGAGGCCTGGAGGTTTCTGGACCGTGATAAGAGAAACCTTTAAAGTGAGTTCATCTAGAGCTGCCTATCAGAAATGGGCGAAGCGAGAAGAGCTGGGTTAGCAGGTTACCGGGAGGCAGTGAGTCATGAGGCACAACAGAGGTGGCCTGGTTTAGATTCCCGACGCCCCTGGTGTAGGAAGTAGGAGGCACCTGGGAGTAGGGGCAGGGCCTGAGATCCAAGTCAGGGCTTAGTCATCCGCATGGGGGCCTAACTGTGTGTGGCCTTTTCTACAGCCATACCTGGGTCTCGACAAGAAGAAGTGATTGATCACAGGCTCACAGAACGCGAGTGGGCAGAAGAATGGAAGCACCTCAACAGTGTGAGTGCCCAGGTGGGGCTGCCACGCCCGTGTGACTCCCTGAACATCTGCACAAGGCTGGGGTGGGGAGATCCACGCTGAGATTGCGCTCCTCTGGGTTGGTTCAGCATCTCCTGGTAGGACCCACCGGCATGCCCACTGGCTGCCCGCCCTTTTATGTGAGGGTCATTATCCACTGTTGGCCTGTCAGGATGCTGCCAAAGAGCCATGCACACTGGCTCTTCCTCCTCTACCATCTCCTGCTCAGACACTTGCAGAGTCAAGCCCCAGTGATGTAGGACATCTTTGTGCCTGAGCCCCTGGTCAGGCCAGGTGGACCTCCACTCCCCTGGCCCTCATGCACCTTTCTTGGCAATGAGAGTTTTGAAGGAAACAGCCCAAGCCCCTTCCACCCCTACCATGCATCCAAAGAAGATTCCATTCAAGTTGGGTGCCCACAGGCACTGGGAGTCATTTCACTGTTTGTGGGGAGCCAAGGTATAGATTTCTGTGCCCCGCCTTCAGGGACGTTGAGCTGGCTCCCTGACCACCCCCTCCATATTGGATGGCCACATCTGGCCACAGCCCCGGTTCCAACGTCCTGAAGGCCCTGCCACCCGCCCGCAGCTTCTGAACTGCATCATGGACATGGTGGAGAAGACCCGGCGATCCCTCACCGTCCTGCGCCGGTGTCAGGAGGCCGACCGTGAGGAACTCAACCACTGGATCCGGTGCTACAGTGACTCTGAGGAGGGGAAGAAGGGCCCTACCCCCATCTCTGCCCGGTCCCTCAACAGCTGCAGTGGCCCTGAGGGGTCTCAGCTAGGTGTGTACCAAGCAAGAACATGGAGGACCTGTAGCGAGAGGTTGCTAGCCCTATACAGTCTCTGTAGGATGCCACTAATTCTCCAGAAAGCTAGCCAACACTCGGTCCTTACTTAAACAGGAAGCCTCACTTGGAAAGGGGGGCCTTTCCCATGGCATAAAGATGTGCCTGGCCTGCTAGGGAGCCTGGACCTTCCAGATTCTGGTAGGTACAGGCCAGGCTTAGGAGGAGGCACCCGAGGGCTTCTATTTACCCATCCACCACAGCGGTGCCTACGGAGATGGGGGTGAGGTGGTCCGGGACATGCCCAGATCCCAGCGTGAATCCATGTTCACTGTCTATAAGAGTATGCCACTCAAATCCCTCCATTCTCCTGGTAGCATGTGAAGCCCTCTTTCCCAAGAGGAAAGATACTTCTTGCCTTCAAACCCTGGCCAGAGAGGAAGGGAATCCAGTGTGGAGGAAGGCAACTGATGACCCCACCTTGTGTGTGACACTGTACCCTGCCCCCTTATTCCAGATGTTCACCGGGACTTCACGCCCAGGACCCTGTCTGGCTACATGCCTGAAGAGATCTGGAGGAAGGCTGGTGAGTAAAGACAGACCCTGGAAACAACCGCTAAAAAGTGTCCGTGTCTGCCGGGCATGGTGGCACACGCCTTTAATCCCAGCACTCGGGAGGCAGAGGCAGGCAGATTTCTGAGTTCAAGGCCAGCCTGGTCTACAAAGTGAGTTCCAGGACAGCCAGGGCTACACAGAGAAACCCTGTCTTGAAAAACAAACAAACAAAAAGAAGTGTCTGTGTCTCCACAGATGGTCTCCACACGAGGCAAGTTTGGGATTTACACATTGGGTCACACATAGGGGTATATACAAAATGCATGTGTGTGCACACATGCACACACACAGACACACACAGAAAGAGAGAGAGAGAGAGAATATGAATCAGGTATTTACAGCCAGGGTTCACATAGTGTACCTCTGTTTCCCTATGGATAGGTCTAAGCCGACCTGTTGTTTTCAAAGCAGGTCCCTCACAGCATTGACTTGCCTGAAGCCTGTTAGAACAGAATCCTGGACACTACCAGAACCTGCTAGACCATACTGTGGGTAGGACCTGGCCCTCACTCACTGAAGATGTACACCAGAGTAAGAACCATGACGCTGGCAGGTAGAGCTTTGGAAGTTTACCCATGGCTCTGTTCCTTGTGACCAGGGTTGCACACATGTGCCCAGGACTCACACATTCACCCACATACATACCTTTCAGCTAACGAGTGGAGTCATTGACTTGTGCCTTTGTGTGCACACACGCAATGTATGGTCGGCATGTGTGCACACAACTGCACTTAGGCGCCTGCCCGAGTTGTGAGCGTAGAGGGTCCAGAACCCCAGGGGAGCCAGCCTGGGTGACTGCCATCCTACGTTTGTGCTTTACAGAAGAAGCTGTGAATGAGGTGAAGCGCCAGGCCATGTCAGAACTACAGAAAGCTGTGTCTGATGCGGAGCGCAAAGCCCATGAACTCATCACCACAGAGCGTGCCAAGATGGAACGAGCCCTGGCGGAGGCCAAGCGACAGGCCTCGGAGGATGCCCTGACTGTCATCAACCAGCAAGAGGACTCCAGCGAGGTAGGGCCACCAGCCTCCAGGTGCACTGCAGTCTGTGGGCTGACCGAACACCACACTTGTACAACCTCCAGGTCTCATGAACTCTCTGCTCTCAGTGGCCATGGCTGTCTCTGGTGCCACAAGAAAACCTGCAGCCTGTTCAGCTCTGTCAGTAAAGAGAGAGAGAGAGAGAGAGAGAGAGAGAGAGAGAGAGAGAGAGAGAGAGAGAGAAACACATGAGGCCTGGTAGGTGTCCCTCAGGCCTTCCCAACCTGCAGGAGCAGTAGCTAAAGGTCCAGAGAATAAAGGATTATCTGGGGTCTGACACATTCCACTGAGCTCCATTCCACTGAAGCCTGTTGATGTCAAACCCTCTGTTCCTTAACTTGTGAAAGCAAGAGGTTTCAGAGAGCAGGGCATTGGTGGTGCATCCTTTAGTCCCAGCACTTGGGAGGCAGAGGCAGGCAGATTTCTGATTTCGAGGCCAGCCTAGTCTACAGAGTGAGTTCCAGGACAGCCAGGGCTATACAGAGAAACCCTGTCTCAAAAAACAAAACAAAACAAAACAAAACAAAACAACAACAACAACAACAACAACAACAAAAAAAGAGGTTTAGGAGCCTTTTCAGGACCCCAGGGTCTGCCTCGGCTTCTAGCATGCAGGTAGATGTCCAATGACCAGGAAGAAGAAAGCCAGGAGAGCTGGCCTTATGTGCCCAGATGTCTGAGCACTGTGCTCCCTTCAGCAGGGTGGGTGAAGGAACACTTTCTGAAGCTTAGTTGGCAGGACATCAGAGGAAAAGGAAAGACCACTCTGGGCAAGTCATTCATAGGATGCCCTTTAAGTGAGTTCAAATCCCAGCAACCACATGGTGGCTTACAACCATCCGTAATGAGATCTGACGCCCTCTTCTGGAGTGTCTGAAGACAGCTACAGTGTACTTACATATAATAAATAAATAAATCTTAAAAAAAAAAAAAAAAAGAAGGGCCAGGTCTCGACACTGGAGAGACAAAGCCAGGTAGACCTTGGGGCCCACTGGTCCACCATATTAGACCAGTTGGTTAGCCAATGAGAGACCCTGTCTTAAAATAAGGTTGAAAGTGCTCAGGAATAATATCAGCTATTGTCTTCAGGCCTCCACATGCATATATTTATATATTTATATGCACATACACACACACACATATATATATATTAATATTATATCTTCACACACTCATGTGCACATGCACACAAACATACATGATCTCGGGATCTCAGCTGTCAAGAGATGGGCAGAGCCGACCAGGGTGTTGGGTATTTGGAAGTGAGGATAGTACTAGATCTGACAGCCGAACATACCTGGGGAAGGGGCGAAAAGAACTCTCCTAGTGGAGAGGCCAGCAAGGCCTCGTGAGTGGAGCAGGAAAGCTGGTGAGGGTTGAGGCCTGAGACTTTAGAAGCCAAATAGAGACAAGAAGTGGGCTAACCACCCAGCTCCACAGCCCTGCCACCTTCCAGGGATCTCCAGCCACTACAATCCACCCCTTGTCAACTTGACACAAATAATATCTCATGTTCACATGAAACAATAACAAGGTTGTGAATACGCCTAACATGATATAACTATCCCTCGTACAATCGCAAACGCATTTGTAAATTTACAATGGGGCATTCATATTACTTTATAATCCTCGTTTCTGCAACTGGTTACGTGGCCTTAATTGGTATTTATAACTACCTTCCTCTACTACCCATTCTGTATTTCCTTCTCCTTCAGCCAGAACCTCAGCAGGTCTTGGCTCTTTTCCTGGAGGATTGACCCATACCTTCATTCCTGATGGGTCTGCGTCCTTTGTCATCCTGCTTGGATTAGGCTGTTGTAGTTTCCCATTGACTTTAATCACAGGACATGCTAGTACTAAGAGACGCCCAAAGGGATCTCTTACACTCCAGACATAATCTTGCTTACCACCATTGTGAAGAGGTAATCCAATTTCCCCATGGTAATCTGGATCTATCACCCCTCCTAACACTGTTATTCCTTTTTTAGCCTGTTGGTTTAAGGGCATTAGAAGCCCAAAATGACCAGGGAGAAGTCTGAGCTTCCAGTTCAATGGAATGTTTGTTGTAGCTCCTGGTAGGAGGAGGAATAGTCAGAAAAGAGAATTCTGGTCCATAGCCACCTCTCCTCCCAAAGGGACTGCTTGGCAGCTGGGGGAAGATGCATAGCTCTCCCCTGCAAAACACACACACACACACACACACACACACACACACACACACACACACACACTCCTTCTCATCAGTGGGCAGGTTATCTGGGCACATGGGGTCTGTCCTATTCTGACTGTCTCCTTTGCCCTCCTCCACATCCAGAGCTGCTGGAACTGCGGGCGCAAGGCCAGCGAGACGTGCAGTGGCTGTAACGCCGCCCGCTACTGCGGGTCCTTCTGTCAGCACAAAGACTGGGAGAAACACCATCACGTGTGCGGCCAGAGTCTGCAGGGCCCCGCGGCTGCAGTGGCTGACCCACTACCTGGACAGCCTGACGCCACTGCCAGCCCCAGCGAAGCCGGCTCGGCAGGGCCCTCTCGTCCCTGCTCTCCGGGGCCGCCAGGCCCGCTGGACGCTGCTGTGCCCCGCTGACCTCCAGATCTGACACCCAGCCCATGGACGCCATGCCCTGCCAACCTCCTGGCCCCACCGTGGCCCACCAGTTGCCTGGAGCCATTGCTGCTACTGCTTCTCTCCAAAAGAAAACACAGATCCAACAGAACTGCATCCGTGCAGCCCCAGCTACCTGACAAGGTCTGCCGGGACCTCTACAGCCTCTCGTCCATCGCAAGCACCCTCAGAAAGCATCGCAGAGCGTCAGACAGTGGCACCAGCAGGAGTGTGGCCAGCTCCGCCGCTGTCTGTCCCCTCTGTGTCCGTCTCTCTGTGTCCGTCTGTCTTTCTGCGTCTGCCTCTCTCTGTGTGTCTCTCCGTGTCTTTGTCTCCTGCCGTTTCCCTGACTCTCCGGCGTCTCTGTCTTTGTAAAGTCCACATGATCTCTCTGTCATCAGAGAAACCTAGTTGGTAGCTTTTCTTTTCCATGAAGAACTTTTGGAGATTTTGTTTTGTTTTGTTGGCAAACAAGCTACTTAGAAATGGACAAAGAAGACTGTGGGGTTCTCCCCATTCCTCATGAGTAAGGGAAGAAACTGTGATTTTTCTATCCAGAGTTGCTGTATCGCCCAGCCAGCCCCAGGGGCATCAGCGAGCACACAGCAGAGATAATGAGAGCAACTGCAATTTCCAACTTAAGAAGCAGCTTTTGTTTCAGGTTTTACTCCTTTAATGTCAAACTCTTTGGCTTTAAGTGAAAAAAAAAAAAAGGAAAAAAAAATCCAAAAAGTTTTTTTTTTTTTTAAGCAAAAGAAACACACCTGTAAACTACCTTGCCAGCTAGCCAGCCAAGGATGCCAGACACACCTCGCTCCAAAGGAAGCCCAAAAAAGCAAACTCAAGAAATTGAAATCCAAAATTTATTTTTATCACTGCCAAAGTATTTTCTTCATGGTCTCTCCGCCCTGGGTTGGTTTGCATGTCAGTCTTTGATTTGGGTTTTGATTTTGTTCAGGGGGTGTTGGGATGCTGGGATTTGGTGGGTGGGGCCAAGAAGAAACCTTTTGTTCCTTTTTGACTAGTAGGCAGCATCCTTGCTGGGCAGAGCCATCGGCAGCAAGGCCACGTGACCCTCAGCACCGCATCCAGAAGCCCCAGTCAGCGTGAGCCTGAGCGTTGTGTGCCCTAGGGCTCCGTCCATGCGTTCCCTACATGCAAGGGAGGCACCTCCTTCCATCGGTCCCCACACCTTCCTGGGACTTCTCATAAGTCATTTCCACTTGTGAAAAAAAAAAAAGTGCTAAAGTGCTCTTCCCAGAGAGAGCACACTTCCTAAACGAAACTGTGACAATCTTTTTGGTTGATTCTTGACTGCTTTTGAGAGCATAAGGAGACAGCAAATCACGCTTTCTCAGTTTTCCCTCCTCTACCTCTCTGCTCTTCCATCCCACCCTACCTCCATCTCGGCCCCATCACCCTGCCCCCAGTGTCTTGCTGTGGCTACCCTCATTTCTTTCAAACTTTTACAGAAAAAAAGGAAAAAGAAAAAAAAAAAACACGAAAGCCAGCAGCCACCCGCACCTCACCCGGAAGACTCCAGCCCGGCTGTACATATCCCTGTGTTGTATCCCCAATGTTGGTCTCCAGTCCTGGGGGTGACGGTGATGCTTGCCCATCTACACTCTAGCCCCTGCCCACCCTGCCCTTCGCCCGCTCGACTCCCTCAAGGATTCAAGGAGGAAATGAAGGAAGAAGGCTCATGCCTGTACCAAACAAAAAGAGACAGCAGACTCAGTCCAGGTCTGCACCTCTGTTGTGGCTGCAGCAAGCCGCAGGCCTAGCGTGCAATATGGGGGATTGCTCCTGAACCCTGGGCCCGGGGGGGCCCTGCCCAGAGCAAGGTGTGCAGCGTGTGTTAATGTGAATGTACATAGTCTCCACAGAGGTCCCAAACCGTGGCATCAGTACCGAGGAGATGTTTGCCAAATAAAAAGAAATTAAGACAAACCACGGAAGTCTGTGAGGTTTAGGAAACGCTTTGGAAGGAGTCTGAGTCCTATAGGCTTCTTTGGTGGCTGGTGTTTCTTCACAGCTGTATGACCATTGTTTAACAGAACGTTCTATGGATTCTGTTGGGTAGCCCGGAATGGAGCCTGACAGCAACCCTTGCTCGGAAGGCTGGGGTAGATCTCATTCCCTGGAAGGTTCCCGCGGCCGCAGCCCTCCAAGGCCGCAGAGATGTATTCTTGTGGGTTTCAGAGAAGCCAGGACACAAGGCGGCCTCCTGCCTGCCCGCCCTTCTCTAGTGGACCAGTCCTCCTGAGCGTCTGCCTGCAAACACTGAGTCTGTGTGCTGGTAGAGCGAGACCTGCCTCCCGTCGCAAGGAGCATCACTGGATTCCATTCCCAACTGTACCCCATGCGGTACTTCTTGTCTCTGCTACTCCACTGCATGCAGCAACCTTGGCCCTTCCAGAAGGGCAGGCCAGTGACCACTGGTAGGAAAGAGCTCTGGGTGATGGGGTGGTGAGCACCATGTTGGGGGGGGGGGGGAACAAAGCTAAGCCCCTCAGGTTGTGCTTAAGAGCTGTAGTCTCTAGAAGTCCGGGCCAGGAGTCCTGAGGTGGCATTCCTGATGACCTACGTCCCTGGTGTCAGGACTTCGGAGCACCTGCTCCTATGTGGTCCAGATATTCTGAGGTAGGTCCCAAAGGGTCACCAGTTTGCTTTAGTTCAAATACCTCCTTTCTTACCCTTACCAGCCTTACCCACCTTTTAGGAACAGAGGGCCCACCACAGACAACAAAATGCTGCCCAGCCAAATTCATCTCCATGAGCCAGGTTACATATTTAGGGTTTAGCAGAGACACCACCCCCCCATCTATACTCTAGCCGTTGGGAGCGACAGCCCCTCAAGGCGGCTGTCAGATGGCATTGGACCACAGTGAGTCTCCTGTGCATGGGATTTGACTAGCAATTGTAGACATCGAGGGTGAGATGCCATGTCTGCTAGGCAGAGCTCAGGAGTCAAGGCAAGTGCAGAATCAGGGTGGCAGGGAGATGGGGCTGGAAAGGGTTAGGTGTCGCCTGAGGCAAGGAGGCTGGAGGATAAGGTGGGGTTGCTAAGCCGGGCACCGAGGCCCTGGCTAAGCTGTGAGTTGTGCTTTGACCCCAGCTACCCAGAGACCTCACAGCACAACCAGACAACCTCACAGCTTTGAAGGGACAGGGACCATGGGTGTTCTTTATTGGGAGGTATACCCTGGGTGGCCATAACCGCAGCCTACCCTTGGTTTCAACCTACAGTCTGCCTGGGGCTCTCCACAGAGCTGGGGGCGGGGCATGGTACTCCATCCCCATCCCTGCTACCTTTCTCTGGTTCACACACCATGGACCCAGGCCCTGCCTCCTGGGAACCACAGCCAAGCATGAACCAAACCCCCTAGGCGATGTGGCTCTCACAGAGCCTTGCTCCCCCAGAGCCTCCAACTCAGAATACCACTTTACTTCCTGTTCTGTGGCCAAAGCTAAACCAGGAAGGCTGAGTAGGGAGGGCAGGTAGCAGGCAGAGCTCTCCAACCCCCAAGGCCCAGCCCAGATCCCATCTCATGACCTTATGGCTTCTTGGCACAAGTCCTGTGTGTCCCAGCCCTGCCTCAGACCCAGACTGGCCTTTCCGTGAGGACTACCCAAGAGACTACTTTCCAGCTCAGTCCTAAGCTCTGCTCAGGAGCGGAGGCCAGTGTTTCTCCTCCCAGGTGTGGTCACAGCTGGATAGGAACTGGCTGAATGACACCACAGCTCAGGTCCCACCCACTGCCTGACAAGTGAGAGGAGCCAGCCCCCAGGGGAGCACCCAGAAGGATTCAGTTAACAGGGACATCTGTCAGAAGACCTGAGAGGGTTAGCTGGGGATGGAGAAGGCCAAGAATGGGAGGCGGGGCCTCTGTGGGCAGTGTCACCTTAAGGCCACAGTGGGCAGGGATCAGGATGGGACCCAAAGTTTAGTTTCTCCAAATAAATCATTAGGCTGACACCAAAGTATCATCCCGGCACCCATCTGTCCTGGCATCCATCTGTCCACTCTTGTACTCCTCAGCCTAACGGACAGATCAACGCTTTCCTGAGCTCCTCCTTCTGACACGTGCAGCCATCTTCCCATGAACCCGTTTGCCTCTGACCATTCATCATCCTCTGCCTCCCTTCCAGCCAACTACCCCCATCTATCTATCTTGACCCATTGGCAAATCCATCTTTCCACCTGTCCATTGCTCCATCCAAACTGTCTCTCCACCCCACCATCCCAGCATACTATACCTACGCCCTTACACCTTCCAGCCCCATGCACACAACCATGTTCCCTATCATCTCTCTATTCACTGTACTCAGAGTTCTGTCAGCTCCATCAGTGTACCAAAGACACCAGGTCCTCCTACGCCCTCTACTCTGCTTGGCCTAAACTGTCCAGGGCTGCTCTAGGAATATCTACCCATGAGGCAACAGGCGTCTCCCACCCCTGGCACTCTGCCCCACCATGGTGTTCAGATACCTCCAGAAATATGAGTTCTTACCGTAGGCATCGTGGGCAGGTTGGATACATTCTTGTGGCAGCTGTGACACATCTGGAGCTGCTTGGGGAGAGAAGGGAACAAGAATTGTGCTGTGGGGTGGGTCTGTACGCCTGCTCACGAGCTCTGGAAGCCTGGGTTAGGCAGCCACGTTCCCTGAAATTAGGGCAAAGTCCTTGTTTCCAGGAGTCTGTCCAGAAGAGAGCAAGCCAGGGCTGGCCTCCCTTGACACCGGGGTGCTCTTAGTCCCCTGTGCCCCTGGACTTTTGTGCACCATTCCCATCTTCTCTGTTAGGATCCCGAGGAGCTCAGAGTTGGACCTGTCCGGTCTGCCCCTCCTCAATCCACGGATGGAAAGGAGTATTTGCTGGGTGTTTGGGACCATTCACAAGTCCCCCTGGGAACTCCTTGCTCATCCTGAAGCTCCTACTATGTAGGGAAGCTTCTGAAATGAGGCTGGGCAGAGACCCCTGGGTACCCATCATGCTGGCAAGAGGAAGAGAAGATAGGGAGAGAAGCCTGAGGCGAGCTGGGCTCAGGGGGACTGTCTATTCCTGGAGACAGCTCACAGATAAAGCCCAGGACAGTCAACCAACAACTCGCACAAGTCCCCAAATCCTAGAAACCTCTGTCTTGTGTTCTGTTCCTTTTCCTTCCGTTCAGCTGGCCCTTAGGGTACCAAGCCAGACTGGGAGACAGGAATGCAGCATCTGAGTCAAAGCATGGCCTGCTCAGCACATCCTCCTGCTCCCAACCCAGACAAGAGGCCCAGGAGCCCTCAGCTCACACCATACCTGGGGTGAGCATAGCATCACACAGCCTGCCTGGGGAGCCACTGCTTCTCCCCCTACAGGAGCTGGGAGGAGAGTACTGGATGTTTTGTTCATGAAAAGCTGTGTTCCATGCCCTACACATCTATCTGGGTGCTGGGTCCCGCCACCCACCTCTATCTACTGCTGTCCTATATGTTTGCCCTGTGGGCCACGGATGTGGCGATCAGGTTAATTACATCTGTGTAATAAAGTAAGCATTTGCTACGACGGCTCTGCTGCTCCTCCGGATCACTGCGCACACCGGATCACTGTGTTCAAAGACCTGATGCACAGACAAGGGTCACCGTGGTGTTCGGTTGTACCAGAGAAGTCTTGGGGTCATAGAGGAGAGGAACTTCAGGTTCTTGTGCTGCTGCTAGATCCTTGGCAAATGGGGTCCATCTTGGACACCCCCTCCCCCCGCCAAATGAACCTTGGACCCCTGAGTTTCAAGGGCCTGACCTATAGCTTACGGCTGGGGCCAAGTTCTTTGAGCTGTCCACACGAGGGAGATGGTGAGACCTGGCTGAGAAAAACAGCAAAGGCTTGAGGGGCACTGAGGGCCTGGTGGAGACACTGGGTCTGAGGGAACACTGAAGGGACACTCAAGGCCTGAGGGGTCACTGAGAGCCTCAGAGCGGCTCAGCAGAAAGACCCTTCTCTCCATCTGCTCCTGTGGCAACTGTGTCCTGGCTAAAGAGAAGGCTCCTCTTGAACCAGACACCCAGCCATAGCGCTTCAGGCTGCACCAGTAGCTGCCTGGAGGAAGCGACTGTCATTAGTACTGTGACCGGCTTGGAACATGGTGTATTTTTGAAGGCATTGTTGGGAAGGCCAGCATCGGGGTAAGCCTGTCCCTAGGCCAGGCGCCTGGCTGGAGCCCCACTGGGCCTGGCGTGTCAGCGATCTCAGGATAGCACAGAGAGGAGGGTGACAAAATTTTTCCACTGCAGACACTGAGCTCAGGGGGGAGACTGGCCAGGGAGGGCCTGAGCCCCATCCAGACGGCCTTGGCCTGGGAACGGCCCGCCATGCCCTGCCTTCCACATGGAAGTACAGGAAAAATCCAGGCCGGACCCCAAGAGAGCTTCATACAAAGA
Source organism: Mus musculus (assembly GCF_000001635.26). NCBI lineage: Eukaryota > Metazoa > Chordata > Mammalia > Rodentia > Muridae > Mus > Mus musculus. Next base: position 122,624,265 of record NC_000074.6, on the reverse strand, counting down.
GATGGAGGGCGTGCAGGAGGACATCCGTGGCCGCTTGTCTATCCCTGTCCAGTCCATCCTGTATGGCCAGCTTGTTCTCAGTATAGATGTGGATGCTGCCCCTGAGCAGCTCTGGTTGGCCAGGAAAGACCTAGGGAAGAAACTGAAGCAGGGCTGGGGAGAGCCCAGTGCCACTCAGTCACTACATCTCAGGTCATGTGACTAGTCTCTACTCAGACTACATTATCTCAGGTCATGTGACTATTCCACAGAGTCTCCTTCTTTTATGAGGCATGGAACCCACACCAGTTTTTATTACTAGTGAGTTGTTTTCGACAGTACCTCACTTTGGATCCCAAGCCGGCCTTGAACTTGTGATCTTCCTGCCCCAGTACTGAGTATAAGTATGAGCCATCACATGAAGCGTGATACAGCTTTCAGCCACTTTGAAGAATTAAACGGTACATGAGGAGTCAGGCTAGGGTCAGAAGCACACAGTTTCTTAGGGCTGCACCAGCCACAGCTGCTCCCGCCTCGGCCTCCCAACCCCTCTGCCAATCCCAGGATGTGGGGGTGGCAGCCACCAGACTCCACTTACAATATAGCTAAACTAATCCCATCTCCTACCTGAGCCAGATTCTCAGAGAGACCCTATTGCCGAGCCTGGGGACAGGGTCACAGAAGACATGAGGCTATGGAGTCACCAGAAATTCCCTGTGGAGACCTCTTAGGGTCATGTTAACACACACAGCTGACTCAGAGGCTCAGCAGGGTAGCCTCAAGAATCATCGGTACCCGTGTCTAGCCAAAAGCCAGCAATATGTTTCTAGATCCGCCCCTCTGCTGGAAGCCCCAGTAAGGAGTCAATGGATGTAGGCTGGCAGGCAGCAGTCCTGGGAGGTGAGGGCAGAGGGGCAACAGATGAACAGGGCTGGGAACTGATGTACCCGCCTACAGCCTACACCGCCAAGTAGATGTCACCCAGGTTGTACAGCTCAGCCTGAGCCTTCCTTGTGGCAACAAGAACCATCTAACTAGTGCCTGGCTATAATAGACTCCCACCTAGGCCTGAACTCTTAGCCCTCGGGGGTGGGGGTGGGGGTGAAGGGGGTCGGGGGAAGGGGTGGCTTGCTCAAACTGACCCAATGTATCCTGACATGCACAGTGCCACCTCTCCCTGAAATCTGTCCTTTTCATAGGACAATTAGGTAGCTTGAACAAGATCCGATTATCAGTTAGGTTCTATTGTCAGAGCTGTGGTCAGGGCACGCGGCATATCCAGGTGACAGGCAGACTCCAGGAAGCTCACAGCGTAGCCATGGTCATGTGAGTCCCTGCCCACCCCGCTTTGGGCTCTCATCCACCCTCCCCTGAGTGTTTCAGGGATGCAGCTGGTGAAGAAGACAGGAGATATTCAACCTTTGACCCCTCTGGTCAGTAGCCTAGCCCAAGCTGGGAGGCCTTCTTAATCTTTAGGGCTTTAGTGAAAGCAGCTGGTCAGGGGGAGCACTTAAAAGGGAGGGCCACGGGGTAGATGCAGCTGCAGAGGTAAGCAGACCCAGAGAGGCAAGGCTCCCCAGGTCCGCCCTCCTCGCCTACCTCACCTACAGATGGAGCCTTACCTGAGCAATGAGCTCTTCCCACCCCCCACTGAAGCCTGGCTCCAGACGGTCTCCTCAGATCCTGAGGCCCAAGGTTGGGGGGCCTGGGGCAGGACTGAAAAGACCTCCTTGGTGCCAAGGGCTGGGAGTAGAGCAGGAAGTGACAAGGAAGCAGAGGAAAATGAAGATGCGAGCTTCCTTCTCTCCCTGCTGGAACCAGAGAACCTGGCCAAGTCCCCAGTATTCAACCAGGTAGCACCCCGTCACAAACCGTGCAGGAAGGTGTGGACCTGGGCATGGAGGGAGGAGCACAGGTGACTAGGGGCGAAGGAGCCAGTGCTTCAGACCTCAGAGGCCTCTCTGACTAGGGGGAGGTATCCGGGCAGGAGAGGTACCAGGGGCCTTAGCTCCTAGTCCTGGACTATGGCTACAGGAACAACAGGGTGATCTTGGTTATCCCCTAGTAGCTATGGCTTTCTGCCGGCGCTGGCTGGCCACACCTGCCCTCCATTCTAGAGGGGCCTGAAGGCCATCTCAAACTTACTGTGGCGTGGCCAACAGGAGTTGGAGGCCATCAAGCTGAAACTGTGGGCCATGGAGCATGCTGAAGCCCAGCCGGAGCCACCCTGTGTACAGAGAAAGGCCACAGAGGAAGAGAGGGCTGAGGTCAGACAGCTGCTGAGCCCTGAGACCGTAGGTAGGAACCTGGGACTCTCGCCAACCCTGTCCTCAGATGGACAACTGTCCTTCTAAATCCTTGACCACTTAGCTAAGACTCTAAACCCACCTGTGTTCAGTGGAAGAGTACTCGGCATGGGCTGCATATGAGGACAATTGAGGGAATACTCTGAATCGCACCCACAATCCACAGTGTGACCGCGGGAGCCTGGGCGACCTTCCCTGGGGGTCACGAGGAATGGGCTCCTCAATGAGGTCCTCCCGCTAGTTCTGAGGTTCTCTCTCCCTACAGACTGCTTCTTCTCTAGGACCTCCAAGGAAAATGTGGAGGCTGACCACAGATCTGTCTTTGTAGGCAATGTGAGTAGAGAGGGGGGTGGCGTGGTCATAGCCCTCCTAGGGTGTCTGCCCCCAATTAGGGCATTTAGCTGGGCAGACCCCTCCACGACTGGCCTGGGTGGAGCTGGCTATGAGTTTGAGGCAGGAGGCTATGGAGTTGTAAATGCAAGTGTCTCCAAGGCCAAAGTGGGAGGCCTGGTGCAGAGGGAAGGTAAAACCCACGGGGCCGAATAGTGCCCAGGCCTTGACTGTTCATTCAACCGAAGGTGAGGTCAAGCATTCAGGTTTAATGGGCCACATACCCGGCATGTGCTAATTCCTGAGACCCAACCAGCTGTCCACACAGGAAACACTTAACTGTCTCTCAGCACTGAACCCTGGGCAGGAGTGGATACAACTTCAGCCCATGCCCAGCCAGGGGCCAACCAACCTTGGGGGGGGGGTCCCTCCAACCCCTTTCTGCCACAACGCCTCAGCAGGAGGGAGACGGGGATAGCCCAGCACTTATACCAGGTACCCTTTCTGTGAGCAGGTGGATTATGGTGGCTCAGCTGCAGAGCTGGAGGCCTACTTCAGTCCCTGTGGGGAGATTCACCGGGTCACTATCCTGTGCGACAAGTTCTCTGGACACCCCAAGGGGTCAGTGTCGGGCTATGGCAGGCTGGGCAGTGTGGGTGGGGCTGGAGCTAGCCCCTCACTCCTTGCTCCAATGTTCACCACCTCTGTCCTCCCCCAGCTATGCATATATAGAGTTTGCTTCGCACAGATCTGTCAAGGCTGCTGTGGGGCTGGATGAGAGCACCTTCCGAGGTCGGGTCATCAAGGTATGTTTCCCCAGGGGTCTCCATGCGCCTGTGGGCCACCACTGAGCCTTGTGCAATAACTCACAAATCCTCCACCAGGCTCGGAGAGGTTAGAGTGCCTGACCCTTTGTGCATCTTAGCTGGGTGGGCATTAATCAGAGTTAGGAAGTGATGAAAACTCTCAGACCTAGGGTGGGGCTTGGCGTGGGCGGGGCTTGGTGTGGGCGGGGCCTGCCAGAATGGGCCAGGAAGATGCTGGCTATTACCAGGATGTCCTGTGATCACATTTGCATCTGAGAAAAGTTGGAGGGATTATTTCAGCCTAAGTGATACCACAAGTCAGGAGCCCCAAGCCCTGGTCTCAGCCTGGGCCCTGGCTTCAGGCCACCCTGGCAAGAAGGGTACAGACCAGTGTCTTGGAGCATGACATGGGTTCCATCCAGGTACTTCCCAAAAGGACGAACTTCCCAGGCATCAGCTCCACAGACCGTGGAGGGCTGCGGACACACTCGGGCAACAGGGCTGCCTTCCTGCACGGTAGCCTCCATCGAAAAGCTCGGTTAAGAGCCCATGGACGGAGCCGGTAAGTGGGCCCAAGTGGGACTCTGAGTCTGGAGATCTGAGCAGCAAGATTCTTGGAGCCTGACCCTTATGCTGGCTGTAGCCAATCTGCACAGTGTCATGCTAAGGGAAGACTATTGTCCCTCACATGAGCCTTAAAGGTTGGGGCACTTGGCAAGGGGCTGAGGGGGAGGCCTCGTGGCTTCCAGCAGCCTGTGCAGGCTCTGTGTAAGCTTGCTCCCTGCCTGGTGGGGCTACTTGTTCCTGGGCACTAGGACTCTGCAGGCGACAAGCAGCCTCCTCTGGCCTGAAGCATAGGCTAACTAGTATAAACAAGGCTGCAGTTGAGCCCATGTGACAAATTCTAGCCCCAGGCTTCCTTCTCTGGAGTCACCCCCTCAATAAAGCAAAGGCGCCCCCAACAGTTTCTGGGCAGCTCGGTGGTAACTTTAACCCTGATGTTCTCCAGGCCTATCCCCTCTGAAGACAACTGAGCTGCCTTTGTTCTCCCCCACCCCCAACTCTCTGCAGGGGCCATGGAGGAGCACCACAGTGGTTCTCTCCCTACTGAAAGAACAGCCCAGTTTTTAAAGCGGGACCAGGAGTAAACTGCTGTCTCCACTCCCTCCAGATGGGGCTCCTAGCCTGGCAGCCCCCAAGGGCCTTTGAAGGTGCCCAGATCACCAGGTCCCAGTGGGAAGGCACTGGGCAGGGAGGGGAGGGAGGGGAGGAAGGCTCAGGGTATGCTGGGATTGGCATTCTCGAGTACTTTTAAAGAAAAATAGATATGTGTGTTAATAGTAGAATGTAAATTATTAAACTTGAATATATTTTAAGAACATGTGATCAGCCTCATTTCTTGATTCTCCCTCAGATACAGGTTAGCATTGACCCTTTCTCCAAGGCTCCCCACACAGAGGGTGGTAATGGGATATGGCATGAGTCCAGAGGGGGGGCTCTGGCTCTGCCTTCTGATTCAACCAAACTCCAAAACTCCATCGCCATAATTCTTCCTCCATGCCTCAAACTGGCTCTCTAGATACACCAGCACTTCACCTCCATCCTGCTGAAGTTATCTGAGCTGGTCAGGTCAAGAAGCAAAAGTGGGGCCTCTATGCTGAACTCTGAGTGTAAGAAGCAAAAGTGGGCCTTCTATGCTGAACAGTGTCTGTCTGTCTGTCTGTCTGTGTCTGAGGGTGTGTGTGTCTGAGTGTGTGTGGGTCTGAGTGTTTGTATCTCTGTGTGTATGAGTGTATATGTGTGTGTCTGTGAATGTGTGTGTCTGTATGTGTCTGAGTGTATGTGTATGTCTGTGAATATGTTGTGTGTGTGTGTGTGTGTGTGTGTGTGTGTGTGTGTATCTGGCAGACAGGCTACCCTGCTCTGCCACTGTACTCAGGAAGAGAGCTAGCCAGGCCCAGGTCTGCGGATACACACGCTAATCTGCACTTACCACCTTGCTGTATGTTAATGTTATCCTTAAGCCCCAGTAGAGCTGCCTTGCTTCTCCTGCTCCCCGAACCTGGAGAGCTCTGAGAACGAGCTGTGCCCTTTTCTAGGCTCCATCCATGCGTGACCCCCCCCAAGCCATTTTCACATGTCCCCTGTCCTCAGTGGATATCCCACCCCCCAATGCAACCACATCTTCACCTCCAAAGCCCAAAGGCAGCCTGTGACCTTATTGAAAAAAGATCTCTGAAGAAACGTAAGAATTAACTCCAGAGTCAGGTGTAGTAGTGCACACCTTTAATCCCAGCACTCAGGAGGCAGAGACAGGTGGAGCTATGTGAGTCTGAAGCCAGCCTGGTCTACAGAGTGAGCTCTAGCACAGCCGGGGCTACACAGTAAGCTCCTATCATCATCGCCATCACAATAACTACTACTCCAGGAGCATTCCAGACTGCCTGTGGACCACACATCCAACAGCGGGTGAGGCTTGGGACAGCTGTGAACAAGGGAGGCAGAGTCTGAGCTGAGGCTTGCAAAGAGTCGCTGCAGCTCCAGGAGCTGGCCAAGACCTAGAGTAGATTCTCTCTGGGCATGCAGGAAGTAGCCCTGCCCCCAGCTACTGTGTTAACTGGCCAAGGCAAGTTGGCCTGTGGTATCAATACAGTAGCCCCCGTGAGCCTGGACAGCCTTTTTATTTTTTTTTAACCTTTGGAAGCAATTGGTTCCATCCTGACCAGCTAGGAGTGACTGCCACCCAGTGGGCAGATGGTGAACAGCAAATTGGCCCTAGGGTGGCCTTGCGGGAAGCGGGGGGTTGGGGGGGGGGGAGGGTTCCCCAGTATCAAAGTAAGTGACCTGGCAGGGCCCTTGACAAGGATGATGCCTGCTCCTCTTCAATTCCAGCTTCAGGACTTCCAAGTCCCTGGCCTGGGTCTCCTGGCAGGATATTTGCTCCTGAGCCTTGGACATATATACATGCATAAGTGTGTGTGTGTGTGTGTGTGTGTGTGTGTGTGTTTGTGTGTGTATATATATGTATTTTTATATACACATATATATATGCGCCAAGTTTTACACATACATATATAAATACACATATACACACATATACATATATATACATATATGTATATGCCAAGTTCTCTTCTTGGGAAGGACCCGGGAGTTCTTCCTGATAGACCCAGGTCTGTCCAAGCCAAGGACAGAAGGCTGAGGTGCAAACACCCCTCAGCACAGCGTCTACACAGTAGTGAGAACCCTACCAGCCCTGCAGTCTCTGCCGTGAGCATTGTCAATGGCAAGCCACAGTTTCCCCTCTCAGAGTAAGGCGCCCTGGACCCAGGTCTGTAGAAGGACAGTACCAGAAGGGAAGACAGGCAGCTGATGGCCCTACAGACTACCTGCAGCAAATCACAAGCTAACCAGAGCCACCATCTTGGCTCCGGGGTGGACAGCCTGCCTCTTAACAGGCAGGCGGTGACCATGGTCTCCGAGGCCAACCTCAGGGTGGAATTCACCTGCAAGCCTGATGCCCACACCCAGGCGAGCAGAGCACATTATAAGCTTTCTTTGCTGAGCTTGATAGTGAGAAGACTCAATGTTCTCACACACAGTGCTCTTACACATAATCTGTCAGAAAACCCAAACAGGAGAGAGCTCTATGTTATTGCCTCACATGAAAAGCTGACGCAAGGGGGCTGGTGAGATGGCTCAGCAGGTAAGAGCACCCGACTGCTCTTCCGAAGGTCCTGAGTTCAAATCCCAGCAACCACATGGTGGCTTACAACCATCCCTAATGAGATCTGACTCCCTCTTCTGGTGTGTCTGAAGACAGCTACAGTGACTTACATATAATAAATAAATAAATCTTAAAAGAAAGAAAGAAAGAAAAGCTGACGCAAGCCGTCCAGGGCTGGTTCATCAGCCCAGACTTAGGCCCCTTTTGCTCCCTCATCTCGTCGTCTTGCTCTCAAGAGGGAGACCTAACCTCCCGCTTCCAGGCAGGAAGAGAGCAGAGAGCCTCGAGTGTTCTACACACCAGCCAGACCTACTTTTAAAGTATCTTTCCTGCAGGTTCCTCCCAGAACCACCTTTTACACATTGTAACTGCCTGTCCTGGTATGAAGAGGAAAGGGGGAGGGTAGCAACCGGCATTGAGCCAAGTTTCTCCAGGAAACCTGAGGCTCACTCTGTGAGGAGGGAAGACTGGGGCATAAGATGCAGTTTCCAGGGCAGCTAATACTCAGGGAGGGTGACCTCCCAAGATCCCACCTGACTGGTGCTCCTTCCTTCCCTTGCCAAACCCAACCCCCCACTAAAGGCTTTAACCAAGTCCATCTGGGCTCTGTCCATGTCAGTCAGCTGCATGTTGAACTTCTCAAAGCAACTTCATTTCTCACTTTTATCGATCAGGTGGGTGGTCTGGCTTCTCTTCGTACTGCATTTTGTAATAACCTTGTGCTCTTGGAGAGAAGCCCTGAGATGCAGAGATGGACTCTCTCCCACTCCACCCAGCTCACGTGGACAAATCCCAGCCTGCTGGGCCCAGGCATGAGACACTCTACAGCGAAGGGGAGGTCCTTGGCTGAGGACTTGGGGAAGCCAGAGACTCTGAAGACAGCATGGAGCCATGACAGCTAAAGGGGACTCAGGCTCAGGACAGGTCCTCTTGGCCTCTGCCTCTCCTAGGACACCAGTATTTAGCTACGCTGCCCGGAGGCATGGAAGAGCCAGCTTCAGGCACCACCTCCACACAGCCACAGGACTTCTGAGGAGAGCCTGGTTTGTCCCTGGGGATGCATGGCCTAGGAGCAGCACTGGGGACCTTGCTGGTCTCCATGCTCACAGACAGGAAAGGCTCCTGGAGGTTCTCCTCTGCGACATGGGAGACACGCTTTGCTGCTGTGTCCCACAGAGCTTTACACCTCTTACCACCCCCTGAGGCTAGCGCTGGGCACAGCACTGGGCTAAGGCTAGCAATGAATGGCAGATCCAGAACGTCGAGGGCCCTTGCCCAAGAAGGAAGGTGTGTGTCTGTCCGCCCTGGATCGTCTCTATTCTCTGAAGCTGGCTCTCGGCTCCCCATACCCTACACCCTTCTGAACCACCCACCTGCTCAGACAATGGAGGCCCACAGTCTCCTATCACAGCATCCTCCCCTATACCACCCAGCTGTGGTCACAGCCCCTACATCACTCTAGAGTCTCTGAGACCAGCTAGCTGGTCCTCAGCTGAGCCCTCTCTGCTGACACAGGACAACGTAGATCTCATCTTGTGAGGCCTTTAGTAGAAAAGCACAGGGGACACAGCCCTGCCCACAGGGTACACTCAGGGAGCAGAAAGGGAATAAATAAGTATCATCCAACAGGGGTGAACGCAGGCTTCTCTTCTGAACGACTGAGGCAGGCAGAGGTCCCCACTCAGCACACCTGGATCATCATGGAAGTCACCATGGTATCAAAGGCCCTGAGAAGAGAATCCAGATTTAGAGCAGGACGGGCTATGGCCCTGCCCGACCGGATCCTCGGGATTCTGGAGCTTTCCTAGGGTTCAGGGAAGCAGACTTTGTACCCACCATGCCAGGCAGTGACACCCACCACCCTTGCACAGCCTCCACAGGCCTCTTATTCCACAGATTTCCACAGCATGTCTCCCACGGTAAGGTCCACAGGGAGCAGGCAGGGATAAGCAATGAGCCCCACGAGCAGGCAGTGCTGTCTTTGCCCTGTATGGCTTAGGGACACCTGGGTTCTCTGTCTTAGGATCTAGGTGGACCCAAAATACTTGATGTCTCGGCTAAAGGAAGGTGCCACTCAAGGGCCTGCTTGAGCCACCTGTCAACTGAAAGCAACTCCTTGGGAACAGTCCCTGAAAAAGAAAATTCTGGGGCTGGAGAGATGGCTCAGCGGTTAAGAGCACTGACTGCTCTTCCGAAGGAAGGTACTGAGTTCAAATCCCAACCATTTATCATGAGATCTGATGCCCTCTTCTGGGGTGCCTGAAGTTAGCTACAGTGTACTTACATATACTAAATAAATAAATCTTTAAAAAAAAGAAAAGAAAAAGAAAGAAAAGAAAGAAAGAAAATTCTGGAAGCAGGTTTGCAGTGCCTGCATATGAAGTCCATGCCCCCTGATGAGGCACCTGCATGAGGTCCATCCAGCTGGAAGGGAGACACCCAAGCCAACACAAAAGGCACGCCAAGCAACAGGAGGACATTGCCTCCGAAAAGGGTATGCCACAGCATGAGCCCTTGCTGAGCCTTCTCTAGGTCCTCAGGTACCCACAGACACACCTGGGAGGTCAGATGGGTGAGCCTTGGCCCAATCTGCCCATACACACAGAGGTCTGTGTCAGCGCTACGTTAGAAAAATGGGGCTGACTGCTTTGAAATAGTGGCCTTGGGACAGGGCTCCTACGTGGTTCCCTTGCTTTCCTAATGACCATGTTATCAAAAAGCAGGTCCCACCTTGACTGGATGCGGTCTCCCGGGTTGTAGAAGGGGTTGCACATCACATCTGTGTAAGAGTTATGCAGCTTCCGGAACATCTAAAAGAAGAGCAAACGAAGCCGGGCAGTGGTGGCAAATGCCTTTAATCCCAGCACTTGGGAGGCAGAGGCAGGCGGATTTCTGAGTTCGAGGCCAGCCTGGGCTACAGAGTGAGTTCCAGGATAGCCAAGGCTATACAGAGAAACCCTGTCTCAAAAAACAAACAAACAAACAAACAAAAAGTAGAAGAGCAAACGAACACCGGTTAGATGAACGCACTCATGGGGCTGTTGCAGGCTTTTGCCTTCCCAGTGCGGAAAGTGAGGGGCAGATACCCACCTCAGCCCTCTGCACTTACACTGCGGATCTCGTTGTCCCGAAGGGCTGTATTGGAGGAATCCACGACCATGACAAATTTCACCTTGGAATTGGTCACATACCCATATCTGCACGGCTGGTTAAGGAACAAGCCTTGGCACAGAGGCTGTGTGACTGCATACGACACACACCGCATCACAATCAAGAGCCTGCAAGACCTTTGTGAACACTCATTTCAGAGAAGCCTAATACCTGGAGTCAGAGGAAGTGCCAGGCTTGGGTGGCTTGGCAGGAACCATGCAGGTGTGCACCTGAACTGGGGAACAGCCCAGCCTCCTTTTGAACTGATCCTGGGCTTGGGATGTTAACTTTTGCCATCAGTGTTAACACAGTGACTGCAACACCAGTGTCACTGTGGATAGGCTACAATTAATCCCCATGTGAATGTCCTTGGATTCTATGGTCTTAATCATTTGTCCAAAAGGAATGGCCAAGAATTTACAGCGTCACACGAGACTGAGCCTAACAACAGTATCATGAAACAATCGCCCTTGATTCAAAGTTGGTGGCCTCTAGTGAGCCCAGAGAAGCCCAGATTCCCACTATGTCAACTTGCATCCTCCTGGATGCTCAGACTTGCTTTTCCAGGGACTCTTCCAATTAAAGGGAGACAATGTCCAGAGGCTTCCATTAGCTTCGGGCCACCTGCCTGCCTGACCAGCTGAAACCCCTGACACGTTTTCTTTGCCAGCGTTTCCTCCCAGATCCTGCTCCGTGAGTGCAGGATGGGTGCTGAGCAGTGGTGGATACACCTTGTAGTCCTCGGTGGGGTAGAGCAGGCCCAGGTACAGCTCCCTCTGGTCCACCAGTGCTTTCCCCATGGCAGAGATCTTCTCGTCTACCACATCCAGAGACGTGTGCACCATGTAGTGGAACTTGAGCTCACTCTCTGTCGGAGTGCTTCGGATGTACAGAGGGTAATTCTGCAGGAAGAGATGGCAGCCCACCCAGTGAGTTCGGGCTCTAAGGGCAAAGTCAAAGCACTCGTGTGCTCTCAGCCTGACAATGACTCTCTACTGCTTAATGCACTGTGGCATGCTGCCTTCAGCGACATAACTGAACCTAAGGAAGACTGTCTGCAGAGAGTGGACTATAAAGATAAAACTGGGTGGTGTGGCACTTGCCTGACATGCACAGGGCACTAAGTCCAATTCCCAGTGCCAAAAAGAAAAGCAATATGGGACCAGAGATGTAACTCCGTAGTGGAGTGCTTGAGTCGCAGCATTAAGCCCTAGTTCTCTCACCTGTACCAGAAAGGAGGAGGAAGGGAGGGTGGAAGCAGTAGAGACAAATGCACAGGGGCAGGAAGTGAGCAGAAATGACTCCGGAATGCCAACCTGAGCACAGCCTAACAACATACCCTGACACTTCTCTTCCTAGGATCACCTCTGCCTCAACCACCAGCACACTCTGTAGTGTCATCCTAACAGCAGGGGCACTAGCTATTTCTTAACGTGCCACACTAGGGTAGTGGTCTGTTCTCAGTGCTTCGAGACATTGAATGAGTCTCCAAATCAGGACCCTTCAGCATAGATACTGGACTTCCTCCTCCTGAGTTTATCAAAGCAGCAGCTGCCTATGACATGAGTTTTGGTTTTGGTGGCCTCCTGGGGGTATAACTCCCTCTTTCATACTGACAGCTTCACAGCAGTCTAATCCCTAATGGCAGATCTCAGAAAAAGCCTAATAGGGATACAGGCTTCATGCAACAGGATATTGTGGCCCTCTGGAGCTGTCTTAGCATCCATAAACAGCTTTCCGGAAAGAAATGAATATATATGTTGGCCAGCAAGATGACAGTTGGGAATAGAGGGTACAAAGGGGAGAGGGATGCTGTCTAGAGGTTTGCAGGCCTTCACGGTGGAGTAGAAGGGTGCAAAAGACATGAAGGGGACTATCCTAAGGCAAAGAAAAGCACTTGGATTCTAGGCTGACTTGAGCCGCGCCAGGCTTATATTTAAATAGCGCCGGCTGGGCAGCCAGGGGACGGTCCGGAAGGCGGGGCAGAAAGACCGGACGCGGAAGGCAGCTGAGGCCGTGAAAAGAACGCGTAGAGCGACGGGTGGCAGGCTGCAGCGACCAGCTAAGCTTCCCGGGGGATCTCAAAACCCGGAGGCGGAGGCCTGCAAACTGGCGGCGGACGGCTGTCAGCTGTCAGCGAAAGCGAGCCGGAAGGATCCTGATCATAGGGCTTGGCTGAGGCTTGGAGCTCAGAGTTGAAAAGATCAAGACCATGGCTGGAAGGAGGCCCGCCGCCCGCCGCCCGCCGCCCGCCGCCCGCAGCCTCTCACGCACCTCCTTGGCGATCACCGCGATGCACACCGCCATATTGGCAGGCTGTGCGCCACATCATGTGACCCGATGTGGAGGCAGGCCCCGCCCATTCTCCTCCCACCGAGGCTCAGAGCCCGCCTCTCTCTACCATGGCTCCGCCCAGACTCTCAGGTCCGGCCTTGGTCCCGCCCCTTTCCCGTAAGGCCCAGCCCACTCCCTTGTCACTCAGACAGCCTAGGCCCCACCTCTCCCTCTTCTTTTCTCCGTGGCCCTGCCCCTCCTCTCATTCTGCCGCCAGGGCCCGCCCTACAGTCCAAAAGGAACCGCGGCAGGCTTGGGACTGGGTCTTGACTCCTCAGCGGGAGCTTGGTTTGCTATGGCGGCCTGTACCGCAGCCCAGCAGCTGCTGCTGGTACTGAGTGCCCTAGGACTCTTGGCCGCAGGTGCTCCGCAGCCCCCCAACATCGTGCTACTGCTCATGGACGATGTAAGTGGGGCCACGCGGCGGGGGGACACGGAAGACACAGGGCAGCCACACGGCGGATGAGCAGTGACCCGAGGGAGGCCCAGAGCCCGGTGTCACATCTTTCACTGTTTCCGCAGTGGGGGTAGGTGTTCAGGGAGGCCCTTTTCTTCCTACTTCCCCTCCCGAGAGCGGGCTGACATTCTCCTCCCCTCAACAGGTGGCCCTGCCTTGGTGCCCACCTCCAGCCTGACCTCTGGGGGAACTCTGACCACAAAGTCAGGCATAGAATGTCACCTGCGAGTGCAGCCTGTGGTCATTTATGAATTCTGCCCTGGGGCATATCTCCCTCAGTGTCCCTGTCTGAGAAATCTGTCGCCCTGAAGTGACATGAAAGCTTAGAAATCAGTCATGTAGAACACTAAGTCAGATGGAACTATCCAAACAGAACTAGATGGACTGTGCCTTCCTCGCAGTCTCAGCCTGCCAGCCCCACCTCCACCCCCACCCCCCCACCCCCAGACACACACTGTGGAGTGACATCTGTTGGCTATTGTTAGAATCAGAGTCACATCCAGTTCAGGATGATTTGAAACAAATCAGAGGCTAATACCGGCCGAGGCTAATTAATAGCCAAACCAGCCCTCTGCAGGGCCTTCAGACCTGTGCTGATCCACACTTACCTCCTCAAAAAGGGGAGAGGGATGCTGTCTAGCGATCTGTGGGCCCATCAGAATGGAGAGGTGCTATATATGTAAAATAAGTTGAATTTTAGAGACTTTTAAAAAAAGATTTATTTATTATTATAGATAAGTACACTGTCGCTGTCTTCAGACACACCAGAAGAGGGTGTCAGATCTCATTATGAGTGGATGTGAGCCACCATGTGGTTGTTGGGATTTGAACTCGTCAGTGCTCTTACCTTCTGAGCCATCTCGCCATTCCAATTTTAGAGACTTAATAGGAGAAAAAGAAAGTAAACATCCCACTTGATAAACATTAGCTTAGTAGTTTTTTATTACTAAGAAAAATACAGATCTAAAAAGTCCTGTACATAAGTCCCACCACCCAGAAGCCACTGCAGGAAACCCCTTCCAGCTTCCCGTTCTTTGTGGATGCTGACTGTTCACACAATGGATGTCTGGCTTCTCTGGCTCCTGTCCTGGTCACTAATAGCAGACTTTGCACAGTAATGAGCAGTACTGAAGATCTATATATAGAGAGAGATTTCATACATATATAGTGCCTTTCAGTATTAAGTCGTTTTAGGGCCAAATCGCACTGGCTCGGTTTGTTTGTTTCCACTGGTTTGATCCAGAAGTACTGACTACAGGCTCGTCTGTCAGTTTTCTGCTCTTTTCCAAATGACAGCCTGTGAGGAGAGGTCTTCTCTGACACTCCCTTGAGACTCCTGAAGAACGTTGAACTGATAGACTTTGGGTAACTGAGTTAAGTAAATGTGCTCTTAGCTTTCATTTTGGCGTCCTTACTTTTTGTGTTTTGTTTGCTTGCTCTCTTGCTTGCTTTTTTGAAATAGGGTCTTGCTAAGTAGTGTTGGCTGGCCTGAAACTCACTCTGTAGCCCTGGCTGGCCTCAAACTCAATGCAATCCTCCTGCCTCCACCTCCCCAGTGCTGGGATTGCAAGCATGAGCCACCAAACCTAAAGACTTACCTAACTGCTTTTCTGATGTGGTGACTAGGAAATAAAGTCACATGGAAGGTCACAGTGCATTTCCGTTGGGCAGCTCCAGCTGAGTAGAGAGGTTTTTAGGTAATGGAATGTGACAAGCAATGACCAACGGTTTACCTGAAGGTGGTTGACTAGGAACCACCACCACCTACCTTCTGGATACCCGGGGGCTGTGACAGGAGGGTTCTTTGGAGTTGAATCCCAGAACATTGTACAAAACCCGGGTCTTGTCACGTAGAGACTTTTGATACAAATAACGGGAAAGGAACTCAATTAACTTCAGCAGCACTGGGAATCCCTGGCTTGACCAAGTAGACAACAGGGCACTCTGGCTTAAAGCAGGTAGCTTCAGGCTTCCCCTTTCATAAAGCTGCTGCTGTCTGTAAGCTGGCCCCTGGGAGCCCTGTGTCAGCCTCATGCCAGCCGCAGGCAACTCCCAGCTCACCTACTGTCAGCAACCTTAGTGGGACAATGGCTTTTGCTGACTTGGGCCTACTTCTAGGCCAAGCATGGGGAAGGGGTAGAGAATCTTCCGGACTGTCCAACAGGGAAGCTAAGTCCATCTCTTGAAAGGACACCTAGGTAGGGAGGCCTCCTGGGTTTCTACTTGACCTACTCCAGGTTGCCTGTGCCAGAAGAGGCAGGGATACCAGAAGGTGAGAAAAGTCCCGAGGTGCTCACTAGGCACAGATAAGAAGGTACAGCCTCAACAGTCCAGGAGCCTCCAGACTAGTGCCTTCTCTCCATACCCCTCCCTTCGGCCCTCTGTAGCTGCCTTTGCCAGGCTAATCATGTCTGAATCTGCAACGGGTGCTTATGTGTGTCTGGCTTCCCGAATATGCCACGGCTCCCATCTTGGCACTGTCTGACTGTCTCAAACTTAAATTCTTCAAGGATGGCCACTGACTCTAGACTGGTTGGCTATAGTCCTGTCCTACTCTGGTCATGAGTGCCAGCGGGCATGGTCTGGGTAAACCCAGTTTGTTTCCTGAGTGCCGTGGGGGTCAGGGGTGGGCATGCTTCCCAGGCTGCCTGCAGAGGAGAGAAAGAGTCAGAGGGGACCATAAGAGGGAGAGAGTCAGGCCATGGTCAGGGAAGTTTAGCTGCTCTGACTGACTAGCAATCAGGGGCTTTTTTATTTATACAAGTTTCACAGAACAAAAGCAAACCAATGATTAACCAAAAAGTACAGATCATAGATCATGTGTTTGATTATTTATAACACGTCCAGGGTTACAAGTTCAGTTACAATTAGAAAATACAAACAGAACAGATTTTATTCTTATTGTCAACCCTATAGCTCCAATTTAAAGAACTAAAGAATGTCTCCTCCAAGGTGGACATGTTTGTTATTATATGACAGCTTGCTTTATAGGCTGGCTGTGCTTGTAGGCTTTTTAAAAGTTATTATTTTATTTTATTTTTATGTGCATAGGTGAGAGGATGTCAGATCCCCTGGAAGTGTAGTCACAGACAGTTGCAAGCTGCCATGTGAGTGCTGGGAATTGAACCTGGATCCTCTGGAAGAGCAGCCAGTGCTCTAACCACTGAACCATCTCTCCAGCTTCCTAGTCTTTGTAGTTTTAAAGCACTCCATACAAACAGAAAATATCTGAGCCCATCTTTTTCTGAATAGCAAACACTACTTCCTGACTTCTTTTACAATATGTCTCGCAGGCTGCACTAAAAGTAGGGAAGGCTTATCTTAATCACTCTATCTTATTTAACTGAGTTTTATTCCTCCAGGGCGTGCCCTGCATCACCCCCTATCTTTAAACCATATATTCTGAGAGCTCTAAGCCTGTAATAAACACAGACCTTGAGGCCGTTTGTCAGATCCAGAGTTTGCCATTTGTCTGTTTACCCTGTACCAGTTGTAGTTTGAGTTTGCTCAGGGGCAGATACCCCACACACCCAAACCCCAAAAAATCCTGGAGTAATGACCTCATATGTTCTTATATGTGCTTAATGATCTCCAGGGCGTAAGGAAGCCTTCCAAATAGTGGCCAAAAAGACATAAAGTGAAGCCGGGTGTGGTGGCGCACGCCTTTAATCCCAGCACTCGGGAGGCAGAGGCAGTCGGATTTCTGAGTTCGAGGCCAGCCTGGTCTACAGAACGAGTGCCAGGACAGCCAGGGCTACACAGAGAAACCCTGTCTCGAAAAACCAAAAAAAAAAAAAAGACATAAAGTGAATCATAATGCGGGAAGTTCTCAAGAATGCAACACGCAGAGACCACAGTTTAAAAGTGAGAGGCCGAGCCGGGCGTGGTGGCGCACGCCTTTAATCCCAGCACTTGGGAGGCAGAGGCAGGTGGATTTCTGAGTTCGAGGCCAGCCTGGTCTACAAAGTGAGTTCCAGGACAGCTAGGGCTATACAGAGAAACCCTGTCTCGAAAAACCAAAAAAAAAAAAAAAAAAAAAAAAAAAAAAAAAAAAAAAAAAAAGTGAGAGGCCGAAAGACAACAGTCGCAGCTTTGCTGGAAATGTGTCCAGTGTCCAACAGCTGTGCTGGCTGCGTGACTCTCACAGTTTCCAGTGGCTATGGCTGTGCCACCTGAGAAGCTCCCATTAGAGAATAGGGGGTGGGTTCCCGAAACTAGTACGCTGAACCGTACGAGACCTATTCACCTGCCAGTCACATGGACTTGCAAAAGCTTCTACGGCCGGTTCCTGCAAAAGTACAGCATAATTAGAGTGTATGTGCAATCCCTTACCCCCTCCCGACTCACACTGCAAGCCCCACCTCGCAGCATGGAACGTGACTGGTTATTTCTCAAGACATACTCAGATATGCCCACCACTGCCTCTGCCTCAGAAGTGCTGAGATTAAAGGCGTGTGCCACCCCACTCTTTGTTTTTTTTTTTAAGATTTATTTGTTTATTTTATATATATGAGTAATTATAGCTGTCTTTAGATGCACCAGAAGAGGGTGTCAGATCTCATTACAGATGGTTGTGGTTGCTGGGAATTGAACTCAGGACCTCTGGAAGAGCAGTCAGCCCTATTAACCTCTGAGCCAACTCTCCAGCCCCTGCCCCTTGTTCTTAATTGAGATAAAATTCACAGAATACGTCTCTTGCACTGTGGGTTGTGTAGGTTGCTTCTCTAACTCTGGATAACGGAAGGGTGGAAGGTAGCATGCCTGTGGTAAGGAATGGGTTAAACACGAAGTAGAAGCATGCCTCTGGACAGCCATCCTCAGGAAGCCTATCATGGGATGTTGCTTCCAGTGGACACTGGGCATCCCCACCCTGGAAAAAGTGGTTTCCTGCACCAAAGCTGTGTATAGAAACCTTGATTCGGGCTGGAGAGACGGCTCAGTGGTTAAGAGCACCAACTGCTCTTCCGAAGGTCCTGAGTTCAAATCCCAGCAACCACATGGTGGCTTACAACCATCTGTAATGAGATCTGATGCCCTCTTCTGGTACATCTGAAGACAGCTACAGTGTACTTAGATATAATAATAATAAATAAATCTTTAAAAAAAAAAAAAAGAAAGAAAGAAACCTTGATTCATGGGGGCTGGAGAGATGGCTCAGTGGTTAAGAGCACTGACCGTTCTTCCGAAGGTCCTGAGTTCAAATCCCAGCAACCACATGGTGGCTTACAACCATCCTCAATGACATTTGACGCCCTCTCCTGGTGTGTCTGAAGACAGCTACAGTGTACTTACATATAAAATAAATAATTAAAAAAAAAGAAAAGAAAGAAAAGAAAAGACCTTGGTAGACATTTAAAAAAGAAAAAGAAAAAAAAAAAAGAAACCTTGATTCATGGGAAACACCACCTCCCCCTTTCACCGAGATCTTGCTCTGCACTCTCCTTGATTCCCCAGCTCCGGTGGTCTCTATAGACTGGCTCTAGCCCTCAGGTTGCCAGGGGCACTCATGTAGTCAGGGAACATGAGTTTCAGTTCTGTGAGGCACACTGGACCGGGTGGCCAGGCCATGTGGCTCTCTCTAGGCTCTGCTTTCAGAGGAACCTCAGCACTTGCTTTTGAAATCTCAATTTGCATACATAACAGCTTTATGTTGAAAATAGATGTGGTATTCTTAGACACCAAGACTCTAGGAGCATACAGAGGTTGATCTCAGCTGGGGAGGAAGGCAAACCCAGATGCCATTCCTGACGGTAGTCAAACTGATAGCAAGTTGAGAGCCAACAAATTCCTAGTAAGCCCTGGAGCAACTCGTGGAAGCTGCCAGGGTTTGGGGGAGCTCTGTGGCTCTTCCTTGTCACAGAGGAACCGTTTGTGGAAAGGGTTCTCTCCTCATCTCTTTGATCTTCCCTGCAGATGGGGTGGGGTGACTTGGGTGTGAATGGAGAACCTTCCAGAGAGACCCCAAATTTAGACCGGATGGCTGCAGAAGGGATGCTTTTCCCAAGCTTCTATTCTGCCAACCCTTTGTGCTCACCATGTAAGTTGCTGCTGTTCCCCGACCCCACTCTTGGGACCCAGTCAGCCTGCAGAGTCTGGCACCCTGCCCCTCCAGCCCTGCTCTAGGTAGGACAGCATTTCTCAGGTGTCAGGAAGGCTGCAGGTGGAATGAGGACTTCATTAATGATCATACTGGCTCCTAACTCTGAGTCTTCTGGCTGCCATAGGTCTGAAGCTCATTGGGGCCCTTTAAGGGCAATAGCTTGCCCGAGCTTCTGCTATTTGCCTCCCAGCAAGCAAAGATCACTCTGCCCCAGAGGAGGGCTGGTGTCTGTCTCCTAGAACTGCCACACTGCCCTTAGAAGTGGTCTGCACTTCCTGGTCACAGGACAAGGATATTGTGGGGAGGCAATGAGGCCATGTCCTCTTCCCAGGGAATGTCCCACCTATTTTACTGGTGTTATAAAAGTGCTGACATTAAGAAAGAACAATAAATAGGATGAGTGGGCAGTAGGAGGCAGGTCACATGGTCTACAGTCTTGTGGCTGTCCCAGAGCTTGAGAACTGCGCACAGGAGCAGAGCTGACTGGCAGAGCTCAGCTGCATAACCCTCCATCCATCCTCAGGCCACTGTGCCATCTCCCAATGCCGGAGCTTGGCAATACAGAGGCTAGAGGGGTTGAACCACAACAGCCAGGCTGCAGTTGTGCACGCCTTTAATCCCAGCACTCAGGAGGCAGAGGCAGGCAGATCTCTGAGTTCAAGGCTAGCCTGGTCTACAGAGTGAGTTCTAGGACAGCCCAGGGTACACAGAGAAACAGAACCCAAGAAATACAACAGCTTCGTGTCAACCTGACACATTCAGGACAGACCCATCCAGGTAGCTGCACACATGGGAGATGCTGCAGCGCTGTCTAAGGGTCTGACCGGATTTGTTACACTGTCTGTTTTTATCCTTCTGTGTAGCTAGGGCAGCCCTGCTCACAGGACGGCTGCCCATCCGCAATGGCTTCTACACAACCAACGCTCATGCAAGGAATGGTATGTCTCCCTACCCCACCTCACCCCCATGGCCCTGCAGCTACCTCTGTCTAGCCTAGGAAAAGATGCTGTCCTAAGCCTTGGTGTAAGAGGGTTAGGGCCTGAAGTGGTAAATAAAGACGCCCTAAGGCAGAGCTAAGTACCACAGTGCAGCTCCCACATCACAAGCTTCCTCCCTGAATCAACCCAATGAGAACCACGCTGGCGCTGAGGCCCCTCAGGTACACCACACAGCAGCCTCCCACCACCCTCGACCTGCTCCCAGGGCACTGCCTGGCATGGCTCCTAGTCCACTGGGAAAGCTATGGGGCTTTAGAGCAGGGCAGGGAAGTGCTAGAAACAAGCTTAAGAGCTTGGGCGGGGTCTCGGGAGAGGGTCCCAGATGAGATGGGATTTCAAGTGGCCTTGAGGAAAGGGAACATGGAGAGAACCAGGAGCATAGCCTGTGGGGAACAGTGTGGTGACAAATGGCGAACCAGGCTGGAGAGGTGAGAGACAGGTCAGAGTGGAGGCACCCTAACACCATCCCTATGACATTGGTGCTGATTTGGAGGGGAACCTCCTGGGAAGTGTCCCTCCCGTGACCACAGTTCTGCCTGTCAGTCATAATGGGCCAGTGTGTGAATCCATTACAGAAATGCGATACTTGTTCTTGCAGCTTACACACCTCAGGAGATCATGGGTGGGATCCCTAACTCAGAGCACCTCCTGCCCGAGCTCCTGAAGAAGGCAGGCTATACCAACAAGATCGTGGGCAAGTGGTGAGTCCAAGGCTGACCTCTGGGGAGGAGTGGGATCTCGGGTCCAGGTCCGTTTAGATTTTTGTAGGGGATTTGTTTGTTTGTTTGTTTATTTGTTTTCTGAGGCAAGGTCTCAAGCTGATTTGGGGTTCATGATCCATTGTCTGAGCCTTGAACATGCTGAGATTATAGCCGGACGCTATCTGTAGTCTCTGCAGGGAGCTTTTAGGAACTTGGTGTTTCAGGCACACATACGTAGTACACAGGTGTGCATACAGGTAAAACATCCATGCACACAGAATAAAAGTAGATATATTTTTTATTTTTTTAATTATTTATTTTATATATATGAGTACACCGTTCCTGTCTTCAGGCACAGCAGAAGGAGGCATTGAATCCCATTACAAATGGTTGTGAGCTACCATGTGTTTGCTGGGAGTTGAACTCAGGACCTCTGAAAGAGCAGTCAGTGCTTTTAACCACTAAGCCATCACTCCAGCCCACATTTTTTTTTAAATTAAAAAACAAACAAAACAAAACAGAACTTGGTGTCTGAAGTAAGGAACTTGATGAGGGAGCACATCTTTTTGTTGTTGTTTTATTTTGTTTTGTTTATTTTGTTTTGTTTTTCGAGACAGGGTTTCTCTTTGTAGCCCTGGCTGTCCTAGAACTCACTTTGTAGACCAGGCTAGCCTCGAACTCAGAAATCCACCTGCCTCTGCCTCCCAAGTGCTGGGATTAAAGGCGTGTGCCACCACCGCCCCATTGAAGGCGCACATCTTTAACCCCAGTCACAGGGTTAGAGACCCTGATATCAGGAAATGCAGGTGACCCAGAGGCTGCCTAAGAAATGTCTGTCACCTTTCAAGCAAAAAAGGAAACCTAGCCATAACAAGGGATGTGGCAGAGAAGAACCGACAGGCATCAGGACCTCCTCACCTGCACGGACCCCTAGCAGGGGACAAGGAAGTCTCAGAAGACATGGGAGGCAAGGGGGAGCAAAGAACTGGAGGTCCCGGAGATGCCTGTGTGTCTTGCCTGACAGTTCTGCCAAGTCCTTAGCTTCCTGCTGTCAGTGACTGGGTGGGCACAGCTGAACAGAAACAGGGTTTCTGCAGAGCTACTGATCTTCCTGGATGACTTCTGACAGAAAAGAGGTGACCGGGAGGAGCATCACCAATAAACTCTGAAAGAGACACAGTGACAGAGGCCGGCAGTGAGGCCAGGCTCTCAGGCTACAGGGAAAGCTTCGGTTGGTTATCTGTGAGCAGGGTTTAGTCCAGTGCTATCCACTGCAGCCAGGACTGCCCTGTGTCCTTTACACAGTGCACAGACTAGACTAGACTCCTGTTAAGTAGGCCGCATAATCTGCTCGCAGCCAAAGAGAGTGAGTGAGGCCAGCCCACTCCCCAGTCCTGCTTACCTCCTTAGTGCTAGTACTTAGTACTAAGTACTTAGTACTTAGTGCCACCTGCCGTTAGGACCAAGTGCATAGAATTACAGCTATTTCTGGGCAGATCACTACCCATCCTTCCCCCAGAAACAGGCTTCAGGGTGCTGGACATGGGCACAGGGTCCTCACATCTTCCCTTCGATGTTTAGAAAGGACAAGTGTCTTGCAGTGGGCCTGAGAGCATATCCGACATGGAGGCACTGCCCTCAAAGGAGAGGTAGGAGACTTGAGTGTGTGAAGGTCAGAGAATAGCTCCACAGGTTCTCCGTGTGCAGCCATCAGGCAGACCAAGCATGCAGAGCCAACCGTGCTTTGCCAGTCTCCCCAAGTGAGGAAGCTGAGTCCTAGACTGGCAGGGCCTGTCCCAGGAAGGACAGGCCCTGCTTCAGGGCTACCCCAGGTCTGCCAACCACCGATGCTAGGCATTGGAGTTGGGATAGTAGCCCTCTTTGGCTACTGGTGGATGGAGGGCATACAGTAAGGGTCCCTGAAAGAAGAGGCAGCAAGGTGGGAAAGCATGGGGTGGAGTGGGACCTCACGGGGGATCCTGAAGCTTTGCTTAAGGACCTTCACCCTGTGAAACTTTACTCTGTGGGCCCCTCTCAGAGCAGGTGAGCCTCGCCCTCCAGACAGCTTGCACTATCACCAGAGTAGGCACTTTGCCATATTCTGTTCTCCTCCCTCCAGTTTCAGTTCATCCTAGCCCCTGAGGATGAGAGAGAGTACAGCTCTAAGCCAGAGCATCATCTTCCCATCCAGACACCTTCCTGGTGAGCTCCCCCTAGCTGATGGAACACTCTGACTTTTGTGTAAGAAACGGAGCTGTGACCTGCCTGGCTAGAAACCCAAGGACCTTAGAGTGTCCCCGAGGAAAACGGATAGAGCGTCCAGGAGGAAGCTACTGTGTCTGGAGAGGGCTGAAATGGGCATTTGAGTCCCGCTGGTTTCAACGTTCGGGAGATTTCTCCCCGGGCAACCATTGTACCTAGATGCCCCTGGTTGCACTGAGACACGCTCAGCTGTGCCCAGAAGCCCTTAGCTTTGCCAGGACACTCTGCTCTGCTGAAATGCCCTGGGTCATGCTTGGATGCCCTTGGATGTGCCTGGAGCTCTAGGTGCTGGCATTGTGTGGGGCATGCAGATGGGTTCCTGAGCTGCCTCTTAACGTGAGGTCTTAACCTTTGGTATCTTGGTGCGTCCAGACCAGGGGCATGTGGCATGCTGCTCAGATGGTTAACAATGGTGACGGTGCTGGATGGCTGCAGATCTGAACATGCAATGTCCCCAGTGAGGGGAATCTCTGAAGTATCTTGGTTCCTGTTTCCAGGCATCTGGGTCATAGGCCCCAGTTCCACCCCCTGAAGCATGGATTTGACGAGTGGTTTGGATCTCCCAACTGTCACTTTGGACCGTATGACAACAAGGCCAAGCCCAACATCCCTGTGTACAGGGACTGGGAGATGGTCGGCAGGTAACAGACAGAGCCCCCTTCCCCCTGCCCCATCCCTGAGGCCTTTACTTCGGTCCTTTGCCTCTGGTGCTTGCTGAGGAATGGGGCTTGTGCTCTTGAACGAGCAGCTGGCATCTAGTAACCTATGTGGGGAGAACAAGAGCTCTGTTTCCTAGGCCATTTTGTCCAGGACCTCATGAGACTCACCTGAGGCAGTTTCTAACCAGTCCATAGTCATAGATTCTTTTCGGACATGTGATTCAAAGGACCTCCTGCATCCAAGGTGTGATCATAGCTTTGTATTCGGGGTGTCTAGGACCCATGTGCCCTCTTGGTGGAGTAGTTGTCATCTTTAGCACTAAGCTGGCTTATTGGCTGGACACAAGAAACAAGACTGTGGGGCTAAACTGGTGTGAGAGCCACTCCAGGGACTGCCACTGTCACCATGAAAAGAGATCCTAGTCACGGGGGGAGCCCTCCTTGGCCAGGCCTCAAGGTGCCTCACAAACGCAAGGATCTTAGTCTAGTCCTCGGTGCTGGTGTAAAAAGCTGGATAGGATGGCTTCCCTTTAATTCCAGTTCTGGAAAGGCTGAGACAGGAGGATTCCCTGAGGTTCACTAGACCACAGATCTAATTGGGGAGCTCAAAGCCAACGAGAGGCTCTGGCTCAGCATGGTGGCACACCCCTTTAATCCTAGCACTTAGGAGACAAAGCATGCAGATCTCTGAGTTAGGAGCCATCATAGCCTGGTCTACATAGTGAGTCCCAGGCTAGCCAGGGTGATACAGTAAGTCCCTGTTTCAAAAAACACTAATAAGAGAGAGATCCAGCTCAAAGGATTTGGTCCTCTATCCTCTACATACATACATACATATGTGTGCACCTACAGCATGCACGCCTGCACTTACACGTGTACCTATACACACATATGCACACATGCATACACTCAGCTACACCTCCTGACCTTGTTTCGTCTCTGTGGCACACATAACCCCAATTTGTTCTACACTCATTTGACATGCTGGGGTCCCCATGGCCTTGTCACCTCAGACAGGATTGTCACCTAGGAGCTGTGCATGCTTCACACTTTTCGGTGAAATCGAGGAAAGGGGGCTTTCGTGACTAAATTCTGATAATTTGGCTTTTGCTTTCAGATTTTATGAAGAGTTCCCAATTAACCGGAAGACTGGGGAAGCTAACCTCACCCAGCTCTACACACAAGTAAGGCTGAGTGGGCTGGGCCAGGCAAGGAGCCGGGAGGAGGCTGGGGAGGGAGGCAGGGGATGAATTGGCCTGCAGCAGAGGAGAACGGAGGCCTTTTCCACAGGAAGCGCTGGACTTCATCCAGACACAACATGCAAGGCAGAGCCCCTTCTTCCTCTACTGGGCCATCGACGCCACTCATGCACCAGTTTACGCCTCAAGACAGTTCTTGGGCACCAGCCTTCGAGGGCGGTGAGTCTAAGCCCCACAGAGGCCTTCGATTATACTGGGGATCATTGGGCGGCTGGTCTGGGCCATTATGGAAAGTCTAAAGCAGCTGGGATGCTTTCCAGTGGCAGAGATGCTTATCCATGAGCCTGGGATTAATCCCGGGCTCCATAAAAGGAAGATAGAAAACATCCCAGGCTCTGAAACCTCCTCCGGCCGGGGATCAGCGATGAACGGGAAGCTGTGGAACTTTTTATGTCTGCATTGTTTGCAATGAACCATTTGTACCGAGCCAGAACTCACCTCAGAGAAGCAGCTAGCTGCCCCACTGGACATCTCTGGAGTGACAAGATTAGACACTCATGCCCTTGGCTGCCTGGTAGAGTGTCATCTTCCCCTGCAGGTATGGCGATGCTGTTCGGGAAATAGATGACAGTGTTGGGAAGATCTTGAGCCTTCTGCAGAACTTGGGCATCAGTAAGAACACATTTGTCTTCTTCACGTCTGATAATGGTGCGGCCCTCATTTCTGCTCCCAACGAAGGCAAGTTCTGTTTCCTATCCTCCGGTCCCAGGTCACTGGCTAGAAAGTGACTCCCAGAAAGAGTGCCCAGCAGAAAGGTCTTGACCCTGGTGACTCAGGCCTGGCCTGCATTCACATGATTTTGAGTCCTCTGAGAAAGAACAGGCAAGTGTCAGGGGGAGGAAACGTCTCAGGAAGATCCTTACCTGAAAGAAGCCAGTTTTCCACAGCCTCAGGCTACAGGAGATGTTGGCTGCCAGGGCTTTGGCAGAATACCTAGTGTGCTGGGGTAGAGCAGTTTGACCGCTACAGAAGTGGCTGCAATAACACCTTCAGCCTCGGGAGCCATCCAATGCATGAATCTGAGACAGTCACCCATGATGCGCAGCTGTCAATACAAGGCTACCTACCTGTCAAGGCTGAGGGCCCGGTAATCTCCGCTGCCTGTGCTGCCCTTAGGCAGCTTAGGCTCTGATACCTCTGGTGGCTCAGTCAGTCCTACAGCCCAGTGCCCTGGGGCTTCCTGGTTTCAGGTGAACTAACCCAGTACAGCCTTCATAAACCAAAGAACAGCTGTTCGGTAATAGAAAAGACCAGCAAGACTAGCCAGGATGACCCGGGATCTCTCAAGGCCCAGCTCTACAGACAAGCTTAGTTCTTTTTTTTTTTTTAATATTTTTTTTATTACGTATTTTCCTCAATTACATTTCCAATGCTATCCCAAAAGTCCCCCAACCCCCCCCACACTTCCCTACCCACCCATCCCCATTTTTTGGCCCTGGCCCCTGTACTGGAGCATATACAGTTTGTGTGTCCAATGGGCCTCTCTTTCCAGTGATGGCCGACTAGGCCATCTTTTGATACATATGCAGCTAGAGTCAAGAGCTCCGGGGTACTGGTTAGTTCATAATGTTGTTGCACCTACAGGGTTGCAGATCTCTTTAGCTCCTTGGATACTTTCTCTAGCTCCTCCATTGGGGGCCCTGTGATCCATCTAATAGCTGACTGTGAGCATCCACTTATGTGTTTGCTAGGCCCCGGCGACAAGCTTAGTTCTTAGGCAAGCTTTCCACATACATCTCAGAGAAAAGGGCAGGACCCCATCACCTCCCAGAAGATACCCAGAACTCAACTGCTACCTAACGGCCAACTCTCAGGGCAAGAAGGTGCCTGGCAGAGGGAAATGGTATCATTTCTAACAGTTACCTCAAGATCTCGGTGCCTGCTCTCCTGTGTGGTAGTTTGGAGGCCATCCTGCATCTAAGTTACCCACAAAAATGATGGAAAAAAAGTCTCTGGAGTCTGTCAGCTCTAGCCTCCAAGTTGTTATACAACGTGAAAAGTACCGGCTAGGATACAAGCGGACTCTGAAGATGACCAGGCAGGGCAAAGCGAAACTGGTTCTCCTCACCAACCACTGCCCAAGCCTGGAGGAAATCGGAAATACAGTACTGTACCACACTGGCCAAAACTGGTGTCCGTCACCACAGTGGCAGTAATAGTGATCTGGGCACCAGCTCAAACTTCAGATATTCAGTTCAATTATTTTAAAGTGGAAAATACTATGGAGTATGCACACTGGCCGTCATTAACACAGGTGATTCTAATGTTACTAGAATCATGCCTGAACAGATTAATGCAAAGTGAACCAGGAAAGGTTTTCTTGAACAAAACTTGTCAGAGTTTGATTTTAAAACACTTAAAAAATTAAATCCCCATATGCCCATACCTATCTTAAAAAGTAGAAATGGAACACGGTCGCCTTCAGCCCAGGTGTCCTCCCCCGACACAGATCTCCTGCTATCTGGTACCCATGGCCATCGGTGCAGTTAGCCCTGCTCAGGGTGGGGGTGAACAGAGCTGCTGGGCTTCTGATCTGCCATCTTTTCATGCTGCTATGTCTGCTGCCTACAGAGAAGAAGCGGGGTACCTCGGAAGCCACAGGGCACAGTGACTGTCATTTCCATGAGATGAGAGTCCTGTTGAGTTTTCACTAGGAAATGCTTTGTTTCCCCTGCCCCTGTGCTTTGGGGGCCTGAGATGGCTCCTCGGCAGCTCATGCTGTGACATCTTTCCCTGTGGAACAGGCCCACCCGGCTCCAAGACCCCGGGGGATCTTCCTTGAGTCTAGGATAGAGATAAAAAGGAGATAGCTTCCCACAAGCTTGTTTAGGGCCTCGTGGCTCCAAACTCCAGCTGTGTGCCCTGCCCCATAGGCTGAGTAAAAGACCAGAGGGCACCTGGGGTAGGACCCTCCCCAGTACGTGATGCCAGTGAAAATTAGCATCTAAGAACACTAACTGAAGCATCAGGAAGTGTCTGCGGCTTGTGACAGGAAGGGGCTTCTGTGCCTCTTTCTTGTAGCAATGGCTCCTAGTGGGCTGGTGGCTTTAGTGAGGCAAGAATTTTCTGTTCTCTTTGGAGAGCTGTGGCCAGAGCATCTTAGCTGCCTGGCTCGGAGCCACCCAGGTTTCCTGACCTGTGTCTGCAACCTGACCTCATCCTCCTGGTCCTTTGTCTCTGCCGTGACCTCAGGACTCAAATGTGCCTCAGAAAGAGTTCAGAAGTCAGGATAGGCCACTTGCCAGCTAGGGGTGCTGTGTGTCCCTGATCTCTCAGAGGACCTGGGCCCTGATATCTTAAGCTGATGGGTGGTGACTCTTGTCCTCAGGTGGCAGCAACGGTCCCTTCCTGTGTGGGAAGCAGACGACATTTGAAGGCGGGATGAGGGAGCCTGCGATCGCATGGTGGCCAGGACACATTGCTGCAGGCCAGGTGAGTCCCCATGCCACACTGAAGCTCTATGTGCTACAAGGTCTCAGGGGCTTTGGTGTCTGGGTGATAAGGAGGCTTGGTAGTCGATTGACTGCCCATGTTCTGTGGACTTACTACGAGGGACAGCTGCGGCCCTGGATGGACCCCTGATGCCTTTGTGGCAAAGACCAGATAGGGGGCCTCAGGTGGGTGCAGTGTGTATCCTTCTGAGGCCTCAGTCTGATCACCTTCATGCCAGACAACACCCTCAACCCCAAGCACACCCCTTGTTGAAGAGTCCACTGTGAAACTTGTTGTCAGCACACTAAGTGCTCGCTGCTGAGAGCATTTATGTCACTGCTCCTCAGCTGGCCTCTCTCCCCAGTGACCTTGGAGACAGTGACTCCGTCTGGGTTCCTCAGCTTACCCTGCAATGGTGAACCTTCCCTCCATAGACTAGGGGCTAGACAGATGGCTGACTCTAACAGTCAGGAGCAGGGATCTGCTGGCCTCTGTGACAAGTCATGGGGCTGGCTCCTCAGAGAGTCTGGGATAGATCTGTCCCTTAGCTCTCGGCCTCTGGAGCTAAGTGCTGGGCTAGCCTTCCTCCATCTCCTTACCTCCACCCTCTGATCCTCCATTAGTCTGCTGTGAATACTGGCTCGCATGAGCAGTACAGGCCAGTCTCCTAGAGGCCAGATGATATGCATTCTTAGTCCCTCCCACTCTCTTACATCCCCATTGCTGAGTGGGAACCTATAGCCACAGAGTCCAGAGGTAGTAATGCAGTCCCTAGCAGCTGTCATTCTGCCAGCCACAGTCCTTATCCTTCCCTCTAAATGCATGTATGTGGGAAGGGAATCCCAAAGAGCTCTCCTGTCCATCCTGCCAGCCACTAGGGCAGAGCTGGCAACAACCATCCAGCCATGTGTCCCCAGCAACGACTGGGCCCTGCCCTCAGTCCCTAGCTTCTAAACTAAACCTGACTGAGCCTCTGCTTCTCATTACCCTCTGCTGAGGACCTCTTGACACGGAAGTCCCAGGTCACACTAATCGCCAGAGCCTTGCAGGTTGGTGGCTCTCCCAGTTGGTTGAACAGGCCTGCCTGCCATCTGGCCAGCTCCCTCTATAGAACAGGGTGCCCGTGGCAGTCAGCACATTACATGTGGAAGAAGCATGGTTAGTGGGATACTAGTGGACACTCAGACTGGCCACGACCACCTGACCCTTAGGAGAGGGGCCTGGTCCACACCTGCACCTGCTCTTCCCGGTACCACCTCTGCCAGCCCTCATGTAGCTGTGGAAGCCACTGGATCAGTTGTCACTGGGTGAGAAATGGGACACACATGAGGTGTTCCTGGGAAGGGATGCTCGGCATGGCCGATAAGGAGCCGTATCCAATCCCGGACTACGCCCCTGACCTGGCATTGGCAAAGCTCCCTCAGGCCCAGGAGGCCTAACCTACTCTGCTGTGTCAGTGGGTTCAGAGCATCTGCTTCCACCACTATTCCTGCCAGATACCCTCAGGCGGCACCAGCTGGGAAGAGAGGTCAGCCTTGCCTTCTGAGGAAAGCGTAGCGTGCTCCAGAGCTACGGCTTCCTTTCCACTACGCTCCCCACACACTGTGCTCTGTGATAACCGAGATCTTTACTTAAACACCCTGACGTTCATCAGCCTCGAAGCAGACGCTGATGCTGCACCTGGCTGCAGTGGTATAATTGGGGCCTTTGCTCCAGCTTCATCTCAGAGGAGCTGACAGCACCCTGCTGCTGTCAGACACACAACAGCTCGTGCGCACTCGGATGCATGCACTGGCAGTCAGACCCCTCCTTCCAATCACCTCAGGCATGCATCATGCTCCCATCTTCCCCCTTTCCTGTTTTCTGGAAGGAAATACCCGGAAGGGGCTGTGAGCCACTCAGAGGCTTCAGAAGGCCTCTGTCGTTCCCCTGATATCATAGATAGGGAGACCCTGGTCAGAGCACATACATGCAAGAATGCCCTATTCCCATGCAGGCTCTGTAGACGAATGTCCATGCCTGCCAGGGACCTCATGGCACAGTCAGAGTCATATCTGCCAGATTTCAGGGCACAGAGTAAGGAGAGGAGAGTCTGAGCGGCCTCGGCAGATGAGACCGTTTATTGCAAACAGTGAAAGACAGACCGTGCCGTAGGAAGGAGAGGCCCGCAGGGCTGGAAGGGCTGGCTAGGATCTTTTATAGGGGAGAGTGTAGGGCTTGGAAATGAGGAAACAGGCTCTATAGCCGAGAGTGCATGCAGATTGCAAGAGTCTCTCCCGAGTCTGTCTGTCCAGACACGGCCATTTTATCTTTAGAAACTGCCTCCTCCCCAACCCCCATCAGGATGCGGGTGATTAGGCAAAGGCAGTTAAGGGGTTTCGACATAGAGGTGGGGCATCTCAGTGAGCCTCAGCAGGGCCTGATCAAGTTCAAGGCTTATTTGACAGGATCTCCAGCTGGCACCGCCGAATGAGGGCCAAGCAAGACGCAAGGCGCAGTCAAGAGAAGCCTGTTCAAACTGAACTCCAGCTGAGGTCCCGACAAGCCTGCTGTGGAGTCAGGTCTTCCTAGAGGACCACAGATGTGTCTTCTCGGGGACTGTGCTTACCCCCCTCTGACCATCCCATGCCACAGAGGTCAAGAGAGGAGCACATGTCTGTCTCCACCGCAGCATCACCGAGAGGTTATTGGGGTGCGCGAGCCAGTGAAGATGCTCACTGTTACAGAGGGGGCAGAGCCACGAAAGAACCCCCCGCCACTCAGTGACTCAGTTGCCCTTATGTCAGGACGTGAGCAGAAAACAGCCAAGTACACTTCCCACAGGGCTAATACGTCCACAGATGAACGGTAGTGGGCCCAGCAAGTGTCTCTGCCCCTCTTAGAACTATCTTCTGCCTGGCTGAAGCAGGAGACAGGAGACAGGACCGTTTGTTTGGTTCCTTCCCAGCTGGCTTCCTTGCTGCTTCTGGGTCTTTCCTGACTTTTCTCCTTTGATATACAAAGCTCACAATAGCTTTCAGGTGTCAAAATGAATATTGTCGACTCTCTTGGGACAGCTAAGCCTTGAGAGGTGGGACCCTTGTGTGTCTCTCTGTGAGGAGGAGGAGGAGGAGGAGGAGGAGGAGGAGGAGGAGGAGCTGCTCTAGCATTCTGGGTCTAGCAATGACTGCTGATCCATACGTGGTAGGGGCAGTGGGACATGAGTGTAGCCTGACTCTGGGGTCAGATGTTCAGCTTAAATCCCATCTGCCCAGGTACTCCACTTAAGCCTGGCTGTGGCCCTCCCATGGCAGTGGGTGGGTGTCAGTGTTGGGGCCTTAGTGCGCATTTACATACCCAGAGGAGAGTCAGGTACTCACCACTCCAGGCTCCATCCCCCAAACACCAGCCGGTGAGGATGGTCTCAGAGATGACTACATCCATTGCAGGTCAGCCACCAGCTGGGAAGCATCATGGATCTCTTCACCACCAGCCTGTCCCTTGCAGGCCTGAAGCCCCCCAGTGACAGGGTGATTGATGGACTTGACCTCCTCCCCACCATGCTCAAGGGCCAGATGATGGACAGGTTGGTGCTAGGCAACATCTGTCCCGCCCCTAGTGCTGCCCCCTTGCCCCAGCTCCTCATGCTGGGGCCCAGAGCTAGAGCTTCCTCACTGGCTAGCTATGACTATAAAAGAAACAATGTAGATGCTGAAGCAGGGGAACAAGATGGAACTGGGATGTGCACCTGGGAAAGGGCTCAGTCTGAGCCCATCAGGGCCCTGATAAGCACTGACTCTTAGGAAACCACCTTAAGACTTAAGGGATGGGAGGTGTCCTACCAACAAGTGTCTTTTCCCAGGCCCAGCCCCATCTTACTTCTAAGAAGGGGATCTCATTGTTAGCAGCTCAACTCCTTTGTCAGCCCCATTTCCTAGGGCTAGGCTTTGCCTCCACAGGGTCATGGCCAGCCAGGGAATGACTAAGGCCAGTCCCTGCAGCCTAGTGGTTGTCACACACATTGGACCAAGTAGGACCCCAGGACCTCATGTGTGCCAGGAAATAATTTTCCTGAGCCACACACCCCAGTTCCCTCTGAGTTTTTGTACTCTGTGGCCCTCGCACATCTTTAAAATGTCAGCCGATACCTACCCGGAGGCATGGGCAGCTCGCCACTCCCCAGCCAGGAGCTCCACATGGAAACACACGGACTTGGTCTTCACTCTTTCTCTCCTCAACACAACAGGCCCATATTTTATTACCGTGGCAACACTCTGATGGCTGTCACTCTTGGCCAGTACAAAGCACACCTCTGGACTTGGACCAACTCCTGGGAGGAGTTCACACAGGTACAGCCCCTGGATACAGCCTCCCTGGGAGGGGACACCACTGGGAGGCCGCTGGAGAAGTAGGTTGAATCTATCTCTCAGGTATCATCAAGGGAGGCACCATTGCCCCGCAGCCTCCCTCCCTCGTGTGGCCCTATGGATCTTGCCCTTTGTTGGTTTTCATGCCTAGATGTCCAGATGTAGAGATTGGGTGCATGGGCTCTGGAAAGTTCTGGGGGCATATGAGTGGTATCCTGCTAGGGGGCAAATACTCTCTCCTGGGATGTCCTGCCTTCATAGGTGGTCTTTAGAGACAACAAGGTCCAGGTTCAGGCAGAGGGCCTCACTGCCCACCACGCCCTTAAGGTTCTACTTAGCACTCTTCTCTCGTTCCCTCCCAGGCTGGCAGCATCAGTGGTGGCCTGCCCAGGCCCAGGTGCTGATGGCCACAGCTGGGAGGCGTCAGTATCCACATCCCGGTGCCTGCTCAAGGTCTGAAGGTGAAGTGCCACAGCACACGTAGTCTAGGCCTCTGCTGGCCCCAGGCCCACATGGGGCTGCCATAGGCCTGTGTCCTACAAGGTGTTAGTCCAACATCCCCCATCCCTGCAGGCTCCGTAAGGTCCTTAACCACATGAAAACCTTCTAATGTGCCTTAACGGGGAAGAAAATCACCGAATGAAAAGCCTAAATGCTAGAACATTCTGAACAAATGGGGAAGAGAACTACAAATGTCTCAGCTCCAGCTGGGCAGAGGGCCAGGCTGCCCTGGGTATGTGTGGGCCGGTGAACAGCATATACTGAGCTGGACGTGTGGCTATGCCTCAAGGGTGCTGATTCCCCAGAGCCTGGTTTGGAAGTTTGGAGCAGCCTAGGACAGTGTCCATGACCCCTGCCCATCCTTCCTGACCCTGAGGGCCATCCTAACCATTCGTCCACTGTGCCTCAGGACAGTGTCCTAATTGGGGTTTCTATTGCTGTGATGAAACACTGTGACCAACAAACAAGCTGGGGAGAACAGGGTGTAGTTGGTACTTCCACTTCCACACAGTAGTCCATCACTGAAGGAAGCCAGGACAGGAGTCAAGCAGGGCAGGCACCTGGAGCAGGAGCTGATGCAGAGGCCATGGAGGGATGCTAATTTCTGGCTTACCACCCATGGCTTGCTCAGCCTGCTTTCTTATAGAACCCAGGACCACCAGCCCCAGGATGGCACCACCCACTAGAAAATGCCCTAAAGGCTTCCCTAAGCCTGATCTTTTTTTTTTTTTATGGGAGGAGCCAGTGCAATGGCTAGTCTTTATTAGAGAGAAGTTTTTCTTTACATTCTGAAAAGATAACATAGGGGCTGAGTGGGCCATTTGGTGGGGCACCAGCTTGGAATGGGTTCCACAGTTGGGGCATCGCTGACTCTCGCCTTTGTGCAGCCAAAACCAGATGACAGTACAGTTGTCCTCTTCACAGATGCAGCCCACTATTCTCTTGTTGCTGATGGACGGGACTAGATTAGGGTCTTCCTTGGTGCCCGAAGCTGCCTTTGGAGGTAGCATATTGTGTGGGTCCAGTCCCTTCTGTACTGCTATCATGATCTCCCTCTCCAGCCCGGCAGCCTGCTCCTCATCAGTAGGGACACCACCTCCAGAAGCCATGGAGCGGGTCATGGCCACGCCACGGGGACCGTGGGCCCTCAGGGCCTGCGCCGCCAAAGCGCCCACTCCGCGAAGTAACCTTGAAGCCATCTCGCCCGAGACAAGCAGATGCATTTCCGGGCCCTAAGCCTGATCTTATGGTAGCATTTTCTCAGTTGAGATTCCCTCCTCTCAGATGGCTTTAGCTTACATGTAGTTGACATAAAACCATCCAGCACAGACAGCCAATATCCTAGAGACACCTGCTTTCTGGGTGCCCATGACTGCTTCCAGTCCCTGTGACCCAGAAGTGCTTTTGGAATTCCCTCAAGGGATCTGAGGTTTATAGTGAATAGAACCTTAGCGTTGTCACACACTCCATATGCTCCCCTCGGGGTGTTCTTTGGGGGTACCCATTGTTGGCTTCTCAAGAGTTTGGGTAGTTTAAAAGTCAGAAGAAAGAAATTCCCTCTCATGCGTGTGTGGCTCCCTCTCTGGACCATTGCAAGGCCACTTAAGGTCTCCTTAAGGCAGGGTCCAGAAAAGCCCATCTCTGCTTCTGCCAGACTAGCACCCATCCAAGAGGTTGTATGCCAAATCCTACCAGCACCGGTGAATGTCTGGAAGGCTCTCTAGGCAGAACTCATATCCACATGGCCTGTTGGGTACCAGATAGTCCCGATGTTATCCTGTTTGCACAAGGGGTCAGAAGGTGTCGTGAGGAGCCTGTGGTGCCACCAACAGTGCCATACTCTGCACTCGAGCAGGTGGAGTGGGGCCCACGAGGGTTTTCACAGTTTCTAGCTACCCAGAACATGAAGACTGTAAAATTAACGTCTGAAACGTGTACAACTCTTGCTATTAGCAGACCTTCTCCCCACTGTGGGACAATGATTCCAAAGAGCCCAGGTCTTAGGTCCTCATCCCTCAAGGGCCAGAATTAGATGGCTGAAAGTTGGTCTCTTGCCAGAGTCCGGTCTAAAGAGCGTCATCCTGGAGCCTAAGCCAGGGCTATTCCAGCCAAGTCAGGAGACTGTGTCCATCACTTCCACCCTCCTAATCTTAAGTTGAGAGGCCAATAGAGGCCTGAGGTCTACGCAGTGGGTTTCCTGGTAAAAGTCACAGCCAGGCCCTGAAGAGCCAAGGTCAACCTGGGGCCTCCCTGATGGACCCTAGGCACGAGCATGGATCCTACCACCCATGGCCCTGGGTCACCCACATGGGCCCCAGTTTCTTAGCCTTATGTCACCTGTATGGTTTTGCAGGTCAGCCTGTGGAGGCCTTGTACACCCTTTTTTATGAAGACATAGTGCTTTTATTTCAAATGCTAGGGTCTCCACGGGCTGTTCTGAAGGCGAGGCGGAATCCCGCAAAAGATGACCAATTCATGTCATCCGAGCTGCCGGTGGGCACAGATCACACAGCTCAAGGCCCAGAAGCCATGGGCCTGCTCACTGTCCCCTCCTGCTGGCAAGCACATTCGGAGAAGGTTTATCTAGAGGCTCCATGGCTGTCCTGCTAGGGTCACTCTGTATCTTAGACATTCTCTTGCTCTAAAGGCCAGGCCTGAGGGAGGGTATTATGGTCTGCATGCCCTGTTCTGGGTCACTTGAGTATCTTGCTCCACTTCCTTCTTGGGCCTGGGGATCAGTAGAACCCAGAATCCCTTGGTGTGACTACTCCATATGGACTGATGGGCAGGTAGTGATGCCAGGCAGGCCCCACCCTTAACACCCCTTCTGAATGAGAAAACGAAAAAAGGAAGGGATAGGACTGCTCTCAGGTAGAGTGGAGGATAAAACGGAGATCATAGCTAGAGTCAGAGACCTGTCTCTGTGAGAGTCCAGAGCGGACATGACCCTGAGCCTTGTGAGGAGATCCGAAGTGGGGGCAACCAGGTGCAGGAGCCAGGAGGCCAAATGTACAAAAGGGGTGGGTAACCAAAAGGTTGGATCAAGAGCAGCCTAGCTCCGTGCCCCCTGCACTGGAGAGTTCAGGGTAGGGAGTAGGGTATGCCAGCCATACCCTGTAACTGACTGAGGGATGCAGGGAGAACCTGGCAGCTAGGCCTGCTTTGATCTGTTAAGTAGGCACCTCAGCTGTTTGTCTGGTTTGAGACTTTACATCTCCCTCCCAACCCAGTGCTAGAGATCAGCCAGGCCTGGTGGAGGTGAGGAGTAAATACACAGATGGACAAGGGTCCCAGGCCCATTAGGGTTGGGGTCCTGTAGAAGGCCTTGGAAGGAGACGCTTGGTCCCCGCCCCGCCCTGCCTGCCTTCCTGCTGAGCTGGCTGCAGAGATGGAGAACACCTGGAATTCCAGTGAGGTCACTAGGCCTAAGGCCTTTCCTCCCGCTCACCGCCAGGTCTAGCGGCAGTTCCTCGTGGACACTGATGTACCCAGGCCCTCCCTCGCCTGTCCTTTGCTGCCTTGAGATCTGACTAGCCTGGTAGCCTGGTCTCCACTGCCCACACCCGTACTCGGAATCCATCTCTGTGTGTCCATCTTGAGCACTTCCCCTCTTCCCTTTCTAGCCCTGCCCTCTGTAGCTGAGGGCCTAGGGTCCTGTGCGCTGTGAACTAGGCTGGCCACTGCCCTCACCACACACACGCCCACCATCAAGCCTGCTTCTGTCTCTAGGAGGGAGTCTGTTCTCCCATTCATTTTTAATTGGTGGCAGTGTTGTTGGAGGGCAAGCAACGTCTGAGCCAGAATGTTGTCCAGGGTTCCACACCACGTGGCCCGTGCTGAAGGGGGTCTCTGCAGCATCCACGGAGTGAGGAGGGCTGATACTGTTAAGAAGTTGGAAAACACCTGAGATCGCCTGAACTACTCAGTTGTTATTAGCCGAACTTTGTCCTGTAAACTGCCGCTGTCCTCAGTTCTCACGGTCTGACTCAGGGTTGAGGCCCAGGTAAAGGGTGGTTGTTACAGACAAAAGGCTACAATCTGCCTCTGCTAGTGTTCGTGAGCTTCTGGTGTGAGAGAACTCCCAGGTCTTGGGCCTTCACTCCTGGATTCCTGGGGTTGTCTTTTTTTTTTTTTTTTTTTTTTTTTTTTTTGGTTTTTCGAGACAGGGCTTCTCTGTGTAGCCCTGGCTTTCCTGGAACTCACTTTGTAGACCAGGCTGGCCTTGAACTCAGAAATCTGCCTGCCTCTGCCTCCCGAGTGCCACCACACCGGGCTCCTGGGGTTGTCTTAACAAGCCTCAGGTTCTAGCTTCAGACCTAAGATGGAGGTCTCAGCTGCTACACCTGAACTTTGATCTCCCAGGAGAGTGAGCCAACCCGAGTGTCCTGTCCCTTACCACCTCTCCAAAATCAGGAGATTTCTAGCAGTCTGCCTGTCCCCATCCCGCTGTGCATCCAGAGCCAGGCCAGAGGCCTGCTCTGCGGGGAGGATGAAGTGTTACAGCAGGCTGACTTCCCGGAGGTGCCCTGAGGGCGAGCAAGGCACTCACACAACTGCAGCTGTAAGAGAAACCCTAGACCAATTAGCGGGATCTTAATTAAATAGCTTATTTGATTTGCATCCAAATTATAATTTATGAGTTCCATCTAGACCTCTCCATTAACTGTTTGGTATTTTCATGCTAATGGTTGTGGTTTCCTGCTGTGTGCTGCACAGTTTGTCCCCTGGCAGGACGCTCCAGGAGGCCTAGATTCGGGACCCACTTTGACTGTAATATAGCCCACCCTTCCAGTCCCCAACTTGTATCTCTGCAGCTCCTCACAAATGGAACTTCATAGGCTATGGCCTCCCTGCTTTATAGACTGTAAACTGCTGCACCAACCAGCTGTCCATCCCAGAAGTGTTACACAAGGTGCTGCAGACATTTCCTTAGTGAACGGCGCTGCGTGTCAAATGTATACAGACCCTACAGGAAGGTCTCCCACTGCTGAGTTGGCTGACACTAGGGCAACTGAGTCACAGCTCCTGTCTGAGACTGTTGGAGGCGTGGTTAGGGGCATTCTCCATTCCTACATCAGTCCACCCCAAGGAGTACGCAGCGAAATCTCATAGGGGAGGTCCAGGGCAAAGGGCAAGCTTGTACACACAAACGGCTGTAATGGAATCAGACTGCACCCAGGAAAGGTAGCCGCAGCAGCCAAACTATCTGAGAGGAAGCTGCAGGGACTGACTCCGTACAGCCTGAGTATGTGTTCCGCCTTCCCTCTGTACCTCTGAAGGCAGTGGTCATGATTCCACAGCCTGTGCCCTTCCCTCGAGCCTGGTCACGGCTGTTTTGTCCCTTACTTCAGCTCACGTGTTCAGCTCTGGGTCTGCGTTCTCTCAGCTTTCAAGCCAAAGGTCCCTCTTCCTGTGTCTGGTCTAGTGACTCACCCTGACTCGTCATCTTCTGAGAGGCCACTGTTCTCCTGGCCGCACACTGAAAAGGCTTTATGGCGCTCTGAGGAGCACTCCTCAAAATCAAAGCGTTAGCCGGTCCAGACGGCTTCATCTGTTTTGAGGCAGGGTCTCCTGTAGCCCAGGCTGACTTCAAACTCAAGATATTCCTACTTCTATCTCCTGAGTGCTGAGATTACAGCCTAGCTGCCCAGACTATTATGGAAAAAACTTGGGGAGCCGCCCAGAGACAGATGCTAAGCAGTTCCTCCTGAAGCTTTCCCCCATCCAGGAGGTGACCAGATCCAACCGCTCTCACGTTCACTCCCCAGGGAACACCGCAGTACCAGGCGCGAGGGATGTGTGAGCAGCTGGACTAGTAGGGCATCTCTGCTGCATGGGCTTCTGGGTCCTGGATGCCCACTTGTTCTCTGTGCCTCTCATTGCAGGGCACTGACTTCTGCCCCGGGCAGAACGTCTCAGGAGTTACAACCCACACCCAGGAAGAACACACGGAGCTACCCCTGATCTTCCACCTGGGACGGGACCCAGGGGAGAGATTCCCACTCAGGTGAGGCAGGGGCAGGGTCTCCATGCCGCAGAGGAGACACTGGCCAGACAGGCCAAAGGTGAGAACCACGTCTGGGTGCTCTGCCTTCCGTGGAGTTACCCCTCTGGTCTCACAGGAAATGGATGCCTTTGTGTGGAGATGAAGAACACAGACATGGGACCCTGGGCGCCCAACCAAGGAGGATGTAGAGCCTACTAACTCCCAGAGACCTCTATCTTCACCTCAGGCCATGGCTGCCATGCTCTCTGGGAGCTCCCCTCCTGCTTTCTCTTCCTGGTTGCCTCTCATCCCTCCCCATTCTGGGTTGAGTTCATTGACAACCCCAGCAATGGATCCTATACTCTAAGCTACCTTCAGGGATGGCCAAGGGCAGGGGTAAGCAAGTCAGCCATAGGAGACATCCATCCACACCAACTAGCCCTGGGACTGACAGGAGGGAAAGGCTGAGGGCGAGGAGATCCAAGGACTCCATCCCAGATTCTGGAGTACAGTGCTTCAGACCATGGACCCTGGAGCTGAGGGTACCTAGTGGCCTCCACTGGGCAGGAGTCTTTGAGCTCAAAAGTCACTATACCTGGCTAACCTCAACGACAAACAATGGTGGGTTAAACGGTCACTGCAGGGTTCTATCCCTGAAGGGTTCAAGAGCACCCCTCCTAGCTTTCCCTATTCGCAGTGATACTCAAAAGTCACCGCAATCTGTGACTGGCGTCACATCTATCAAAGTGTCCCCATCTCCTAACTGTCCTCAGCTGTCCCCATCTCCTAACTGTCCTCAGCTGACTCGAGCCCAATACACTCTGGCTCTCCCCGGGAGGCTAACACGGCTCCCCTGGAAGGATAGTAGGTGCCTTGGGTCCTGGAATACAAGTCCTGTGTCCATGCTACAGCATTTCTGCCAGGTTGGAAATCACAGCCTTCTGCTCAGTGACAGGCCATAACTTGCTAATGGGAGATAGAGAGGGCTTTGGGACAATAGAAAGGTCCCCGAGGCTGCTCCTACATCCTGCATGAGTACCCGTGGGTCTCCAGCACCTCGGAAGATACGCTTCTGGAAATATGGTCTTACAGATGCCATTAAGATCAAGATGACCGTGAGGGCATCCTGGATAGGAGTGGGGCATTACTCTGAGAGGAGAAAGGACACAGACGCCAAGGGGGAAAGGATGCTTAAGGAAGAGGCAGAGATAAACCAAGAAGCTGGACCAGGCAGGAAGGTGCCTCTCAGGTCCTCTAGAGGAAGTGTGGCCCTGCAGTAACCTAACTCTAAGCTTCTGGCCACCAAACGGTAGCTGAGGAGAGCTTCCTTTCCCTCCCCTAGGCAGAGACTGGTATTTCCTCAAGGCTAACTAGGACATAAATGTTGTCACAAACCAAAGGAGCTCTGGTGGCGTGGGGTGACGGGCTGCAGGGTTGATGGGCAGGGCTATTCTTTGAGATCTGTGCCTATGTGATTGCCACCACTGGCCTCAGGCCTCAGGGTCATCCCATAGATCATGGTGCCTCTCCGTGAAGCCATCTCGTTCGCCCACATTCAGCTTGTGCTCAGCAGTCTGAGTCTTTGGGGACTTGCTCATCCCATATGCCTCTGCCCCAGGCCTGTTTACTGCCTAGAGGTAGCCAGACACATGAAGGCTGTGAGTTCCACTTCCTGTAGCAGCTATCCAGGCCCTGCCCTAAAGCCACTCCCTAGCCCAAGAGCATGCCTCTCCCACGACCAGGCATAAGGAAAGACGACAGGGGTGAATTTATGGAGAGAACGTCCCCGTGAAGACACTCTCTATATAACGCCACCTGTCTCTTGCTTCCCTACAAGGACCCTCTCAAATGTCAAGTGACAGTCACAGACTGGTAGCTGTGGGACATAGTCCTCAGCACTAGCTGGCCGTAAGACAACAGATTCATTTGGCCACAGGGATTTGAACCTGCAGGGATTGGATTTTGGAATGTTGAAGTTAACAACAGGCCACAAACATGGCAGCACGAAGGGAGAAGGGCCTACACAGGCTAGCATAGGGAGGTACCACATAGGGCTGGGGCATGTGGGCAGAGGCAAGCCACTGAACAGCCAGCCAAACCAACAAGGCATTCATCGTGTGTTCCTGTCCTGTTGTGTGTCTCAAGGTACCCCCATCTGTGTGGACAGAAAGCTCTGGTGACAGAAGCCATGTTGAAGTCTCCAGGGGCTGGACTAGGACATAACTGGTTCTCAGGAGCCTAAGTCCCCTACCTAGCAGGACACTGTACTGGAAGTAGACCCAGAACCAGCAGGGAGTAGCCAGCCCCAGCACAAGGGCATTGTGGCCTAGGCACTGAAGGCCTCAGGCCTCTTGGTGTTATAGCGGTGGTCGGGAATGTGCAGGATAACGGGCATACAGTTGACTTCAAATGAGTCCTCCTGAGACACGAAGAAATCTAAGGACTTGGTTCACATGCAGAATTCTCTCCCCACGAGGCAAGTCAGAGCCTGCAGTGCAGATGTCTGAGATTTGCCTGTAGCCTGAGCTTGGCATACACATAGCCCCGGGCTCTACCCTCTTTACTCCATTGTGGGCACATCAGCGTGTGTGTTGTGCTGAGCTGGGCGTCACACAGAGAATAGGCTGAGTGTTTCACACCCAGCTAAAGACTCCTGACAGTCCAGCAATGGCTGTGACACAGGTGTTTGGTGGACGTTGGGATGGTCAGGATGGGATGGGACAGGACACAGATTAGGTACATAGCTCAGTGTAGAGTGCGACCATCCCTAACACCCCCATAAAAGAAAAATATATTTAATCAG
Source organism: Mus musculus (assembly GCF_000001635.26). Classification (NCBI taxonomy): domain Eukaryota; kingdom Metazoa; phylum Chordata; class Mammalia; order Rodentia; family Muridae; genus Mus; species Mus musculus. Next base: position 122,582,129 of record NC_000074.6, on the reverse strand, counting down.
TCTTCTCTGGGAGGGAAATTTAGCATTACATTTTTATTTATTTATTTGAGAAAGGGTCTCACTATGTAACCCTGGCCTGGAGCTCTCTATGAAGACAAGGCTGGCCTCAAATTCACAGAGATCAGCCTGCCTCTGCCTCTCTAGTGCTGGCTTTAAAGATGTGAGCCACCAGCAGGGCGTGGTGGTGCACGCCTTTAATCCCAGCACTTGGGAGGCAGAGGCAGGTGGATTTCTGAGTTCAAGACCAGCCTGGTCTACAAAGTAAGTTCCAGGACAGCCAGGGCTATACAGAGAAATCCTGTCTCGAAAAACCAAAAAAAAAAAAAAAAAAAAAAAAGGTGTGAGCCACCATGTTCCCCTTTACAATAACCACCTCCTAGGTGGGGACCTTGGCTCCTCCTGTCCTCCCCATGTTATCTCTAAGTATAGACTTGTTCCCATGGGATGGAAAAGCTCACAGGTTTTCATTTATAGGTTCCTGAGGGCACATGGTGTGGGCAACAGTGACATGATTTAAAATGACAGAAAGATTTGGTCTGCGTAGATGTCCTTGCAGCTTCATGGTGGTACCACAGTTGGTGACAGTACAGAGGTGGTTATATGCCGGCTGCGCAGTGCATCCATTGTCCTCTTGTAGGGCAGTAGTGGCATGCACCTTTAATCCCGGCACTCAGGAGGCAGAGGCAGGTGGATCTATGTGAGTCCAGGGCCAACCTGGTCTACAAGGCAGACAGCTGTCCCAGAAGGCTCAAGGGTCACCAGGTGGGAGCCCACAGCCCACTATGGCTTCAGCTTGCTGTCCTTGCTCTTCTCACCTCTAAAGATTAGCGCAAGGGCTCAGGCTTTCAGGGCTAGACCACTTTATGTCCTAGAACGTCTGAGAGCGTCAAAGCTTCCTGCCAGGAGCTGATGGGCCCTGGTTGACACAACAGCCTCGTAACCAGAGCCGCCTTCTCTCCAGCTTCCACAGTGACGAATACCAGGACGCCCTCAGCAGGACCACCCAGGTTGTCCAGGAGCACCAAAAGTCCTTGGTCCCCGGACAGCCCCAGCTCAATGTGTGTAACCAGGCTGTCATGGTGAGCGATGTGTGCGTGCTGGGGCTTGCTTGTGCTCGGCGACTGCTGCCGGTGCTAGACAAAGTTAGTCTCATCCCTGTACAGGTGCAGCTCAGCCTGGCAAGGGCACTCGTTCCGTGAAGTGGGGGGGGGGGGGGGGGGGAGGACATCCTACTAACACTGCAGTGTTGGAGGGGGGTAGCTCTGCTCAGGACGGGGTTGGGCACAGCCCTCTCTCAGGGTCCCACTGGGGAGCAGCTTTGCTGCATTCACAGACTGTGCCTGTGTCACTAGTTATTGCTAAACTCCCTCCCACATCTACCTCTCCTCCTAAGGTCCCAATAACCAACAGAGGTACATGCCACCAGTGTTTACTCTGGGGAACCAAAGAATTCATAGGCTTTCTTATGGGACAGTGAGTGAAGAGTTACAGGTGGGAGCTTGGAGGAGGGGGCACTCAAAGCACCCATGCTGGAAGGTCTGTGGCCAGCAGAGATGACTCCTTTCCTGTGTCCTTCTCCACCTATGTCCTCTAGCCCCTCCCCAAGGCTGCCTGTGGTTAGGGCAGAATTGTGTGAACGTGACTGGGAGGAATGGCTAGGTAATCAGGCGGGAGAGAGTTCCATGATTCTCATGGCAGTCCTTAAGGAGAGTCCATAGTCGCTGGGTGTGGTGGCGCACACCTTTAATCCCAGCACTCGGGAGGCAGAGGCAGGCGGATTTCTGAGTTCAAGGCTAGCCTGGTCTACACAGTGAGCTCCAGGACAGCCAGGGCTACACAGAGAAACCCTGTCTCGAAAAAACCAAAAAGAAAAAAAAAGGAGAGTCCATAGTCAACAAACCAAGCTGCCATGACCTTTTTTTTGCAAGCAAGACCAGCTAAACTTGTGGAGGCGGCAGCAGTTTGGCTCAGGGGATAGTTCCACACAATACTGGTATTCTGAGCTCTGAACAGCAGTGGTAGATCAGGGGGCTCATTCTTAGACTGCCAGGTTTCTGGGGCCTCAGGAGGCCTGAGTGTCCTTACCACGGTGGGGCATTGCCGTTCCATCCAGGCTGCAGCCACGCTGTAGTGCAGGCTAAGGAGCTTTGGTCGCGGTCACTTCCTCTGCCACTTAAATAATTGAAAGGCAGGGAAAATGTGGATGTAGAGGCAGCAGCAGAGAAATCGCAAGGACCACACAGAATCAGCAGCTGAAGCAAGGCGTTCATTGGGGGTGAGGGGACACACATGCAGCAGACACACACAGAGGAAAGATTTTAAAATCTCTGGAACATTTTTCTTCGATAATTTAGGGTTGGTCAGTTTGAGGGAAGCTAGGATGGTTGATTGGCCCAGAACTGTACAAGACATGTTTGTTGAGCCCATCTATGAGTCTGCTATTGGGAGACCAAAACCTTTATCTTAAATTAGTGCGCTTTTGTTTCAAGCCAGGAGGGTAAAAAAGAAGCCAGACCGGCCACTTGGAAATTCAATACCTTTATCACCCCAATCCCTGACTACCAGGGAATCTGTCTAACTCCTAGACTCTCCATTCTGTGGGAGCCTCTTTTTCCTGGCTTCCCCCACTTGGAAGCTGCCTGAGTTCAGGCTGTTAGGCGCAGCTCTGCCCTGGGGCTCCCTTTCCTTGCTACTGGCTTGCCAGTTGCAGCCCCACCCCACCCCTAACCCCCCTTTCTGCAGAGCCAGAGCTGCTTTTTAAAGCAGGACCCGGGGCTCCACATTCCTAGGATTCTGGAAGGCATGGAGATAGGGATATCCCCGCCTTGCAGCCAGGTGGGTGGGTGAGGCGGGAGGGCCACGTCTCGTTAACTGTGCCCAGTCTGAAACGCCTGAATAACTGCAGTTCATTTTCTTAAATGTCCTTTTCCAGAATTGGGCACCCCCAGGCTGTGAAAAACTAGGGAAGTGTCTGACACCTCCTGAGTCTGTCCCTGAGAAGTGTTTCTGGGCCCATTAGCCAAGACCAGAATCTCCAGCCAGCCCTGCAAGTGCCTGGGAGACCTTGTCCTTCGGACTGATGAATGGAAGAGACCAGCTGCCCTCTGCCCACCCATCCCTGCATGGACGGCCCCTGCAACCAGGTGCAAGGCTCCAAGACTGCTCATCCTGGAGCCCTGACCCTGTAGTCCGCTCTCGAGCACCACAGCCCATCTTGCCAACTGGCTCCTGAAAAGGAAGCCGGGGCCTTGATCACCGTAGGTACGTCAACCCAGGGTCTGAAGCACTGTCACTGTCCCTGCATACATTTCAACCTAGGTGCCGTACACAAAAGTGAAGATTTCAGCGAAATGCCAAGGAAGTGCCATCTATCTGGCTTCTCCCCCAGGCCAACCCTCTGAGCCACCCTACCTCTTTCGCACTGGCTACAAACAAAAGACAAAGACAGCACCTTTTCCAGTCAAGGTGGCATCTGCACTGCCCCATGGAGATGGGAAGATGACAGCCTAAGTTTCTGGCCCTGGCTCAGGGCAGTATGGGGCCACTTCTGTAACCTGCCACCTCTCATATGCTCCACATAATCTCCAAGACCCTTTCTCTGAAGGCTCATGGACAAGTTTTCACATCTGTGCAGTAACTGCAGAGCCAAGGTTGAGCTGTAACGGTTGGGAAATGATGGTGAAGAGACTGAGAGGAAGAATAAAGGAACAGGAGGGGGTTAGCTCTGGTAGCCCCAAGTCTATTTTTGGGTTGGTTTGAGACAGGGTTTCTCAGTGAGGTGCTGGCTCTCCTAGAACTCACTCTGTAGGACAGGCTGGCCTTGAACTCAGAGATCTGCCTGCCTCTCTTGGGAGTGCTGGGATTAAAGGCGTGCGCCATCATGAGACCACCTATCCTGGTCTTTTGTTTGTTTGTTTGTTTTTATTTTTTTCAAGGCAGGGTTTCTCTGTGTAGTCCTGGCTGTCCTGGAACTTACTTTGTAGACCAGGCTGGCCTTGAACTCAGAGATCCACCTGCCTCTGCCTCCCAAGTGCTGGGATTAAAGGCGTGCGCCACCACCGCCCGGCATATCCTGGTCTTTAAAATCGAGATTATGATGGGAGACTGTGTGTTAGATCTCCACGTACCTGTTGCATGAGCTTTCCCTGGGGATTCAGAAACAGATGCCCCAGATACGATTCCAGTGAGAGCCTAAAGTAACCATCGTGTCCAATGAGTTCACTGCCTACAAGAACATGAATGACCCCCAGAGCAGCTGCATCAACCAAACGGAAAAGTCTCGGCCCAGCATAGATGACAAGTTCCTAATAGATTCATAACGGAGCTTCCCTTTAGTTAACCTTCCTCCATGTGAGTGTGTGTGTGTGTGTGTGTGTGTGTGTGTGTGTATTCTAGTGCCTCCAGAGACCACATCAAATGGAAGAATGCAGCTCACGGGCTCACAGGAAGGTCCAAGAAGGAATGTTTAGAATCCATTGGACCCTCCCCACACCCTCTCCTTTGATGGAGCATGGGCCAATTTGGAGGATATCTTTTGAGTAATTGCAACTGCACTGAAGATGATAATGGCCATTATACTCAGAGGACAGTCTTCCACACCACTACCTATAGACCCAGGTACTGTGCTGGGAAGGTAGAACCCCAGTTCTGTCTCTGGCTATCAGGACCTTCTGGTCCCCACCCCAAAACGAGGAGGGCACATTCTGTTGCAATGCACAGGAGTGTCTGTGGTCTCAGAGAAGGCATTCCTTACCCGCCCTGCTACCCTGCTTTCCCCTGCGCTCTAGCCCACACACAGTGCACTCCCACCTCTGGACCTAAGACTATCCATCAGCTCCCTTCCGGGCTAATTCCAGGAAAGCAGGGGCTGAATCTCAGGCCCCTTGTACTATGCGCGAGGGAAGGAACGCAAGGCCAAACCACTCCAGCGGACCTGGGCAAGACCCGTCCCTGCTCCCCCAGGTCCAGAAGACTAGCCCCTGGAAAAGCAGGACTGAAAAAGCGTGTGTGGGGCAAAACCAAAAAAGGATGGACATCGCACATCCCCTTTCCACCCATATATCTTTGAGGTAGGGATGCTTGTGTTTAGGCAGCTCAAGAAATCTAACCCCTGACTCAGGCCCCACACACACCTCGCAGAGGCCCCGCCTCTCAGCCTGTCCCGCCCCTCGTGCTAGACCAACCCGCACCCAGAAGCCCCGCCCATCGAGGACGCTCCGCCCTTGTTCCCCCCGGGATTGACGTGAGTTTAGCGTGCTGATACCTACCTCCTCCCTGCCTCCTACACGCACGCGGCCATGTCGGAACCTGAGTTGAAACTGGTGGCGCGGCGCATCCGCAGCTTCCCCGACTTCCCAATCCCGGGCGTGCTGTTCAGGTGCGGTCACGAGCCGGCGAGGCGTTGGCGCTGTACGCTCATCCCCCGGCGCAGGCGCGTAGGCAGCCTCGGGGATCTTGCGGGGCCTCTGCCCGGCCACACGCGGGTCACTCTCCTGTCCTTGTTCCCAGGGATATCTCGCCCCTCTTGAAAGACCCGGACTCCTTCCGAGCTTCCATCCGCCTCTTGGCCAGTCACCTGAAGTCCACGCACAGCGGCAAGATCGACTACATCGCAGGCGAGTGGCCTTGCTAGGCCGTGCTCGTCCCCCACGGTCCTAGCCCCTATCCCCTTTCCCCCTCGTGTCACCCACAGTCTGCCCCACACCCATCCATTCTTTCTTCAACCTCTGACACTTCCTCCTTGGTTCCTCACTGCCTTGGACGCTTGTTCACCCTGGATGAACTATGTAGGAGTCTCCCTTCCCTGCTAGGTACCCTAAGGCATCTGCCCTCGGTGCTTGTTCCTAGAGACGAACTCTGCTCTGTCCTTGTGTCCAGAACCAGGCCTCCCTCTTTTAGGGCACAAAGCTGGCCAGCATCCTGACAGCAGGCTGGGAGACCCTGGAACCTCCAGATGACGGACATCCTTGCTTAGGGGTAGCCTCTGGGATGAACTAGATACTAAAAATTAGGTAACCTTGGTTGGGCGTGGCGTGCCTGGGCAGACCTCAAGCCTGGTAGCTTCAGGGGCTGTTTCTCCCCAGGACTACACCGGGGCATCTTTCTCTTGTTCCCTCACACAAGCTTGTGTTAAACAACTGCTGTCTACCTGGCTCCATGCCTGAGCTTCAGAAACACCCTAGGACAGCTGAATGTCCACCAGGAGTGTCCAGAGGGAGGGTGGGCACCCCAGAGAACAGAGTGGCCCTGGTAAGTGCTCAGGGACCACAGACTTTTGCCCACTTCACTTCCTATTGGTACCCCTGGCCATGCTCCAGAAATTAGGGCATGTATGTATCCTTCCCACGACAGCTAGATGCTGCATTTGAAAGGTGGCAAGAGCCACCATAGGTGGCCCTGAGCTGTTCAGAAGGCAGGTAGGATCCCCAAGGCTGAGATGATGAGTTGATGGCTACCCAGTAGCCATCAACGTTCTTCTAGCCGTAGTCAGCAAGACCTAGTGTTCCTAGCAAGTGTTGACCTCGCCCATACTTGGCCTCTAGATTCCCATGCCCCTCAGCTCCATCCCACAACCTTCCCTCCTTACCCTAACAGGTCTAGACTCCAGGGGCTTCCTGTTTGGCCCTTCCCTAGCTCAGGAGCTGGGCGTGGGCTGTGTGCTCATCCGGAAACAGGGGAAGCTGCCGGGCCCCACTGTGTCAGCCTCCTATTCTCTGGAGTATGGGAAGGTAAGCGAGCTGTGTGTAGAGGAAGGGCAGGGTCTTATCACGGCTACCAGTGTCTAGGAGTAAATGTGGGTGCTCAGAGAGGTTGAGACATTGGGTCAGGTTTACACCACCCAGAAACGCTCGAGGCTAGGGAGGTGGCCACTTGTTCGCGCCTAGACTCTGTCTTACACTACTTCCTGTCTGCAGGCTGAGCTGGAAATCCAGAAAGATGCCTTGGAACCCGGGCAGAGAGTGGTCATTGTGGATGACCTCCTGGCCACAGGAGGTAAAGAACCAACCCAAGACAAACAGACTTCAAAGGGCCAGACCCTGTCCTGGGTGCTGACTAAGCAAAGAGCTTGAACACCTCCTCTTTCTCTGTCCCTTCCCCCCAGGAACCATGTTTGCGGCCTGTGACCTGCTGCACCAGCTCCGGGCTGAAGTGGTGGAGTGTGTGAGCCTGGTGGAGCTGACCTCGCTGAAGGGCAGGGAGAGGCTAGGACCTATACCATTCTTCTCTCTCCTCCAGTATGACTGAGGAGCTGGCTAGATGGTCACACCCCTGCTCCCAGCAGCACCAGGAACTGCTTGGTGGCTCAGCCCAGGCGCCTAAGTGACCTTTGTGAGCTACCGGCCGCCCTTTTGTGAGTGTTATCACTCATTCCTTTGGTCAGCTGATCCGCCGTGCCTGTGGACCCCTGGATCCTTGTACTTTGTACACGTGCCACACACCCTGGAGCATAGCAGAGCTGTGCTACTGGAGATCAATAAACCGTTTTGATATGCATGCTGCTTCTCCTCAGTTTGTTGCATGGGTCACATTCCAGGGCCTCCAGAGTGACACTACAGGGACAAGGGGGCTCAGGTGGGAACCCATAGGCTCAGCTTTGTATTGAAGCCACAACCCCTACTAGGGAAGCAGATGTTATCTCTGTCAGTCTCTGAGGCAGCTGACTACATAAACAGGTTTATTGCTTCACTGTTCTAGGCTGTTATTCCATTAGGATGGACGAGGATGAAAGCAGTGACCCACAGCCACTATATTTTTTTCTGTTGTTTGTCGAGATGGGGTTTCTTAATATAACCAGCCCTGGCTATTCTGGACTTGATTTGTAGCCCAGGCTGGCCTCAAACTTAAGAGGTCCACTGCCTCTGCTTCTTGAGTGCTGGGATCAAAAGTACGCACCGCAACACCCAGTTCACAGTCACTATCTCAAAAAAGCTATTTTGTTGCAGGGCATGGTGTATAGACCTTTAATCCTAGTGCCTTGAAGGTAGGCAGGCTGCTTAAAATTCAAGGCCAACCTGGCCTATATAGTTCCAAGGAGAGCCAGAGCTTTTAGAAAAAATAAAAATTTAAAAAATATATATCAAGCCAGGCATGGTGGCACACACCTTTGATCCCAGCACTTGGGAGGCAGAGGCAGGCGGATTTCTGATCTACAGAATGAGTTCCAGGACAACCAGTTCTACAGAGAAACCCTGTCTCAAAAAAAAAAAAAAATCACATTCTGGGGCCGTGGGTGTTGGGGAAAGAGGGGGATGGGAGAGAGCCTGCGTCCCACCAGAGTTCTGGTGCTCCAGGAGGGTGGATACTTTTCACACTGCCCCGTGTGAGCATCTGGCTGTGTTAAGCCAGTCTCCGGCACCCCACACTGGATATGGTGGAGGAGCTGAGAACATAATAGGGGACCCGGGCAGAAGGGAAGAGAGGGCGGGGAAGGGAGGGGTGCTGGGTGGAGTCCTTAGTCTGGTCCATGGCTGCAGCGTAGGAAGGCCTTCTGGCAGGTTAAAAGTGGCTCATTAGGAGAAAGCCTATCCGATCATCATTCAAACACGGTGGGCCTTCATGATCAGAGACAGTCTATGGTTTTAGAGCTTTATTGTAGAAAGGCAAGGAGAAAGAGAAGGTAGAAGGACAGGCCATGGCCACGTGGAGAGAGGGGGGAAGGGAAAGAGAAAAAAAAGCCAGAGAGCTTAAGAGAGCGAGGAGGGGCCAAACAGCCCCTTATAGTGGGCTTTGCCATCTTGCTGTTGCTAGGTAACTGTGGGAAGGAGTCTAGCCAGAATGCCAGAAGCTTGTGACATTGGCTACATGACTAAAAGCCACATGCCTCTCCTGTGGGGGCTGTAACTTCGACAGGAGCCAGGGGTCCAGGAGACATGATGGAACGCCTTCTGTCCATGTCCATGTGAAAATTACCACCCACCAGGACCAGGATGTCTGTCCATAGCCCATTGCCCCACATCACACAACAGCATTTAAAGAGATTTTACGGTGACAGGTTCAGCTTCATCTCAGTAGTATTTTATTTAAATCTTACATGACTTTATTAAAAGCCAAAACTAGCAGTCACATGCAGGGCCATATAAGGTTTGAAAAGAAACCACACTTCACATATTTACAGAAGGCCCAATTTCACTCTCAGAGCAGCGTCCCGTGAAATCAGGAAAGTCCAAGGTCTGTGTGATTCTTAAGTCTCATGGGGAAGCAAGGCTATGCCAGCCTAGGCTTCCACCTGGACCTTGATCTTGGGTCTTGACCATACCTAATGCTTGAGTAGTTTGTGCAATGGCCATCCAACATACCCTACTCTTCAGAGTCTACTTCCCCTAGAGCTGAGTCTGGGATGCCCCAAAGCCTCAGGAAGCAACTTAATGCCAGCACTTTATGAGATCCATGGGCAACGATAGCTGCCCACACTGGCGAGGCTTAAAGGCGTAAGTGCGTCGTGTACTGATGAAAGAAACAGGCAAGGAGCTCAAAGTCACAGCCCCTCGGCGTGGACGTGGTGGGCCAGCCTCGCAGTGAGGCCAGCCAGGTCAACAGCCTTGTCCAGCTTGACGTAGGTATCCGTGCGGATGCGATGCAGGCTGAGCCAGTCCGGCAGCAACTCTGCCAGGAGCACCAGATGTTTCTCCATCTCCCCTGCACAGGTGGATTGTGGGTGTAAGCCTAGATGGTTTGCTCTCACGCACCCAGGTGCCCGACATCCCATTAATAGGCCTTTGTCAAGGCTTATCCACTGCTATGTACAGTGGATCCAAGCAGAGCCAAGAGCCATGGGGGACACCGTGCTCAAGCACCAGGAGAACGAACAGCAAAGAGGCAAAGACACCCGTGCTCCGAGCCTGGTGAGCAGGCCTATAAGTGGCAGAATTGGGGGTCCCCAAGACCATGGCAGACAAACTGTCCCTGGTCAGAAATAGACCTAGCTCCTTGCCAAGAACACAGTGAGCATGACCATGCCCACCCTCTCACCCTTGTTTTGCTTTGCACAAACCTGGACTCAGAGCAGTTTGGCAACTGTCCACCATCCTTGCACAGACCACCTCCATAGTGAGTGCCGGCTTCCGCTCAGACACGAAGACATTGCGCAGCACGCGGGCCAGCTCTGGCAGACGCTCTAACCGCTGCAGGCGAAGCTCCTGCTCGGGGCACCGTGTCATCCTTGCCAGCTGCTTCTGGACCTCCTTGGCCCTTATCTGCATGGGGATGGGTCAGCAGCCAATGGTCAACAAGGAAAGCCCACTCCTGTCACCAAGTCCACCCTACCCGAGACCCAGGACTCACCCGCTCTAGCAGTGCTTGGGACACACCCTTCAGGGCGCTCGGAGAGGCAGCAGGTGGGGTGGCTGGCGGAGTGGCCGGGAGTGGTGGAGTAGAGGTCCCAGGGCTACCGGGCTCAGCCGAGCGCAGGGCCAGGTTGCTCAGGGCCTTCTCCATCTGCAGGGTAGGCACAGGTCAGAGGTCACAAAAGATTCATAAAATCCCCAACCTCGTGAAGGCTGCTCTTTGCATAGCCCCACCAGAGCATATACACACAGCCCGATGAGCCGCACGTGTGCGTACAAAGCACACCTTCTTTGTGCCCTCAGCTGAGGAAGTATCTGGTAACCTGAAGGCACTCAGCTGTTACCTCCGCCCTCCAGGGCCAGGCAGCCATACTCCCTGAGGAGAAAGGAATGAAGTTACAAGTCAGAGAGCCTCACCTTGGGTGTCATCAAGCTCCGGGCACGGGCCAGCACTTCCTGGGCAGTGGTGAGCTTCTCTGTGACAGGAGGCTGGGGCAGTTCAGCTGGCTCAATGTCAGGCACCTCGTCCACATTGAAGCGCGGATGCCAGCGGGTCAGCTGGTCGTCCGGCACCGCCATGGGGGGGTTCAGTGAAGCCAGGAAGACCTGGAGGAAAGAAGGTTGAAATACTCATTTCAGTATTTCCAACCAGAACACCAACTTAGCTGTTCTGTGCCTAGACACGACCAGGGATAATATGAAGAGAGGCATGTTTCTAGCACATGGCCATGGTTGACTAAAGAATACAAACGTCCTCTCGGGATCTTGACGTAATCCTGAACTCCCCAGTTTTGGGGTTCCAGGCAGCTCTGCCCCAGCTCCAGCCTATAGGGTAGGTATCAGCCCTTCTTACATTTAAAGAAAACTATAGCAAGGGACTGTGATGCTCGGCCCAGGGAGTGGCCTTGTTGGGGTAGGTTTGTCACTATGGACGTGGGCTTTAAGACCTTTATCCTAGCTGCCTGGCAACCAGTATTCTGCTAGTGGCCTTCAGATGAAGATGTAGAACTCTCAGCTCCTCCTGCATCATGCCTGCCTGGATGCTGCCATGCTCCCACCTCGATGATAATGGACTGAACCTCTGAACCTGCGAGCCAACCCCAATTAAATGTCGTCCCTGTAAGAGTTGCCTTGGTCATGGTACCTGCTCCCAGCAGCAAACCCCTCACTAAGGCAGGGACTCAGAGGAACCTTTCTTCACATTTGAGGCCAGAAAAGCAGCTACATAGAGAGCAGAGTGATTAAGGCCACTGTCCACTCGGAGCAGGGACTGAGCCTGCTTGAGCCTCCAGAAACCCAGGCCCTCACCTTGTGCTGTTCCTTGACACGTTCCACCAGGTTCTGCCGGAAGACTTGCCGGCGCTGCAGGAGGCACGTGGCTGTGAGCTGGGTGGCACCGCCAGCCTCTGTAAGCCAAAGACCACCTGTGGTGAGCCCCAACCCGTCCAACTGCCCAGCCGCAAGTCCAAGAGGATCGAGAAGGCCCAGGGCCTCGCCAAAGACTCACCCTGGCCCAGCAAGGGCTCGATGGTGAGCTGGTAATCAGATCTCTTGATGCTGTCCTTGAAGGTGGGGACATTGCACTCCTGGCGGAAGCGATACGACGTGGGATACACGGTTTTGATCTGGCCCACATTGCGCTCTTCAAAGCGCCTATGGGAGAGAGGGCAGAATGAGAGGGACCAGGCAGGCGGGCACCGGACAGACACTGGGGGCAGCTAGGTCCCCTCCCCCACACCACTCACTTGCGCATCATCTCCTGAACACCTTGCTTGACTTTGGCAAAGGTCACAGTCTCAGAGCGATTGTGGAGCATGCTCACAATGGTGTCCATGCTGCGGAACATCTCAACTAGCACCTGATACTTGTAGGGTAGGACAAGGCCTGGGAGACCAGGCTGAGCCAGAGCATGGAAGCGCTGGTAGGCAGGAGCTTTCTCGACACTGTCAAAGAGAGGCATTCCCATTAGACTATCAAACCACACGGTTTGACCCCACCACCACCACCACCAGACCACAGGGTAGGAGAGGACACTGTGACCCAGAACCCCAAAACTACCCATTTGCAAAGTCCCCACAGATCTAATGCTACCTGAGGGCAGCATCAGAAAGAGATGAGAAACCTGCTCCACACACTAGCTCTGCACCCTCAGCTTGGAGAGGCAGACAGTCACAGACAGGCACAGGGGTTCACAGTACTTAGAACAAGCCACGTGCAGGAGGAGTTGACAATGTCCTTTTCAAGTGAGGGACAAGGGCATAGTGGTAGGGAGGAGACTGAGGTACGGTTTAGGCCATCCACCCACTCAGACCCCACAGCGCCTCCCAAAGGTCTGTCCTCGCCTTAACCTTGTGGCCCCACTAGGACTCACCATGGTTGCTCTGTGGGCACCTTGGCATCTGGGGTACTAGGCTCCACAGCATTCTCTTGGACTCGGGCTCTCAGGGCCCGTGCCTGGGCTCCCAACTTCCGTGCCCGCCTCAGGCAGGACTGGAGCTCAGAGACGGAGTCCTCTGAGGGGATCTGGGGACATAGGCACTGTCAGTTCTGCAAATTCCGCATGCCCCTGCCCACAGCCCACCCTCAGTCCAGCCTTCTTACCTTGCCCGGCTGTTGACCAACATAAACAGTTGTACTCTTTGTTCGCTTGACGGGGGATGGGCAAACGGGGGAGCCAGGGTCAGCTGGAGGGCTAGGGTCAGCTGGAGGGCTGGGCTCAGCTGGGGAACTGGGCTCAGGCAGAGAACTGGGGCAGGAGTCCTGGCGATTAAGAAGGCACAGAACAATAAACTGGGGGTGGGAAGGGGTACCTGCTCCCTGCTGAGCCAGAACTAGGGTATCAGTTCACTCGACTCGGAGGGCAGGAGTCAGGCGCTAGGGGGTGCCTGTCTATGGAGATGCTTGATGAAGCAGTTAGGAAAGATCCACCTGGTCTGTCCAGTCTTGAAGCAGCTCGCAGGCCTGGCCCTCCAGGGCCCTCTCTCCATTTCAGGAACTCCAGCTCAATTCTTTTTTTTTTAAAGGTTTATTTGTTTATTTATATGTATATGAATACACTGTAGCTGTATTGATGGTTGTGAGCTGTCATGTGGTTGCTGGGAATTTGAATTTAGGATCTCTGTTTGCTCTGGTTGACCTCTCTCACTTCAGCTTGGCCCTGCTCACTCCTACTTAAAGATTTATTTATTATTATATGTAAGTACACGGTAGCTGTCTTCAGACACCCTAGAAGAGGGCATCAGATCTCACTACAGATGGCTGTGAGCCACCATGTGGTTGCTGGGATTTGAACTCAGGACCTTCGGAAGAGCAGTCAGTGCTCTTAACCGCTGAGCCATCTCTCCAGCCCTCAATTCTTTGCATAACCCCCACACCACCACAATTCACCCCCGCCAGCTGCGGCCTCCCCGGAAGCCCAGGTACCCTCTGCCTACGTCAGCAATGCCCTGGGGAGAGGAAAAAGCGCCCAGCCTGCTCGCGACTCTATTCCTCCAGTCCTCTGCCTCGGCGCCCGAGAACCTGGTTCTCTTGTCCTAACCAAGGGTCCTCTGGGGGGACTCCCGCGCGCTCCTTACCAATCCAGGCAGCCGTAACCTCCGGCGCGCGAGCGGCGCGGGCTGGTCACTCCCGGGTTCGGCTGGGGGCCGGGCGCGCTTGCGGCTGCTGCTCCGGGTGAACGCAGGAGCCACGAGGCCACCAGGGCTCGGGGTGAGACAGATCGACTTGGCCCGCGGAGTCGTAAGGCCAGGGCGACGGCACGCATAGAAATCGGTAACACGACTTTGCGCCATGGCGCCAAAAAGGTAGTTCCCGCGGATTCCGCGCAACTTTCGCGGCTTCAGCCTCGCCCCGCCCAGGCCGTACCACCACGCACAGTTCTGGGAGGGGGGAAATGTGCGCGCTCCGGGGCATGCGCGCTAGTAGGCACCAAGAGACGCATGCGCCATGCCGGGCCACCACCCCCGCGGCAGCTTTGGATTGAGGACCGAGAATGGGAGCGGCCGGGGCTGGAGGGTTGGGGGCAGGAGACTATTTGACTCCTGTGCGCTGGCGCGCTGGCGTGCAGCGTAGTACATCCGCGATCCGCGTGGTTTCCGCGGGCTGCGGGGCTGTGGTGCGTAAGGTTCTCAAAGCCACTTGGCGCGCGGTGTGGACAGCGGCGGCTGCGGCCCTGACAGCTCTTGGCCCAGCAAAGAGGCAATCACGTGAAAGGAGACACTTCTGCTCCTGTTGTTCCCATTTACAAAATACTAGCCCGGTCTCCAAGGCTAGCCAAGTAGCTGGGTCTGAGTCACACGCAACTGCTGAGTGTCCGGTCCCATGAGCGAGATGAGTACCCAGGACGACTCATGCCGCCGAACCGGCTCCAAAAGCATCTCATTTTCCTAGCCACATCCGGGCTAAGGACTGCAGAGGTTGGAGTTACGCCTTGGCAGGAAGCGGCCTAGAAGCATGGGAAAATTCAGAGAGGCCACGCAGGTCTGCTTTCCTCATCAGATGGCAGTCACCCACCCAATGCTCCCAACTCCTGGAGGAAGTGGCCATGCAGACAGTATGATCATTTTGGGCAAAGGTGGCTCTCATGAGGGTGAGGGGACAGTGGAGAAGCAGGAACTGGGAAACCTGGATAGCAGCTGTAAGCACACGCTGCACCGAAGGAGATTTCTCAGGAAGTGGGATCATGCACAGTCCAGCGCATCAGGCTAAACTGCATCTGCAGCTGTGAAGTAAAGGACCAAGATTTAGAAGTTTGGAGACTTGGTTGCTCCTACCTCCTGAGTGTACTACACCCTGGAGCCTCATGGCCAGCCATAGTAACCATTCTACATCCCTGCCAAGTTGGCCTTTGGGAGGGCACAGCCTTGGAACCCTGCGGGAATTCTTGGTTTGGCCCAGTGACAAGACAAAGCCAGCTGCCTCCTGATCGAAGCTGATTAGATAAGTGACACATGGCTGAGCTAATCCGATGTTCTAGGATCAGAGAGTGCTCTGGTATACTAGTGATCCCCCATAATGTAAGACAGCAAGCAAACAGGAAGTTCCAGAGGCATCAAGCCTAACACAGCCGCTTGAGCGTTTGGGAATAGAGTCCCTTTCTTTGATATTTGCAGCCATGAGGAATGCGGCCCATGCCTCTGGGCATGCCCATGAGGGATTTTCTAGTTGAGGCTAATTAAAGTGGGAAGACACACCCTAATTTGGATGCCACTATTCCATGGGCTGGGAATTAATTTCCCTGACTGAAATTAATAAAAAAGGAGAAAAGGCATAGGTGTGGAAACCTGGTAGCTCACACGTGTGACTGTAGCACTTCAGAGGCTTAGGGAGGAGACTCAAGTTCTACTCTGGTCTGGGAATACATGAAACCCTGTCAAATGACTTTGAACTAGTCCAGGCAGTGGCCTGGGCAAACCTTTAATCTCAGCTCTTGAGAGGCAGAGGCAGGTGGCTCTCTGAGTTCGAAGCCAGCCTGGTCTACAGAGTTTAAGTTACAGGACAGCCAGGGGCTACACAGAAAAACTGTATCTCAGAAAATAAATAAAATTTAAAAAAATCTTTCTGCTTCTTGATTTTAATCCCAGCAGGTGTAAATACAAAGTTCCATGTCAGCCAGGACTACAGTGAGAGACCCTGTCTTGGTTTTTGTTGTTGTTGTTGTTTTTGAGACTATGTAATTGGGGCTGTCCAAGGAACCTGTTTTGTTTAAAGAAAGAAAGAAAGAAAGAAAGAAAGGAAGAAAAAGAAAAGAAAATCCACATGAGGAGTGATAAAAGCAACTTGAGGAAGGAAGGGGTTTTTAGCTTTTAGCACATGGTTTGATAGTGTGGTTCATCATGGCAGCCTAAGCATGGTGGCAGGAACAGCAGGGCACACTGAACCACAGTCAGGAGAGATGAGGGCTAGTGCCCAGCTTGCTTTTTTAATTTAGTTCATTCAACAGGTGACACACACACACACACACACACAGTGGGTCTTCCCTCCTCAGTTAAAGCTTTTTGGAAGCATCCTCAGAGACACACCCAAAGGTACTTGTCCATGGTGACTCTAAAACCAGTTACATTGCTTTTGTTGGGTTGGGTTTTCATTGTTGCCACAACAGTGAAAAAGGTAACCATCATCTGCATCCTCATCTTCACCCTCATCTCCATCCTCACCATCACCTCACCCCCCACCTTCACCATTTTTCTAATCACCTGAGGATGGGTAAGGTCGCCATAGATCCTCAGTGTTGATGATAGCCAAGTTCCGGCCTTGCCTGACTTCCCTAGAACCCACCCTGGTTCCCTGAGACCTCTCTGCCAAGCTACAACCTCGATACAGTTACAGAATAATTAGCTTGCAGGCTCTGCTCATCTGGTGCATCCTGGTATCATCCCTAAGAAACAACGACAAGAAGCCGAGACTCTGCAGCACTTCCGCTGCCTTCAGGTACATTTACTGAAAGTGTGCCGCTTCCATCCAGGTTTGCTGAACTGATGAGCCCAAATCCCTGTGGTTGGAATGGCTTCTCTCTTTCATTCAGAGGGCTTCTCTGGATCAAGCCAGGCGAAGAAGCTGAGACTCCAGGCATACAACTGGTTATCCAGGGAGCTGGACCTTCACTCCGACTTCCAGCTCTCCACGCGCTGCTCACCGTCCCTGTCCCAGACAGGAAACAGTAACTGATGCTGGAACACAGGCTCGTGGGACCCGCCCACTAAGGATCTCTCAGCCACCGGCAGCCACAGCCACGGAGGAGCTCTTTGTGGTCTTGGCTTTTCAATCAAGGTTTGTGGCCAAGGCTAGAGAGGCAGCTCTCACCTTCAATGAAAGCATCTGGGTCTCAGTCAAGATTGATCTGCACTCGGATGGATTCCCTGTCTGCCAGACAACCTTGGAATCCATTAGGGCCGGGATAGAGCACGATGGAAGGGGAAGGCGCTAAGGCACGCAACATGTCACGTGACACCAGCAGTTTCCGTTCCCTCCAAGACTCAGATTCTTCGAGACAGTTCTGGGGTGTCATGTCTTGTGGAACCTTCTCCCCAGCTAGGTTGCTGTGAGACTCCTCAGAGGAAGAATCGAGAGCCTCGTTTTATCACAGGGATGACAAACGCCTTCTCCTGCGTTGGGAAAGCATTAGGTGGGGAGAAGGCTGACTCTGCCCTCACTGCTTTTAGTTTCTTTTCTGTTGCTGTCATAAAATATCCCGGCAAAAGCAGCTCCGGAGAGAAGTTATTTGTCTCGCAGTTTCAGGTTTCATTCTGTTCTAACAAGGAAGTCACAGCAACAGGGGATGGAGAGGGAGCTGGTCACATGAGAGCCAGTGTCAAGCACAGGAAGCAATGAAGCAATGAACGTTAATGTTCAGCTTGCTTTCTCCACTTACAGAGTCTAGGAGCTCCTGCCAAGGGAATGGTGTTACCCATAGTGGGCAGGTCTTCCAATTAACTTTAATTAATGTAATCAAGATTATTCTTTCAAGGCATGCCTAGTGGGCTGCCTCGGAGGGGGGAGGGTTTCTGCATTCTGTCAAGCTGACAAGGTAACAGTTTCTAATCTTTTTCTTTCTTTCTTTCTTTCTTTTTTTTTTTTTTTTGGTTTTTCAAGACAGGGTTTCTCTGTGTGGCCCTGGCTGTCCTGGAACTCACTCTGCAGAGCAGGCTGCCACTGCCCGCGTCTGTTCCTATTCTTATGTAGTCATCTAACATTGCTCTGTTCAATAGAAATGTGTTGCGAACTGGGTGGTTTCAAGTTTTCAAGGCTAGTACATGTCGGGGCAGTGGTGGCGGCACACCTTTAATCCCAGCACTCGGGAGGCAGAGGCAGGCAGATTTCTGAGTTCGAGACCAGCCTGGTCTTCAAAGTGAGTTCCAGGACAGCCAGGGCTGTACAGAGAAACCCTGTCTTGGAAAAACAAAACAAACAAAACAAACAAAAATCAATCAAGGCTGTACATTACAGAAAGTAGTAAGAATCAGGTGGCAATAATTTTGTCAAACTTTTGTTCTCAATTGTGTTCTGTTTCTTTTTCTTTTCTTTACTTTTTAAAAAGATCTATTTATTTATTTATTTATTTATTTATTTATTTATTTATTATATGTACACTGTAGCTGTCTTCAGATGCACCAGAAGAGGGCATCAGATCTCATTACAGGTAGTTGTGAACCACCATGTGGTTGCTGGGATTTGAACTCAGGACCTTCTGAAGAGCAGTGACTGCTCTTAACCTCTGAGCCATCTCTCCAGCCCCTCTGTTTCTTTTTTTTTTTTTTTTTTTTTTTTTTTTTTGGTTTTTCAAGACAGGGTTTCTCTGTACAGCCCTGGCTGTCCTGGAACTCACTTTGTAGACCAGGCTGGCCTCGAACTAAGAAATCCGCCTGCCTCTGCCTCCCGAGTGCTGGGATTAAAGGCGTGCGCCACCTCGCCTGGCCTGTTTCTATTTTTATATGTGCATTGGTGTTTTGTCTGCATGTGTGTCTGTGTGAGGATGTCAGAACCCCTGGAAGAGAAGTTACAGTCATGAGCTGCCTTGTGAGTGCTGGGAATTGAACCCTGATTCTCTAGAAGAGAGCTGGTGCTCTTATCCACATCGCTCCAGCTGTGATGGTTTGTATCTGCTCAGTCCACCAGTGGCACTGTTGGGAAGTATGGCCTTGTTGGAGTACGTGTGCCCTTGTGGGTATAAGCTTTAATACCCTTGTCCTAGCTGCCTAGAGGCCAGTATTCTGCTAGCAGCCTTCAGATGAAGATATAGAACTCTCAGCTCCTCCAGCATCAAGCCTTCCTGGATGCTGCCATGTTCCTGTCTTGATGATAATGGACTGAAACCTGTAAGCCAGCCCCAATGAAATGTTGCCCTTATAAGAGTTGCCTTGTGGGCTGGAGAGATGGCTCACTGGTTAAGAGCACCGACTGCTCTTCCGAAGGTCCTGAGTTCAAATCCCAGCAACCACATGGTGGCTCACAACCATCCGTAGTGAGATCTGACACCCTCTTCTGGTATATCTAAAGACAGCTACAGTGTACTTAGATATAATAATAAATAAATCTTAAAAAATAAAAAAAAAAGAGTTGCCTTGGTCAAAAATCAAACAAACAAACAAACAAACAAAAGCCAGGCAGTGGTACCATATGCCTTTAATCCCAGCACTTGGGAGGCAGAGGCAGGTGGATTTCTGAGTTCAAGGCCAGCCTGGTCTACAGAGTGAGTTCCAGGACAGCCAGGGCTACACAGAGAAACCCTGTCTCAACAAACTGAAAAACAAAACAAAACAAAAAAAACCCAAGAGTTGCCTTGGTCATGGTGTCTGTTCACAGCAGTAAAACCCTAACTAAGACACCAGCCCCTGTTTTGTTTTGTATGGGTCTTTTACCTGCATGTTTGTCTGTCACATGCATACATTGCCCATGGAGGCCAGAAGACATCAGATCCCCTGGATCTGTAATTACAGATAGTTTTGAGCTGCCATTTGGGTGCTGGGAATAAAATCGAGTCCCCTGAGAGAGCAGCCAGTATTCATAACCACTGAGCCATCTCTCCAGCACCAGGTTGCAGTACTTGCAATAATTATGTTATATCAGATATGCCCCCAAATGTCTCTCAAAATAAAATAAGCCATATATTTATGTATTATTTGGTTTGTTTGAGACACAGTCTCTCTTCATAGCCTGGGCTATCCTAGTACTCACTATGTAGACCAGGCTAGCATGAGCTCACAGAGATCCACCTGACTCTGACTCTGCCTCCAGATACTGAGATTAAAGGCGTGCACTGCTACACTCAGCTTATTTATTATTTTTAACAGAGAGTCTCACTATGTGGCCTTTGCTATCTTGAAACTCACTATGTCGTCCAGGCTAGCCTCAAACTCACAAGAGGTCTGCCTGACCTCTGCCTTCTAAGTGCTGGAATTAAAGGTGTTTGCTGCCACCTTGCCTGGATAATATATATAATCTAGGCATGTATATATGTATATATACTTTTTGGGTTTGTTTGTTTGGTTGGTTTTTGGCTTTTCGAGACAGGGTTTCTCTGTGTAGCCCTGGCTGTCCTGGAACTCACTCTGTAGACCAGGCTGGCCTCGAACTCAGAAATCCGCCTGCCTCTGCCTCCCAAGTGCTGGGATTAAAGGCGTGTGCACCACTGCCCGGCATAATATGTTTTTTAATAAGACATTTGACGGTTTCCTTTATTACCAACCACCCAAATCATCAGCTTGATTATCATCAGCGTCGCCGCCATTAACATCCTCAGCATCAGCCTCACTGCCATCATCATCCTGATGGAGTTTATGGCTCCATCTCTGCTGATTGCATAGCCTTAGGTCGAGGGCAGAGCCTCTCAGGATTCAGTTCCTCCCTTGTCTCTCCTGATTCAGATGGAGCGGTAGAACTTGGTGGAAGCAGGGCTTGGTGAGAAGCCTAGCACAGACTCTGTCAACAGGAAGTGACTTGTGGCTGTCAGCCTAGACAGCAACCCATCCTGGCCATGGGTGGAGCTGAAAAAGTTCCATGGGCACATAGTCCTCACTTGCTGCACAGTCGGCTAATATAGTGCCAACCATGACACAGGGCCCTGAGCACACAGCCCGTTCCATTTGATAGAGGGTCACACGGTTATAAACTTGGTGAAGCAACTGGATCTCAGGGCTCTGTGTGCAGGTTCCCTGCTTGGGGGCCACTGATCAGCTGGGTGAAGGTACATACCCTCTGTCTTTTATCTGCTGCCTGCTACCCACCACTGCCCACAGGTGGCCACATACTTAGCCCCTCCTTCTTGGCAGAGGGTCTTTGAATTATTTATAAGACCTCAAGAGGGGGCTGGAGAGATGGCTCAGTGGTTAAAAGCACTGACTGCTCTTCCAAAGGTCCTGAGTTCAAATCCCAGTCATAATGAAATTTGACACCCTCTTCCGGTGTGTCTGAAGACAGCTACAGTGTACTTACATATAATAATAAATAAATTTTTGTGCCAGAGTGAGCAGGGCCAGAGGGAGCAGAGTTCAATCCCCAGAAACCACATAATGGCTCACAACCATCTGTACAGCTACAGTGTACTCATATACTTAAAATAAATACATCTTAAAAAAAGAAAGAAAGAAAATGTCTGAATAACTCAGTAGAGCCCTGGCAGTGCCTCCAATATTTCCCCAACCTCATTCTCGGAGAGCCAGGCCCAGTGATGAGACAAGCAGGCTCCTCCCAAGTCTCTTTCCAATAGCCCCTTCCGGGCCACCATTGCTTTGCTGCTCCTCTGCCTGAGCCTTCATTGTCCCTGGAGGAAGAGCAGAAACTCTGGAGTACCACATGCTGGCAAGGGCTGGCCTTCCACGTGCAGCCTCTCTCAAGCATAAGGGCCAATTCATAATGGCCAACTCCTATGCACACCTACAGCCTCGGGACTGTAGGCTGCTTAAGGTCTATTACTATGGGAAGCTCCCATGATACCCTGGCTCCTACAACATGCCAGTTCATCCGCAGTGCCCAATTTCCTGTTTCTGGAGGGAGTCTGCATGGCCCAGAAGCTGGAGAGCAGCTAATGTAGTTGTATCACAGGAGAAAGGTATTTTTTTGTTGTTTGTCTTTAAGATTTATTATTTTTATTATATGTAAGTACACTGTAGCTGTCTTCAGACACTCCAGAAGAGGGAGTCAGATCTCATTATGGATGGTTGTGTACCACCATGTGGTTGCTGGGATTTGAACTTCAAACCTTCGAAAGAGCAGTCGGGTACTCTTACCCACGGAGCCATCTCACCAGCCCTTTTTTTTGTTTTGTTTTGTTTTTTGTTTTGTTTTGTTTTGTTTTTTCAAGACAGGGTTTCTCTGTATAGCCCTGGTTGTCCTGGAACTCACTTTGAAGACCAGGCTGGCCTCGAACTCAGAAATCTGCTTGCCTCTGCTTTCCCAAGTGCTGGGATTAAAGGCATGTGCCACCACTGCCTGTCAGGAGAATGGTATTTAAGATAAAGTCACTTGGAGCTGGAGAGATGGCTCAGCAGTTAAGAGCACCAGCTGCTCTTCCAGAGGTCCCAAGTTCAATTCCCAGCAACCACATGGTGGCTCACAATGGGACTTGAACCCACAACAACCATCTGTAAAGGTCATCCGTTGTCCTCTTCTGGTGTGTCTGAAGACAGGGACAGTGTACCTACATACATGAAATAAATAAATCTTTTAAATAAATAAAAAAAAATAAATACATAAATCTTTTTTTTTTAAATGAAAAAGCCTCCTAAGCTGAGGCCCTTGGGCTTTGAAATAGTGTGGCCAGATTCACGACCTGAGTAGTGAGCCAGGGGCATTCATGGGATCTGAGTTGGTTCTATGCCCTAGATAGGCCCTGCACTTTATCCTACAGCGGAATGCTGGCTAGACCATGACCCAAACAGAAGACATGGAGTCATTTTGACCTTCCCCACTGAGGCTGGGAGTAAGACAGTAGCAGCTGAACTGTGTGAGGCATGGGAGGCAGGGCAAGACACACAGAAGGTGGAAGACACAACCTGGCCTCATGGTGACCGGCACAGAGCCTTTTGGCCAGCACAGAGAGGTCCTGCCTGTGGTAAAGAGGAGGAGACAGACACACTTTAAGGAAAGAGGAAGACACCAGGTCCTGGGAGGGACCTGACCAGGCAAATGGCCACCAGCAGGAGGAGCCAGTGGTGGGTCCCACTCCAGAGAACACTTTCTGACTTTCCTGACAGGTCCGCCCCCGCCCCCGCCCCCGCCCCCGCCCCCACCCCCGCCAAGGAATCCAGGAGGGAATTCTCAGCATTCCTGCACCAAGCTGTGCCTGAGAGCCTTCTGAGAGGGCAGCTACCTACCTCTCCTCTTGGCTTGTTCTGCCTTCAGACGTGCCTCCCTCCTCATGAGGAGATGATGGAGAACTGCAGTCATTCGTATCTCTCTCTCAGTGACCCATCTAAAAGGCCAGCTCAGGGCTGAGAAATGGGATTTCACAGAACCAGTCTTTCATTGGCAGGGATGTCTTCATTGGCAGCAGGAGTGAGGCATGCTGGTTGCTGGCAGAGGTCCTCGGACTGTTGACGGATAGCCCTGTCTTCAGATCTCCCCCTGATAATAAGAAACCCATTACAGGGGCTGGAGAGATGGCTCAGCGGTTAAGAGCACTGACTGCTCTTCCAAAGGTCCTGAGTTCAAATCCCAGCAACCACATGGGGGCTCACAACCATCCGTAATGAGATCTGGTGCCCTCTTCTGGAGTGTCAGAAGACAGCTACAGCGTACTTACATATAATAAATAAATAAATCTTTAAGAAAGAAAGAAAGAGAGAGAGAAAGGAAGAAAGAAACCCATTATAATTAGAGACCAGCCTAGTGAAGGACTCAAAGAATCCAGAGGCAAGAGAGAAGTCCTGGGGGACAGTGAGAGGTGGCGGGCCAGTACAGTGGGTGAGGTGTTTTGAGATCTCAACAACTGCTATAGTAGGTGACTGAAGAAATGGGGAGTGACTGCTCCTAGGTGTGGCTGAGGAGGAGTTTTGTTTTGTTTGTTTGTTATTTAAGATTTATTTATTTAGTATATGTAAGTACACTGTAGCTGTCTTCAGACACACCAGAAGAGAATGTAAGATCTCATTATGGATGGTTGCTCTCTCCAGCCCCGTTTGCTCTGGCTCTACTCGCTCCAGCCCAAAGATTTATTTATTTATTATAGTAAGTACACTGTAGCTGTCTTCAGACACACCAGGAGAGGGTGTTAGATCTCATTGCAGGTGGTCGTGAGCCACCATGTGGTTGCTGGGACTTGAACTCAGGACCTTCAGAGGAACAGTCAGTGCTCTTAACCGCTGAGCCATCTCGAGGAGGTTTATAGTAGATATGACAGAGAGCAAAGCCAGAGGCATCTGGAAGCGTCCAGACTGAACGGGGCCAGCAGACTGGCCTGGGCCGTGAGAGGAGAGGGGTTGGAGGAGAGAAAAAGAGGAAGGGAAGAGAAGGGAGAGAAGAAGGCCAAGAGAGTACAGGACTGAGGTTACAAAGGATCTGAAGGTGGGGGAGGGGAAGCGGAAGCATAACCCCTAGGAAGGGGAGGTTTGGGGTGGGGGAGGGGAGGGGCGCTAGGAGAAGCCGCGGGTGCTGAATGGAGCCTAACAGTAGGAGCTACAGGAACTACGGCAGGGACAAAACCTGGTACACATTCACACACCCATAAAAGCCAGAGCCACACACATGGCAGGCGAGCACTCTACCACTGAGCCACACCTCTCCCAACCAAGGACTGGGGACCTGGAACACAAAAGAAGCAGAGCTGGAGCCAATGGTTCTTGGGGCAGGTCCCACAAGGAACAGTGTGAGAGGCAAGGAGGACCAAGCAGGCAGACAGGGCTCTAGGCTAGGCTGGGCTATCTGCATGAAGCTGGGCACACAGTCAGTTAGAAGTGGACATATGTGGGCACAGGTGTGCCACAGACATCTCCTTCTCCATGCCAGCCAAGAGCCATAGCAGGAGGTGGGCATGGTTAATATTGGGGCTGCCATGAATTCATTATTGTCTATGGATACAAGGAGTGCAGTTTGCTGGTGAGGACCAGCAGCCAGCACATTGCAGTGGTGTCTGATCACGGCCTTAAGGATTCTCTGGGAATTAAGCCTGGTCTAGAGTGAGTTCCAGGCAGTCAGGGCTATACAGAGAAACCCTGTCTCAAAAAACAAACAAACAAAAAAAAGGATTGTTTACCCTGAGATCTGTAAGTACTGGTCATTGTCACTGTGAGGAGTGACATAAAATCAGCAGATAGACCCTGGATGCCCAAGTTCTTTTCTCTCATCGCTGCTTCTAACCTAGGCCCATGGGACATGAGAATAGGGCCATCCTCGCGGTGGCCAGCCTGAGCACGCTTTCCCTGAGAAGCACGTGACTTCTATCTGGGCCAGTGGGAGTGCTAGGAGACCCCCGGGCACCCTCAGTCGGAAGAAAGGCAATCCATGAAGGGATCGGACAGGCTTCCAGAGAGCAGCTGGGCCTTTCTTTGTAACCCCTCTTGGCACTTCCTGAAAAGGAGGAAGGGGTGGAGTTTACTAGCACTTCTACCCCTGAGCAGGGCCCGCCTCCACACCCAGCTGTGGGCAGGAAAAGGGTGAGCGAGCGGCAGTGGGGGTATGGGTAGCCAAGTCTGCACACAGGCTTATCCCTCCCTCCTGGCTCTGAGCAGGTCTTGGAAGAGGCCATGCTGTGGTTCCCTGCCTCTAAGAGCCACGATGGCAGAGTCACCCCTGGGAAGGAGGCCAGGGAACCCTTAGCAGGGCTGGAGAGCAGGTAGGAGAGCTAGCTCTCCAGCACCCTCTGGCTCTGGGTCGCTTTGTTCCAATGTTGGCCTGTATTGGAAGGCCTGTCCAGGGAAACTAAGCCACCGCTGCTTACTAGGAAATAGTGCAATGGTTCAGGCTGGCCAGAGGCTGTCAGTTATAGTTCTTCTGTGGCCTGGCTAGAAACAACCTCAGTGAGACATGTGTGTGGTTCAGTGCAACCCTTGGGTTCAGGCTTGGGTCTGGGCCATCAACCTCCAGTTGGTTTGGGTTTATCCCTCCCAAATCCCCCACTCCAGTCTTGATCTGGTTTTGCTGTCTAGATGGGCTAGTATAACCACAGACATCCTCCTGATGCTGAACTCATTTGGAAAATGCAGATGACTAATCTGGCTGTCTTCCCCCATCTTCCTCACATGAGTGTGGGCTGAACCCTTGCTCCTGCCCCCAGCCCTCTCCTGTTAGTAATTTGCCAAACGCTCCTCCTGACCACAAGCCTTACTGGCAGGCTTCCCAGAGGGGTCTCAACTACCAACCTCATTTTTCTTTATTTTTTGAAAAACATCTATGTATGTTGAAATCAGAGGGCAACTTCTGTGAGCTGATTCTCTTTTCCCCATGTGTGTTGTTAGGGGTCCAATTCAGCTAGTCAGACTGGGTTGTAAGCATCTTTACCCACTGAGCTGAGCCATCTCTCTGGCCTTTAGACCCTTATATGTTTATTTAAGACTTAGTTTCAGGTAGTCCAGACTGGCTTTGACTCCTCCTACCTCAATATCCAAGTGTAGAGATTATAAACCAATACGTCCAGCTTTTTGTTTGTTTTAAGACAAGGTCTTAGCTGGGCAGTGATTGTGTGCATCTTTAATCCCAGCACTAGGGGGGCAGAGCCCAGTGAATCTCTGTGAGTTCAAGGCCGGTCTTGTCTACAAAGCAAGTTCCAGGACAACCAGGGCTGTCACACAGAGAAACCCTGTCTCGACAAACAAACAGCAGCCCAGCCTTGAGTTTGCTGTGACTCTCCTGCCTCTGCCACCTGAATGCCGGGCTCACAAAGTGTACTACTGTGCCCATCCTCAATGACCAACCTTCTGATTCCACCTGGCATTCAGGAAGTAGGGAAGGTTTTAGATACAACTCCAAATAATAAACATGGACTTGGGGTCCTCGAGACTCGGGCCCAGTGTTAGCATGAGCAGGGACAAGTGGGAAAGAGTGGGCAGAGACCTCTGGGATACTGCCAGGCTCTGGAAGGTGAGAGTGCCTATAAACATGGTCAGTGGCTGGCTGGTGTGAATCCTTTAAACTTATGGTCACTGGAAGGGAGAGAGACAAGTGTCACTCCAGGTATGTTCCCCAACATGAGTGTCCCAGGTCCTCTCAACCTGGAGAAGCCTTCTGGGGCTACCAGCTGCTGGTGACCTAGATGGAGGGTGGAAGGAGATAGGAGGGGCCTATCTCATGGGTGGCATCTTGATAGAGCCTGTATCTTTGCCTAGGCCAAAACAGCTCTTTGGCATAGTCCTGTGATCTGCAGGCAAAGGCAGGTACAAGCCAACTTTCTAGATGAAATTTTCTGTTTCCAAGAATGGGAATTGGCGCTTGGTAGAAATGTACTCAGGGAACTGAAATAATAGCTCCCCAAATATCACATTTGCTGGCCAGGAGCCAAGGAAGCAAGATGCTCGAGAAGTTGGCAAGGCTGGCTGGCCCTGGGAGTGGGTGGAGGGAGCTTAGGATGCGCTATTTGAAACGTGTGCGCACGTGTGTGTGTGTTCATATTCTTCTCTCATACAATACATCAAAACCTCAGTTTCCCCTCCCTCCTTTTCTCCAGCCCCTCCCACCCACCCAGATACACTTCTCCTCAGTTTCCCTTCAGAATAGAGCAGGCCTCCCAGGGCCATAAACCAAACAGAGCATAACAAGGTACGATAAGACTAGGCACAAAAAAAGCAAATAAAAAACAACAACAATAACAAAAACCTGTTGATATAGTAAATCACACACCATCAACTTGGCATTTTAATCATTTTTTCAAGACAGGGTTTCTCTGTGTAGCTCTGGCTGTCCTGGAACTCACACTGTAGATCAGGTTAATCTCGAGCTTAGAAATCTTCCTGCCTCTGCTCCCCAGTGCTGGGGCTAAAGGTATGGACCACCATTCTTGGCCATTTTAACCACACACACACACACACACACACACACAAACACACACACACACACACACTTGAATACACTGTCATTGTCTTCATAATCACCAGAAAAGCACATCAGATCCCATTACAGATGGTTGTGAGCCACCATGTGGTTGCTGGGAATTGAACTCAGGACCTCTGGAAAAGCAGCCATTGCTCTTAACTGCTGAGTCATCTCTCCAGCCCCATTTAGCCATTTTTGTTTGTTTGTTTGTTTGGTTGGTTGGTTTTTGGTTTTTTGAGACAGGGTTTCTCTGTGTAGCCCTGGCTGCCCCGGAACTCACTCTGTAGACCAGGCTGGCCTCGAACTCAGAAATCTGCCTGTCTCTGCCTCCCAAGTGCTGGGATTAAAGGCATGCGCTACCATGCCCGGCTTAGTTGGGGTTCTACTGCTGTGAACAGACATCATGACCAAGGCAAGTCTTCTAAGGACAATATTTAATTGCGGTGGCTGACAGGTTCAGAGGTTCAGTCTATTAGCATTCAGGCAGGCATGGTGCAGGCAGAGTTGAGAGTTCTACATCTTCATCTGAAGGCCGCTAGCAAAGGACTGGCTTCCAGGCAGCTAGGAGGAGAATCTTAAAGCCTACACCCACAGTGACACGCCCACTCCAACAGGGCTATACCTTTTAATAGTGCCATTCCCTGGGCTGAGCATATACAAACCATAACAGGGTGTTTCTGCATCCTGGAATGTTAATTCCAGTAGAGACAAGTAGGGGTGACTGGTCACCTCTCAGAAAAAGTGGGGACCCTACTGGCAGAGTTGCATCCCTCTGTCTACTCTGGCCCTGTGCCATCCTCTTCACCCTGGGGACAGTTCTCAGTGTAATGGTGTACACCTGCAATCCTACACACCTCCTGTCGGCTGCACAAAGATCAGTTCAAGGTTATCCTTGAACTACACAGCAAGTATGAAGCCAGGTCAAAAGACAGAGGAAGAGAGAGAGGGAGAAAGGTGATACAGAGGTACCAGGGCTGAGGGCCAGGCAGGCTGTTGCTGATCTGGCCTGATCTGCCTCTCCCTGTTTGGCAAAGGACAAGAAGGAATGTTCTGATACTAAGGATCTGGTCTGGTTTTTGTTTTGTTTTGTTTTGTTTTTTGTTTTTTCGAGACAGGGTTTCTCTATATAGTCTTGGCTGCCCTGGAACTCACTTTGTAGACCAGGCTGGCCTCGAACTCAGAAATCCACCTGTCTCTGCCTCCCAAGTGCTGGGATTAAAGGCGTGTGCCACCACTGTCCTGGTCTGTTTTGTGAGTTTTTTTTGACCTAGGTAATGCTTGTGTGTGACTGACCAGGATATCAAAAGGAAGGAGGCTTGCTTGCATGCCAAGACTGCATACTTGCTGTGGCGGGCAAGGGTGGCGCCAGTTTTTCAATGGTAACATTGTATCTTAGAAGCTGCTCCCACAATTCAGGGAGTCTTCAGATGCTCTTTAAACTGCTACAACACTGTAGGATACAGTTTAGTTTTTTTGAGAGTTCCCCTGTTTGTTCCTTTCTGTTTTTACCCTACAACTACTTCAATGGTTGTGAGACATAAACATTTCAGTTCCTTTGGGACAGTGGTTCTCAACCTTCCTAATATTGCTTAATTAATTTCTAATATTGCTTATTTATTTATTATTAATTATTTTTATTTATTATTAATTAATAATTAATTAATTAATATTCCTTAAGACACTTCATGTTGTGGTGACCCTTGACCATAAAATTATTTTGTTGCTATAACTATAATTTTGCTACTTCTTTTTTTTTTTTTTTTTTTTTTTTGAGACAGGGTTTCTCTGTGTAGCCCTGGCTGTCCTGGAACTCACTTTGTAGACCAGGCTGGCCTCGAACTCAGAAATCTGCCTGCCTCTGCCTCCCGAGGGCTGGGATTAAAGGCCACGCCCGGCCTATAATTTTGCTACTCTTATGAATCATAATGTAAATAGCTGTTATGTAGGATATCTATTATGCAACCCCTATGAAAGGGTCGTTCAAGGCCCATAGCTGTCACGACCCACAGGTTGAGAACTGCTGCTCAAGGAGCAGGTCTGAATGAATTTCTGAACCTTCCCGTGTCTTAGCAGCACCCCTTCAGAGTCAGACTAGAGGTGAGTCTTGGAGACCAAGCTAGGCAGTTTAAATACTATATGTCCAGGGAAAGCCTGCATTTCTGGTGGTTCTGGAAAATTGAAGGTTCTGAAGTGTGATTGACTTTAGCCTGCTGGTGCCTTGAGGCTCAAAAGGGTCACATCATCACCGCTCCCGGTTAAGCCTCTGCCCCTAATGCTACTCATTTCCCAGTGCATCCTGAACTTGGTCCAACTGTGCCGTTCTTGACCCCTTTTCATTTCGTCTTTCCTATCCACCTTAATACGGAAGACTGAGCCAAACCAAGGCGGCTTGGGTGAGGTACCGGGCACGTGCCGGACTCAGACCTTGTCTGGCCACCAATGGGACAGCAGGTGCTCTGTCAGCTTTTGCTACTGTCTGTAGCACACTGACTAAAGCCAAGCCACACAGTGGGGGCAGGTGTGACTGGAAGCAGTCCCAAAGCCCCAACGCAGACCACAGTGGGATGCAGCTGTCTGATGCCACAGCAGTAAGGTGTCTCTCCACCCCAACCACCAAGGCCTAGCCAGCGTGGCCGCCAGTGCCACAGTTAGGGACTCTGACAGCCCCCAGAGGGCGCTGCGCCATCACGGCTTGGGGAACAAAGCGAAAGTTGCTCCAACCACGAGGGGCGCAGTTGCGCGTGGGTACTAAGTGGGTCAGGTCTTTGGGAGTCTTCTTGTATTGCCCCCACCCCGGGTCCCAGGCCCCGGAGCCCCAGGGAGAAGCGCCCCACGGGCACAGTGCGAGTAACTGCGCTGGGCTGAAGGAGGGTTTGGGGGGCGCGCGGGTCGAGGTCTCCGGGTCACCGGCACCAGCCAGGCTAGTAGGGCCGGCGCTCGAGCAGACTGCGCTGGGCAGCGAGGGGGTGCCTGGGCGCGCCTGGCCGTCGGGGGAAGCGCGGAGGCGGGCACTCCAGGGAGGGCGGGGGCCGAGCTTATAAAGGCCCGCAGGCGGGAGCAGGGAGAGAGCCGCCGCGTCGCCGTCCGGCCCAGCTCGGCCTCCACGAGCCGCCGTGAGTTCCGAGCCGGGCGGGCTGACAACCCAGCGTGCGCGGGATCCGGCCGTCGGGAACCAGAGGGCGCGGCCGGGCCGGCCGGCGACCCGAGATCGAGGCCGGCGGGAGGTCACAGCAGCCGCGCGCCGCACGTGCGGAGACCCGCCCAGAGTGCCATGGCGCGCGGTTCCTCCGGCCCTCGCACCTCCCTTTAGCCACGGCGGCGCGACCCCGGGCGGTCCCCCGGCCGCGGGGCATGGAGCCGCACGTGCTGGGCGCCGGGCTCTACTGGCTGTTGCTGCCCTGCACGCTCCTGGCGGGTGAGTGGAGGGCGCGGGCGGGAAGGCTGCGTCCGCGTCCCCCTGCGCCGCGCCGCCCCGGCGGGCGAGCATAGGCGAGGAGATTCCGCGGGACTCGCGGCCCAGGGCGCTCGCATTCCAGAGGCGTGAGCGCGCTGGCGGCCTCGGCGGGCCCGGCCCGGGCACCGAGTGGAAAGCACGGCAGGCAACGGCGAGGCGCGGGTCCGCGAGAGCCCCAGATAGCGCTGGGCGTCTCCACGCGGGCTGGGAGGAGAGGCCCGGGCAAGGGGCTGTTAGTGTCTGAGCTGTGAGGGGAGCGCGACTTTCTATTCTCTTTCGTAGTTAAGAAAAAAGAAAGAAAGAAAGAAAAAAATCAAACTTGCATCATGACTTCCTGACCAATCTGGGAGAAGGTGGCGTTCTGCCTGGAGCTTTTCAAGTCAGAAATTTCCTACCAGAACTAATGTTCCAGCCCTAGGCGCAGTTCTTAGTCTCAGTTCCGAGGTTGTCTGTCCAATGCTAAGCTCCTGTCTTCCTTGTGCCCTACTTGGTTACCTTCCAGAGGGACTGGGGCACAGGGCGCCCCAGGAGGCTCTGCCTGATGTCAGAACTGGAGATCCCCTACCTTGGCATACGTCCCTTTCTTGCAAAGAGCTTCTCTCTTTTGGTGTCATAGGTGCTGGGCTCCATTGCCGCCCTCCCAGCCTCACCCAGGGCACCTTGCCCAGCTGCTCACCCCCTTACACCTCCTGAAGCAGTCAGCACCCCTCCACATGTGACCTTCCTCGGGGTCTGATTAAATTAGCCCACAGAGAGTCAGTGTACCCACTGTGAAAGTTGGTCTGCCTCGTGGAAGTCCATCTGTTGGAGGTGGGGGGGTTGTGCGTGATTCCCTCCATCTCTCCACGGACACTGCTTGTGCACCCTGTTTCAGGAACAGGCTCCGGGGGGTGTCAGGCAACCCGGGCAATGACTTCCACACAGGCCAAGTTTTGATTTGTAGGACCAAAATGTGGTGAGACCGGGGTGGGGGGGTGGGGGGGATTTTTCAAGGCAGGAATCAATGAAAACCATTGAGCTCTGAAAGGAGGGGCCAGCGGATACTGTCCTCAGCTCAGCCCGGACTTAGGAGAGCCAAGGTCTAGGGCCCACATTTGTGGCTTCTTTTCCTCGCTGGCCTGTAGACGGTCAGACTGTAAATATAAGCAGAATGGGTGGATGAGAATGTAGAAGACGGGTACCCTTCTTAAAGATTCAACAAGAGCTGCTTCTCAGGCTCCTTCACT
Source organism: Mus musculus (assembly GCF_000001635.26). Taxonomy (NCBI): domain Eukaryota; kingdom Metazoa; phylum Chordata; class Mammalia; order Rodentia; family Muridae; genus Mus; species Mus musculus. Next base: position 122,549,709 of record NC_000074.6, on the reverse strand, counting down.
GACTGTCAACACTTGGGAACAAGGAGGGCAGGGCAGGGAAGAGGTGGTCCTGTTGTGTGCAGAGAAAGGCTTCTCCATCTTCATGGAAGAGGTCCTCTTTCACAGACAAGGGCCGTGCTTAAACAAAACCGGCAGACTTTTCTCTGACAGGCCAGATGGTGAATGCTTTCACATCATGAAATACTCTGATATTTTTTTCCAGCAGTTAAAAAAAAATGCAAAATCATTTCTTAGCTCGTGGACAGCAGTGCTACTAGCTAGAATTTATCCTTACCCTCCAAGGATCAGTCTGGGCTCTGAGGTCCCCTGGCTTTTCAGCTGTAGTATGTGGGTGTCAGAGGAAGCTTCCAGACTGAGTCTGGTTAGGATGTGAAGGAGGCTTTGCCAGCTTTGGGGGTTCCCACCCAGCCTGTGTGTTAGTCACCTGGGGAGCTTTCAAAAGAATATTGATGACTAATGCTCCTGTCTTTCCTTAGGCTCAAACTGTCCCCCCAATAAAATTCATTCATGAGAACATATCTAGGCACAGGCCACACCTACCCTGACACTGAGCCTGGGTGTGGGCTTGGCCACCAACAGTCTTCTTTATGCCTGGGGAGGTGGGCAAGGGATACAGAGCCAGCTAAGAGCTCTGTGTGGTGACGTAGGGGATGCTGGCATCCTGTTCATTTCTATGGGGTGTAGTCATCACTGCGGGACCTCTTGCTGGAGGTGGAACGTTCACTCCATCTCTTGTGAGGGCTCCCTCACCCTCCACCCTCTGAACAGTTTGAGTCCTATGTTTTGGAAACAAGGTCTTCACAGGTTAGTCATCTTAAATGCTGGGTGCTGTCTCAGGCCTTCCTGAAGGTTTGAATCATCCTGGGGTGCTTAGCCTCTTTGCCACTCCCCTAATCTGGAAAGTCAGGCAAGGTGATGCCCTAGTCCCATGGGAATAGTGACCAACCCAGGCAGACTTAACCCGGTGACCTGGAGACCTAGGGATCTGGATTCAGGAGGGATGTTTTGTGCTTGAGAGAGAAAGGACCAGGTCTCCTGATTCTTGGCCTCACAGAGGAACCAGGAACTTAAAATCCAAGCAAGAGCCAGGTAGTGAGAAAGCTCCCTCCCTCCCGGTGAAGACCTGTGTGTGGTAATGCAACGTGGTCTCTGTTTTCTTCCTTCGTTCGCCATAGCATGGGAGGCACATCCGTGACAGAGTGGCACCTGGGCTCGACGGCTTGTCACCGAGAAGTATCACTGTTTACAGTGGGGACGTGTCTCCCTTCTCAGAATGTTTTCTCGGTCACCATTAGCTGTCCACTCTGGGCCGGGAGGTGGGAACGGTTATCGGGCTTGCCCACCCACCCTCTTCAGACAGCCCTTACTCAGTGGTCAGAGCTATTGAAACTCAGGGCCAGAAAGAGCAATAAAACAGAGAGAACCAAGCCTTTCCTGCCACCAGTACTGCAGTCTTGGTAGCCACCCAGTGGGTGAGGTCCCACTTCCCTCTGCCACGATGTGGGGGACTCCCTGCTGAGCCTCAGTGACAGGGCCTGGCAGAGGGGCGGGACCCTGCCTCATGCTGGGTCTGGGAGGGAATGGGTAAGCAGGACAGGAAGCCCACTGGGTCCTGGTGTGTTTAGGGGAGGAGCTAGGGACCTGAGAACTGAGGGAGGATCCCTTGTCACCATTTTCTTATTGCAGGTGGTCACTGGCAGCCAGGGGGAGGGTCCTAAAGAGGAAGTGACCTTGCTGGGGTGGGCAGAAGTGCTGGCTTCTGATCCCAGCCCCAGACTACTTCCTGGGCGGTGTCTCTGCCTGCTTGTAGGATGACACTGAGTTTGCTCTCTTAACTGTCAAGAGTTGGGGAGGGCCAGCCCTTGGACTCCACGTCTGGGCCCCATGGGAACCGCCTCTCTGTGCCTCTGAGATCCCCTTTCAGTTCTGTTACCTAGTTTAGAAGTGTAATTAGATGTTTTACTTTGTCATATACATTTAGTTCTTGATTCTAAGGCTCAGTTCTGCCTTCTACCTCACTGTTAGCTTTTGGTCTCGCTGTCAGAATGTAGCTGTTGAAAATTAAGAAGAATTTCGTGGAATTAACTCACAGGCCCAAGAGCATAAGGATAGGAAGGGAGAACCTCGGGGTGCCGTTCTCTTTGCCCTCTTTGCTGGCAGGTACCTCTTTCAGGTCACTAGGAGGACAAAGGGAGTCTGCTGGAGTATATGCTGCGGGTGGATGAGTCTGTGGGTGGAAGACAACAGCCGGCGGTGGCCAGTCCCTTCATCTCGCTCTGAACTCGTCTGGCCTTTAACCTCGTTCTAGGCCTCATCTCCTCCCCCGTAAGTGGGCCTATAAAAGCTTTAAGGCCACTTCCAGGCTCTGATCTCCGGTTCCCGCGCTGTGATCTCACACCCAGGCTGGGGAGGTGGATAGGTCAGCTGTGTTTGGAGAAAGGCCAGTCCTTCATCCGGTGATTTCCTCCTTCTTGGTGGCCAGGCGCCCCTGAGTGCTTTCCCATGCGTGCTGCGTGCTGTGTGATGACATTGGCCTTCAGCGGCTCGGCCAGGTCTCTAGGGCTTCCCACCACTGCGTTCCCTTCCGCACAGAGGACTCTTCTTAGGCAAGGCCCTCACTTTCTTCGCACAGGCCCTGACTCTGAGGGGGTCTCCAGTCCTGTACCCTGCGTGCAGCACGGAGCCGCGCTCAGAGTGCAGCTCCCTGGACCTTCTAAGTTCATTCATGCGTCCTCTCATCGAGGTCTTGTGGGACAAAGTACTGGGTGGCAGCCAGGAGCCTAGTGCTGGTTCCAGGCCAGTGGTGCCTGGGCATGGGGTGGGGGTGGGAGGCGGGATTGATGTAAGAGGTAGAGGTGAGAGCGCTCTTACCTCCTCCTTGCCAGGCCTGAGGGCACTGTGAGCCTCTGCAGCTCTTCATAGGTGGAGAGGAACAAAGGCAACAGTTACACCAACCAACAGGCTCCTGTTAGCCTCACAGGGGCCCGAAGATGCCATCCAACGTGGTATTCCTCAGGAACAGCATCCAAAACAGAGCCCCCAAAGAGTTCCACCCCCAAAGAGTTCTAATAATGACACTCCAAACAGGTTATCTCCAACAAGTCCCTCTAAGTGGGGCACCCCAGTGGGCCCTCCGAGGTCTGCTCCCTTCTTATCTGGTCAGGACAGTGTGAGTGGACAGGGCAGATGTCCTAGCTGCCTGCTGCTGTGTTCTGAAGGTTTGGGAGGCAGAGAGAACCCAGGAAGAGGAGGGTATAGCATGGGGGGGGGGGCGGGTAGCCAGTCCAGAGGGAAGGAATAGGTCGCTAGGCTATTAAGGATGAGGTCACTGTGGCATTCCATGGCCCTCTGCCTCCTTAGAAGGGCACCAGCTAGGGCTAAGTGGTGCACTAGAGTTAGTGTCATTGGGACTGGGTGGGGCCTGGGGAGTCCTCCCTGTGCCTATCCCCCCTCCCCCTTTGTAGAGAGGCCTCCAGGAGCAAGAGCAGGGAGTGGCCGCATGGGAGGGAGGTTGGGCAGAGCCTAAAGCTTGCCCCACAGACAAGTTTCAATTATAGTTGTCCCCTTATCTGTTTGGTACATGGTTCATGACAAGACTGTCTTGGTGACCAAAGCCTGTGATCCCAACTCCGTTGGAGGCTGAGGCAGGGGGATCATAGGTTCAAGGCCTGTATGGGTCACTTATCAGGCCCTTTTTTCAAAGTAAAGGGTAGAAAGAGGGACTGGTGGAGTAGCCCAGTGATAGGATGGTGGCCTGGGACGTGTGAGACCCTGGCTTCAGTCCCCAGCACCAGGAAAAGCAAAGAGAAAATCCTGGTGGACCTCTTGTAGTGTAGTCCATAAGCCATTTTTTCCTAAAACAAATACCTGTGGTGGATGTTGGAAACCTGCCCTTGTACTAACAAACTCTTGATGTAGTTCACCGCTCTATATGCACCTGTGGTCAGATTTAATTTACATATTAGGCACAGAGGTTAACCTCATAGTTAATAATAAGATTAAATAATTACCACCATGTAATGCATTCAAAGGTTTTTACATCAAGTATGGTGGCACAAGCCCTTATTTCCAGCACGAGGGAGGCAGAAACAGACTGATCTCTGTGAGTTTAAGGCCAGCCTGGTTTGTAGGTGTCAGAGTTCCAGGGCAACCAGTGCTAATAATGAAACACTGCTTCAAAAAACAAACAAACAAACAAACAAACAAACAAACAGGGACTGGAGAGATGACTCAGCGGTTAAGAGCACTGACTGCTCTTCCAGAGGTCCTGAGTTTAATTCCCAGCAACCACATGGTGGCTCTTAACCATTTGTAATACGATCAGATGCCCACTTCTGGTGTGTCTGAAGACAGCTATAGTGTACTTACATATAATAAATGAATAAATCTTTTTTAAAACAAGCAAACAAACAAAACAAACAAAAAACCCCCAAAGGTAAGGGTTGGTAGGATGGCTCAGTAGGTAAAGGCTCCCAAAAGTTTATACAAATCCCATGTACGTACACACACACACACACACACACACACACACAAATACATACACAAAATAATTTAAAAACTTATGAAATGCATACTTCTGGAGTTTTTCATTTAATACTTTTGGACCGTGGCTAGATGTGGCTCAGATCAGCTGGCATAAACTCCACTTGAACCCTTTGAATTCCCAACCCCCCACCCCCATTCCCAAGAGGCCTTGGTCCTCCCTAGCTCTCTCTGGTCTCAGCGTGGTGGCATCTGTTGCCTGTCACCTACTGCTACGCCCTTGTCCCCTCATCTCTTTTGTTGTTGGAACATCCATGGTTGTTTTGGGGTTCCAATTCGGCCTTCCCTTCAGTAGCACCTAAGTTTCTGGTGTCAAGGACACCTCTGCCTTTCACATGTCCCTCTGAGGAGATACTGGGTGGGTCCTGTTGCATTTATGCATGAAGACCATAGGCTGTCCAGGTAGCCACTCCCACTGGTCCCTTGGGGAACTGACCACCATGGGAAGCAAGCATCATCTTAGAGGGGACAAGGATAGCTGTCCAGCCAGACCAGCCTCTTGGGTGCTACCAGATGCCTTAGTCAGTATGTTCAGCCTCCCAACTCCCTGTAGACATCCCAGGAACCCCTGCTGAGTGGGGTGGCTCCGCTTTTCTGGTATGTTTTAATAGCATAATTATAGGGGGTATTTTTGGTTCTCTCTAACGGGCTGACAGGGTCAGCCACGACTGGACTGTTTACCAGACTGCAATGTGCACGCTATTTTTCTCCGTGAGTATATATAGCTGGGACCGTTTCTGAACCCTGGGTTCAGGCTGCAGAGGGATGGTGGCCACCTCGGCCTCCTGTGGTTTCCTTACCCCCATTGAATGGCAGCCTAAAATGGGCCTAGGGAACAGCTGCTGGGCTCTGGGGAACGTGAAGCTAGGCTGGCCTATCTTGGTTACTGTTCTATTGCTGTGAAGAGATAGCATGACTAAGGCAACTTAATAAAACACAAAAACATTTAGTTGGGGGCTTGCTTACAGTTTCAGAGGGTTACATGACCATCCTGGTGAGAAACATGGTGTCAGGCCGGCATGGTGTTGGAGGGGTATCTGCAAGCTTACATCTGAGCCACTACGATGGAGGTAGAGAAAGCATGTGACTGGGCCCAGGGAGCTTTCGAAACCTCAGAGCCCACTCAGTGACACACTTCTTTCAACAAAGCCACGCCTCCTAATCCTTCCTATACAGTCCACCAACTGGGGACCAAATTTTCAAATATATAAGCCTTCTGGGGCCAAACTCATTCAAACCACCATACGACCTGTCTATCTCCCTGAACTGTACAGGCAGAGTTTCTGCTCAGCCTTCAGAGGGTGAGCGTTAGGCTCTCCCTGCTGCCTGATTCTCCTCCTGTGTCTAGAAGCCATCTTTGCCCTCCAAGTCTTGGCCACCCTTCCAAGAATCTTCATCCCCAGGGTCTGCACTGGAAGCCTGTACATGCTGGGGACCCGAGGATGAGGTATGGGTCCCGAGGTGAGCTTTGGAGACTGCAAGCGTAGGGTTTGATATTCGCCTCCTGGACCCTCCTCCCCCCAAAGCCTGCTGTCTGTCTGCTGTCCCCTTACATCCCAGCTTCCAGCAGGTGTGCCTGCCTCTGCTGTGGCTCCAGCATGCTCCTGGCCCGCCCTCTCTCTCACATACTTGATTTCTGTTTATGGTTAAAACAGTGGTTAACAGCAACATCCCGACAATGTTCCAGGGAATTTTAAAAGGGCAGTGAGGGAGCTGGAGAGAGATGGCTCAGCAGCCAAGAGTGTGTACCGCTGTTGCGGAGAATGGATGGAGATTCAGCTCTGAGCACCACACCTACAGGGTCTCATGTTTATCGATGACTCTAGCTCCAGAGACTCAGACACCCTCTATGGGACTCGGAGGGCGCCTGCCCTCGTGTGTACCTCCTCCCGTCCCCCACTTATACATTCTGTGGACCAGGCTGGCCTCGAACTCACAGAGATCTGCCTGCCTCTGCCTCCCAAAGGTGTGCGCCACCACTGCCTGGCTAAAATCTTTAAAAGGGAAATGAGACCATCACTAGCCTGACAGCTGTTTTTATTTTTCCTTTCCCTCTCTAGCATGACCCTCATGGCCCCTGCACGTTCTGCGCTGAGCTTCGTACTATGACCTCTGTCCTCTGTAGGGTTTTTCTTGTCCTGTTTGGGAAAGAACAGGTGGGCAGGTTATCCAGGTTGCCTAAGATCACTCTGAGGATAGCTGAGTCCTCCCAGTCCTGGCCAGCTTTCTGTTACCCGCATAACCGACAGTGAGATGGTCCCATGCAGCCTTCAGCAGCCTTGCAGGCTGTGGCCTGTTAGCCAGCCCTATCTCCTCTGTCTGAGTGGGGCCAGGACTGTTTTCCTTCCCTCTGATGGAGTCTACCTTGAGTCTACCTTGAGTGGCCAATCTCTTGGGTGCATGCTTTCTTCCAGCCCCGTGTAGATCCAGGCCCTCTCCTGCCTGTGCTGCTGAGGCCTGTGGCACCTACTGCTGTCCCTGCCTTCGAAAGCACACGCCAGTGTCCTTTCCTCCAAGCAATCCCCCGAGCAACGTTGTCTACTATGAGAGCCTTGGACCTCTGGCCTTCCAGTCTCACCTATCTCCCCAAGACATGGCAGCTGGTGGGAGAGTGGCCTCTAAGGGGGCAAGGCCTTGTTTCTTTTTTTTTTTAAAGTTTATTTTTGTGTTTGAATGTGCCTGTGTGGACATTTTCATGTGCGAGGGTGTGTATGTACTATGTCACACATGTGAAGGTCTGTGTGTGTGCTATGTCACGTATGTGGAGGTCAGAGGTCGGCCTCAGATACTGCTCTGTACCTTCCACCTTGTTTGAAGCAAGATCTATCTTGTTTGCCACTGTAGTGTGTCCTCCAGCTAGTTGGATTGTGAGCTTCTGGAAGACTCTCCCATCTCTGCCTCTCATCCCAGGAGTGCTGGGATCACAGACACTGCCACGGGATAAGCATTCAGGTTGTCAGGCTTGCATGACAACACTTTTATCCATCAGGTCTCCACAGCCCAGGTAGCCTGCTTATGTTTGCTTGTTTTGTTTTGGTCTTAGAGACAGTGTTTCTCTCTGTAACCCTGGCTGTCCTGGAACTCACTCTGCAGACCAGGCTGGCCTCAAACTCACAGAGATCTGCCTGCCTCTCCTTCCCTAGTGCTGAGATTAAAGGCATTGAGCCACCACCGCTGTCTGAGCCTATTTCTAAGGAGATGTGGATCATAGTTGGGGTACATAGTCCTTGCTCACTGCCAGAAGTCCTGTCCTTCAGCTGTAGCCCCTTCAATGTATCCTGTCAGCAATTTCCCTGCTCTACCTTCCTGGGTGGGTCCCCTAGGGTTCCAGACATGTCACTCATCCAGGACTAGGTCACTCTGCCACTCCTCCCCCCACAACAGTGTCTCTTCACTTGTCCTCTCCTCCTGATGTCTGGTCACTATCCTCGTCATTCACTTGGTAAATGTGTCTGTAAGACTTGCTCTGCCCCAGGCTCTTTGAGGCTCTGGGGTCCCCCGCCACTGCCCAGTTTCCGGTGCACCTGAGCACCGAGGCCTGCACAGAGCCCTGCGTGTTACCAGCACCCAGTGGAACCCGTAGCTCTGTAGCACTGTCTGGTGAGGTTCAACACCTGAGGCTTTCCAAACAACCATTCCAGAACCAGACAGTGAAGGGACCCCCATGCTGCCCTCCAGCCCTGGCTGTCTTGGCTGCGTCTGGGCTTCAGAGAGCCCGCGGGTCATGGGCCTCTCCAGCATCTTTGCTCGGGCGTGTGAGCTTCATCCCGGCTGCTGTGTGGTACTGTTCCCTTTTTATCTTCTCCTTCAAGGTCTCACTCCCAGGCAGTCCTACAACTCCAAATCCTCCTGCCTCACAAGACTCACTGTTCTGTTTGTGTCCTGGGGGGTGGGGGGAGGACCTCTCATGAGTACAGGGGAAGAGGGTATATGTGCAAACTCCAGACCCCTCCAGACTCTATACCCTGGTGCCTACAGCCTATGTGCAAGTTGCTGAAGGGGGGGCTCCCGTGGCTTCAGTTTGCTTTCTGTGGACTCCTGCTGGCTGAGCTGGCTCTTGAGTCCAGTGTGTGATACTTTCTAGCTTCATTGTGTCTCTTTATGTCTTTCAGCCATTTAAAAAAATTGAGTATCTTTTTAAAAAAAGATTTATTTATTGATTTTTATGTATGCAAGTACACTGTAGCTATACAGATGGTTGTGAGCCTTCATGTGGTTGTTGGGAATTGATTTTGTACCTCTGCTTGCTCCGGTCAACCCTGCTCACTCCCGCCCAAAGATTTATTTATTTATTTTTGTTTTTTGTTTTTATTGTTTCTTTTTGGTTGATTTATTTATTATTATAAATAAGTACACTGTAGCTGTCTTCAGACACACCAGAAGAGGGTGTCAGTTCTCATTATGGACGGTTGTGAGCCACCATGTTGTTGTTGGGACTCAGGACTTTCAGTCAGTGCTCTTAACCTTTGAGCCATCTCACAAGCCCCCAAAATTGAGCATCTTCTTGATTTGGTTTCTCTTTCTTCTCTCTGTGTGTGTGTGTGTGTGTGTGTGTGTATGTGGTGTGTTCATGTATGTACACAGGTGCACAAGGAGGTCAGAGGTCAACCTCAAGTGTTTATTCTAGAAGCTGGCCACCTTGTTTTCTGAGAGATTTTTCAGCAACCTATAACTCTCCAGTTGGACTATGACTGCAGGCCAGGAAACCCAAGAAGCGACCCGTGGCTGTCCCCCCAGCACTGGTATGCACTGCTACACTCAGCTTTAAGCTGTTTGATAAAAAATTATTTTTATGCAGGGTCTCACCATAAAGCCCTAGCTGGACTGAACCTTGCTGTATAGAATAGGGTAGCGTTACACTCACAGAGCTCTGGTTGCCTCTGCCTCTCATACTGAGATGAAAACATTCACTGCCACACCAGGCTATCCAGCTTTTGTTGTTATTTTGTTTTGGTTTGGTTTTGTTTATTTGCGACAGGGTTTCTCTCTATAGCTCTGGCTGTTCTGGAACTCACTCTGTAGACCAAGCTGGCTTCGAACTCAGAAATCCACCTTCCTCTGCCTCCCAAGTGCTGGGATTAAAGGCGTGCGCCACCACTGCCCGGCTGCTACCCAGCTTTTTAAACATGTAGGTTCTTGAGACTGGACTCAGGTTCTGCTCATGGCACAAACGCTCTACTGAGTTTTCTCCTCAGCTCTATTTTTAATTTTGAGACAGGGTCCTCTGCAACTCAGGCTAGCCTCAGACTTCATATGTAGCCAAGGATGTTCTCGAACTCCCGACCTTCCTTTGGTGTGCTGGGATGCCATGTGTGTGCCGCCGTGCCTGGTTTATATGTCACTAGGGATTGAACCAGGGTTGCATTCCTGCTAGGTAAGGAGACGACCAACAGAGCTATATGCTGAGCTCCAGGTGAGACAGGATATCACTGAGTAGCCCAGGCTAACCTCAACCTCTTGCACCCACACCCAAAGGCTGGCATTACAGGCATGCATGTGCCATTTGGCTTCCTTTAGGTTTGGCCCTTGGAGTTTGTTATGAATTCGACATTTCCCCCACCATTCACCGTGTATCTTGAGTGTTTTTGTGTCTGCGTGGCACACCTCTTCCAGTTTTCATGGCGTCACATTAGGGGCGGGCCCTAACCCGTGTGACTGCTGCCTGCGCTGTGTAGACGGCTGCCTTTCCACAGACTCTTTTCACTCGTTACGCACGTGACTCTCCCTGCTTTGCTGTGTGGCTGGATGCTGTCTGTCCTGCCTACCACCTGCCTGGGTGCCTTACAGAATGTCCTGTCCCATCACCACCACCCCATCCCTGTCCACCTGCTCAGATTTCAGTCCTTGGGTCAACTTCAAACACAGGGCCCTTGTCCTGCCTCAGAGTGGCTGCTCCTGCTCCTTGTAATCCTGTTCTGATTGACAGGTCTGACCAGGGCCCTTGTTCTCTCCTTACAATGTGGCCTCCTTGGTCTGCTGGGCCTGGGGCCTTGTGTGTTGGTGTCCTGATTCCTCTTGTCCTTGTCCCCAGGGGTTGTCATGGCTACCTCTGTACCCTGCCTACTTTCCCCACTTTGCCCTGAGTCCATGAGGACCCCAGGCATAAGTCTGAAGGATAGGGTAGTTCCTGTGCTCGGCTGATGCTGCACCAGGGGCTCACAAGGTGTAGGTGTGGATTACTCTGACAACCTATGTCTTGCAGAGCCTCTAGGGAGCCCTGCGCAGTCCATGGTCCCCAGTCTCCTCAGAGGCTGTGTGCCAACCAGCTGAGTTGTCCCTCAGTCCTCCATCCCTGTCCTTATCTGGGACAGCGTGCCTTGTAGCATTTGGGTGCAACTTCTTGCTTCCTTTTCAGCCTCCAGAATCCAGCGTGGCCCTTGGCTGGCCCTACAGGGCCGTCCCTGTTTCTGCTCCATCATGTGGAGGTGGCTGGACCCATTCCTTGAAGCTTGCACCTGGGGATGGTAGCCGGGCCTGGCAAAACTGCAACCCTGTGTTACGCTCCTACCTGCCTGTGCCCAGTGTCATGCATCTGTGGTTTCTTGTTTATATTGGCTTAGTGGGGTCAAGGAAGGCTGGGAGTTGCCATCCTGTAGGTGGGAAGGGAATGTTAGCAGAGACCAGGAGGAGGTAATGAGGTGGATGTTGCTCCAGGTCTCAGAGGTCACACCTGTCCAGTCTTGTCTGGTGACATGGTCTCATGGTGACCACATTCTAAGCTGTCCTAATTTCATTTTGGTGGCTGTGATAAAGGATCCAGACCAAAAAGCAACTTAAGGGAAGAAACTGGTTTATTTTTAGCTCATGATTCTGGGTTACAGTTCATCACTGTAGGGATGTCACCGCAGCAGGAGCTCGAGGCTGCTGGTCACATCACCTCCACAGTCAAGAGCAGAGAAAAACAAATACGTTTATAGTCACTCGCTTTTACTCAGCTTGATTTCCTCACTCTCACACAGTCCAGGACCCTCTGCCTAGGGAATAGTGCTGCCCACAGTGGGCTGGGTCTTTCCCACACCAATAAACAATCAAGTCAATCCCCCATAGGATAACCTTATTTAGACAACTTCTCAAGACTGCCCAGGTGATTGATTGTAGCTTCTGACACGTTGACAGTTAAAACTAACCATCACACAGACCTTATCAGTGGGCACAGACCTTCCCAGCTAGGGAAGGAAAACTGGGTAGGCCCTAATCTCCAAGGATCAGGGGTGTGGGGTAGAGGCTCACAGTGCTGTGGAAACAGAGACCTAAGAAAGTTGTTGGTGATCAAAGGGTGGTACTGGCTGGGGAAAAGGCTTGGCGGAACTTGAAGCCTTAGGCAGCCTTCCTTGAGCAGCCTCTGAGCAGTTGGCTCAGTGATCTCTATAAAGGTCCTCCTGCATCAGTGTCCAGTTCTCACAGTGAAAACAAGCCTAGAGAGTGAATACGTGAAGTGTGGGGTGGGCCAGCTGTGGGTGGTCAGGGCTGCTGTGGGTGACCTGTCCCTGGGCTGCTCCAGATCCTCTTCGTGATAGCTAAGGAAGACAGTATGTATAGGTGTCTCCTTCGCAGTCTGCTGTTACACTGACAATCAGTGGTCAGCCCCTTCCTTCTGGGACTCTATCCTCCAGCCTGGGGAAGCACCGGCCACCGGCTTCATTGTGCACCCTTGGGTGAGGCTGGGTTTCTGCAGGACCACACAGCAGGGAGTCTTCACGTTGAAGCTCTGTGTCCCTGACTTTCCAGCCAAGCTCCTCTGCTTCTCCCTCCCACCTCTACCCTTGACTCATCATGGGTGGGCAGACCTCTCCCACCACTTCCAGCCCCTCTGCACCTCTCCTCCACCCCCCAACTCCCCCACAGCTATATAAAGCACAGGGCTTGACGCCAAAGAGCTTCAGCTGTCTAAATCAGAGAGACCCAGGTGACTGAAGACAGTGTGGCCTTGGGGCTGTGGGAGGAGCTAGAACCATTACTCTCAAGGCTAAGGAACTCGGAGCTCCCGAGAGCTTCTGGACCAGCAGGCCGAGTTACATTCCAGAGATGACGGCCCTTCCAGAGAGGCCAATCAAGAAGCACTCAGGGCCCCAAGTGCGGCTGCAGTGTGGAGACACTGTGATTCTTCTCATTCACTGGAGGAAGCCTGGCCCTGCTGAGGGGCCTCAACTGCTTGTAGTTTTGCTCTGTGTGTGTGTGTGTGTGTGTGATGGTGGTGGTGATGATAGAGCTGCTGGGGACCTCAGGAGATGGTGATGAGGTAGGTGTCTCCAACCAACCGTCTTATGGGGCAAAAAGCAAAGCCCTCGCTCCTCTGTCAGATTTAGGCTCAGGCGCCTCCCTGAGGTACTCTTGATCACACAGCCCACCTGAATGTGGTCGGGGCCTGGTGGTGTGAATACAGCAAAGGCCTTCTGTTCCCCATGCTAAGTCTCCAGGTCATCCAGAGCTGAACCCTTGTATTTGGTTATTTGTGAAGTCTTCATTGAACTGTGTGTGTTCTGAGTTATGTTAGCTGTGTGTGTGTGGTGCTAGCCACAAGAGCACCCCTGAGCTATGTAGAACCCAGTAGGTTCTGGGTAGCATTTTAGAACTGTGGTTGATAATGCTGTGTAATGGCCTCCTCCTGCAATGTAGGAAGAGGACAGTCCCAGGCTCAGCCTCTTGTTGAATCCTCCCCCCAACCCCACCCCACCCCGTCCACAGATGTTCTGACTCTTGGCTGTGCTGCTGCATGCCCGTGGGCAGTCTACATGGCTTCTCTGAGTTCTGAACCCTTCATCTTTAAGAAAAAGAATAAATTAACATAATTTTTATTTTTTTTTAAATTGGTATCCAGGGCTTTAGCGTGGCTCAGAGGTTAAGAGCGCTTTTTGCTCTTCTAAAGGACCTGCGTTCAGTTCCCTGCTCTCACATCAAGTGCTCACAACCACCTGGGACTCCAGCTTCAGGGGATCTAGCACCTTGTGGCCCCCACTCATGTGCACACACAGATGCACACATACACACATAATTCAAAATAGAGATCTAAATATTTAAACTAGCACATAAAGTATTAGATATCATTGTTGCATTTTTGAACAAACTGAGGTTTTTGTTGTTTTTTAGGTGGTGGGGAGAATTTTGTTTTGTTTTGGTTTTTAGTTTTTCAAGACAAGCGTTTTCTGTGTAACAGCCCTGGCTGCCCTGGAACTCACTCTGTAGATCAGGCTGGCCCTGGCCCCATAGAGATCCATCTCATCTCTGCCTCCGGAGTGCTGGAATTAAGTGTCACCACTCCTGGCCAAACTATGTTTTAGTAAATTCTCCTTCCCCCTCCTTGTTTAGATGTTTTAAATTATTTTTATTTTATATGTGACTGTGTGTGTGTCTTAATCAGGGTTTCTATTCCTGCACAAAACATCATAACCAAGAAGCAAGCTGGGGAGGAAAGGGTTTATTCAGCTTACACATTCACAAGGCTGTTCATCACTGGCTTTTGTGTGTCAGCTTACGTAAGTTAAGAGTCATCAGAGAGGAAGGAGCCTCAGTTGAAGAAATGTCTCCATGAGATCCAGCTGCAGGGGTTTTCTCAATCAATGATTGTTGGAGGAGGGCCCAGCCCATTGTGGGTGGTGCCATCCCTGGGCTGGTGGTCCTGGGTTCTATAAGAAAGCAAGCTGAGCAAGCCAGGGGAAGCAAGCCAGTAAGGAACATCCCTCCATGGCCTCTGCATCAGCTCCTGCTTCCTGACCTGCTTGAGTTCCAGTCCTGACTTCCTTTGGTGATGAACAGCAATGTGGAAGTGTAAGCTGAATAAACCCTTTCCTCCCCAACTGCTTCTTCTTCTTTTTTTTTTTTTTTAATTTATTTATTTATATGTAAGTACACTGTAGCTGTCTTCAGACATTCCAGAAGAGGGAGTCAGATCTAGTTACGGATGGTTGTGAGCCACCATGTGGTTGCTGGGATTTGAACTCCGGACCTTCGGAAGAACAGTCGGGTGCTCTTACCCACTGAGCCATCTCACCAGCCCCCAACTGCTTCTTGGTCATGATGTTTGTGCAGGAGTAGAAACCCTGACTAAGACAGTATGGATGGATGGATTTGCATGTGGAGGTCAGAGGACAAGATGGGGGAGTCAGTCTTTTCTTCAACCATATAGGTCCTGGGATCAAACTTGGGCTGTCAGGCTTGGCAGCAAGCACCTTTATCCTCTGAGTCATCTTGTTAGCCATGAATCCTTCATCCTTGGAAGTGGGGCTGGCCATCTGGGTATGGCAGTTCACATCTGTAATCCCAGCACTTAGGAGGCCGAGGCAGAAGGATTGTTGCTAATTTAAGGCCAGCCTGGACTGCCTAATTCCAGGTCAGCCTGGGCTACAGTGTGAGACCCTGACTCAAAAACAACAACAAAAAAACTACATGCCTTTAATCCCAACACTCGGGAGGCATGGGCAGTGGATCTCTGAGTTCAAGGCCAGCCTAGTCTACATAGTTTCAGGACAACTGAAACAATATAGTGAGACCCTGCCTCCAAACAAACAACAACAGCAAGCAAACAAAATCAGGGTCTACTGCACTACATGTCTACTGCACTCAGCTCCTGTGGGGCTGAGTGTCTGGCCAGCGGTCCCTGGAGCAATTGTCCAGCTGTGACTATTCTGTGGTAGAGCTTCCCTCCCCCAGCCAGTCTCTTTAAAGTCTTCAGATGTAAGGTTACCAACTGTACTGCTTGGCCCCGCACCTCTCGGGGGATAGCCCTGCAGGTTCCGTGGGTGGAAATGCCTTATGAAATCCAACTTGGGGGAGGCAGGGCTGGTGCACAGGCTGGATATCTCGCTCTGCAGGCCAGATTGCAGCTATAGGGAGCTGTGCATCTTGAGCAGGGCAAAGGTTAGCTGTCTGCTCACACATTGCCTGTTGGCGGTGTGTGCCTTGGAGCATTCTGTTGGCTAAGTGAGGAGAGCATCTAGGTGTCTACTCCTGGAGACAGGAGTGTACTGGCTGGTTTTTTGTGTCAACTTGACACAGCTGGAGTTATCACAGAGAAAGGAGCTTCAGTTGAGGAAATGCCTCCATGAGATCCAACTGTAAGGCATTTTCTCAATTAGTGATCAAGGGGGAAAGGCCCCTTGTGGGTGGGTGCCATCTCTGGGCTGGTAGTCTTGGTTCTATAAGAGAGCAGGCTGAGCAAGCCAGGGGAAGCACGCCAGTAAGTAACATCCCTCCATGGCTTCTGCATCAGCTCCTGCTTCCTGACCTGCTTGAGTTCCAGTCCTGACTTCCTTTGGTGATGAACAGCAATGTGGAAGTGTAAGCTGAATAAACCCTTTCCTCCCCAACTGCTTCTTGGTCATGATGTTTGTGCAGGAATAGAAACCCTGACTAAGACACGGGAGTGATTAGATATCTGTTGCTGGGTGAAGTTAGACTGCTTGGCTATACTTTGAACCCTTCATCTTTAAAAATGGGCTTGAACCAGTGAGATGCCTCAGTGGCTAAGGGTATTTTCTACCAAGTCTGATGATGTCCTTGCTCCAGGAACACAGCTCAGGGAATGGAGCCAGAATTCACTGACCGAAGGAGCACGGCCGGGGCGCCCTCTATGACTTTATCCACTTTGAGGCCCTCTGGCTGAATGTCTATGGGCAAGTCCTGCTCTGAACTCCCTATGTACTACACTGTCATGGTGGCTTCATGTGGCAACTGCTGTCCTTGGCCCTGCTGTGCAGGTCATAGGCCTGGGGAAGCTGAGTAAGGTCTCCTGTCCATGGGATGTGGCCAGCTGCAGGGTGGGTGGGTATGACCGGCCATTGCTTCAGGCCCCGAGATGCATAATGTGAGCTGAATGCTGGATGTCTCGTGGTGTCTGCACCATTGGTTCCCTCGGGGCTTGGCAGGTGAAGACCAAACCATGCATATTTCTTTGAAAGGGAAAGTGATGACTAGATACTCAAGCATCGCTGTAGTGTTATCTCTGACCCAGCAGGAAGGATGCTGAAGGTGTCAGACTTCCTTTGCTGAGGCCTGACTGTGAATTGATGCTGCCATTGGTCTTAGAAGACTCTGTATGTCAGAGATGAAATATAGATTTTAAAAGGTATTAATTCAGGAATACCAGAAAGGTGTGTGTGCTAGCTGTGGGGAGGTTTAGAAGTGCCCAGCCATTGACTGTATGGCAATCCTTTATTACCGATCAAAGCCAGATGTGGGCAGGGACCTTCAGCGTCTGGAAATTCGGCCTTTGGGAGCTGAATTAAGACAAAGCGTTAGAACCCATTCCCAGTGTATGTCTGCTTCTGGCAATGGTGAATAGGACCCAGAACCCCCAGTGATCTGTCCCTCAGCCTCTGCCCACATGGGCTTCAGCAGAAGCAGTGTTAGCCAGCGTCAAGGTTTGAATAAGCTCGGCCTGGGAAGCGGCACTATTTGGAGGTGTGGCCTTGTTGGAGTGGGTGTGTCACTGTGGGTGTGGGCTTAAGACCCTCACTCTAGCTTCCTGGGAATCAGCCTTCCACTAGTCACCTTCAGATGAAGATGTAGAACTCTCAGCTCCTCCTGCATCATGCCTGCCTAGATGCTGCCATGTTCCCGCCTTGATGATGATGGATTGAACTTCTAAACCTGTAAGCTAGCCCCAATTATATGTTGTCCTTTTTTTTTAAGACTTGCCTTGGTCATGGTGTCTGTTCACAGCAGTAAAACCCTAACTAAGACAGCCAGTCACTCCCTTTCTGTCTTTTTAAGGAGTAAGGTAATTGAGGCCTGCCCTAGCCCCACCAGCTGCACAGGTTTCTTGCCATGGAGCCCCTAAAAAAGCCCACCTGTTCTTCCTGTGTTGCCCCTGAAGCCTGGCCCAGGGAAAGGGCTGGTTCTGTTGTCGTCTTTAGGCCTTTTCCTTCCTGCGAAGAGGCTGAGCTCAGCCTTGACCCTTCGAGGCCCACAGGAAGCCAAGAAAGGCTCTTTGTGGTCAAAGGCCATGGGAGTCAAGAGTCAGTCTCAGAATTCCATAGCCTGGTGCTTCCACGGCTGCTTGGAGACTCAGCAGCCTCACACGCACGCTCAGCGAGCAGTCTCTAGGAGGTGAGGATGGAAGCTGGGAGAGCCAAGGACAAGCTGACAGCATGTCACAGTGCATACATACAGTGATTCTAGTTTGGTAGCCTTTAAGGCACATGGAATTGCCGACACACTTTACAGATGAGGAAACTGAGGCCCGGAGGTCATTCGGGAACTGGGCTAGGACTCAGCCACGAGGCTGCCAACACAGCCTAGGCCCCAGGAATATACCATGACCTAGTACCTCTGACTTGTCTGTGCTGAGTGGCATCTCCAGGTGATAGCTGTCCCCATCCCTAGACCCACTGAGGCCATGTGGGACATAGTCTGGTCCAAGCTTGGGCTGAGGATAAAAATAAGCCTGCCTTTCACTGGTAGGGAAGCCCGTCGATGCAGCTTCTCCTGGGAGGGGAGAGTGTGGTTAAGATGGAACTCCACCACCTTCCAGGGTGGGGTGGCAGGGAGGGTAGCCACTCTGGACACTGGGCAAAGGGGCCTGACCCTATGGGGCTGACACTGAGGCCCCCCGGGATCCCCCAGGGGATGTCTGCTGCTGGCTTCACAATCAGGAATTAGATTAGTTTTCCATAAAAACAGGATGTGGCGGTAGGAGGATGACCCGCCCGTCATTTCTCTCACTGCTTTTTCCAGGAACTGAACATATAGCCCTTGGCCAGCACTGTCCCTGTCCCCACCCTGCCTGCCTATGCAGGGAACAGCCCTCACTTTGCTCCTAAGTGGCTTCTTAATCGGCTCCTCTTGCTGGCCAGGGGAGCTCGCCGCTTCTCCCGGAGCCAGTAAGGCTCTGTGGGGATACTCTGGCAGTGTTCAAGGGCCAGACGGGGTATCGAGTGGGAGGAAGGTTTGGATCACTGAAGATGACTGACCTCCTTGTGCCCCAGCCCCAGGACACATCACTGGGCACAGAATTAGGGTTTTTGGGTCCCTCCTGTGAGCCTCTGAGATCACGGACTTAGAGAATCAATGCCTATTGTAAGCTGATGGGGGGGGGGGGGGGAGTTGCTGAGGAAGAGTCTCCAGGCCATGGCCTGAGCCTGGGGAAAGCTACAGAAAGAAATGTGAGCATGCTCCCATCCATTAGATGGGAGCATGGAGTGAGTTGGGTTCTGTTTCGTGGCTAGTAGGTCCCAAGAGAGAAGCCAGTGGGAGCTGAGTTTCAGTCTTCTTCACTCTACTCCCGACTTCTGCATGGTGGGGCAAGGTCCCTGGTGTTGAAGCTGGCTTAGTGGTACATTTCTAGATAGCTCTGTCCCTCCTGGCACAGTTCATCTTCTATGGGTGGGGACAGTGGTACTTCCCCTCTCCTAGGTGTCCCAGGTTCATCCTGTGAATACAGGACCCGCTCCCAGGCTGAGAGTTGGTGATGCTGTGAGGCTCTGAGATTTGAGGGGAGGGGTGGGTCCTCCCAGGAAATAGAATGGCAACCACAACCTCTCAGCACTTAGCACCTCAGCATCCCCAAGGGGGTGGTGATCAAAGCCAGAGAGAGTCTCTCAGTAGCTGTGGAGGACTGGGCCACTCACCAGGCTCTTCCCCGGCAGGTCTGGGGCTCCTGTGGCCTCCGTATCCTGGTCTTGGGATGGCTGTTGAGGGTTGGGCAACACAGCTCTCCTGCCAGGCTCTGCTGGGACCCTGCTCAGGCCAGGAATCCTGCTGCTTTCATCTGTTTCAGTCCCACACACCCTGCAGCCACAGGCCTGGAATACCCTTGACACTGACCCCCAGTAAAGCTAAAGCAATTCCCTGGAAGGGTTCTGGGAAGGCAAGAGGACTGTGGGACCCAGGCAGAGAGCACTGGCTTCAGTCGGTTCTGATGGGGAAGGTATGGTAGCAGGAACCGTGTCCCCACTTTTCTCCTCCATATTTTAAAGTCTTGAAAATTAAGACCATGCCAATGGTGGGGCACGCCTTTAATCCCAGCATTTGGGAGGCAGAGGCAGGGGGATTTCTGAGTTCGAGGCTAGCCTGGTGTACAGAGTGAGTTCTAGGACAGCCAGGGCTCTACAGAGAAACCCTGTCTTGAAAAAAAAAAAAAGAAAGAAAAGAAAAAAATTAAGACTACAAAGTATTCTGAGAGTTGGTCAGGTCTTTTACAAAAGGGGAAACTGAGGCTTGCTGGGCCCAGGTCTCCGGCTGTCCGGCAGTGATATCTACGTACCCATGTGTTGGGGTGGGACCAAGAATGGCTACCAGTGTGGCGGTTAGAATTGACATTGTTGATTTTTTTCCTTGGTCACTTGCCTTCCATTGTACATGTGGAGCCCAGAACTTTGCCACCCTGCCTGTGGCCACAGATGTTGAGAGCAGAACTTGGCTCTAGGTCTCCTTCTGATTGGCTGGTACTGCTCCTGTTGGGGTGCTGGAGCTAGAGTGGGGTCATCTGCTGCTTTGAGACAGGGGCATCCCATCTGTCTATAGCCATCTCTCTGTCCACCCATCCATCGTCTATCTGTTCTCTTATGATATTTGCTTCTCCATCATCTTTACATCCACTCTCTGTCCTTTCTTTATATTTATGTCATCTGCCCATCTGTCCTGTGCTGTCATTTACCAAGGTGTGGCTGGGGGAAGATGGACGCTCAGGCTTAGAAGGGTCAGGGAACTCCCTCCACCTGGCTGCTTCTTGAGACAGTGATTATTCCCTGCGGTGTTAGCAGCAAGAGGCAGTTGGGTAACATTCTTCCAAGGTGCCGAGGAGGCCCTGGAGAGCTGGATAGCCTATGACCAGGCCCTGGACAGCTTACATAAGGGCCAAGAGGTGCTATGGTGAATCACAGGGCAATGGTCAGAGTCCGTGCATAGCCTAGAGTCTCAGCCAAAGCCAAGTGGGAATGTGGGGTGGCTGGAGCTGTTTAGGCCAGGTATCCACATCTACCAGAAAAGCTATGGCCCTAATGAGTGGTGGCCAGAGGGCTTCCAGGTACTAGAGCTGTGGAGCCCACTACCTTCCTGGGACAAAATGGTACAGGTTTGCTGGTGGAGTTCATCAGAGCCAGCTGTGGTCTCTGCATCCTCCCAGCAGCTGTGGTTCAGTGCAGCTTGCTGTGGGATGTGCTGCTAATACCGTGCATGCATTTATACAGGTTGTAGCAGGCAGAGCTTGTTGGCTAGAGGTGTACCCTGTACCTTGTCTCTCTTCCTCAAGGGATCCCTGAAAGTCTACTGTCACAGGGAGGGTACCCCAGGACTGGACTGTCTAGGTAAGACTGAATGTGGTAATTTGAAAGAGAATGGCCCTCACAGGCTCCTGTATTTTTTTTTTACAGATTTATTCATTTATTTTATGTATATGAGTACACTGTAGCTGTACAGATGGTTGTGAGCCTTCATGTGGTTGTTGGGAATTGAATTTAGGAATGACACACTCCGGCCCAAAGATTTATTTATTATTATAAATAAGTTCACTGTAGCTGTTTTCAGACAGCACCAGAAGAGGGCGTCAGATCTCATTACGAGTGGTTGTGAGCCACCATGTGGTTGCTGGGATTTGAACTCAGGACCTTCGGGAGAGCAGTCAGTGCTCTTACTTGCTGAGCCATCTCATCAGCCCCCAGGCTCCTGTATTTTAATACTTGGTCTGCAGTTGGTGGAAGTTTTTGGGAAGGATTAAGAGGCATGGCCTTGTTGGAGGTGGGGTGTGTCACTGGGGGTGGGCTTTGAGGTTTCAAAAGACTCTTCCCAGTCAGCTCTCTGCCTCATGCTTGCAGATCAGGTGTAAGCTACTGCTCCAGTGGCACCATGCCTGCCTGCCTGCCTGCCTGCCTGCCTGCCTGTTACCACGCTCCTTGCTCTGACCTGGACTCTAACCCTCTAAGAGTAAGCCTCAGTAAACTCTTCCATGTGTTGCCTTGGCCATGGTGTCTCCCAGCAACAGCACACTGACCAAGACATTAAGATTCCGCATTTCCATGGGCTCTCGTGTGCAGTTGAAGAGGCCTTGAGGACTTGTGTTCTCCATGATGGGTGACACTTAACCTAGGCATAGCCAAACAGAGAGTGGGGCATGTGGCCATGTGCCCAGTGAGGGATCCTGTTCTGTGATTGACACCCAGTGCCTCACAGCAGGTCCTGCCCTATCATCTTTGCCTGTGAGGAGCTCCCTCTGCTGAAGTCCCACAGTCCAGACCCACCCACCCACTATGTCTGCCTCTAGTGCCCCTAGAGGACTCATCCTGACGGATGCTTCCTATATATACATGGGTTATTGTTCACCATGGCCTTGGGAAACCATAGACTTCTAAAGGTGAGTCTTGGCCCTCCTTGTCCCCCACTCCACCCCCACTGCCTCCCTCCCCCCAGGTAGGGTTCCTCTGTGTAGCTCACTCTGTAGACCAGGCTGGCCTTGAACCCAGATTTGCCTGTCTCTGCCTCCTAAGTGCTGGGATTAAAGGCATGCGCCACCACACCTGGCTGCCCTTGTTCCTTATTACTGTGTAACCACAGGACCCATTGGGCATCTCCTGTTGTTGGGCCTCACTTTTTGCAAATTCTGTGTGTGAGAACCTCTGGTCTTGTTCCTCTGCTCTGAGGTCATGGTAATTGCCTTTCTACTAAACTGCACAGACTGTTTTTGTTGTCTTTATTCCTGAACAACTCAGTCTAATGACTGTTTGTGGTACATGTATGTCGTGTTAGGTATTGTGAGTAATCTAGAGTACTGGAGAAGGGAAGATGGCCGTAGGCTCTGGGCAAAGCACTTTATTAAAGGGGCATGAACGGCATGCTCCCTGCATTCAAGGGTCCCAGAACCAGTCTATCCTGGGTATCGAGGTTACCTGTATTGTTTTTGTTTGTTTGGGGACTGGGTCTCACTTTGTATCCCAAGCTTGCTTGGCACTTTCCATGTAGACTAGGCTAGCCTTAAACTCACAACAATCCTCCTGCCTCAACTTCCCTAGTGCCAACATGACAGGTGCGCACAGCCACACCTGACCTGTATTTGTGGCAGATCTGGATCTCATACTGACCTATTTGTGGTCTAGTGTTCTTCCTGCCATTGTGGGCAAGCTCCCTCTGGGCTGCAGGTATCCGGGGTTAGAGCTGTAGACATTCTTTTGTGACTTCCACAGCCTGGGCCAGGGCAGTGCCAGTGGGCCAGTGCCCTCTCTGGAGGAAAGGGAGCCGCTGCTCTTGTCTGAGGCCAGAGCAGTCTCACTAGTGCAGTTCTGAGAGACACTGTTGAGTGTCAGTCTCAGGGAGGTTTCCGCTGTGAGAATTGTGGGGCCCAGACTTGTGCCACAGCCTCAGAATATGAGCGTGGAGCTGTGGTGACAGAGGAACTAGTCTGGCTCAGAGAGGTCCAGGGGGGTGGGCCAGGCACTGCAGAGTGTAGTCTAGGTTTCCGAAGCCTCTCCACCCTCTTCAGGTACCCTGCTTAGCTGGCAGTGAGGAATCCTGCCTTCTGGCAGCTTGGAATTCTGGGGGCAGTGCCTTCAGGTCAGGAGCTGGGTTGTTTACGCAGAGCAGAGCGAAAGGCCAGCCCTTCCATGCTAATCAGTGTGGTTCAAGAGGCTTCTGGAATGTGCTGTCCACTCTGTAGGGAAATTGCCTGTGGTAACCTATTCCTTTCTCAGCAAGTGACTGGGGTTGCTCAGTGCTTTGTCCAGGGGATGCTCCCCACCCCACTTGTCTTGTTAGAGCACCCCCATCCTTTGAGAGAAGAGGTAAGGCCAGAGATGTCTTTCCCAGGTTTATAGAGACTCAGGGGCTCACCCTGAGTTTGGAGCCTGGCCGGCTCACTAAGGAGCCTCTTACATGCTCAGACTGGCAGTCACAAAGCCCCTGAGGGACCTGGAACCCAACTATGTCATCTCTGAACATTCAAGAGCTACCGTGCTGGCTTCATCCTGTTGGCTGCAATTTACCAGCTGGGCACTGGGCAGGTTTGAATCATAACGTGGAACTCTGGGTGACATCAGGTCCCACACCCATACTCAGGTCCTGGGGCAGGGTCTATGGCCACCCTGCTTCAGTTTGCCTCTTCCATGGCAACCTCTGAGGTACTCTCAGATGGCTCTAGTGGGAGAATTGCAATTGACCACTGACCACAGTCACCTGGGAGCGGTGTGAACGTCCCGCACTGGGATGTCTGTAGTGGGGTCTCAGGGTCTCTGTGCTCCTAGGAAAGAGCCCAAGGCATATGTGTGCTTGTTGCTAGTGGATCAAGAAACTGATCATGCCCTGGCCCGGTTCTTTTGTTTGGCTTGTTTGGTTTTTGTTTTGTTTTGTTTTTCTCCAGACAGATGTAGTGTCTAGAGGAGTAGGTGAAGCTGTGGAGGGGCCGTGCCCACAGTGCCTCAGTTTCCCTCATCTGACAGATGGCAGGCATTGGGTAGGGAAAGGGAGGCTCTACCTAGGAAAGCCTTCCGTGGTTTGCTAGGCCGTTGCTTCTCCTCCCTGTGTAAGCCACGTGGTGGCTTCACAGCTCAGCCCGTGCCCTTCACAGCTCAGCTGGGAGACCTGGATACACAATTTACTCCAGTTAGTGGGAGCTCTTGAGTAGCTACGATCTGGGGAGAGGTAACATGTGGTCAGGGAAGTGGACAGGACTGACCCTGGTGGAGGCTCTGCGAGCGGCTCACCAGACTTGCTCCAGGCTCTGGAGAGCTCACGGTGTATTAAGGGAAGAACTCCCAGTCCGAGGCTAAATTTGTCAGTGGTACACAGTATACAGGGCCAGGACCAGCCCCTTCTTCAGCTTCCTGCTGAGGGCGAAGACCCTCTGAGCTCCAAGTGGTCTGTGAGGAGGGTGTCACCTTCAGGAGGGACAGTTCTGCGGGCCAACTCCCTCCCAAATGGGATAGGGACTATTTTCTGCACCCATGTACTTCCCAGGGCCCTGCCCATGTGCTACCCGGCCTGTTTACCTGTGACAGCCAGTAGAGATGGCTGCAGATAGGTCTGGCTTCCTCCCTCCAGGGAGGAGTGGGTGGGGATGGCTGATACGGAATGGGGCCCACCCTGTACCCTGAGTTCTCTCCTCTTTTGTTGATAGTTGTCGCCTGTGGGTAGGTCAGCTTTGGGTGGCTTCAGTCTCATACCTCCAAGCGACTCGCATAGAGTACAGACTGTGCCTCTGTGTGATAGGCATTGTGGGTTGTTTAGGGGGGGAGACTGTGAGCAGGGTCCCCAGTTAGTTAGCTGACTGACTAACTGGGACCAACGCAGCATCTGCTGGGAAGAGGACCTGTCACGGTCGGATTGAGTTTCTCCTCGTGTCTTCTCTGTCTCTGGTCTCTGGGCTGTCCTGAGAAGTTTGGGGTGGGAGGCAAGCATCCCTCTGCCAGCTTGTCTCTGGTGCCAGCAGTAGCTGTATCATCCATCCTTGATCTCTTTGCCTGATGCAGCCCTGGTTGAGAGCCAGGGCTCAGCACCAAGCCATTTCCTGCTGGTCTTCTGGGCATTCACTGCCTTCAGCACCTCTGACCTGCTCTGCTAGGAGTGGATACTGTGGAGTTGCTCCAAGTTAGGGAGAAGCCGAGAGCCGAGGAACCACAGTGCCTTGCGGGCCATGTCCAGCTCGCTGGGCAGTGGGCATCCCTCCCTCCCACCTCCTCCGGGCGTCCATATTCAGCCTTACCTCCTGTTTGTTACCTGTATAACCTACCTCATCTCAGCCTGTCCCCTCTTGCTCTGCGACTTCCTCAAAGTATGACAAGGTCACTGTGGGCTGAGGGAAACATAAAAGTTGACTAGCTGTTCAGATGGGAGTATGTGACTATGTGTCCATGGGTTCTCTTACTGGTATTATGGCTACCAGGCCACCCTCGGTGTTGAGAGAGAGAGCCAGAATGACTCGACCCACCCCATGCAGGTCAGCTGAGCCGTGAAACCACGGTTCCCAGACGCGTCGCACTAATTAAACCCCCAACACTATGGTAATTAAATGCTCCAAGTGCTCCCAGAGCCCAGGCAGTTTGGCCGGGCTCCAAGTAGGTAAAATGAAGTCCCTGTGCCTCTCCCAACCCCGGCTGCTTCAGGCTGAGGCAGCTCCCGACTCGACCCCTCTCCTCGATCAGCCAGGACTGGTCCACACGCCCTCCTGACTGCTCTTGTCTGTCTCCCACAAGGGGCATCACTTTCTTCTCTAACAGAAGGAAACAGATCCGATTAGAGCTCTGTATCCACAATGTGCTTTGAAACTGTCCCTGCGCTTCACGTCGGCTTTGGAGCCTGAAGAGGTGGGCGTCCGTCAGCTAGGCATCCTCAACCCCCTTGCCTTTCCTGTCTCCAGCAGATCAGGAATAACTCGGAGAAGGGGCCAGCCAGATTGGATGTATCTGAACAGACGGTGGCTAGCGCTGAAATTACCATGACTTCGCATGGCTGCCAGGCTCAGTGTCTCCCTGGGGCTGTAGAAGTGACAAGTGAGGACAGCTTCAAAGGAGCAAAATGCACCTTAGGCTTGACTGACCCTCTTTCCTGCTGGCTGCACCTGGGCCTGATCAAAGGTGCTAAGATATCCAGCCACACTGCCCAGGCTAACCCAGTCTAGGAGCCTTAGTCCCAAGCTTTAGGAACAAGTCCGGGCAGCTGGCTTCCTCATGTGCCCTCAGCTGACTGTACCAACCCTCCTCTTCCAGGAAGGGGGATTGGCCAGAGCCTTCTGGGCCTGGTTTGGCTTAAGTTTTTGCTTTCAGCCTTCCTGGGGGGTGGCAGGTGTGGCCACTAGGCTTCATTGACTCCGGACTCCCAGCGCGCAGCTTCTAGCTGCTGCTGGAATTCTCCTCCTTCCTCTTCCTCCTCTGCCTGGCCCCACCCACTGGCCGAAATCTCACCCAGAAGTGTTTATAGTTGCAGCCCAGGCCAAATAAGGCAGGCAGGAGACCCGGAATCCCAACGGGTGGCAGGGAGCAGCTAGGGTGTGGGTCAGGACCCCACCCCCCAGTCCTGCAGCTGTCCTGCTCAGCAGCAGTTATCTGGTCCCCTCCTTTGTACTTCATGCAGCCATCTGGGGATGGCAGAGGGCAGGATCTAGCAGGGCGCTTCCCTAGAGCTGAAGATCCGGGTTTAGTGTGGTTGATATACTTAGGTATTTTGTGGTCGTTGATCCTAGAATTTCATACATGTTAGGCAAGTGGTCTATCACAGAGGCACTAGGTCACACCTCCTGTCAGGTCTTGTGTGACCTCCGCTGTCCTTGAATTCCCTAGGCAGCTGAGGGTGACCTCACCTGATTCTCCGCCCACCAGCTCCTCCGGCCTTGGCCTCCCAAGTGCTTCCAGGGTAAGCGTGCACTGCCACACCTGGCCTCTAGCCATTTTTATTTTTTATTTTGAGACAACAAGGTCTTGCTGAGTATCCCAGGCCAGGCTGGAACTTGGGATCCTCCTGCCTCAGCATCCTGTGTAGCTGAGATCCCAGGCCTGAGGCACCAGGCCCAACTAGGTGTCTAATCTGGTAACCTCTGTATGCTCTGGGAGGAAGATAGCTTGTGGCCCTCCCTGCCCTTCACTTCTGTGATTGTGGTAATGTGTGGCAGCATTCTTCTTATGAGAAAGGAGATGTCAAGTTTAAACTCTTTGTTGTTTTGTTTTGAGTTTTGAGACAGGGTTTCTCTGTGTAGCCCTGGCTGTCCTGGAACTCACTCTGTAGACCAGGCTGGGCTCAAGCTCAGAAATCTGCTTGCCTCTGCCTCCCGAGTGCTGGGATTAAAGGCGTACGCCACCACAGCCCTCCTTAGCTATGGTTTTTATTGCTGCCACAAAACACCATGGCCATAAAGCAAGCTGGGGAGGAAAGGGTTTATTCAGCTTTCACTGGAGAAGCTCCAAGCAGGACAGGAACCTGGAGCAGGACCTGATGCAGAGGCCATGGAGGGTGCTGCTTACTGGCTTGCTCCCCATGGCTTGCTCAGCCTGCTTTTTTATAGAACCCAGGACCACCAGCCCAGGGATGGCCTCACTCACAATGGGCTGGGCCCTCCTCCATCAATCAATGATTTAGAAAATCCCCTGCAACTATATCTCATGGAGATATTTCTTCAACTGAGGCTCCTTCTGCTCTGATGACTCTTGTGTCAAGTTGACACACCAAACAAGCCATTTCAGAGAGGTATTCGTAAGATGACTCTGGGCCCCCTCATACAGAGATCATGTGGACCCTCAGAGCCTTCCTATCTCTTTACAAAGATCAGATATATGGGCAGGTTCTTGGTTATGTTTGTTTATTTTCAATAAAAGTTCTTATTGGGCTGAAGACATGGCTCAGTAGTTAAGAGCACTGACTGCTCTTCTGAAGGTCCTGAGTTCAAATCCCAGCAACTACATGGTGGTTCACAACCACCCATAATGAGTTCTGATATCCTCTTCTGGTACATCTGAAGTTAGCTACAGTGTACTTATGTATAATAATAAATAAATCTTTGGGCCGGAGCAAGCAAGCAGGGATTGAGTGAATAAAGTTGACTGGAGTGAGCAGAGGTCCTTAAAAAAAAAAAAGAAAAAAGAAAAATCAATAGCCGGGCGTGGTGGTGCACGCCTTTAATCCCAGCACTCAGGAGGCAGAGGCAGGAGAATTTCTGAGTTCAAGGCCACCCTGGTCTACAAAGTGAGTTCCAGGACAGCCAGGACTATACAGAGAAACCCTGTCTCAAAAAAAAAAAAAAAAAAAAAAAATCAATTCTCAACAACCACATGAAGACTCACAACCATCTATTCAGCTACAGTGTGCTCACATATATAAAATAAATAAATAAATCTTTAAAAAATTTTATTTATCTATTTAATTGCATTGATATTTTGCCTGGGTGTATGTCTATGTGAGGATGTTAGGTCCCCTGGAACTGGAAGGACAGAAAGTAGTAAGCTGCCATGTGGTTGCTGGGAATTGAACTCTGGTCCTCTGGAAGAGCAACCAGTGTTCTAACCACTGAGCCACCTCTTCAGCCCCGCGTCTCTCTCTTTTGTTCAGAAGTATGTGTCACCTCTCAGGTGCTGTATCTAGTGTGCCTGCAGGAGCTCCACAGATAGGGACAGTGGGACTCTTGAGGTACAGCTGAGCAATCTGAGGGAGATGGGGCTTGTCTGTGGTTGCCAATCAGTCAGGAGGAATCTGGGTATCTTGCAGGATCAGTGTTGCAGGGCATGTCCCAGCATCTGTGGGGTCCCTGGTGCTATACTCCCCGTGGACTCATACTGGTGGACACAAAGACTCTTGCTGACATTGTTACTCTGGTTGCCAGGCTACTCGCCTCTTGCAGGTCCAGGACACTGGTCCGGTGGCAGTGAGCTGCTTGTTTTCTGAATGCTGTCCCCTGCAAAGGCTGGAGGAAAACCAGTCACGAAGGAGATAGGCCGCAGGAGAGACAGAGGCCAGGGTACTGACCCAGCCAAGGGTGAGCCACAGATAGCGCATTGGCTTGTAGAAGAGCAACAGGAAGCCCGCCAGGCTGGGTGGTCCCATGGGGGCCTACAGTAAAGATCTTAAATGGTAGGCAAGAAATCAGGCCCGCGTGCTCGCTTCGGCAGCATATATACTAAAAGTGGAATGATACAGAGAAGATTAGCATGGCCCCTGCGCAAGGATAATACCCAAATTCGCGAGGCATTCCATATTTTAAAAAAAAAAAAAAAGAAAAGAAAAAAGAAATCAGGCCCCCACCCGTCCTGAAGCTGTGGACACCACTGTCCCTTGACTGACAATGGGAGGAAACCCTGCCTGGGGATGCAGCCAGGGTTACAGGCATGAAGCCGGGGGTGGAGGGGACATTTCCCTCTTCCTCCCCCACCCCCATATCCCACCCTGCTGTTTAGGGACATAGAGATAGTTGGGCTAGCTGGCCAGGCCTCCCTAAGGCATCTTCTGGGGTTGGCGGCCTCTGTGACACTCATGTGGAACAGCTCTAAACTTCCCTGCTTCCGAGACCCTCTGCGGGTGTAGGGAAAGGTGGATGAAAGTCACTTACTGTCCTAGACACACCCAAAGCCCTCCCTGCCCCCCCCCCCACACTTTTACTCAGCCTCCCTGTCCTCCAGGTTGGACACACAGTACCAGGCCCCCTATCTTTTCTTTTCTTTTTTTCTTTGACAACAGTCCTTTGGTGCTTTTTACAGAGGAGGAAAAAGGAAGGGCAAGTTTTCAGTTGGGTCCTCCAGGCCTGCTCTCCATATCTCTTCTGGGATCTCCTCCTAGCCCCTTGTTCTGAACGCCTGCCTCTCTGCTGTGCCCAGCGTGTACTATCTTCTCACCTCCACACTTAAGGGCCCCACCAAGCCCTCACCCTATGCTGCTGGCTACAGTCATCAGAGCCCTCTCGCATGGCTGGAATGGGGTAGATGCAGTCCCATTCATCCCAAAGCTACACCCTGGGCTCCTGGGCCGCTGTGGCCCATCACCTCACGTTGCGGTGGTCATGGCTCACGTGTGGTTCCCTCCAGTCCCAGGTCTCTGTGTGGCTTCTGTGGGTTTGAATTGAAAGTCTTGGTCTTTCTGAGTCTCGAAGGATCCTTTGTCTGCCCCAATTCCTTCTTACAAGTGCACATAAATCACACTAGGGACAGGGACTCACCTCAGGCCACTTACCACACCCACTGGTGACTAGGCAGTCTGTGGTGCATTGTGGGGACAGGGGCCCAGTTCACAGACCCTCACACTCATAGATTCTTTTTCTTTTTCTTTTCTTCTCTTTTATTTTGGTTTTTCGAGACAGGGTTTCTCTGTATAGCCCTGGCTGTCCTGGAACTCACTTTGTAGACCAGGCTGGCCTCCAACTCAGAAATCTGCCAGCCTCTGCCTCCCGAGTGCTGGGATTAAAGGTGTGCGCCACAACGCCCGGCACATTCACAGATTCTTATGATCTATCGGCTGCTCAGCTCCAATGGTGGTCAGTTCTAGCCATTGATGTGTCCAGGATCCTGGTCAGATGGACCCTGGAGCGTAGAGCTTGCTTCCTCTGACCCCTGTCTCTGATCCCTGGAAAACCAAGTTTTCGGGGACACTTGTGAGACTGATACCTACCCCAGGATTGTGACAGACATTGGCCTGCATGTGGCATTGTCCAGGCCTGTGTGCAAGGCCATGGGGTGGGACAGAGGCTGCCCTTCCGAGAAGTAGTCTTCTGAGGGTATTGGTTACTTCTGGGCCCCGAACACACCTTGCTGAGCCTCTCCCAGCCTGGCAGCTATGGCCTCTTTGGACAGCGTACTCCTCTGTGGGACCCAGGGTCTCAGCGGAGTCTCTGCTCCACCACTGGACACGGCTGCTGCATAGCTGGGACCATAGAAGGACTCCAGGCTCTGCTCTGCCTTGTAGCTCTTTGCCAGTCTAGACACCACTTCCTCCAGGGCTGAGACTGTGGCTGCCCCAGGGTCCCAAGCAGGCCCTGCCCTGCCCTGCCCTGCCCTGCCCTAGAGATGGGTTGCAGTCCTTTGGGCTAGCCTGGTCTCTCCTGTTGGGGCCTCTGCTCAACTCTCTCTGCTCACCGAGGTCTTTCTTTTGGCCTAGAGAGACTCTCCTCCCTTCTCAGAGGGAGGTAGCCTAGAGACTAGGAGGGCAGGCCATCCAAACCTGTTCCCTCTCTTGTGCAGACAGGAGTGACAATGGTGGGGTGGGGGGTTATATGAGACCCTCAACCTTGTTTCTGTGCTGGGCCGAGATGGTAGGGTGAGGTGAGTCTGCTCTTCACCCAGGCTTCCCTCGAAGAAACCATGCTGTTCCTGCACTGGACGCTTGCTTGTCTCCACTTGGGCTGGACGGCCTGCTGCGTTGATGCAGACTAGTGTGAACCTTCACTGTGTTCTCTCCCTGTTGACACAGCCCATCCCTCCAAAGGATCCGGTCATCTCAAGCACACACTGTATCTCTGCACCTTTCCGTCCGTCTGTCCAGCACTGGCTGTGGTAGGGGAAGCTCCCCACAGATCTGCCGTGTGCTTCAGACTCATTTCCAGAGCCATTTACAAATGTGTCTGGCATCTGCTTTGGGAGGTCGCTGTAAGGCTTCTTTGACCAGAGACATATGGGAGCAGCTGGCTCAAAGAGCCTCCAGGGAGTGGTGGATTCTCGTCTCCTACCCTGACAGACCCTGGGCCAGGCTGGGGCTTCTTGAGTAGGTGAGGTCTCCCTTACAGCCCAATCTGCAGGCCCATCTTCATGCTCATGGTGGAGGAGGGGTGGTGACAAACCTTCTGTGTGGTGTACTCTAAAAGTTGTGTGTGGTCCTATTACCCTTACCCCTCCCTCCCTGACCCGGTTCCCACAACGACGAGCAAACCGTTGCTCTGCTCTGGGTCACTCAGAGTCCAGGGGAGCCACCCGGTGGACTTCATTAGCCCTCAGCTATGGCTTGAGGACCCCAGAGTGGATGTTAGCAAGGGTCTTCAGCTTTGTGCTGTAGGGTGAGGGTCTATAAAGGGTTAAGTATGTGCTGGCCTGCAAGGGGCCCTTCCTGCCTCTGGCTGTCCCTATTGTTGCTGGCTCAGGAAAGGCCTGTTTCCTGTGAAATCACAGGCTTTGCCCAGCAGCTCCACCAGAGCAGTCTGAGGCTCTGCCCTCTTTGAGGAATGTCTTTGTCCCCCATGACCCCTCTCCTGCAGTTAGGTGGCAGCTAACCTTCAAGGACAAAGACAAGGAAGGCTGTCTCCTTCAGGCTGCTTGTGATAAATAACATCTCACCTCTGTCCTCTGCACTGCTAAAGTCATGGTTGTGACAGTCACATCAATGTGTTTCAACCAATACGCCACACCACCGGGACCAGGGAGCACCTGGGAACCCTGCATCCCGACACAGCCAGGTTGTGTTGCCTCTTAGTGTTTCTTTCCCTCTCTTCCCAGAAGCAAGAGCTGCACGGCTGACCCAGGCGGGACTCGCTCTCCTGGCTCGCTCTTCTTGCTCTTGAGGGGTGATAATCTTGGAGGAATGATGACTGAGAACGAGACCCTGGAGTGTCAAGTTGTGCCTCTGAGCCTGTTTCCTTGGGTAGAGTGTTCGTCTCTGGACGTAGCCTTTATTTCTCTGTACAGTGTTGGGACCGCTCTACACGGAGGGCAGGCAGGAAGGAAAAGAGGCAGGGGAAAGGGCAGAGCTCAGGGCCTGTGCATCTCCCAAGCTGACCTGTGTTGCTGAGGCAGGACAGGGCGTTCCCCTCGCCTGGTCCCTGGTGCCTCACCTTGCATTTCATCTACCTTTGGCACATACAGCTATGTAGGGTTCTCCTGGCCCTACCTGGGATTAGGAGTAGCCAGGCCTCAATCTCAGTAGCCCATCTCACATTTCCTCGTTGCCAGGAAGCCAGGCATGGAAGTCCCTACCCCTTGCCATCTTGGGTCTCTGGTTTCTGGAGCCCATCACAGATTTTGGACACCGTTCATGTATTTATTCCGGTAAAACATCTATCCACGAAGTTTGTCATCTTAATCTATTTTTGATAGTGTGGTGGCATTAGGCACATCCTCATATGTCACTAATGGCCACCCCAGGACCATCTCATTTTCCTGACTGAAACTTGATAACAGTTAAACTTTAGCCGCGGGACTGGAGAGATGGCTCAGTAGTTAAGAGCACTGACGGCTCGTCCACAGATCCTGAGTTCAATTCCCAGCAACCACATGGTGGCTTACAACCATAATGAGATCTGGGGCCCTCTTCTGGTGTGTCTGAAGACATCGACAGTGTACTCATATACGTAAAATAAATAGATAATTCTTAAAAACAATAATAAATTAACTTTAGCCTCTCCCGCACTCAACACACACAGAACCTCGGGGTCTGAATTTTAAGCTTGCCAAGCAGGCTGCAGGGTAAAGCATCTTTCCCTGCTCCCCAGGGCCTGTGGTGGCCGCCCTTCATTGGCTGTGCTTGGGAGGCCAGAATTCAAAGTCAGGAGTCTTCTCCAGTTGTGTTCCACTTTTTGGAGTTCATCAGTTGGCTTGATTGACCAGCAGGCTCTGTTGCTGTTTCTACAGAATGCTACCTACCACACACAGCGTTTCATACCTGCACCAATCACTGTACGTAATCTAAGTGTGTGTATGTGTATGAACACAGGTCCGTGCGTGTCACAGCATGCTCGTGGAAGTCAAAGGGCAAGCTTGGGTGTTGGCCCTCATCTTCTACCTTATTTGGCACAGGGTTTCTCTGTTAATCCCTGCTGCTTTTGCCAACCACCTGGCCTGACCGCTTCTAGCCAGTCTCTCCTCTCTCCCTCCCATCTCCTGGTAGAGGTGCGCTGGGATTACAACTGGCTTTTGCACAATTCTGGGAATCCAAACTCGGGTCACCAGGCTTCTGTGGCAAGCCACCAAGACGCGTCCTTAGCCTGGCTTTCCATCTTTTCACGTGGGTTCTGGTGATCTCAGCCGAGGTCCACGTGTTCATGCGGCACATGCTCTTGGCTCCCGACACGGGCTTTTGATCACTGCCCCTCACGTGCTTGGTTCAGTGCTGGCCATTCCCGGTATGTGAGGTCGAACCAGTGTCCTCAGAGGCAGGACCTGTCACATCAGGGATGTTAGATAGGAGAAAGCTCTCAGGGGCCTGTGGATGAAGGGACTGGTGGGTAGTCAGCTGGGTAGACAGGTGGGCAGGATCGACAAGCCAGTGGAAAGCTGGGTAGACATCTACCTGACCGGAAGCAGCGAGTGTGAGGGAGGGTGCAGCCTCTGTGAGACTAGGCTGGACGTGGCCCTGGTTGGGCTGAGAAATAGAGCCCTGGAAAGCAGAGGGATTTCAGAAAGCTTTGCCTCCACAAATGCACTTCCCCCCTGCCTCTTGGGCCAAAGAAGATCGATTTTTTTTTTTAATGTATCATTGTTGAAAACTTCAGATTTGATTTAGGAGAGCTGAGCCTTGCATGGTAGCCAATGTATGTCAGGAAGAAGACAGCACCCTGACTCCAGAGAGGCCCTTGGGAGCCAAGAGAAGTGCAGTCGTGGTCAACACCCTGCCCTCCCCACTACCACCACCCTCTCCACCCCTGCTGCCAGGCTCCTTGAAGCAGCAGGTGCCCTTGGAAGTTGGGCTACATCTCATGTCCACTGTGATCCTGGAAGAAGACTGTGTCAGGCAGGGGCTGTGAAGAGGGTACAAGCTGAATTCAGAAGAAGTCACCCACCCCAAGTGGGTAGTGTCACCTGAAGAGGTGACCTGGTTCAGCTTAGGTTGTTTGTTTTGTTTTGCTTTTGGCACTGGAAATATCATTTATAGCTCAATTTTAATTTTTTTAAATGTACTGTGCTCTTTGGGTCCCTGCCGCTTCCTTCCAGGGGAGCCTGGTTCTGTGGTCGGTCTTGGTCCCCAAGTTCAGGTCTGCCCTGGCTGTCCAGGTCTGTTGTTGGTTCTCATCCTGAGGAGGATGTGTGGAGGATACCCACTCTCAGGAGAGACTCTCAGAGGGACAATGAGGTAGGATTGATGCTCCCGGCCACAGAAAGTCCGCTCTTGGGGTTGCTTTGTCCAGGAGGGAATCGGGGTTCCTAATGTACCCTAGCTCCTAGCTCATGGCCTTTTAACCTTACCTGTCTAGGACAGTCAGTTTCTGAAAATAGCAATTGCCCGAGGTGAGGACAGCAAGATATGGCTTGTAGTGAGTGATACTGTGTGTGGCCGGGCTCTCACACAGCATGTAGATCCTCTTTGGCCTGGCTCCTTTTGTATCCCATAGCACAGGTAGAAGTGGGTGGGACTGAGCGCTGCATAGGGTCCCAGAACCTTGTCTCCTGGAAGGCCCTGTGTTTCTGGGAAGAAGCTTGCTCATTTGGTTAAGTGGCCAGCGTGTCACCTGCCTATGCTTCAGGTCCTTTGACCTCCCTGGCAGAATTCACCAGGACGGTGTAGGGCAGCAGGGTGTCAGGGAAGTTCCCAGAGGGAAGCTGTGCTGTGCACTGGCACTGGTAGGGGGCATGCACAGGCAGAGTGGTGTAAAGCCAGGTTCAGAACCGCGCCGGCCCATCAGTGACTCAGGAGGGGGTCCAGAGCTCGGTCCCAGTGACTTCCCACCCAGTAGTGGGAAAAACTAACCATTTCTTAGTTGAGCTGCCTGCCGATCAATAAGCGAAACTTCAAACAGGAGGAAAAGCAAGATGAGGAGGAGTGGGCCCCAGAGCCCTGCGTGGGTGGGGTTATGCGGAGTGGTCAGAACCTCGTGTGCATCCACGTATGAGTTATGAGTACATGGACTGCTTTGGGCAGGTCCTTGGGGTATCATGGGACCTGGGCATCGGATGACAGGAACATGGGTATTCTGTCTGTGGTGCACAAGCCTTATGTATGCATGCTTACAGGTGTGAGAGAGGGGCACTGGGGGGTACTGCCCCCCAGCCCCTCAGGTGAGGGCTGCCCCTATTGTTGGTGTACTAACCATTTGTCTCTCTCTTCTCTAGCCTCCCTGTTACGCTTCAATGCTCTCTCGCTGGTCTATTTGCTGTTTCTACTGCTGCTGCCCTGGCTTCCAGGCCCCTCAAGACACAGCATACCAGGTAAGGGGGCAGGATCAGGGGGTGGCGATGGAGCCCAGCTCCTTGGGGGGACTCTGACCACAGCTGGGTATCTGGATAGGTACTCTACAGCCACACGGCCTCGGCTCCCAGTTTTAACAGCCTGAGTCAGTCCCCTGGGGTCTAAGGGTTCCTTCAGTGCACACCTGTAGCTGGTTCAGTTTCTTTCTTCCTGCCGGTTGCTTGTCACAAGAGGCTCTATTGTCCTTGAAGGTGACAGGGGAAGGGTTGTATGTGGATCCCCATCGGTCACTAAGTGTCCCTCAGAAGGCAGAGGGAATTGGCAGGTCCTAGTTGTTCCGTGCAGGTAGAAGGTTTAGGGATCTGCACCGTGGTCCATTCTTTCTTCTAGGTAAGTTACCTGGACTGACGATGTTGTTCTGCCAGGGGCTCTGGCCAGCTTGTCTCTATCACCCTGTAAGCCAGGCCCTACCTTGGACCACCTTGCTATGTAAAGAACTGGCCACAGTGGGCCTCATCAGGATCTGAGCTGGGCAGGGGTGCTTCTCTGTTCCTTGCCTTTTAAACAGTAGATGCTATGCAGGCCAGCGTTGTGTCCTTACGTGGGAGTGGACAGTGGTACCATAGTGAAGTAGGGAAAGGCTGCTGCTGTGCCTTGAGTCTCCACATAGGATGACGTGGGAAGGGTGGGACCACTGTGTCCTCACCTTCCGGGCTGCTGTGGCAGTGGCCTGAGAGAGGCAGGACATCCTGAAATCCTTCATCCTAGGGCTCTGGTCACCAATGCTGAAGGTGCCTAGCGTCTGTTTTGTGGTGTTCGGTACGTACTCAGTGACCCATCCCCAAGTGTACCACATTTCTAAAGTAGAGAAGGCTCGCTGTTGTCTTCTGCGTTTGTGGGGTTCAGATCCGCATGGCAGCAACCTGGGGAACGTTAGCATTGAAGTGAGAGATCCTGCCCCAGGAGACACTGCAAGTATCACAGACAGTGTCTGAGGGTCAGCAAAGGTCAGAACTGGGTCTGATGTGACGGCCTGGGGCCCGGGAAGGCACTTACAGCCTTGGCACTGCCCTCAGAGTGCTGGATTCAGCATGTGTGGGCCCCAGTGAGAGTGGACTTCCTGTAACAAGCCACCCTGCCGAGAGCCACACCCACTGGCTTATGGGGCTGCAGTCAGGTTATGAGTGCAGTTGTGCCTTTTCAGAGGGCTTCAGGGATCAGCTTCCTGGCTCCTCTTCTTTTGGGGGCATCTTTGGGTCATGGCACCTTCTACCTCAAAGCCGCGATGGCAGACTGAATCCTCTCCGAGTCCCGTGGCTCTGTAGCATCCTGGAGCACATCACAGCTGCTAATGCTCTGTGATGACAGCCACTGGAGCTTCAGGACAGACTCCCCTTGTTGTCAGCTGTGACATCAGACCCACCGCTCTGCCTTGGTCTCTTTGCCATGTGAGTCACATGTGTATGGGGGCAGAGATTGGGCAGGGCTGCCTTTGGGTTCGCCATTCTGCCAACCATAGCACGGTGGTTGCCCAGCCCGGTGTTCTTTGGAACTGGAAGGTCTTAGAGGATGGGTAGGGTCTGGGGATGCAGGGACAGATATTTAAGGAGTTCAGCCTGAACAGTGTGCTGGTAGCCACTGGGCCCCGAGCCGGCCACTGGGCCCCTCTGAGACACACAGCCTAGGCACTGAATCTTTTCTTGTGTGGTGAGAAGGTCTGACTTCCATACTCTGCTCACTGCAGAGCCCAGGTCCTCCGTCCCCAGGACCTCTTTGGAAACAACTTGTCTCAAGACTGTTTCGTGCCCTGTGAACAGCTGGAAATACTCCTGATCAACCGTGGGAGGCACAGAGACTCGCAGCCAGGCAGGACGTATCCTGAGGGAGACTTGGAGAGCGGGGCGGGACGTCTTTCCCTCCTCGACCCTCCAACTCTCTATCTGCCCAGCCTCAGAGGCCCTTCGGGGACATGAAGCTGCCTGGTTTTTCCGGGTGTGAGAGGAAAATGTGAGGCCCGACGGTGCAGAGTGGAGCGCCCTGTGTGCGTTTATGATTTGTGCAGCTGCTGCCCTGGCACTGACTGCTGGAAGGTCTGACTCTGCTGGGCCCTGTTCCCCACGTAGGCGGCTGCCTGATTCTCAGAGGCTGGGCCTAAGCTGGGCTGCACAGGAAGGAGATGCTAGACCGGCTTAGGGCTGGGTGTCCCAGGTAGGACAAGGCACAGGGCAGGACAGAGTTGGGATGTATCAGACCTCAGGGTGTGTGAATCTGCTCCCAACAGCCTGCTTGTACTTTAGAGCTAGGAAGCTGACTCCCTGCCCTAGCAGAGTTTATCTCCTAGGCTGCCCCTCTTCTTTGACCCCCCCCCATTCACTACTCTCCCCCAGGGGGCCTGCTCCAGTCTTAGCCTCTCCAGTCCATTAGTGCCCTCCTGCCTCTCTGCGGGACTTAGCTGTTAGGTACTATATGACTGGGAGAGGGATAGTGGGGTGATGAACAGTTAGTTGATTGGTAGGCAACCCTGGGGCCCTAGGCCTGTGAGCAGACTACCCTGCCCTTTGAGAACACCTTTGAACACACCCTGGGATGCTGGGTCACAGCTGGCTTCTTGCTCTCTGGGTTTACCCATGCTTTGCTCCAGAGTAGACGGGAGAAGCCTTCCCCAGCTTCTTCTCCTTGCCGGGTGAGCCTCAGCTCAGACTCTTGGGGTAATTCCCCATGCTATCCCTCTTCATCCTGTCAGTGTGTGGAATCAGAAAAACAAAAGACATTCCTTCCCTCCCTAGAACCCGAGGCAGCACACCCTGGCCCAGCTCACATTGCAAGGACAGTATTTGCCAACAGCTCATGAGATTTTGTTGCAGGATACCTGTTTAGGGGCCTCGGAGTACTCAAGAGTCCAGCCTGCGTGAGGCCCAGGGAGGGCTGTGGTCGTCAGGATGGGGCATGAAGGTGGGAAGGAGGGAATACGGGAAGCAGAGGAAAGAGTCAGAAGCGCCTCTGAGCCTGTGGAGTCCCAGCAGGGTCAAGGCCACAGGTCAGGTGACAGGTCTGCTATTAGAATGCCCCCATCTCCATCCCTAGCTCACTCCCCATTTTTTTCTAGGGAGCACTTGCAATAGTGCAGACTTTTACCAGTGGCTATTTATTGCTGTGCTAAACCCCTTGCTCGTCTAAATGGTATAGGCGTATGGCATGTCCTAGTGTGGCATGACAGTTCCTTCTTTGAAGTTGTGATCCTTTTATCAAGCCAATGGGTCAGAGCCCAGACAGTGGTAGGAGAGAAAGGTGGCCAGGGACAAAGGTGGCTGCCATTCCAGGGCCTTGGGGTAAGCCTGGCTAAGCCCAATGCACTCTCTTCCCCATGACAGAGGAGTGGCTGAAGCAGTCAGGCCGGTAGAGGAGGTAGAGGAGGCCCTGCCTGGGAAAGAGCCAGGTGTGGTGTAGTAGGAAACCCAGGGCTTTGAAGATTTGGGGCCCATGGAGGCACTGGGGTCTGTGCAGGGCTGAGGGTGAAGCCTGGGTGCTAACAGCGAGTCTGGGGAGTGGCTGGGCCTGGGAGCTCATCTGTCTCATGGAACCTAGACCTACTCTCAGGTCAGATGGGAAGGGTTTCTGCTACCTCCAAGCTTGTGGCAAGGATCAAGCAAGGATTGACTCTTAGGTGCAAGTGGAGATTCCCGAAACTCAGCAGGAAGCCCTGCCCAGCTGGGTGATGGTGGTGGTGGTGAAGATGGTGGAGGTGGTGGTGATGGTGGTCATGGTTGTGATGGTAAAGGTGGTGGTGGTGGTGTGATGGTGGTGATGGTGGTGGTGGTGGTGGAGGTGGTGATAGTAGTGATGGTGGAGGTGGTGGTGATGGTGGAGGTGGTGGTGGTGGAGGTGGTGGTGGTGGTGGTGGTGGTGGTGGTGGTGGTGGTGGTGGTGGTGTGCTCTTTCCAGAGTTGTCCACCTTGCCATCCTGAGGAGTCAGGGTTATTTTAGAGGTCAGGGTTTACTCTGTAGAGCCTGTCATCACTGAGCCAGCTCTTTCTCTCCTGGTGCTCCCTGCTGTGCTAGGCTCCAAATGTAGTTAGACTATGACGTCCTCACAGCTCTTCAGTGCCCCAGAGACCTGCTGCCCTCTGACTTCCACCGGGCCTTCTCACAGGCTGTTCCACCACAGAGATGGTCTACCACCCTCCACCACATGCCTTCCGCTCTCACTCAGATCTGTCCTGACGTGCCCTCTTTGTGGCTATAGTTGTGGCTCTCAGTGGTGACTGTTTCCAAGGAGGACCGCCGCGTCCTATAGAACAGGTCTCCACCGTGCACTTTTCATTGACAGTCAGCATTGAGCTCCTATCTCTGCTTGTGCACCTGCCTCTCAATATCACTGCAGCAAGGGTCCTCTGACTCTGATGTCAGGGTTGCTCTTGGTGCTAATCTCGTCCTATGCTTGTCTCTCCTTCGTTCTCTGATACCCTGCCAGAGGTTGGGCACTAGAGAGTACGTGGACCACAGCTGGAGTATCATCTTGTCCTCTGGTGCTCAAGGCTTAGCTCAGGGAACCAGTGAGACAGGGTACCTAGCTAGATGCACAGTGTGACTGACTGCTAGAACCTTCTGGCATGGGACCTCTGGGGAGGATAATAAAAAGGAGTGGGTGTCACCAAGGAAGCTAGCCCTTGGGGGCCAAGGTCAGTTCTGAGGCTATTCCACACATTTGGACTGTGCCCAGGAAACTACATAGGACAGACATACTGGCAGTGGTAGCCCCCAGAAGAGAGGATCAGTGTGATCCTTTGGGGCTGTCCTTGTGGAAGAGACCTGTGGCTCTGAGGTTTTCAATGATGGTGGCCTCAGCAGCCTTGTGGCTTGAATTGACAGTTCTGCTACAGTGGGTTGATTGCCCACAGGCAAAGAGCTAAAGGCTAACTCCAGTCTCTGTATAGGTCTCAGAGGGCAGATGCAAGGACCAGAGCCCTGTGTCACCTCTGTCTGTCTGCAGCCAAGGGCTTCCCTGCTGGGTGGGCTAGCTGGGGCAGTTGGAGGCTGAGCATGGCCATGGGACATGTACAGCATGGCCCTGTGTGACCTGGGTCCCATAGTTTGATGGCTAACTCCTGGCCGGTGTCTTTCCCATGAGTGATCAGTGGAACAAGATCTTTGGGGGCTGCTACTCAGTGGGGCCTGAGGTTGGGGATCTATCCTGTTTGCTGTCCTGGGACTCACTCTGTAGAACAGGCTGGCCTCAAACTTAGAAATCCATCTGCCTCTGCCTCTGCCTCTGCCTCTGCCTCTGCCTTCCAAGTGCTGGGATTAAAGGCATGCTCCACCATTGCCTAGCGGCTTCTTTCCCGTAACACTCTAAATGGAGGCAGCCAGCCGGCAATTCACTTTTTTGGAGGCATTTGGCCCCATCGCCCAGGCCCCTTCTCTGGGATACCACCCTCCTCGTGACTTCATTTCCAGCCTCCACGCAGGGGCAGGTGAGCATCACTGTAGTCAATAATGGTTTCTTGTTTTTCTGTTTGCTTCTTCTTGTTCCCAAGACCTAGCAGTGATATCCCTCTATGCTAACTAAGTTAGAAAATTCAATTGTGTCTCGTCTGTTCAGGGCTTGGACAGTGTTGGTCTTTGGGGAGCAGGGAGCAAGGCCAATGTAGTATCTGGGCCAGAGTTGCTTCCTAAACTTCCCTAAACAGTGTCTGGCAGTCCCTTCCCCATTCTGGGCTGACATTCTTATTTAGAAACCAGAGTCACAACAGGGTCTGCCAACTAGGCACCAATAGGTGCCACCGGGAGGGAACCAGCAACCCCTCGTGGGTCATTTCTGTTGCCTCCTGGAAGGCACTGAGTCCTGATTCCTCACAGCCAGTCCCCTTGCCCAGAGCCTCTGTCCACACTGAGTGTGTATCTCAGGCACATGGATAGGGCACGGTCTACCTGGAGGCTGTCAGGGTAAGCAGTATCCCACTGATCCCTGCTCTGCCCTTTCTGTCAC